>NC_141598.1:7445558-8114724 GCF_047967505.1 Dipteris shenzhenensis
GTTCTTATAAACACCAAGTACATTTTGGAGGCTTATTTGTCAGGAGATACACCGGGTCCCGTAAGTACCAGTTTTGATGCATTTAAAATTTATACATAACATTAACCTTAACACAGAACTTGAAACTAAAGTTTTGTTTGCGATTTTGCAGATGACAGGAGAAAGCTATGATGATCAATTTGTGTTAAACTTTAGAGCTAGGGTGATCGTAGATCTCCTTCAATATGCCTCCTTATTACCACAAGAGAAAAGCAGGAAGGAGGAAAGATCTAAGAAATTAGATGAGGGACAAAGCTCAAAATTGATGGAGGACCTCACGCGAGAGTAGGATGAGGATCCTTTGACAGGGTTAAAGGATCCTAATGGCCCAACCTCAGATGCCTCCACAATCCATTGAACTTGGATATGAACTTGGACATGAGGACCCTCATCCAGCCCCTCAATCTATTGAGCCTGGACCTGAGGATCGTGAGCCCCTTCCCCATCCATTTACTGAGCTTGGACCTAGAAATCCTTTAGCTACTTCATAGCCTCCTAGTTGAGTTGAGGCGCATTGTACTCTTGGAAGTTTGTAATGCATAATGATGTTTAATGAAATTCATCTATATATGAGACTCTGGTTTGTAATCCATAGAGTAAAAGAGAGAGAGAGAGAGAGAGAGAGAGAGAGTTGACTCATGAATATAGGTGTATCTATTAATGACAAATTTTTACAATACCAAAGAAACTGATTCTCCATTGTTGTTTGTAAATGACTAAAAATATAGTTACAATGCTGATTATGGTTGTAACTTTAGAGCCAAAACTATTGTAGAGCTCCTCTCACTCCAACAATATGAGCCTAGAAAGGTTCAACTACTAGAGCGAAGGCAAGATCAGAACATGGAAGAGAAGGTGGTGGACGAGGAAAAGGCAAAACAGAAGCTCCTTGGTCAACCTTCTTCATAGGATCATCCTAGGCATTAGATGCCAACTCTTCATAGCATCCACCTTTTCCTGAACGGTAGTGATTATCTGAGAATCATCAATTTGTTTGACATTGTATGAGAATCGCCAGCTTGTTTGACATTATAATGTATAATTTTTATTCGTTGCCTCACAATTGTATACTATGTAAATAATCATTTTGTACCCGCAATCTTCGCTGCAATACCTGTCAACATGGGGAACGAGCATTTTCTGAGCAAAATCTTCCGAGCATCCGAGCGAAGGGAAAAAAAAGCTTCCAACTATGCATAAATATGGCAAAAATCCATTAGAAGAAAACATAGTTTCACTTAGAAATATGCAAAGTATTATAGCTATGCCTATTTTATACAAAAATCTTTAGGTGAATCTGTAGGAATAGTGAGAGCATAATGGGATGGCTTTTGAAGAAACCCACATGTAGAGTAGACTTCTCTATGAAAATTCCCTTATGATCCTTCTTACAACTTTTACTTAATAGGGGGTGACATTGAAAACCCTCTCTCAACCTATCTTCATAAAAGAGTTTCTTCAAAGAAAACTCATTGAAGCAAGCCATCCAGGTAGTTTTGCCAACGAAACCCCTTTGAAGCAAGTCTCCCTACCTTGGACAACACTTTTAAAAGTGACATAACTTTCATATCCAATGTCCAAATATAGTCATTCAACCACTCAAATTGATCGGAACACCCCATTTGAGCACATCTATGGAGTTATATTTTGGAAAATCTTTCATATATAGTATTAAATATTACATGTATTTTATGAGAGTGATATATAAGCCCAAGTTAATACTTATTTATAGTAATTTAAACTTCGTTAGAAACATGTCCATAAATATGCTATAAAAACACTAAAAAGGTATTGCCATATGATATAAATGTGTTAATAAGTAATTATATATGCATAGTATTATTACATTGAGAGTGATTATGAGGAATGTTTCTTAAAGGAATCAACACTTTTTTAAGGTAATAACAGGGGTACAAGGGGATGTCTCTAAATAAGAAAATTATGTTGTGTAAAAATGAATGAGTAACTAGTCTGTATATTTTTATGATAAAGGGATCTAGTTCTAGTGAAAATAAAAGTGTAAAAACCATGTTTCCTAAAGAAAAACATTTTTAAAAATCTCTTGAAAAACACGCTCCGATAAACCTGCTCATAGGTTTTTGCTCGTAAAATTGACGCATCCGTCAACATGTAGCCTTAATCAATGATTTGTTCAAGAATAAATAAAAAACATTGAGTCATATTCAACTCTTTGTTTACCTTGTTGTTATTTAGAATGAATGAGAATCTTTCTGCAGCACTCTCGGGGGGGTCACTCATCATATGTAACCCTATCACGTGAGTTCAACAGAAGGATATTTTTTATTTCTAAAATTTACAGAAATAAATATACATAAGGGACTATTTAAAATATTTTTGGGAAAAATTTACAGATTTGTACAGAAAAGGGGTACATTTTATTAATGAAAAATTTACAGATAAGGGATTTTAGAAATAGGCCTTGAACGCACGTGGTATGGAGGGTTTATACATAGTGACCCCCCCGAGGCAGCACTACCCTCTGTCTCCACCTGAATGTCCTAGCATAATTGAGTGAGTGTGCATCATTGTCTGAGTGATATAATTCCCAATAAATTGTCATTCTTGTTACAGTGCTTCATTCTCAAGACCAAAAGAGTTCAAATCTTGATCCATTGGAACCAATTGTTCCCAATCATTCTACTGCGTTTATAGTAAAAGGTTAATATGAAATTTTGAGTGGTAATCATGAACTTAAGTTTAATGGAGTTGTGCACAACCTCACAAGTATACTTGGTTGGATGTTATTATGTCCCAACCATAATCCAAGAAGTCATGAATTCTTTCAACACCATTTGCATTATAAGTGAGCATCATCTTACAAATCTTGATAATTGAATAGATCTACAAAGACTGTTATTGGCATGCAAGTTATTTTGTTGATTCTACTAGCAATCCCTGACCGTAAGGATCGTTGTACTTTTGAAAACAACCTAGCTCTATATGACTCTATTATCACACCGTGAGAAATTGGCCAATCAATGCTATTCCATGCTGGGAGAGCTAGTTTCTTCAACACACCATGTGTCACGTTGGCTTTATTTAATAGTTGGTAAAAATGATTATAGAAAAAGAATCTTGACTAAGCTAACTGTGTTGTTGATCTACCTGATATTGCAACTCTCCTATGGACCCATGTAGAACATCCATGAATCCTAAAATGCATTCGGTAGCCTGCCACTACTCATAAGATGATATATATGTGAAAATAAAAATAAAGACATTGAGGTTTGGGAAATTCTCTGATTATAAAATATAAATTCTCAATGAAGTCAGTTACAATTTGGTTTGTATTATGGAAGATAAGTTGGATACTTATCTTGCAACACAAGATCTCTATGCATGTATACATGTTGAACCAATATTTCCTTTATTGATTTCATCCTCTCCTTGGTTCTAAAATCTTTCACCCTACCCTTCCAAGATGCCAAAAAGAGATATTGAATGTGGCTTCTTCCTTCTGTTTGGTTGCATGAGCACCCAACTTCCTTTTGATACAGTTAGTCTTTGCCAAGAGCCATCCATAGTAACCTTGTTGGCAACATCGATGGAAGATATGGAGGAAAGAGGTCGACGAGTGAGGGAGCTCATGTCTATAGCTTCATCCTTGAGATTCTGATCAATATGATGTTTGGCACAAGAACGGTTCTAATAATCGATGCATGCCATGGAGACTAGTATCCAAACTTTTACTCGAACACTTGAAAACTCAATGGACATATCAAAGAGCACACATTATACTCTAGTCTTGCATGAGCATGATCTTCTTATTGAAAACTTTAAGAATATTATCAAAGAGAGAGATTGATAAAGCAATGACATTGTTCTCATACCTTGCACTTCAATATTACGATCAACAAAGCTTCCTGAAAAACTAAGACCAGTCATTGTGTTGTCGTCCCCATAAAAAAATTTCAAAAGTTATATTCCATTTTGCAACATCTTTATAAATACACTCTTGTTCACCAAAAACTGAAAGAATATTATCCAACTTAACACTTTCACATCTTAAATCTCAAAAAGAGAGATTGAAAAAGCAAAGAGCTTGTTGTTGTACCTTGCTACTAGATATTTTGATAAAGAAAGCTTCTCAAAGAGCGAGGTCCTGTCAATGGTTTTTTGTACGCATGAAAAACTTACAAAAGTTACATTCTAGTCTGCAACATTTTGAGAAACACACTGTTTCGCATAAGCGTAGATTAGATTCAAAGAGAGAGATTGAAAAAGAAAAGAGCTCGCTCTTGTACCTTGCTCCTAGAGGTACTTCGAGTTATTAGTTTGCCATCGCCACCCAAAACTCACGGAAGGAGACCCAATCTAAAGGTTGAAAAAATGTATACGAGGAAGCAACAAAGAGAGAGAGAGAGAGAGAGAGAGAGAGAGAGAGAGAGAGAGAGAGAGAGGGAGGGAGAGGGAGAGGGAGAGGGAGAGGGAAGAGCAATTTGGGAGGGGAGAGTATTTTGGGAGGGAAAGCACATTTCAGTTGGTGATGTATTTTGAATGGGACATTGTTAGATATTAGAATCGTGTTAGTAGCTCGACCAAAATTTTTATTTGTTATTGATAGTTGTATATGAATAAAATATTCTTTCTTGCTTTGACAATCTAGATACAATTCAAAATTTTAAAATTTCCCCACGTTACATTGGCTCTATGGCCATTGGTTGAGAGCTATTTTTCATTTTGGCCAAAAGGCCCTAAAATGAGCTCCCTTTTTTCCTAATGTGTGTCAAGCCATTGTTTACACACATGTTAGAGATCGTTGGTTAATCAATCCATACTTCAGTGGAGGTAGTATTCATGACATAATCATAAGTCTACCTTCCACGTTTCATGATTATTCAAACTAGGCAAGGCGAGACACAACCCCCGCTAGAAACCTCAAAATGCATAGCATGATACGTGGAGTAAGATGCGAGCATGCCTATTCTGTGAGAATGTTCTTGCCGGTGAAATGAAGGTAGTGCACTAGCGGGGATTCAGGCACATTGACTTGAATGCCAACAACTACGTGCTAGATTTTCTTGGGGGGCTCACTACATGTAAATTTTGTATATCACATTTTTCTATTCAATCTGTGAATACCCTCTTTAAACGGTACCCTTCTGCTTGTTAAAAATGTGTAAAAATAGCTCTTTAAAAATCCCTTCTGTTGAACCCACATGCTATGCTTACATATTTGTGAGTGACCCCCCAAGTAGATTTCACACCAGATGGAAAATCTGTGTGTGTGAGAATTATTGACTTGGGAAGGTGTCTCCATAGAACTTAGAGCAAGCCCGGGCAGGTTCAAGCGCTTGCTCCAAAGTCACTATTTCCTTGGTTTGCACTAGAGCTGTACCTGAGAAATGATGCACAATCAAATGGCACATGATCAGACATGTCAGATTGCTATGCTGTCGATCGGTTACTTGGCAAAATAGCCAACTTTCTCGTGGCTACAGTTCTGCACTGTCAACTAATTAGTTATACCTAGGGCATGTACTCAAGCTATTGTGGGATTATAAAATGCACTTGTGCCAAAATTAGCCTTGGGAAAGGATGACAATGGACTTGTGTTGCTAACCAAACTACATGCCCACAATGTTGATGAAAATCTTGCAATGCGACCAATCGATGATATGAAAACTTATATATAAAATGTGTAATTTTGGCATCTCATCATATCTCCATTTACAAGGTGGATAGTTTGGTATTTATAGAATGATCTTGTCAGTTAGCTTGCAAACATTGTTCGTTTATAAGTCGTGTACTTTTTAAATATTCCTAAATCATATTCTGCATTTTTTCCAAATGGATGTTGGATAACATGATTGGATGTTTAGGGTATAGGGTTTAATATTTGGACCATTGGTTATATGACTACAATCTCACGAGATGATCTTTTACAACTGTGTGAGAAAAAAATGTTGGAATGTATGTATGGCTCATGTTATGAACTAGTATCTTTGCTACTAGGTTTAGTATTTCCAAGATCATAGTTTAGGTATCACAACATTGGCATCATCATCAAGAACACCCTCTCGACCATCCACATAGGCTGACTACCAAGCACAAGATGCACACACATGCTCTAGTCAAGCGATGAAGTTCATGATGGACATGGCTGATGCCACCATGCAACTGACATCGAGGAGAGATAAGACAAAGGCGATTGCCATTGCCAATACTTTCCATAACCCTGAAGGCATGAAGTGGGCAGCTGTAAAGGCCCTCATCTCGAATGACAATGTAATGGCTATAAACCAATCCATCAAAGAGAATGTAACCACCATCTAGGAGATGATATTTGCAAAGAAATCTCGCTGTGATATTCCTCTATCCTTTGCGAAGATGCTATACAAAAAGTTCATGCTTGGTCGTGAATTAGACTTTGCCTCAAATGCTCGAGTACTTGAGCAACCACGAGGGACAAGTGCTAGATCCATGGTAGTAGAACCTCCTACATGTGCCAACAGTCCAACATTAGATGACTATAATATTTAAATATCTTTCAACTATTTGCTGCTACTTTTTTGGGAGAATTCCAGCCAACATCAACTGACAAGTTTTCATGTGACCTCATTGCATTAGGAAAAAAGGGAGCTCATTTTAGGGCCTTTTAGCTAAGAAATAAAATAGCCCTCTACCAATCAAAGGAGGGCTAACGTAACCTTAAAAATTTTAGAAAAAGGAAAACAAAAGAAATGTGGCCGAGTTTGCAATCAATGAGGACACTTGAGCTACTTTATTATATTTGACATACGGTATAGAATTTGGTATTTCTAACATCACCAGTGTGGGCCAAATCCCCCACAAAGGCTTTTGAAATGCCAACCCGGAGGCCCAAAAAAAGTCAAAAAGGCCCGAAAAGCAACCTGTACAAATGAAAGTGATTTTGACAAGTTGGATTTCCAAGGTTTTGGCCCGCTCTCCTGACGCACCAGTGATTTCAGAAATACCAAATTCTGCACCATACGTCAGTGAGGTTTGTGGGGGTTAAAGGTCACTGTGCCTTTACCCCAGTTATGTACAATACTCAAACACATATATAAATGAATGAAAAAGAAGATTAGGGTGTTCTGCACCCACCAAAACTTGTGTGGCTCTCTATTTCTCTCTCTCCCTCTTCTGTTCTTGCTTCCGTTGAGAGCACTCGCAACTGGTATCAGAGCCCGGGTGATCTAGCTGGAAACACCTTCATTATTGAATCTGGGATCATTTCATTGGATTTTTGACTCACTGTGTCAGTTTTTGCGTTTTTCTGCTCGGGTGTTGGAACTCAAGTTTGGAGCAACCATTTGCAAATCTGTTACTTTCGGTGGACTCAAGAGGTCCTAAAACTTCTATGTTGCTCATCATTTGCACTCCGGTGGAGTTTATAAACAATTCTGTTTCCAAAAACGTTTTTCAGTCCGTGTGTTGGACCTAGTGATTGAGACCACGGTTTCCAAAACCATCTGCCCCATTGCGTTTCAGACGCCCAAAAACCCCTACCTATCAGTTCTTACGCGATTCGGTGGAGGATTTTCAGAGTTATAGATCTCTGTGTATTCGATTTCGTCTCTTTGTTATGCATTTCATTCTAAGGTTTTGAAACCTTAGATTTATGCCACATGGCAGTGGATAAGTGTTGACTCCCATTTCTCACTCATCAGTTGGGATTTTGGAGTTCCGATAGAAGAGAGATATTTGCAAATTCTCTTGTTGAGTCCGATTATGTAATGGCGCCCATGTTTTGAGGCATCTCATGTTCTATTTTCAGTAGCGGTCATTACTGTAGGACTATGATTTCTCGAGCATACCTTATGCAGATCGCTCTAGTTGCAGTTTGAGTAGTGTGTGCTCATTTGTGGTGTGCATTGGGTTGCAGTAAATGATTTATAGGCCATTTGGATGCATTGCGGTCCTTATTAGATGCGCTAATAGGCCCAAACTGCCTTGTGGGATGCTATTTTTATGGACGCTTTGCACATGGATGCTATTTTATGCTGAGGGATAGCTTTGACACATTGTAGGTGATGCACTGATAGTGTTATGCTCTCTTGGATGAGATATTATTAATGCATATGCCAGTGGATGGTGTTTATGCTTGAGTCATTTGGCACTTATTGGCATTTTGGATTGCCATTGCAGTTGGCATTTTCTTTTGGGCCAGATTTGCTCATATGGATGCATAGTATATGCACATGAGTCAGATGCTTTGAGACATGAGTTTTGGTGATATTTCACTCTATTGTGGCATACACATTTGGGTGCACCTGGTATTTGGTGGGATTTTTGCTTCATTTGCATCATGGCATTCTTTTCCATGTCTAAAATGGAGTTTTTTAGCATTAAAAAGTTTGATGGGACAAACTTTTCTTTGTGGAAAGAACAAATAAGGGATGTGCTTATTCAAAAGCTCAGTTCAAAAGAAGCAGATTAAACCCTTGGCAGGGATTGAAGCTAAGCCTGCAAATATGTTTGAGGATGATTGGAATGAGTTGGATGCATTAGCAAAATCTACTATTAGACTTCATCTTGCAGAGTTAGTTTATTATATAGTAGTAAATGAGCAGACTACGAAAGATTTGTGGAAGAAACTGTGTGCCACTTATGAAAAGGAAACTGCCTCTTATAAAGTTTACCTCATGAAGAGGTTGTTTGAGCTGCAGATGAAGGAAGGGGTCTCCATTGCTTCTTACTTGAATGAATTCAATATTATTTTCAGCCAGCTTCAGGCTCAGAAGATGAATTTTGATGCAGAGACTAAGGCAATATTTCTCTTATGTTCATTGCCATCCTCATGGGATACCTTCCGTACAGCTGTCAGTAACTCTGCACCTGGTGGAGTACTGAAATTTGATGATGTTGTGGGTAGCTTGTTGGCCGAGGAGATTAGACGGAAGTCTATGGATGGCAACAAGCAGGATGCAGCCTTAAATGTGCAAAGGGGCAGATCACAGTTCAAGGGGAAGTTCCAAGAAAGAGGGAAGTCTCGTAGCAAATCCAAGGCATGGAACATGGAGTGTTACCACTATGGTAGGAAGGGCCATATGAAAAAGGATTGCTACAAGCTGAAAAGAGATCAAAAGGATAAGAAAAAGAATGCAAATTGGGGTGCAAATCAAAAGGAAGAGAGTCCAAGGGAGGACAAAGGAAAAGTGAAGATCGAGGAGATCAATGCAGTCACACATGATAGTGACAATGACGTTCTCTTCATGTCTAGTTTATCTGCAGAGTTGCTTACCACTTCAGATAATGCATATTCCCAGGATTGGATTTTGGATTCTGGTGCTTCATTCCATGTTACTCCCCATAGGGAATGGTTCTCCACTTATGACAGTGGAACGACAGGTGTGCATCTTGGAAATGACTATGCATGTGACATAGTGGGAGTAGGTGACATAAAGTTTTCCTTTGTAGATGGGTCTGCATTTATTTTGAAACATGAGACATGTGCCTAAGTTGACCAAGAGTCTTATTTTAGTGGGTCAGCTAGATGATGCTGGTTTTCACACCACTTTTGGCTTTCAGAGTTGGAAAATTTAGAAGGGCTCTATGCTTTTGGCCAGGGGTGCCAAGTGTGGGACTTTGTATCCCTTACATGTATCAGGGGTATTTGATCATGTTGTTGCAATAACCGAGCAGCCAAGCACTTCTTTGTGGCATTGCAGGTTGGGGCACATGAGCTAGAATGGAATGAAACTCTTATGGCATTTGGGTTATGTACCGCATTTGAGTTTCTCTGATTTTGAATTTTGTGAGCACTGTCTCTATGGGAAGCAGACTAAATCAGCCCATAAAAGAAGGGGAAAGAAAGAGTTTGAAAAGCTTGATTTGGTGCATTCAAACGTATGTGGTCCCATGCCTACACGGTCATTAGGCAGGGACTAAATCAGCCCATAAAAGAAGGGGAAAGAAAGAGTTTGAAAAGCTTGATTTGGTGCATTCAAACGTATGTGGTCCCATGCCTACACGGTCATTAGGCAGGGCTGAATACTATGTGACATTCATTGATGATGCAACCAGAAAAGTGTGGGCTTATGCTATAGCTCGAAAGAGTGATGTTTTCCAGGTATTTCAGAAATGGCTAGCCTTGGTTGAGAATCAGTCAAGTAGAACGCTTAAATGCCTACGGATTGACAATGGTGGAGAGTATCTCTCTCATGACTTTCAGCATTTCTGTGATACACGTGGGATTAAGAGGGAGCTCACATCCCCTCGTACTCCAAAGCAAAATCCAATTGCAGAAAAGATGAACCGTGCCATTCAAGAAAGGTTGCAATGCATGCTTTCCAATGCAAGTCTTTCTTGTGGTTTTTGGGCTGAGGCAATGAAGAATGCAGTGCATGTGATCAGTAAGAGTTTGGATGGTGGTATTCCTGAAGAGGCATGGAGTGGCAAGAAGCCCTCTTACTCTCCATTTGTGTATATTTGGGTGTGAGGCATATGCACATGTGCCAAAAGAGCTTCGAAAGAAGCTAGATCCTAAGTCTAGGAAATGCATCTTTCTGGGTTATGGTGAAAGTGGAGAGATGGGCTATCGTCTCTGGGATCCAGAAGCAAAGAAGATCATATGCAGCCATGATGTAGTCTTCAATGAGAAGAAGATGCATAAGGCACCCATGAGGGATGTGGAAATGAGGAGAATCTTCCAAGTACTCCCATAGGTATACAATCAAGGGTAGATGATGGATCATCTATTGGTGGAAATGATGAGCCAAATGTGGCTGATATGCAAGTGGGACAGCAAGCTGAAATGCCCTTGAGAAGATCATGTAGAGTGTCTAGACCACCTGATAGGTTTGTTCCAGGGGTAGACTATGTGATGCTTACTGATTGCAGGGAGCCTTCTTGCTATAGAGAGGCTATGATGCACGAGGATCAACGCAAGTGGGAGTATGCTATGCAATCAGAGATGAGTTCACTTATGAAGAATAAGACTTGGGACTTGGTTTCTTTACCACATGGAAAGAAAGCATTGCCATGTAAATGGGTCTACAAGATGAAGGTCACAGGTGATGATGTGCCTAGGTACAAGGCCCGTTTGGTCACTAAAGGGTTCAAGCAAGAGAAGGGTGTGGACTTTGATGAGATATTTTCTCCGATTGTGAAGATGACTACACTTAGATGCCTGCTTGGACTAGTGGCATCAGAGGATATGGAGCTTATGCAGATGGATGTCAAGACAGCTTTCTTGCATGGGGATTTGCATGAGGAAATTTACATGGTGCAGCCGGAAGGCTTTGAAGAAAAGGGCAAAGAGCATTTAGTTTGCAAGCTGAAGAAGAGTCTCTATGGTCTTAAGCAAGCACCTAGAGAATAATATCAGAAGTTTGATGCTTTCATTCGGTCCCAGGGTTTTAGAAGGAGTGAAATTGATCACTGCCTCTACACTAAAAGGGCTAAGGATAATAGCCTGATAATCTTGGCACTATATGTAGATGATATGCTATTGGCTAGCAAGAATACTTATGAGCTAGATGCATTAAAGGCCAAGTTGCATGAGGCCTTTGATATGAAGGATTTGGGACTTGCAAGTCATATTCTTGGTATGCGCATCACGTGTGATCCGAGTAGGAAACTTCTTTGGCTTTCACAAAAAGAGTATGTTACAAAAGTATTGCAGCGTTTCAATATGGAGGGGGGGAAGGAAGTGAGTACTCCATTGCCTCCATATGTGAAACTGAGTCATACAGATAGTCCCAAATCAGATGAGGAAAGGGACATGATGGCCAAGGTTCCTTATGCATCAGTGGTTAGGAGTCTTATGTATGCTATGATAGCTACTAGACCAAACATTTCATTTGTAGTGGGAGTTGTTAGTCGGTATATGGCTAATCCAGGAAAGAGGCATTGGGAGGCAATTAAGTGCATCATGAGGTACATGAAGGGTACCAAGGAGATGTGCATCTGCTTTCGTAGAGGAGACATGCGTGTACTTGGATACACAGATTCAGACTATGCAGGGCATGTGGATAGTAGGAGATCCACTTCTGGTTATGTGTTCACCTTTGCAGGTGGTGCAGTGTCATGGATGTCTCGCACACAAAAGTGCATTGCTTTGTCTACCACAGAGGCGGAGTATGTTCCAACCACAGAGGGTTGCAAGGAGGCTATATGGCTTGATCGGCTAGTGGGAGATTTGGAGATTCATACAGGTGTACCAACATTGCATAGTGATTCCATGAGTGCTATTCAGCTAGCATGGAATCCGATCTTTCATGCAAAGACCAAACACATTGAGGTCAGGTACCATTTCATCAGGCAAGTACTTGAGGACAAGCGCGTAGAGCTTGTCAGGGTTCATACAGATGATAACCCTGCAGATATGCTGATGAAGAGTCTACCTAGTCAGCGGTTTGAGTATTGTCATGTATTGATGGGCATTGGATAGTATACTCACTGGTTGTTCTCCCTTAAAGGCACATTGTCCTTTAAGTGGGAGGTTGTGGGGGTTAAAGGTCACAGTGCCTTTACCCCGGTTATGTACAATACTCAAACACATATATAAATGAATGAAAAAGAAGATTAGGGTGTTCTGCACCTAGCAAAACTTGTGTGGCTCTCTATTTCTCTCTCTCCCTCTTCCGTTCTTGCTTCCGTTGAGAGCACCCTCAAGGTTATGTCATAGTTTATTGTTTTAGAGGAAAGAAAAATGAAGAAATAATGAATTTCTCTCAGGGCCCCAAAATGGGCTCCCTTTTTTTCCTAATGGACGTGTAGCATTGGTGACAACTAATGATATCTTAAAGACCATCAAAGAGGACATTAGAGAGGGACAACAAGGAGCACGCACGAGTGAGACATGACATTTTCTCTCGCGACTATGTGAGATACAGTTATGGAGCATCAACGGGTGTTGCAAGAACTTGAGTGGTTGAAAAGTGACAATGAACTATTGCATGCATTGTTATATCAAACCAGATAGAAGATATCGACAATGCATATGCAAGAGATTTGCATGATAGCAACTAATTTTTCCCAACAGGCTTGTGACGCACAAACCGCCTTGCAAAGTATTGAAGAAAGGAGGCATAGTATCGGCAATCAACCCATGATTTTGTTGGCCTTGCTGTGTGCAAACCGTCCATAATACCCGCTGGATTGCAATTCATCATGTACGAGCCATGTTGTCCAATTTGCCAAGATTTCTTTGACAGGGCTACAAGATACTATGCTCTCCCTTGTCATCAGCGCTTTAACCTTGCTTGCCTCATGAATACTCAAAAGGTGAGAAATGCATGTGCGGTGTGCAATGCTCTTGTGGTTGTTGTATGACATGCTCGACCTTGGCACAATGTACTCTCCTGATTGAGGCCACATAGATTTTAAATGATCAAGAGAGAAAAAGTTTATATACAACTTGACATATAATATTAAACCATTTTTTTGGCATGTGTAATCAATTTGCAAGAATTGTATTAAAGGTTTGTTACAATAGTGTATTGCATCAATATTTGTTTTGTTTTCAATTTTCATTAATTTTGTTTATGATGGTATATTGAAACAATTTTTCATTTAGTTTATATTCAATGTAGTGTTGAATCAATTCTCATAAAGCAAAACACTTTCTTTTAATAGCTTGCACATAATGTCAATCATCCTTGCCATGCTATTGACCATCACCAGCATGCTATTGGGCCTTATCCCACCATTGTCTATGGACTCTTCATTGTCTTGTACCGACATGGATCCGACATGGAATACACATCAGACTGGGGGCCCAAGGCACCCACCATCCTCTTCCAAGTGCAACACGAGGTGCTATGTAAAAACCTTCATCTAAATCCTTTTTGGCACACCACACCCGTTGGCTTCAATTTTATCTTGTTGTCAACTGTGATCCATCTTATATGGAGATTGCCATCTAATGGCTTCTTTTTTTGCCGGGCCCATTTTTTTGTAATAGTAATGTCTTCGGAGATGCAAACTCCAAAATGCAAATATGCACATCTTGTAACTTGAAATGTATAACAATTGTTAAAGTATAAAGTTTGACTCTTTTGTTGTGTGTTTCTTTGACTTCGCCAGGTATAAGATGTACAAAGTATCTCTTTGCCACGAAGACCTACGCCACTAATTTCATGTGTAGAAGTTTATGATAGCTAGAAAAGGAAAGCAGTAGTGAAAGGAGCACCTAAGGAGCATGGGTGCTAATGCAACCCAATAAGAGGAGAAAGCTACAATCAACTAACACTTTTTTGTCTTCTTAGAAGGGCAGAGTGAGATTTTAGAGTCAAAAAAGAAGGCACAAAATGTGTAAGAGAGGTTCGGATACAACATGTCTACATGCACCAAGAACTTGTATTGTGAGATTATCCTACTTATCTTCCACACCATAGACCCAATTGTAAGTGTATTTGTATAATGAAATAGTTGAAACAAAAGAACTTTTGTTTTCTATGACAGAAAATACCTTTGTTTTGGTCCAGATATATATCCCTCATCATACAAGGAGTGGCAACCAATGGAGTGCATATTATGATTCTTTGATGCTCTACATGGTGCTATTGGGGAGCTACAATACAAAGGTAGAAAATCAACAAAGCTGGCTGAATCGGGTATATTCTTTAATGATCACTTTTATCGATTGATGGAAAATGCTCACTCACTTGGTGTATTAAAAAAGAAAGATCTCCTAGCATGGAATACAATAGATTGGCCAGTCCCTGATGGCACCATCAAAGAATCATACAAAGACAAACTATTTTTAGAAGTAAGTACAACATTCCCTAAAACCAAATATTGTTACCAGAATAGTTAAAATCAATGTTTTCATGCCACTTACAATTTTTGTAGAACTTTTTTAGGATTATCCAGTTAAAATTTATAAGTCAATGTTGACTTTCACAGCAAAAGGATATGATGAAATTCCAATTTCAATTTTTTGGATAATGGTAGGGATAGAATGGTGGCCAACAATGTGTATTGTGAGGCTGCTCATAACTCCATCAACATTAAGCACATGATTGCCTCAAAAAACTTTATCTTCTCTTTTTACTATAAATGCAGCAGGATGATATGCCCAAAACTTGTGGCAATGGACCAAGATGAGAGTTCTTCAGGTCCAATAATTGAAATAAATGACATCCTTCTAACATCCATCACACTAGGACAATTCTTCACTCTCTCTCAGTTATGCAATGACATTATTTTGGAGACTAAGGACAATATCCACAAAGAATTTTCAAGAAAAACAACAAGCATGAGGGGATTAGACCAAGAGAGTGTCAATAGAGTTTGAACATACCAAGAGTTTGTCAATAGAGGGTATTAGTGGAAAAGGTAAGGGAACATACTCTAAACAATATGGGAGGAGAGCATATCAATCACATCGAGATTACAAAAATGGAACTACTTGGAAATGATTTTTGTTGATGTCTTGTTATCGTTCAACTATAATGAAATAGCTAGATCAAGTATATGTAGAGTGATTGTGAATGCTACAAAGACTTAAACACAATTTGCCTTGGAAGATACTTACTATAGAGCGACAAGCATGATTGTGCAAGTGACATGTTTTTCTTTTTGTGCTAAAGCACTTATGCAATCCTCTTTTAAATCCCATCTCATATCATCATTCACAGTCTGTATAGATATTATGATCCTTGGTCTAAGTTGCAGAAGCTTCTACTGAATTTGCAATTGCCTAAGTACTGTTTGGGATTCCAAGGCAGATAGTGTTACTTGAACTTGCTCCCTCGGGGACTCTTCATATGCAACCTTGCCTCTAGTCTCATGTGAGTGAGTGACCTCTATTATCTTTATTGCACCTGCTTTAATTTTTTTGGATGAAGGCATAAGAAGTATATTTCTCATTTTAAGATCATCCCAATCCTCTTCATTAAGGATCTTGTCATATATCCACTTGATCCTTATAAGTGTTTGAATATATTTTCTCATTATAGTCACCCTATGTGCATGTGGTGCCAGCATTCTGTCTTGGAAAAACTCTATAAGCTAGTCTTCAGCAACTTCTTGGAGAGCAAATAGTGCATTCCTTTGCCATGACCCAAGACACAAGCGCCTATGTGTGCAAGTTGTTGAAGAGGTGATGAAGGACTTCAAGCATATTGTGGATCCAAAGGAGATGCTTTCAGCTTGTGATACTGCCGGTGTAAGTCGTAAAGCTTACATATCTATTTTCAAAAATTCCAAGTCTACTATTTTGGAAAAGTATAAGAAGTCTATAGTGCCCCTACCCACACCTTGGTCTGTGAGACATGCACAACGTGCAAGAGAAATGCTTGGAGGGTACCATTGCATAAGGGGCACAATGACTTGGAAGAGTAAAAAGAAATCTGGCTTGCAATCCTTTGAGATGAATGCTTTCAACAATGTCTACTTAGATGTTGAGAAACTGCAACAAGCAATGGTCAAATTCTATGGCATGAGAGAAGATGGTAAGAGGAAATCCATTATAGCATTGCACTTTACTTAGTTCATTTCCTATATCATGTTTATCCTAATGATTTCTCTCTTTTGTTGTACAAATTGCAATGGAAAGCTCATATTTGTCATCAAAATGGATGAAGCTCAATTGGTGAAAGAACACAAGTTAGAGAGAGTGAGCATCTACATTATGAATAAAGCCTTAGCCTTTGTTCAAGGGAACGAAGAAGTAGAGCAAGATTTTTCAATGCAATCAGAGAAAGATATATGGTGGTTTGCAACATTTGAGACTCCAAAAGAGTGCCATGAGACATTGAAGTGGGTTCTAGATAGAACATGAATCCCATCGATGATCCGAAGACAAGAGGAAGGACAAACATTGACAATCGATGGCCCTGGAACATTTTGAGTTAAATGGCATCTTGTTGGTGATTTGAAAACCCTCAAGTGCTTGCATGGTTGTGATACAGGGGCAAATGCAATGAACACATGCCTTTATTGCATGTGTTCGCAACATAAGCAAAAGGCTAGCTTACAATGGGAGAATGGCATTCTATCTTGCAACCAAACGAAAGCTCCCAATCGTGAGAAGAAGGATCCAAAGTGGGATCCCATCCACTTGAGAGAGTACACATATGTACTTTACATGTAAAACTGTGCGTACTTGCTAAGTAGTTGTATTTGCATCTTGTTTATGCTTGGAATTTAATTTCACAAGAAGTATCTGCATAGTCCATTGCAGAAATTGAGAAGTTGCTCTGTCGGAGATGGGATTCCATGAAGGACATGTCAAACTTAAGGAGGATAAGAAAATGTCTAGGGCAATACAAAATCTTCTTGTAAAAGTGTCCATGGGTGGAGGGAAGGCAAGGAGATTCCTGTCGAACCATAGTCTTGACAAAGACAAACATACATTGCCTTAAAGTAGTTTGGGTTGGGAATACTGGAAAGCATTGTGTGAATGCATGACCAATAAAGCTTCTCATCCTCAAGTAGAAACTTTGAGAGCTAAAGTATGGACAAAGGTAGATGCATTGATAAAATTGCTTCACCAAGTTCAAATCAATGAGATGTATTATGAAAGGTTCAGGATGGTTGTGAAAGAGTTTATGCAATTAATGGTGAAAGCATGGGGGGAGTTGCACATTATGCATTACATGGTAATCTTGGCACCATCGTAATATTTAGCACTTGCTTTATAAATAGTTTTTGTTTTGCTGAAATGATTCTCATCATGTTTGCAGCATATTCTCTATGCACACGGACCATGGTTTGTACAAAATTGGGGCCCTTTGTCCATTTGGAATATACAAGGCATGGATAAGTCGCACTATAGAGCCAAGGTAGCCTACTTCAAGAACTCAAGGCATGGTGGTGGTGTCTTTCATAGCATTGCATTGCATGAGATGTTCGACTGGTTTTTTAGATGTTTACTAGGAAGGACTTTGAAGTTTGAAAAGGCAAAGGCATTAGAACTTGCAAAAGCAGTTCAAATTGTATCAAAGAATAGAAGGCATAGAGCTTGGAAAGCATCCATAGGGAGTCAAGGAGTTGCAAGTCGATTGCGCGGCTAGAGTGAGAGAAGGGAGTAGATGGGTCTAACCAGCAACAGAAGCTATGGTGTAATTGTATACAAATATGAAATAAATATATTACTCATTTTGACCACAAATTTTGTACTCTCTTGGAGTCCAAGTTTTGTGTGAGGTAATGATGTCGGGGAGGATGGGGACATGGTGAAGGAGGTGGAAGAGAAGGGAGGGGGGGGGGGGGGGGGGGCAAGGGGAGGGGTGGAGTGGTAGCAAGGCTGGGGGAGGGAAGTAGGAGGGAGGGCAACGGGGGGGAGGGTGACGAGGGTGGGCAGGGGGGTTGGAGGGGTTAGGGCAAGGGGCATGATGAAACCTTAAACGTAATTAAAAGGGGTGTCAAAACATAATGGGCCTATATAAAACATTAAAAAAAACCCTAACTCAAACCTATCCAGGTCCAGTGGTGCCTCATCAATCTCTCGTGAGCCCTCCCCCAACTCTCGTGAGCCCTCCCCTGACTCTCGTGAGCCCTCCCCCAAGTCCCGTGAGCCCACTCCCAAGCCCCAAGAACCTGATCCTTCCCCTCAGCCTTCCCCTCAACCTTCCCCTTAGCCATCCCCTTAGCCTTCCCCTCAACCTTCCCCTCCCCATGAGAACACTCCCTCGATTGAGCAAAATACATTTGAGAACCTTCCTTCCCCTCCCCATGAGAGGACTCCCCTACACGAGCAAAATGTATTCGATAACCTCCTTAATATAGAGAGGCTTCTGGATAGGGGCCAATAGATTGCTAGAAAGAGCACAATCTTCCCTCTCTCGGTGATAGAGCCCATCGTGGAAATGGTACCTGTGCCCATAAAGAGGGTAAAGAAGATGCTGAGGAAGCCCCATCCCAAAGAAGGACAAAGTTCAAGACATCCGTGAGAGGGGGATTCGGAGGAGGATCAATGCAGAGAAGAGCAACGCAAGAAATTCAAGGCAGACAAGAGGCTATGGAACCATGTTTGGGTACCTATAAAGCCTCCACCAAGAGTTAGGAAGCCATACAGAGGAAAGCTAGGAGCACAGGCCGGGAGATCAGACAGATGCAAAAGACCATTGACAACCTGATCCCGCGTGCTCCCTTCCAACATGTGGTACGGGAGATAGCACATGGGTACAAGGACGATGTGCAATTTAGCAAAGGAGCTATGGGGGCGCTCCAGGAGGCTGTGGAGAAAGTGACCACCACTCTGTTTGAGGATTACAACTTGTGTGCCATCCACACAAAGCGTGTCACGGTCATGGACAAGGACATGGCTCTGGCAAAGTGGCTATGGAGTGACCCAAGCTTGAAGCCTTAGATTCTCTTGGAGCCCACCCTTAGGACTTAGACCACCCCCTACCCTTGAAGGCACTATCTTGTATCTAAGGCCCAAGGGCTGATCTTTTTTAATAAAATATATCCACATTCTCTACACTATCGCATTGTTGTGAATTCTCCATGTTTATGATTAAAATTACTATTCATTTTAATGTAACTTTTGAATTTTGTCAAATCTTGAAGGAATTTCACCGTGGCACAAAAGGAACAAGTGTTTGGGATGTCGCCAAGAGCCTAGAAAGCCTAAAACTCGACACGGCATGAATTTGGGCATTCTGGCAAGTCTGGCGGCGTCCCAAACACTTTTCCCTTCTATGCCATGGTGAAATTCCTTTAGGATTTGATAGACATGAACTTTCAATACCCATAATTGGTAAAAAGCATACTAAATTGGCTAGAAATGCATTACATTAACATAATTGAAAGGATGGAGAAAAAATGTCATCAACAACTTAAAGAAAATACAATGAATAAATATTATGAATTCATGATGAGCAATGCAGACTTAAAACAAATAATAAAGACATGTAGTCATGTATCCATTGAAATATATGTTTATATATACAAAAGGCCTCATAGGCTATCTTTCTTCTTGGCTAGTTCGAGTACATCGAGAATAGGGGTCTTTGAATCCCCTAGTGGTATCCTAGATATAAACTTAGCCGCAACAGCACTAACATCCTCCTCTCCTGCTGCCAAAGACATATCTGTTGCCGTCAATGCCCTGCCATGAATGTTCGATCCAAAGCCATTGATAGCAGCCAGGTGGCATACCAAAATCACTTTGTTAACATTCTGAGTAATGTTGGAGTATCCGATAGCACACGACAATGCCTTGCACTTGAGCAGCTCCGAAGGACCTCGAGGAGAAAATTTGTTGTGGAAGACCACGATGAGCTCTTTGACTTTGCCAAGGTAATGGGCCAAAGAATGATCTCGCCCAAATGCGCAGCGAACATTACCCCGTCGAGATGAGAATTCATCAATCTCAAACGTGTCCTGCAACACTTCGACAAACATTAGAAGATCGACAAAACAAATTATACCGAAATAACATCAAAATAAAAAATATTGTTCGAACTTACTACTATAGCATCATTGGCTTCTATCCCTTCCTCATTTGCAATGTTGATGGAACCAGTTACTGTGCGATGTTCTATTTGGGAGGTGGATGTTTTCTCTTGACCTATGTTGGAGGTGGAAGCTTTTGCATGAGAGGGCTGTGCATCATACACAGACATGTCTGCATCCCTGAAATTAGCGTTGTCAAGAGAAACTCTTCCATTGTCTGGTCTTTGGAACCTAAAACCCGGGGATTCTTGACACTTGTGTCAACATCGAACCCATATAGGACTCTGAGTGCCTCATCCTCTCGCAATCCAAAAAGAACCTCTATGTTATGGAGGAATACATACTCTTCTCCATCGATGATGAGGGGGGACAAGGACCATAAGTCTGATTCTGGGTCCGTGGTCTCTGATGCAGATTCTTGCTCTACTGGGGGCTCTTGAAGTAGGCTCAATGCTTGAGTTCTTCCATCTCCTCTGTTGCATCGTCAAGACTCTCTTCCATGTACATGTCCAAGTCTATTCTGGGACAAGCAGATCAGTAGTTCTACTAGAGGGGGTGCTAGATGATGAGGCTTCTTCCTCTAAATTTCCTACTTGGAGAAGGAAGATGAATGTCATCTCCCATGAAAGGAAATTTGTACTTGTATTTCTGGTGATCCCGGCATCTAGGATGTCTTTTACTTCAACCATCCTAAACCCTTCCTCTGTAAGGTTGTCACAAAAGTGGGCCAAGTGCTTTACAAACTTGGGTTCCTCTAGGAAGAGATACTTTATGTAATCTATGGGAACCCATCTCTTTGAAGAGTGGTCAAGTGTATAAGCAAAATTTGTGAAATTCTCTTGCATGTAGAGGATGAGATCTGAGAATCATCGTTGGCTCACATATATGTGCCTAGGACATCTAAAGTCCTATCAAACACTAAAAATAGCTCTTTCTCACGATTTGCTAATGCAGTTCGCGAGACGAAATTATGGAACGCAGTTCTAGCTGAATCCATGGCAAATAGCAGATGATGGAGGGAGTAACTTTTGAGGGTGGGAGTTTCTATGGCTCTCTAAAGGTGAAAGTGAGAATGTGATGTAAAAAGGGCTCTTAACCCTTAATATATATCAAAACCCTAAAAATTAAAATTAATCATAAAATCCCAAAATTTTTTGAAAAACATTTACCATGAACTGAAAGGAGAAAACAATAAAAGAAATAATATTTTAATTTAATTGTCCATCATCTTTTGAAGCAATAACTAGGATTTGACAAAAAATTAAATGCTGCACTAGTCAAACACATTGTTGGCAATCTTCAAAGTTGCAAGAGGAATGAAATTGGCACTATGCATGCACTTCTCCACACGTCGGCTGATCTTACCACCATTTAAGGTAAAGTAGAAGGACTCTGACATGCCGTCCTCCATGACCAATAGGTGTTCTTGCACATCCCTTAGAGTCCATTGCGATGTGATATTCACATTCTTGACATCTCCCTCTTCAACCAATAGACAAACTGAGCCCCATATTGTCTTCATCGAGTCTAGGGGAAGCCACCAGCCATTTGTTTTCTTCTAGCGCCTATACTAACAAGCTAAATATAACATTTGGCTTGACAAATGGTATCTAATAACCACATTGTCTTTACATGCGTGACATTGAAACACATCACCCTTTTGGTTGCCTGACCTAGTTTCCCAATTCATCCCAAGTAAATCTTCAAGAGCATTTCCATCTACATGCTTATAGGACCACATAGTTTTTGTTTTATGCATATGTATATTCTGAAACAAAGAAGAAAAAATGTATAGAGGCATAAACCAAGAAAACTTTGCCCATTTGGATCCAAATGTAAGCTTCATGGCCATGCCCACATCCTTTGCAATCTTTTCCTTGTACGATTGCAATGTCCTTGAGTCCACATTGCTGCAATCCATGTCTTGAAGTTGTGGTGGTGCAATGGTTTGTAGATGGCCATAGCCTGATGATGTCGTTGGAGTGATGTATGTTGCATTATACCAATATACATTATTCATTCACCAAGGAGGCCAACTTCTCCCTTGCATGCATTTGCTTACCTAAATCCTCATGAATCGCAGTAGTGAACTTGCCTATGAATGATTCAACTGGTTCCCACTCCTCAAAGTCCGAAGGGAATACATCTACCACCATGAATAAGAGCTCTTAGAAACAAGCACAAAATTTGGACTCATTACACTTATAGGTGAAAAATGTCGATAGATAGAAAGGATCACATTGTGATGGTATCCTAGATTGATTGAATGATGAAGCCGCATATCTTCTCCCATGTAAACATGTTGCACTTTTGTGAGCAATCCTTTCTTCCCAAACTTGAACTTCAAGATGTGCCCCTTTCACTCATGCAAGATATCACCTCTCTTGCTCTTGGGAAGCTTCTGTGGACCTTTGGCTGATCCTTTCATCACTATCTAGTCATTTTTAAGTTGTAGGTGCAAGGGATCCACTCATCTAATGTGTTTTGGTGTTGTGGAAGACACAATAGGTCACAACATTGTGTGGTCTTGTAGCCTTGCTCCTCACCATGCTTGTAGAGGTTGCAACAGCAAGAATGGGACTCCTACATAGGGCAATGTAGCTCCAACAGAGGCACAAAAGAGGGAGAAGGAGAGGGACAGAATAGCATCAATAGAGGACTAGGAGAGGGAGAAGGAGAGGGATAGGGCAGCTCCAACAGAGGCACAAAAGAGGGAGATGGAGATGGATAGAGTAGCAACAATAGAGGCACAAGAGAAGAATAGAGCAGCTCCAACAGAGGCACAAAAGAGAGAGATGGAGAAGGACAGAGCAGCACCAATAGAGGAACAGGAGAGGGAGAGGGGGGAGAGAGAGAGAGAGGAGCTACAGCAAGTAGGCCAGAGCAGGAGGGAGCAGAGAAATAGGGGGAAGAGGGCAAATGCATGGGAGGAATTTGAAAAATGGAGGGATTTGTTAGGCTAGACTAGAACAATGGGGGGTAGAGGCCCTAGAAAGAGGGAGGAGAGAAGAAAAATTTGCCACAAGGGCCCTACCATCCCATCACTACAAGGCATAGGCCCTTTTCCAATGAAAATACCGACGCTTTTTACATTATTATTATTTTTAAAACGAGCACAAACGTCGTTATTAAAGCCGTTAAAAGCATCGGAAAAGAAGTGGCACTATAAAGCATCGCTATATAGCGATGCTGATAAACGTCGCTATATAGCGACACTGATAATCATCGCTATATAGCGACGATTAACAGAACTTAAAAAAAAGCATTAGTGGGGCTAAACAGGCCATAGCAAGCCCTGTTTTGCCCCACTAATGCTTTTTTTTTTTTTGTAATTACAAAAACAAGTTTTTTATTACAAAATTTTCCTTGCGAAAAGGGTGATACAAAATCGCTCAAATGAAATGATTGAGAAACAAAAGCATATACATGTCAAACATATGCAACATGATTGTTTGTTACAAAATTATCCTTTTGAAAAGGGTGATACAAAATTGCTCAAACGAGCGGATATACAAAATGGCATACATGGTGAAGTATATGCAAATGGCTACTATTACTACTACTACTACTACTCATTCGAATCGTCCTCATTGTCCTCATTCTCATCCTCATCTTGTTGGCCTAATCCTTGGTCCTCGTCAGCTGTGCCTTCTCCTTGATCCTCGTCATGTGCATCTGATCTGTGGCCCTGGTGATCGCTCGCCTCCGGTGATGGGACACTCGAGCTTTGACCCTAAGAGTAAACCATATAAATTGAAAATTAGATTGGAACTTAAAGAATAAAACAATTTAAAAAGTGAGATTATAAGTAGGAGTAGACTTATACCATGTGAGCAGCCACCTCAGCCCAATCAACCGTCACTCCCATTGCCTCTTGCTCAATAAACCACGGCTTTGTTCCTATGCAAAATGTGCATCGCCTCTCTGCATCTGTAGGAAGATGACCCATCGCAGCTTGCTGTGGATCCAATTTATGAGAGTTAGAGTTAGATAAAGTGCATGTAATATGTAGTAAAACAAATAGAACAATACATTAAATGAGAAGAAGTAGACTTACCACGGTTGCTTTGAACGCCAACCGTTTGCCTGCACCAAAGTGCAAAGTACCTACGATCTCCAGCCATCTCTTCGCAGCCCTCCTCTGACCCTCGAACATTTTGGGATGGTCCCTATTCTACTTCTTGAAGAACTTCCAATCAGCTTTGTCTGCCCAGCTGGGTTTAGCCATCTCCTTTGTGATGGATGTACGCAAGGTTGATCTACGATGCTTCAAGACCAAACCCATGCGCTCTCGCATATAATTCTCATTAAACTCCCAATTTGGTGGGTTAGGGTATTTTTGTTTTAATTCATCAATGACCGCCTACTTCTTTTGGTCATCTTGATATCGCCAATCGGTAGCAATGCCGCTCTTGAAGTGATGGCTCATCAACCTCCTCATGGTGGCCATCACTGCTTTGCCCTTTCTATCTTCTATTATCTCTCCGATAGCAGTGATTTGATAGGAGAGGTCCTCGTCTGGGTAAGGAGGACAAATGGTAGTGGAAGAGTCAGAGCGAGTGGAAGCTGTGCAAGCGCTTCTAGAGTGAGGAGTAATAGTGGGACTAGGAGAGGGCAAGGGACCCGATCGATACTGTGTCTCCGGACCAAGTGGAGACCTGGAGGGATGTGAGTGTGCTGACTCATCTACATCTCCCGAGTTAGCACAACATAAGCAGCCCCTCCTACTCTTCCTTTACTTACAAGAGGCATGCGCAAGCGATGACCCCTCGATCGAAGGGGCATGAGGGGACGGCCGGGCAATAGATCCAGCCATTGGTATAGGGGAGGGAATTGCTGAGGTCCTCTGAGATAGCAGAGAGAAGAATCTCGCTGCCTCCTCATCGGTCATCTACACTACAATCTCGTCGGGACTCCTGACAAAGCCATGCACAGCTAGCAAAGGAGTTCCGTGAGGGGTAGTCGCAGTGCTACATTCGAGAGGAGTCAAACCAGGGGTAGTCACAGTGCTAGGTCCGAGAGGAGTCGGGGACCAGGGGTAGTCGTGACCATTGTGCATTTATGTCACCGACTTGTTAGCTGCAGATGCGGTTGGTACACCGCCCATGAATAATAGCTAGATGATAGCTATCTTTATGTACTCTAGTTAGTGTCTCAGTTAGTATGCCATATAGGTTAGCTGAGTTTGGTTTGAGACCCACATATAGGGTTCACCTATTCCTTTTGTACTAAGAGAGAGAGTTCTTTTGGCTTTTCAACTTTAAGTTAGCTTTGTCCCATAGCTGGCCCTATCCGTACCAGTGTACCCGTCCGTACACTGTACGGTGCTATTGCAAGGTGGCCTATGCAAGTTTTCTAGCAAGAAATTGCTACAGAATTGGGGGCATTTTGTATTTTGCAGTTAGCTTGCAGATTATCCTTGCAAGGTCTCTTTCCAGGATGGCACATTTAGTCACATTTTGTGAATTGGGGATTTTGTCAAATTTGGGGCTTTTCATGGATTTGCTCCAATTTTAGCTCAAATTCCCTACATTTTTGCACTGGCTACAATTTTGGGGCTTTCAGCTATTTTACCCTCTTTTAGATGTAATTTTCCTAAAGAAATTGGGGGTTTTGGCATTCGAATGCAATTTGGCAGTGTACTAGCAATTTGGGACTATTGCAGGGAGTTTTGGACTCAGTTTGAGTGACATTGCAGATATTTGCCATTTTAAGGCCTATATGAGTAAAAAACCTGTCTGAAAACGTCGCTATAAAATAGTATCTCACTGTCGCTATATAGCGACACATAAAAGTTGTTATATAGCGACTTTTATAATAGTGGCTATATAGCGACGTTTGCCTAAAGTCGCTATATAGTGATGCTTTACGAGACTCGCTTTTCATACTGATGATTAGCGCCCCGTGCACGCTAAACATTGGTACTTAAACGTCGCAATAGGATCCGTGTGTAGTAGTGCATTGAAGGCAGATTTGGGCTCATGTGGCAGAGGTGCACCTGGTAGGAGGGTCAACCATGGGTTAAGAGGGGGGGATGGTTTGGGTGGTCCCTAGTGTAAGGGGAGCAACCAATAAGGGATCTTTGCAGGCCTGCCCACCCTCCACGTCAACATACTAATTGCCCCACACCTTCTAACACTCTCATTGGTACACCTCAGATCCCTCTGCAATCCCTTGAAATTGGGAAACACTACAGTGGAGGCCCTTTTGAGACCCCATTTCTCCCCTAATGACTAAACCCTTCATTTGTTGATAGGAATTAAATTAGGATCAACGCTTTCTTTCTGAGGTCTCAAAATTTCCCTACAAGTACACGTTGTAATATCACAGATTTTCTTGCAAAAAAGACACACATATACAATTACAATGGCTAAATAAGATGTGCTATTACCTTGCTTTCTGTACTATGCACTTACATCCTCTAGTGCCAGCTTTCAACTCCATAATGTTTCAAATTCTCTTGCTTCGTTGTTTGTCTCCAAGAACCATTCTCTTCATTCTTGCTCTCCGTAGCTCGTTCTTTGTCTTTGAATGCTCTTGGATTTCCCTTTGAAGTTGCTCTTTCAAGTCTGAATTTATCAACATTTCTTGCACCTTCTCCATTCTTTCTTGGACATACAATGTCTTGTACATTTCCACAGTGGCCATGTTGAGTCAAAATGTATCCATACAATCCATTCTTCCTGCCACCCACAAACCTCAATAGTGTTGTCGAATTGGAAAATGGAGGGTTTGAATTTCTCAATGGGCATTTTGGGTAAATCTGTCTGTTGCACTATGACATGAAGTTGGGGGTAATAAACTTCACGCACCTCTTCACTTCCTACTGCTTTCAAACTGAGTGATAGAGATATTCATCACTGGGAAAGGGATATTAAAAGGAAGCTTTTATACCAAGAGACCACACCATAATATCCTCCCTTATATGAGAATGAAGATGGTAATTTCCCAAGTGATGTTGTACTCAAGCATAGGGAGAAGGAAAGGATCAGCAAAGGCCATAATCTCAGCAAGTCGGTCTGCGCCAAAGAGAAGAGCGATACATTGTTGAAAGAAGATCTTGCGACTCAACATGACATGAACTGAAACTGATATATACCGAGGAGTTTGAAGGGGATGATTGTTGGTAAACTGAAAAGAAAGAGTAGAGTGGACACAAACTCAGAATACTTGCATTATGGAATAAAGAAGAGTGAGGTCCTTAAGTAGGCACCTCATACATGCTGACTAACATCACTGATGACTTCAGAGCTCCACAATCATCTCCTCAATCTGCTCCTAGATTCTCTCAATCATCCTATGTGGCTTTCCACCACCTAACTGTGCTTGTGGGCACCTAACTATGCCTCTAGCACTCACACATAGAAACCAAGGTGTGCCTGAGGCATACACCTTGAGATATCCCAACATAGCCCCCCTCAAGGGAATGCCTCAGGCTATGTCAAGGATGTATCTAGTCTCATAGTTTCTCATGCCATCTCATAAAGGATAAATCTATGGCTAGGTTCTCATGCTAGCAAGGGTTCCCATGGGTGTAAGGTAAACAGAAAGGGATAAAAAGACCTTCCAATGGTTATCTCCCCTGCATGTACATGCACACAATGTCTGCAGGAGGTACCATGGAGCAAAAACACATACACATGGCCTACATCATAAGGTGACCAGAGGTGTTTACAAAACACAATAATTTATTTCATTCATTTTGGAGGACTATCCAGGCTGAGTACCTTGACAACAAGTTTTAGAAGATGATGCTACATAAGATGCTATTCTAGCATTTCTGGTTTTTTGAAACTTTCAATAACATCAGTACAAGTGTGGCTTCAGTTTTGCTTTGAATTGCTATACCTGATTTTGATTGGAAAGTATTCATTTTAGCCACCTCTATGAGGGCGTTTTTCTTTGATTCCTTTCAGCTAGGTGTTCGTCCCTTCGAGGTGGATCTCCAGCAGGAAGGGCATGGGAAATGGTTGAGAACCAGAGGAGAATAAGCTTAAGCAAACTTTGGGAAGAAGAGAAAGAGATGGTGAAGAAGAAGATGATGATGTGGCAGAAATGGATCAAGGTGGATCAAATGGCTCTGATACCATGTTGGTAAACTAAAAAGAAAGAGTAGAGTGGACACAAACTCAGAATACTTGCATTATGGAATGAAGAAGAGTGAGGTCCTTAAGTAGGCACCTCATACATGCTCACTGACATCACGAATGACTTCAGAGCTCCACAATCATCTCCTCAATCTACTCCTAGATTCTCTCAATCATCCTATGTGGCTTTCCACCACCTAACTGTGTTTGTGGGCACCTAACTGCGCCTCTAGCACTCACACATAGAAACCAAGGTGTGCCTGAGGCATACACCTTGAGATATCCCAACAATGATTGGGTCGGATGGGTAGGTTCGAAGGAAACATTGCACCTCCTTCATATACCTTTACAATTATCTCAAAACACTCTCCAAAATATCATAAGACACAGAGATCCATAACTTTTAGCAGAGACATGATATCAGATATTCAAGTTTTTCTCCACAATTTTGATTCATCAAGTCAAAATGCATACCCATATATGATGGCTTTGAACTAGATTCATAAGCGTAAAATAATATATTCCATGTCTTTGTTCCAAACAATGGTGTATCTTTACAACACCTATACATTAAAATAAATAAACACTTTGCATACATTGTCATATTTCCACTATCAAACACTAAAGAAAGATGTCGAGATGAGGTACATTGTGCTATAATTAAACCAAAATTTGTATTTTACTACATCATTATTGAGTGAAGGTCACCACTTACAACTTTGGTGAGGCTTTGGAATTATTAGGACGTCTTTGTGTGGCGGTGAGTCATGTTGTTTTGCCAATTTACTAAGAAGTGATATTCAGTGGAGGTGACAATTTTGGAAAAAAATCCAAACGAAGCAAGAAAGTCAAAAAATGTTGAATAGTGTTTTACTACATTCCCAATCAACATGACATATACAAAATGCATTTGATTATATGAAAACCTATTTTACTTATCATGGATTATCAGTACTTGTCTTCATACATTGATCTAGTTAGAGTCTAGCTTATGAGTACCTACCTATCTTCATTTATGTGTAGATCCATCTTAGCATCATGTATTCACAATCTTTGTGTAAGGTATCTATTCAATCTTTTTAGAAGGTCCATTTCCTACTCTTGATTTTTTTTTAAAATGCCTTAGAGAATGTTGTACGTCTTTCATTTGTCATATCTCAATTAATATAAAATATAGTCCTTAGTGTCATTCAACTATAAATGAAACTTGCGTAAGAAATATGTTTAAGAGATGTACATGATCATTTTTTAGATTTGATGAAGAGAGAAAAAACTATTTTGAATTTTTTTTAAAGCAATGAAATATATGTTTTCATGAGAGTAGGCTTATATTTGGGGAATGCTTAGGGCATCGGCTCAAGTGCTTTTCACGTGTAGGGCTTATAAATGTGTCATTTCAAGGTTTCTTGCATTTTGTCCTCTTGTTGATAAGGGCGTGTTTCCATTGCTTCTTTAATAGAATGATGCATCCTGACTGGTAAACACGTTGGTTATGTTATATTTTCTTTCTAGTTTATTAAGTATCCTTTGTAAAGTAGGTTCCTATGAGAGAAACAATGCTAGCAACATAGAAAAGGATGTTAATGATAAAGTGAGAGGAATGGGCAAATACAATATTTTGTGTAAGCGTAACTTGACCAAAATTAAACGATAATGGCATGGAACAATGGCAATGATATTAACTTAGACATACCATAAGTAGTAACGTTAAGATAATGCTATGGAAGGAGCTTCTGTTTTTCTGTTTAGGGCAACATTTTCTCATGCGTTGAACAGAGTCCAACATTCTGCCTCTCGAGAAAATGCAATAAAAAAGAAACGCAAATCAAAACGCTTAGCTGGGTGGTTTGTTGAGAGGACTGAAAGTGACGGGAGTGTAATCACACAGGATGTCGTTGTAAGTGGGTTAAGGTTGATGGGAGTTGGAAATAATGCAATACTGTGCTTTTCTGTCTGCAAGCCTGAAGCGAATCACGCCCACACAGGATTTGTGAGGCACAAGCAAACAACATAACAAAGAAGGACAACCAGCAACAAGGACTGCATGCACACACACCATGAGTGTTTGCGCCACATCCAGCATCTTGGACCTCGAGCTATGGCGTATACGCCCTCCAGTCTTCTCGACTTCCCCTTGTCCTTGCTCATGTCGCGTCCCATCGCCGTCGTCTGTCCTCTTCACTCCTAATCACTCGTGCCACCGTATGCAAAGCACCCACGCTTTGTCCTCCTCATCGGACATCTGATAAAGCTGTAACCGCGCAGAGAACGCCCACACAGAAGTTTATGGGGCAGGTGACAGGTTACCGTCCCCTCCTCAAAGGTGGCTGTCATTGGAAAGAAGTTGGGTAATGGTCTCCTCTGCTCTCTCATTTCGCGACTGCAGTTAGGTCTGTGGGCAGAACTTCAGAAGCGTCCAGGCTACAACAGGCCTGGTTTTGGGCAGTGATTTCGGAGCCTGGACGAAAGCATCGTTGCTACACGCGAAGGATCAACACCAATGACGTGGGAGTCATGTTATATCACATCTGTGCGATATTCTATATCCACTCACAGGCATTGAGCACCACTCCACCCAGACAGCCTCGGCCCTCCACCACCTGCTAAAGCCTCAAATTAACAGTGACTTTGGACGTCGTTGGAGCCCAGGAGCTCACAAAGCATTGAACACTACGTAAAGTCTACAGCAGTGACCTCCCAACCGTAGCTATTGAGGAAGCTCCATAATAGCAGTGACTTTGGAACCCCAGCTATGGCAATGAGAGCCAACACCAGTGACGTGCTACCCTTATTACAGTCGGTGATTGGACGCTTGGAGCCCTAGCTATGGTGATGCGAAGGCGACTGAAATAGTTTTAGTGCAGGGCAACTAGAAGCTGCAAGATAGTGGTTGATTTATGCGATAGGGTGCATTGCATTGCGTCTGCAAGTGTTAGTGTCGTGGTGGTTGGTAAAAGCTCGCCGTTGCTACTGCTCATCAAATCAAAGGACACAGAGGGGAAGATTTCTCTCCGCCATAGCCTCAGCCAACCCGCTTCCCCCACCTCCTCCTCGGAGTTCCATCCCATTCAATGGACCGCCCACTGCCCCATCATCTCCATCTCCATCACCCCAGATTGCCGATCTCTGCACCTCCCTGCTCTTGACGTGATGTCCTCGTACTCTCGGCGCTTCCCCCTCACGCCCACCTTGTGCCCTTGCCTTGAGGCTTGATACCTCAGCTCCTTGGCTTTTTATTCGTTTCCTCACGGCCGCGCCAAAAAGAAAAATTGACGAATGGAGTCACGAGCCTACCAGGTCGCGACTCTCAAGCAACTGGGCAGAAGCAAAAGAAAAGAAGTAAAGCAACTTAGCAAGTAATTTACTGCTCTAGTCAAAGTCCAGCGACTTATTAAAGAGATACTCTTGAAAGTTCACGCAGTCCAATTACTCATTTATCAAGCTTAGGCTATAGTACCTTCTTTTCCACTTCCGAGATTTAACTCAATGCTAAGTAAGATTAGTTTTGCAATAAAATTGACGACTTTGTTATTAAAGTAAACAGAGCAAAAAGGGGCACTGCCCAAAGCCCGCGCATACAGACAAGCAGGAGTTACCCACTCAGGTATCGGCAGAGCTCAAAAACGAAGAAAAAAAGACTAGTTTTGCAATCCATTTTAAATGCTTCCAAAAAATTCCTTGACCAACTCTCTTTTCCATTTCGAGATTTCAGTCAATCCTAGCTAAGACATTTTTTGCAATCCATTTCAAATGCTTACTACTAAATTCCTTGACCAACTTTAACATCATGAAATGCCTACTACAATTCCTAGGAACTCTAACATCACCAAATCTCAACATGGAGTGATCATACAAGGCCTTAAAACAAAACTAAGATATTTCCACTCTCTAAAACTAAACTTCACTCCTTTACAGACTATCAATACTTATATACTCACACTCACACTCAAGCACTTTGACTCTAAGCTTCTAGGCTTATTTATAAGTTTTGCACTACTATTTTACGAGTTTGAGTGAGGGTTTTGGTTTTGGGCCTTGGCTATATGTAGTTACGTCAAACCACACCATGTCTTTAATGAGATGATGTCAGGTGGTCAATAAAGGATGCACTAAATAAAAACTAGCTTAATAGATGTGAAGCATCATTGGCTTTTACTTTTGCAAAAGCAGCATGAAACCACAAGTGTTGAAGCGCTAAACTCTTGTTTTCACTTATGACCTAATAGAAAGCAAAAATTGCTTTCATATGGTAGATAACATTTTGTCCAAGTTATTTTCTCAATGAACTTTCTGGTTTGTTGAACGTATATAATTATCACTGCAAAATCATGTAGATTGTGCTGTTGTACTCTTAAGAACAAGATTAAGACTCTAATTGGCATCGATTAGATAAGATCTTCATCCCTAAAGATTGACTATGCTTGCAACAACGATCTTGCGCTCTTGGTTTTTATGGATATGACCGGTGGGCATTGGATCTCCTCTTTATTTTAAAGTTGTGTGGAGTCATATAGCTACATAAGTTTTCTTTATGTGATTGAGCCTCTTATTGCTCCATGTGGGAATGTAAAAGCTTGATATGCCAGTGTGTTAAATCCAAAGGAACACAAATACTGAGTGCAAGATGGTGTAATCAACTAGGGGAGACTGGGTGACACTGTATCAAGAAGCTTCTTATCATTAAGTGTATTCTTTCATTGCTTTTGATTTTGTTTTAAATATTGTTGATTCTATAAAAGTAAGAACCTTTTCCATCCTTATGTCCTAGATCAAGCCTCTCTCTGGTTATGGGTGTTCATCTTCTTGTCCAAACACTCACCATAACTTTCTTACTTGAAATCGAAAAATAGTAATCCAACCAATCAAAATAATCAACGCATACGCTTTGAACAAGACATCACGGGCCGTTTTCATCAATCATGATCACAACGTTGATTTGTGATGCATCTTTGATAACTTTTGCATATCAACACAAAACCTAGCGATCAAGTAGTCGAAACGATTAGAAAGAATATTCTGTGAATGTTCGTGTTGTCAAATTGACAAAAATAATATTGCTTTCTTCTCACAGTCATGCTAGCCAGTAGACTCTGATACCATGTTGAGAGGAAGAGAAAGAGGAGAGAGACAGACACAAGAATTGTTCCCAAGGAAGTGATTCTATTCATAGATCATAGGCATTTATATAGTTGAGAACTAGGCTGAGTTAGGGTGAGCGATATATAGCTCTAACAAATATATCACTTATTTATAAGGTGAGCACTCTAGGGTTAATATAGTCATGGTATCTCCCTCTAGCTTCATGCTTCTAAAGAGCCTTGCAACTCATTGCTTAGCCTTTCTAGGTGCTATTTTCCTATTATGCCTACAAATAGGTTAAGTGCAACTTATTACAGATGTACAATAGTTCTCTAGGACCAAGTCTGCACTATGGCACATATAGAACTGCAACAAATACAAGCGTTAACGTCCTCATTTCCTTGCTTCTTCTATGCTATATTAGTGATTTGGGTTGACATCATGGGAAGTGGCTATCTTAGTGAGCATAATATGTAAGCTCTTGATTTTTGGCACAAGGCTGAACCATCATGTCCTACAAGGGAGTAGGCACTACCACAATTACTTCCACCCTCTTACATAGAGTCCTATGTCAAATCTTCCATGCTAAGAGGCTTCATCGCAGTTGGAAGCTAAATCTCTAGACGAGTTCTCATTGTTTTTGTAAGCCCTTGATCTGAAATTTTTAAAAGGTCTAAGTCATGTGATAAACATGTAGAACATGAATATCTACAAGTTTCATAGCACTCACAATTAGGCTAGAGTTAATATAGTAATAAAAATGCCTATACTTTGGATTTCATACTATTTTTGAAAGGGCTCAAATGGAGAAAGTTTATATGCATTGTCTTTAGAATAAATTATATGCCTATAAACTTCATTGGCACTAGTTGAGCCTATACTCTAATCTTGGAACTATCTAGGAGGGTTACATGTGAAATAATCCATTTATAAAATGTGTCCTACATGTACAAGGGGTATTAAGAAAACTCCTACTTAACACATGAGTCTTACATTTGTTTCATCTTACCAAAATTTATATTTTGTAATTTGTGAATAAAAGAACCCCTTCTCTATGTAGATTTTGTAAATTTTCTACATCAAAGGACCCCTAATTTTGAACCCACTCCTTGGAATTACATATTTTAAAGGATATAAAATACATGGGATGTACACATGTCCCTAACCATTTATGGATAACATATCTACACACCCAATTGATGTAGCCAACACTCTAGCTTTCAAAAGCACATTATACTTAATTTATCCCATCAAAATAATACATAATAGAACACCATTAAAAAATAAAACATAATAAAATATCATTCAAAAGACAACACACCAAGGCAAGACCATAGAGAAGGAATCGGCAATATTGAGGTAGTGAGGGAAAGACAAGTGAAGAGAGGGAGATATTAAAGTAGTAAGGGGAAAGAGAGAGAGAGAGAGAGAGAGAGAGAGAGAGAGAGAGAGAGAGAGAGAGAGGATGTGGGAATCCCACACTTGCTTCTACTACAGCCAGATGAAACCCACTTATGAGTGTAGATGAGGCACAGGTAAGCTTTCCATACTCTAGACATAGTAATTCCTATCAATTGTGTAGCCATGAATTCTATCTATGGATTATAATTGATTGTAGAATAAATTAATATTAATCCCTACTTGATGGACCAAGGCATATCTAGTCACAACATCTTACTTGTTGTAATGCCTACACAACTATGTTTTCCATGAGATCACATTTGACTTTTAAGTAATTTGAGAGTATATTCATAGTATTGACGTCCAAGCCTTTTTTAAAACCATGATACATATAGTAAAGAGCTGTATATATAAAAGATATTCTAAAGTAGAAACACAAAAGAAAATACACTTAAATGATATGGCTTCATCATTGGCACTCCATTGGTTTTTGGAAATGGGCTTGGTGGGTTAGGGACATGTACTGACATGTATCCATACCTGCAAAGTCACATTTGACCTCGAGTTATGATTTTTAGGTTGGAAAATAACCAATAAATGGTGTTGAGTCTTAAGCATAGTCCAATCATTAAGAATGAGGGACACTAGCAACAATGAGATGAAAGGCTTGTTCTCTTCAAGTACAATTGATGATCAATTCAATGCCCATTACAAACCACTATGCATTTGTTTCAACTTAAAGATGTTACACTTGGTAATTAGGAAGACTTCAGCTTATGTAAGAGAAGACTACAATCCATGATATCTTAGGAATAGCTTCATGAGTCATAATGGTGACTAATGTACTTGATTAAACCTTTGGCAACAATAATAAGATCCTTGGCCTCATATCTAATTGGATTGGGGAAACGTATTTGGCTATTGTGTCTATGTTGCCATAAGATATGTCATGCATCACTCCGCCCCTTCCCCCCCATCACTCCCTACTTGTTTTGAATTTTTTCATTCACTTCACATTAATATAGGGTGCCCCTCAAGGATGCCAAGAAGAACTATCTCCAAGGAACTAAGGGTGGATGATTACCTATTTAGAAATCCTATGTATTGATCTCATTCGTAGAACTCAACTTATTAATATTTCCTGTAGTGGTATCTCAATGTCTAATGGGCTCCCCATGGCCATTTTGGAGGGCTAAGGAATGCATGCCTAATGTAGCTACCCACCACATCGTAGATGATCTTGTGGTGGCCTCATCAGGCTAGTGTTTGCATTATAGCTAGATTATTATGCTAGGGATCATATCATGGCTATGCTAAGCTAATGTTGTAATGAGTCTAGTTGCCACCCAATCATGCAAAAGCAATGTGCATGTATTTGCAAGAAGTTGGGGTCTCCATGCTCACACACCAAAGACATTGCTTATTGTGGTATTCCCTCCCTCTCTGTCTCTCTCTGTGTCTCTCTCTCTCTCTCTCTCTCTCTCTCTCTCCCTCTCTCGTGCTCGCCCTCCCTCCCTCCCTCCCTCCCTTCCTCCCTCCCTCTCTCTCTCTCTCTCTCTCTCTCTCTCTCTCTCTCTCTCTCTCTCTCATACACACACACACACACACACACACAATTTTGAAGGCTAATAAGTATGACAAAGTTACCGAAAAGTGCCAGCTAGTCACTCTTAGGTCTTGGTATGCATGGAATGTGGTGGGATTGCCACTCTTGAAACTAGGTAAATGTTCTTGGGAGAATCCAACCCTCTTGTAGTATGCTGGGGGGCCAAGATAGGGGGGGCTTATAGTGTCATCTCTTGAACACCTTAGTGAAAATGTGATGGAAGATTGGATGACCAGAAACTATAAAGAAATGAGTCATTCCTATCCTTGACCTTTTTTCTTGGCAAGCACATGAAAGGCATGGGATTTTGGACAGGAAGGAGCTAGATGAGACCATGGGCCAATATAAATAATAAGGTTGAGAGTGCTTTTATGCATTAGAGAATTGGTCAAGTCCTTGGCATGCAATCTTTGCATTTTGTGCTTTTTTCTCTCATAGAGTGGAAAGTCTATTGGAAGAAGTATTGTGGCTTTGTGCACCTCCCTTAGCATTGGCATGTTTGGTGCAGTGCTAGGCAGGTTTTGGTTGGCATTTATGGCGGTTTCAAATAGTAGTGTGGGTCACACGGTTGAAGTTATCCTATTTGACATTGTGGGACACCTCTACTATGTTTTAAGGTACGTAACATGGGGAAACGACTTATCATACATGTTTTTGAGGATGCCAGACATGTAGCATTTACTTGATGCAAGAGTGTGCTCTAAGAGTTGCATATTCTAGGAGAACTCCTTAGTATTTTTGTTCAGTGTGAATTTTTATTCTTGTAGCAAACTTGGGCTTCGATCATGGTAGCAAAGAGCTGATTGAAGAATTTTTTGATCAGGCTCACTAATGTGGTTGTAGGCTCTACACAAGGTCTTACTATACGAGCCTATCGTTAGTTATTGGTATCCCAGCTATGTAATAAACATTCAGGTCCTAGGTGCACTGAGTTTGGAGTTGACATGCACATAAAATTTCAAAATATATGGGTGAATTGAAAAGGTCAAAAGTGAAGGCAAGCACTGAGCATGTGGAATGGTTCTAACCTGGGGGAGGGGGATGTGAAGAAAGAAGAAGAAAAAGCCATAGAATGTGGAATGCATGCTCAAAGTGTGGTGATGGAGGAAGAAGGAAAGAAGAAAGAAGGGATGGGAAATGGAATGAAGAGATAAAATAAGGGAGGTGAAGGGTGAAAAGGAGAGGTGGGAGTAGGTGTAGTGTACAATGAAACTGCTTTACAATTTCAAAAACCCGTAAAACTTTTCATGTTATAGTTATATTTTGGCCTTGGAGCTTGAAAGATGTTAGGAAAGACCTCAAAGGTGGAAAGTTATAGGTCTCTCTTCCTACAAACCCTTTACCTTTTTTCCCCACCCCACTCGCACACACACACACTGACATGGCCATATATAAGGGGAACATCTGTTCGTGGCCTTCACTGATAGGTCATAGGGGGACTTCTCGAAAGGATTGAATGTGGGTAGCTAGGTGACTGCCAAAACTGCTTTGTTGTCACCTGCTGCATAAGCATATAGTCTAAAGTTCTATGTGAACATTGGTGTATGCAAACCCAGGAGGTGGAGAGACACATGTTTCGCTATCTACAAGCCTGCAAACCTCTCGCAAACCTAAAACCTAAAGAGTTAGAAGTAGTGCTCACAAAAACCTGTTTATAATACACTTTTTTGATAGAATTGAGAAATCGAGGTTGGGATTTGAGATTACCTTAAATTTTAAGGACATAGATTTAGGATTCTCCTTAGACTGGGTTCACAAATGCTCGATTGCTTTAGCTAGGAAATGGTGTTCGTGAGTTGATGTATTTCATACATGACTAGACATTAGAATAGTTTCTACCCATTATAATAGATCAACATGAGATGGGGCCCTTAGACTTCCTCTCTTTGGCTATCCACACGTTGGGCAGCCTACGAAGGCCTGATAAAAAGAAGCAGCACAAAGGACATGAAATTCCACGAAGTATTTCATGCGGGCCTCTTCACCCTCCCCTTGTTTGCCTATGTGTGAACCTGCCTTATGTTAAGGGCTTGATGATGCGAGGCCAAAAATTCATCGAACTGAAAATGAGTACCACGGTCACTCGATGAGGTTAGATTAATGGAGCGTTCATTGGTTGAATGTTTTGCTGTAAACTTGTATTTATGGCTTTGACGTGAGGCTTTGATGGGAGTTTCATTAGGTGGAGTCCATTTAGGAAAGGTTCCATTGGCTAGAGTCTATTTAATGTAGTCAAGGAAGTTGCTTCTCCAACAACACCAAGGAGGGGCTGCGGTTTCCCTTTGACAAGCAAAGCTTTTTAAAGAATTATTTCAGCTACTTTGCGAATTTGAGGACATGAGTGACCAAGCCGTAAGGGGTTAAACAAGCTGAATGATAAGAAATCATTCATAAGGCCTGCCAAAGATGGATGGAGAGAGAGAGAGAGTTGCAATGCGGTAGATTTCTCTTTTGAAAAGGAGAAATCCTAACTAAGGCCTTCCCCTTGAAAGTTAAGGGGCAGGCCAAAAAATGTTGGTTCTGAGGGCTGTTGCTTGCCGGCAGTGGTAATGAGCAAGGGTGTCATGTGAAGAAGGCGCAGGGGGACAACTACTACTACTACGGTAGACAAGTCAATGTCAATGAGTAAGAGAGGGAGTCAACATATGAGAGAGTGAGAGTGTGGCCATTTTCTTTTACTCTACCCACGTTGCGCCCCACAGAATCCTTGCTGAGAATTCTTCGTTCCCAAAAGCGCGGCATCTTAAATTCCCCTCACCTGCTCCACGCTTCCAACAACAAGCTGCAGCGTACAACAAGCTGCAAGGCCCCCTCCCCTTCCCTCCCTCCACGACCCTTTGACCTCTTGCTGTTCCCCCTTCCCCCCCCACTCCTCCTCCTCATTCATCCCTTCCTCCCAGATTTGTTTCCAGATTCTACACCCCTCCCTCCCCTTAGATCTCTTTGTAGATTTTTTCACCTCGCCTTTCTTCCACGTTCCTTGCCTTTGCTTCTCTCCTTTTCATCTTTATCGTTTTTGTTTCACCCTGCTCCCTCGCCTTTGCTCTCACAACCAGGATCACTACTCTCGCGGTGCAGTCGCCTTTTCCTTCAGCTTTCCTCATCCTTCGTAACTGCTATCCGTTCCGATGCCTCTTGCCTTTAAAATGAACCTGCAAAGCCGCATCTTCAAACATCACTGCGAAGCTTCCAAAGTGGTCGTCACCCAGAAGGAAGTCTTGTCGGAAAATCAACCCCCCGCCAGAAATCAACTTGTGTCTGAAGAAAGTGATGATCTTGAGATAGCCTGTGAACGACTGCATGGCATTAGCGAAAGGAAAGCGACTGATTTGGGTCCTCCGACGCCTCCCCAACTGGCTAATAGAAAGTTCAACTTGAGAGCATCAGAAGATCCGTCAGATGAAGGAATATCGTTGGGATCAGCTCTAAAGGAGTCAGCCACTCCAACAGGGACATTATCACCTTCTTCCGGCAGTGATCAGGAGCTATTGATCACGAATCGTATGTTCTTACTTCAAAATCCAGCTGCTTCCCGCTTACCGCTGACCTCGAATAACTGCTTGTCGAACAAGGCTGCGCCACACGAAAATTCACAGGCTGTCTACTTTCTAGACGATTACGAAGAGACACAGCTTCTCCTCGGGCGAGAACAATACTATAGCAATCGTCTGAAATATTTGAGCTCTGCAAAAAATGCCGACGCAATTTCTGTGCTTATGCCTGGCCAATTCGACGCTGCAGAATCTCGTCAACGCCTGACAGAGACGAATTTCCTAGATACAATTCCCGAGGATGCTGTTGTTACCCGTCAATTTGGAATGGGCTTAGAAGCATCGACTCTTGCTCGTGTCGAGCAAGTTGACGTTTGCCTTGAGCTGAACATCGGCCCTGGAGACGTGCACGCAAGGAAGTTGTTGCCGGAGATTCGTGCCGAAAGACGAAGTGGCTTCTCTAGATGGCGAAGGTTTCTTTTATAATTTCCCCCTACGTTTTCCATTTTGTAGGCAACAAGGAAATTTTAGTACGTTGAGGAAGCCCATGACTGAATAGCTTCGAATGTTGGGCATGCGTCTTTTGTATCATAAAAACTAGATTGATAATGCTTCAGGTTATAACGGGACTCGAAATGTTATCATGCAGTCCTGAGAATGTTACCGAGACTCGAACAAAGACTGTCGAAATGCCATCCTGGTTGAAGGTGAAACCTTTCGTTCTAAACATCTTATTAGATGAGTTTTCGTTTCGCAAACCTGGAAACAGCTATTTGCACGTGGCTCTTTGCTAGTTAGGGAGATGGACTTGAAAAATGAGAACTATGATGATGGCATGTGCAGAATTTGGAGGCTGCAAAGTCAGAAAGGTCGGACGCACTTGTTGGAGCTACCCTGCAGAACCCTAACTACTCAGTTTGCCATACAACGTCACAAGGATTAGAAAAGACGCATGAAGATAGTCACGGGATACGCAATTCTGATACTGCCAGTACTTTAGACTTGTTTTTGGACGCCAATGTCGCCGTTTCCGATCACATGGGACACTACACCAACCCTGGAGCTCGGTCTATTTCTGCACCCGCAATATTGCCAGATAAGTCTGGATCAGTTTTGAGAGCCACAAGCTTGTCTATGCCATGGCCTCACTGGTTGGTGCAGAGCTCAGCCAAGCCTCTGGAGTCAACTGCTAATATGTTACAAGAAGGTCTTGCAGTAGAGATGATGGACCATCAATCGCCTCTACATTATTGCAAGCCCAAAATGCCAGGCGTCCTGGAGAGTTCTGCAAAGCCAAGTCCTGAAAGACGAGAAATCTTAGAGCGTGAATCCGCCAGCCAAGCAGAATGTTCGGAACTGACAATCATGGAAGCTGACGAGGCTAGTGATCCTTTTAGCATGATACGTTCGGACTACATCCATTTTCAGGGTCTAAATAAGGTGCCTATTGAGATACCTAGCGTTCATGAAAGGACTTTGGTTGAATTCCTGCGTGCCAAGAAGCAACACACAGAACATTTCCTTGACAAAATAGTGGTGAATGCAGATGTGTATCAAAGGCATCCTTGGCATTATACTTGGGGTGAGTTTTATTATCACACTTTGGTATGGAAAGGTACATCGTACTTCTATACATAATGTTAGCGGTGCGTGCGTTGCGTGTGTGTGTGTGTGTGTGTGTGTGTGTGCGCGCGCGCGCGCGCGCGACCGAGAGAGAGAGTAGATATATTAACGTCTGCAGAAGAACAAAAAGGAAGAGAGAGAGAGAGAGAGAGAGAGAGAGAGAGAGAGCGCTATGGATTTTAGCTAATTCGTGATTCCATTTTTGTTCCAAGAGACTCATAAATCTTAGTTAGTCTGTCCTTCCCGTGAGGTTTAAAGTTTGCCTGCAAGTATTGAAAACTGAGGATTGTGAAAGCTTTGAGTTATATATCTACAGACACTCAATCCTTGGGGACTTGTCACAGGAGACGTTCGGGGATCCCTGTATTTTTGCTGCATCACAAAATACAGTAGAAGGGGTAACATGACCAGGGACAGAATGACAAAGGAAGGTGGCAGGTGGAAGCAACAAGGGATGGTACAGCCCATTCTCACAGCCAGAGGATACGATGCTGCTTCCAAAACATACTTAAGCTACATTCCACGTGGTAAAAGCAACTGCAAGGGCTATTTCATTCCTACCACTCCAGGCAGGGTCAAGCATCGACACAGGATGATTGAAATAGCTCTAGAGGAGGACTTGAAGTCTGAGAAAAGGTATTTGAAACTCAAAATCACCCCAAAGCCCTTCCTTGTCATTTGTGTATTGAGAAAAGCTTGACAGGTGACCACCTTCTCTGACAAAGGACTTCGCATATTGTAGATTCTTAACTCTTGTAGCAACACTCAGGTTTCAAAGAAGATGTCACTTTTTTCCAACTTGGACAATTTCATATGTGATCCATCACTAGGCACGTGGAAGTTTGCTCGTTGCTTGCTTGTAGCTTCTCATGACAGTATGCTTTTGAACTTCCTACTTGGCCATTGGAGTACGCGATGCAGGCTTAAGCTGTTTTACCCTTAAGTTAAAAATGCTAGAATTTCGATACTTCAAGGCAGTTCATAATTACTCAGTCTGTAGCAATTTATTCCAAGCTCGTAATCTAATCTTTGTTCAAGGATCAGAAATCGGCATAGTATAGAATGTTAGAGGTGGGTTTACAAATTGTAGGACACCAGTGCCGTCAAAATCAATCGTGGCTTTCGACGTAGAAGTATATTCTGCGTTTGCACAACCCTAGAATGTTATAAGCATTCTCGTTTTAATTATGAATCCGGTGTTTGAGCTGAAACTTCCTTAATCCATACACAAAAGAAATGCAAAGAGAAGCTCAATGAGTATGCTGCTTCTCTAGAGATACATGTCCTTGTCTTAAGGACATTGATTACAAATGTTTGCGTGCACAAGAATCGAATAGTCACACATGCCTTGGACCATGAATAACCACAATGACTTATCTAGATCCTTGGCTTGCTATATTGATTAAAAATTCAATATATACAAGATGGCTTGTTGCAATATAAATGGTTATAAGAAAGCCCACATTTAGAAACGCGATATACAAGGTGAAGCTTGCTAGAATATACATTTGGCTAAAAAGCCAATATACCTTGGAGTAAGATGATGCTAAGTTCATTCCTTCTAATGCATCTGTGAGCTACTTGCAAATGTGCATTCAAAAGCATTTTGGATATGTGTAAAAGTTTGAAGAAGCTTGAGACCTTGAGGGCCAACCTTTTTAGCACTCCCTTGTAAAAAGGGAGTGCTTTTTTGAAGACTTGGACTTCAAATGGTAGATTTTTTTTAAAAGTCTTTAAAAAATAATCTTTTTTCAATGTGTTAAAAAACAAGAACCTTTAGATGAAGCTCTTTAAAGATCATATGTTTTAATTATCTTCAATTGAAGTTATCTTTAATGTTATTTATTTTTAGAATATCTTTTAAAGGTAGGGAGTTTCTCTCCATGAAGAAACTCTTCTCTCAATGCCCTACTTTGATCTATAGCTGTTGATCTAGCTGGATCCCACTACATGATTCCATTTTTCTTTTTAATGGGCAAGGAATGTTTCACCTTACCTATGTACGCATGCACACACCTTAGTACCACGAATATGTACCACCGTTTCATAGATTGAAGATATCTTTAACTTTGTTATTTATTTTTAGAATGTATTTGTAAAGTTTTGAAGTCTCTCTTCACCAAACTCTCATCCTCAATGCCTTGCTTTTATCTTAGTATAGTCCTAATGTAGGATTTTGTATTTATTTTTTAATTAGGTTAGGAATGTTCATCTTACCTATGCATGCGCATGCATGCATAGACATAATTACCATGAATGGCTACCACTGTTCCAAAAGTTGGTCATTTTTCTAGGCATTGGACAATTCATGGGATAAGCTCCACAAAGCGATTGCTTAGTCATTTGGAATGAATAGCATGGTTACTAGGGTCCTCACTAGCCTCCAGATCAAATTTTTCAATAACCCTAATTGTTTCCAAAAATGGAGTAGCAGGGACAAGTGGCAATGGCAGGATAGCTTGGATTCAAAAGCATAAAATTTGGTTGGGTTTTTTACTCTTTTAAATCTTATTTTTAATTCTCTACCAGTTGAAGAAAAAGTAATGATTTTTGTTGTTAAACTTAGAATTATATTGATGATTTTGAATCACATGATGAAGCTCGCAAAGCTACATACCTTTTTTGCCTCATCGTGGAGTGTATCAGCTACAGTGTCTAACTCGACTCCCTTTTGTGGTTGGTCTTGAACTTCATGTTGGCTTGAGGTGCCAGCTTCTTCATTTCTCTCCTCGAACAATTTCCTTTGCAAATTCATGAACTGCTCATTGGACATGTCGTACTTTGGTGCGGCATCCTCGATTGCCTTTTGTGTTAGTTAGATTGCCTCTAGATCGGTGATGCTCAAGTCATCAAAGCGTGCAATCTCATTAATTATTGGATTGACTGGAGCATCAAAGTCAATGACATCATCAAAAGTGTCGAATTCGAGAGTTGACATAGCACCTCATTCTCTTGGAGACCGGTTTCTTTAAGGTACTCCTCACTCTCAATCTTGATTGGATCAACCGAAGTAAGGTGTGGCTTGGTTGTTGCCTCATCTAGATTGTAGGTAGAGGATGGATATGCACGAGTCGGATATGAAGATAAGATGACCTCGATTTCAACTTGCTCCTCAGCTGGGCTAATAGATTGCTCCTCAAGATCTAAGTCTAGGTTGAGGTCATCTCCTCCACTTCTTGTTGATGGACTTGCTCTACCACTTGTGGATGCAGGACCCTCGGGCTGCTTCACAACAAGACAAAGCACCTACAGACGCACACACAGACGCATTTACTGAACTAAATAAAAAACTTACGGATGCATCTAACAGTGCGATTTTTATGTCTAGAGAACTAAATAAAAAACTTACGGATGCATCTAACAGTGCGATTTTTATGTCTAGAGACCCGCGTCTAACAGCGTGTCTATATAGTAGACACGTGCATATAGATGCGTAAATAGATGCTTTGCTTAAAAATTTAAAAAACAGACAGACGCATCATTAAACGCATGTATAGACGCATTTTTAAACGGTTTTATAAATGCATTTATAGATGCACAAATAGATGCTTCTTGAACAGACAGACGCGTATATAGACGCACTGATAGACGCGCTTTATAATATTTTTTTTTAAATTTACAGAATGCTGTGTATGTTGTGTATGCTATATAGTTATAAGAATCCCATTTCCACATTGTGTAATTCAATTCTTACAGCCAACTGCATTTTAATTACAATTCCAAATAAAACATTACAACTCCAAAACACAATAAAATTGAAAGCTCAAAAAGAGCTTGTATGTACATATAGCACGAAGCTAAGCCACATCATGTGGCTTCAAGTACAAAAAATAAGAGGAGTGTATATACAAGAGGCACGAAGCCAAGCCAGTGGCTTTAAGTACAAACAAGAGTAGCTAGCACTACTTCTATAACTAATCTATGTTCTCCACGTCCTTGCTCCCTTCCACGCTCCCTTCTACGCTCCCTTCTATGCCTCCTTTCTCGTCTTCTTCCTCGTCGTCTTGTGCACAGGCCTGTGAACAAGGGACAACATATATCAATGTATGAAAAATCAAATCTTTACTTATAATATTGACATTATTTAATTACTTTCAAATACCTCGGGGCCCGCTCCAGTAGCTTGGATATACTGCTCCTCAGTAATCAACCCGTCATGATAGAAGTGCCTCCATGTATCTCCTCTGCGACGGTGGTGGTGTAGGCTGTCTCGACATGAGTAGGGTATTTGCCCATGATATCAAGCTACAAGACGACACAATTTGCAGAGGGATTAGTACAAAGAAACAACCTCCTAATAAACTACATAAGCAATATAATTTGAGATCGATACTTACAAATTGGGCCTCCCATGAATCAACACCCCCTGCTCCAAAATGCACGCTTCCATATTGCTCCATCTAGATCCTTCGTGCCTCCACATGCTGCAGACTGGGGTCCTCCCTCGCTGACTTCATTGCTTTCTTCCACTCACGCTTGTGAGCGGTGTGGGGCGGGCCCCTTGGTGGTTGACCTCCCTTGAGCCTGGCAAGCTCCGCTAGTGCCTGTCTCTTAAGCGAAGATCTTTTATTGCCAAGTATCGTAACAATCTTTGACTTGGCCCATTTATTTATGAACTGGTGATTGGGAGGGTTAGGATACCTAGAGCCAACAACAGCGAGGGTCTCATCAGCCAACCTCTTTGGCTGGTCGTTGTAGTGGATAAAGCAATCTCTGTAATTGTTAGCAATTACAGAGCGCATGAAGGCCATGATGTCCTTCCCCCGTGCATCCATCAAGATGCCTCCTCTCTGAGTGATGTCATAGAATATCGTACCATCACTCGGAGGCACGTCTAAATCATTTGAATCATCATCGTCCCCACCGCCACCCCTCCCAAAGCACTGTGCCATGCATCCCCCACCGCTCTCCCTGCTACTATGCCTGCTATCATGTCATGTCGAGCTAGTACGCTGGCCACTCATAGCTGGAGACTGCACGGGACTACGTGGACAACTCGTAGCTGGAGAACCGAGTCTCGACTACACAGGAGTATGCCGACGGCTCTGCAAGATAGAAGGACCTCCGGATGGCATGGGGGAAGGGGCATAAGACAGCATGGCAGAAGGGGCATAAGACAGCATGGCGGAAGGGGCATAAGACGACATGGGAGATGGACCTGCGCTGTGTAGCCGGCTGGGCTATGCTAACTCCACTGGGGTGATCTCAGCTGGTGTGGGGTGGTTTGGAGTCTGTAGTGCCGACTCCTGGAGGGTGTTTAGAGTACCCGTCATATATCCATATAACTCTACAGGACTAGGAGGGTGCCCTAAAAGGTTATATAAGTCCCTAAAAATAGACTCCCGGAGATCAGGTGAGCTCGAGGTGCTTCCTAGCTACATGATGAACTCGATAAAAGAAAAAAAGATGATTATAGATGAGCTGAGAAGAAAGGGGAAGGGAAGAGAGGATTACTGTCGGAGTGCATCTATAGATGCGTCTGACTAGCGCGTCTATTTTCACGTATAACAGTGCATCTATAGACGCAGTTGTCTATGTCTACAAACAGGCTAGACCCGCGTCTAAACGTGCCTGTAGACGCAATTTTAGACGCGCTCTGAGACGCGCCTATGGACGCGCTCCGACAGACGAACTTTTCTAAAAAGTAGAAAAGGACATGCGCCCGACACAAAAACGTAACATTGATACCCAAATCATGCGTTTTTTGGATACGAGAAAGTACAAATCCAAAGAGAGCAAACTTCCAAAAAAGATCAACTGCAAAAAGACTTACCTTGGATAGAGGTATGGAAGGTTCTTCTTCTTTTTCAAAGTTGCTTCTCTTCCTTGTTCGCCCTCTTTTCCTTTAAGCTTGGAAGTAAGTGTGGAGCTTGGAAGTAAGTGTGGGTGCCTTTCTCTTAAGTGTAAGCTTGGAGTAAGTGTGGATGCCTTCCTCTTAAGTGTTGAAACTGTGGATCTGCTAATAGCGAAGCAACCAAGCCACACGAAGTATAAGTAATGTGAAGAAAAGCAAAGCGAGCACACTAAAAGCAGATTTAAAAGCCGCATTTATAGATGCGTCTAATAGCACGTCTATATACACATCTAAATACACAGACTAGACGCAGTTTTAGACGCGCTATGGGTGTTCATATTTTTGAGTTATGATCCCGTTTTAATTTGATACAGGATGCAGTGCCACACCCCATATGTTGCCCTATGCTCGCCGTGAGGAGGCGAAGCGTCGGCGATATGAGGTGGGATCTTCAGGAGGGACCGTTACGGATGCATGGAGTGATGGTGATAGTAGCCCTCCGCCATTACCTCATGAAGCCGTGGAGGAGGAGGTGTTTGATGATATGGTGCGGGATTTATATGTCCATCAACGGAGGGATGATAGCATGAAGCAAGATGATCTTTTTACTGCAGCATCGACTCCACTGTTTGAGGGGTGCACATTCTCTGTTCTACGTGCCTCCCTTGAGTTACTAAACTTGCAAACCATCTATAGATGGAGCAATGCAAGTTTGAATGCATTACTCAAGTAAGCTTTAAAGTCTATTTTGCAAACATGGTGAATTATGCTAGTGGGTCAATTACTCAAATGCTTTTCCTCATTTATGGTCTTCACGTGCAGGCTATTGTGTAAAATGCTTCCAAGGAAGAATAAATTTCGGACCTCAAGAGATATGGCAAGGCAACATGTGACCTCTCTTGGAGGATTAGATTACAAGCGCATCCATGCATGTGTCAACGATTGCGTTTTGTTTCGTGGACTACATAAGGGTGCAAGAGAGTGTCCTACTTGTGGAGAGGCAAGATATAGAGCAGATCTCAAAACTTTGGACGTGCCTCGTAAGGTTCTGCAACATTTTTCCATAATCCCTCGCATCCAACATATGTTTAAGTGCAAATCTATTGCAGAGCTCATGTCATGGCATTCCTCCCATCGATCAACCAATGGCAAGTGGAGAACTCCCGTGGACTCTCCTGCATGGAAGCATATTGAAGACACATGGCCAAGCTTCAAGGAAGAACCTAGGAGCTTGAGACTTGGATTGGGTATGGATGGTGTGAACCCATTTGGTCTCAAAAGCACCTCTTATAGTGTATGGCCAGTGATATTGGTGAATTATAATCTTCCACCCTCTATGGCTATTAAGAAAGGACATGTTATGCTGTCCCTTCTAATTCTAGGGAAACATAAAGTCAAAAATCTTGATGTTTATTTGGAGCCTTTGATTAATGAGCTAGAGATACTTTGGAGAGGTATCGAGGTGCATGATGTGAGCAAGCCTCCCTCATCACGAGACTTCAACTGCAAAGTAGTCTTGATGTGGACGATGCATGACTTCCCAGGCTATGGCGAGTGTTCAGGTAAGCATTGCACTTCTAATTATGAATAGGCAAAGGATGTGGCACCCTAAACCCACCTTCAACTCTTAATTGCTTCTATTGTTCAGGTCTCACTACATCGGGTTACCATGCATGTCCTGTTTGTGGTCCTTCGCTAGTTGCCTCACGGGCAGATGCATTGAATAAGGTCATCTATGAGAATCACCATCGATTTCTCCCACCTAATCATCCTAGATATGTTGCCCCTTGGAATGAAGTCCTCCCACAATCACTCACCGCGGGAGATTGGATGAGAATTTGGGATGGTTCCACGACTTCTCCACCACTTGGCATGAGCCGGTAAGGGTTTGTAACTATTGTGTGCTATATTGGCTGGAAATAAAGATTGCCCGCTAACACCAACTTTTGTTTTGATACTCCATCTTTTATCGTTTACCATATTGGTCCCACCTCAAGATCAATCATCTCTTGATCCCATGCATATCTTCAAGAATGTGGCATCTACCATTTGGGAGCATTTGAATGGGACACGAGATTCCGCATGCATAAGGGAGAATCTATGTACCACAGGGAGGATGCATGAAGCTTGGCCACAAGAGAGACCAAATGGGCGTGTTTTTTTACCTCGTGCACCATGGAGGTTATCAAAGCTAGAGATGGCGACAGTGAAGCACGCTATTTCTACAATTCGTACTCCCACTGGATGCATGAGGTGTTTGAAGGGAGCCTTTACAAAGAGGAAGAAAAGAGGTGTAGCGCAATTATATGGCTTGAAATCTCATGATTGGCACAAGATGCTCCAAGTAAGTATTTTATGTGCATAATATCTTTTTCCTTTCAAATTTGTGAGTGAATAATTATAAGCAACTAATCAACCACCTCCTCGTGGGTTCAGTTCATACTACCTACTAGGATTTCACGTAGTGCATCGAAGGACGTGAAAGATTATATTTACAAGATGGGCGAGCTTGTGAGGTACTTTACATGATACAAAATATGATGCGTATCAATGCTCCATGCAAGTTTGAATGCATATTGCTAATATGCTGTACTTTTTCATTTCTAGGTATGTGAGCTCAAAGGAAATAGATCCCACCACACTTGAGAATGCTCGAGTTATGTCAGTGGAGGTGGTTTGTTTAGTGGAGGAGACATTTCCACGTTCTATTCTCACAAGCCAACTACATCTTATAGTGCATTTGGTGGATGAGATTGCTATATGCGGTACTATACATGCACGATGGTTGTTCTTCCTCGAGCACTTCATGAAGACCTTGAAGGGCTTCGTGAGACAAAATGCAAGACCCAAAGGTAGCATGGCCGAGGGTTGGTTGGTACAAGAGTCACTTGTATGTATTTCTGAATTTCTTGTTGATGTGGATAGCTCTCTCCCACGACTATGGAGAGATGATGAAGACCTAAGGATGACCTCTATTGTGCCTCAAGGGAAAGGACGCAACAAAGTAATAGACACGGAGTTGCATAATAGTATCAACCTCGATTGCGTGCTTAATAGTGATGTGATGCAAAGATGGGTGACAAGATACGAGGATGCAAAGGCAAGAAGACAAGAAGAAAGGGCCCTCTTTCGTACACACCACGGATCTCGTGTGCCATACCCTCAGTATCTAAGAGCACTTCCAAAGGATATTCATGTGGATTGGCTACTTGATGAAATGGAGAAAGCAGAGAAAGACGAGGGGATGCATATCACAATGGAAGAATGGGAGTATGCTAGGGGATGCATGAGCAAGGTTGGTATATAGAATGTTATGCATAAGTTAGGAGCTTTCAATAATTTAGATTGCTTATTTAATTGATTTTTTCTTGGTGTAGTGCACTATGTTCAATGCTATATGGTGTGAGGGCAAGCATTTTCGAACAAAACGGATTGATGATAAGAGAAACACACAAGATTGCGGTGTCATTGCTAGCTTTGAGGGAGCCAATGGAGCCATGGATGATTATTGTGGCATAATCCAAGATATTATTAAGCTTGACTTTCGACGCTTCTTTGTGTATGTTTTGGATGTAAAGTGGTTTAAGGACGTGGTGGAAAGAGGCCCTAATGCAACAATCAAGCGCCATGCAAGTGGCTTTGTAACTATTGACTCCACAAAGTTTTAGCAAAGTAGGAAGAAGGACACACTAGTACTACCGCAACAATGTGAACAGGTACTGTGCACACATATAAAAATACTCGCTTTTAAATATTTGATGCAAGAAAAATAACATGATTGTATTTTTGTTTGAATTAGGTTGTCTATCAAGCAATGGAGGATAATAATAGATGGTGGCATGCCATACCTATTATGCCACATTCCAAAGTGATGTATAGTACATTTACTAATATGGAGCATATGGAGGATGATCATGGCCATGGACGTGATGATGACCGTGATACGAGAGAGGAGGATAATCATGAGATAGGAGATACAGATATTGAGGCCATTACCCGTGAGAACGAGCCTACCATTGGTGATGCTGATTTCGATGAGCACATGAGTAGCACAAGTAGTAGTGGGTTGAATGTATTTGTAGATCTAAACACTTGTTTGGATTTTGAAGTAGATAGTTTAGCAAGGGTTGATCTCATTGAGGATGAGATTGAACCGTAGCCCATCATTGATATTGGAAAAACTATTGTTAAAATTATGTGCTTTGGTAATCATGGGCAATGTGCAATGTTTGGAAAGCAATGATGTACACCAAAATCTCACTATCTGTATTCTCTGGTTTGCATCTAAATATGCGTCTAATTCCCAATGTAAACACGCAAATAAATGCCCTAATACACATGCAAATAGATGCGCTGATAAACGCAATGTTAGACGGGCCCGTATTTTCTAAGTTTAGACATGCAAATAGATGTGTTAATACATGCGCAAATAGACGCACTGATAAATGCAATGTTAGGCCCGTATTTTCTCAGTTTAAACGTGTAAATAGACGTGTTAATACATATGCAAATAGACGTGAAAATGACCTTAGAACCTTAAAAATGCTCTTAATTACAATATTTTTATATTTATTGTTTTTTCTTTGGAAAGTCTCTCTCTCCCCCCTTAGCTATCTCCCTCTCTCTCTCTCTCTCTCTCTCTCTCTCTCTCTCTCTCTCTCTCTCTATCTCTTTCCCTCCCTTTTGGTCCCTATTTGCTCTCTCTCTCTCTCTCTCTCTCTCTCTCTCTCTCACACACACACACACACACCTGATGATCATCTTGTTCTGATGTTGCCCTTAGGTATCTATGTCATGGACATTGAGTTTACATATACACTTTTTGTATTTTGTTAGCGGCTCCATCCTTTGGATCAGTTGCATCTGGGTTTTTTTTCAATCTCATAGTCTCTCAAATACCTTAATTAACTTTCTTATATATCTCTTTCTCAACTTAGAGGTGCAAATGAGTAAATGCAATCTTAATTCTCTCTCTCTTCCCATTCTCTAACTCTCTCTTTATCCCACTCTCCATTTCTGTCTTTCTCTCCCCGTCTCCATTGTCATGGACATTGATTTTACATATACTCTTTTTGTATTTTGTTAATGGATCCAGCCTTTGGATCAATTGTATCTAGGTTTTTTTTCAATCTCATAGTCTCTCAAAGACCTTAATTAATTTGTATTTTTCTCTTTCTCAACTTAGAGGTGCAAATGAATAAATGCAATCTTAACTCTCTCTTTCTCCCTTTGTGTCCCTCCCCCTCCCTCTGTCTCTTTCCCTCCCTTTGTGTCCCTGACTGCTCTCTCTCTCTCTCTCTATTCATACATCTAACTTTGTCTCATGGCCAGGTGCATTATTTGTGTCACTTATTGTACTCTCAACTTCTCTCTCTCTCTCTCTCTCTCTCTCACTCTCTCTCTCTCTCTCTCTCTCTCTCTCTCATTCTCTAATTGCTATCTCTCTCTCTCACACTCTCTCTTGCACAAAACAGATATACAAATATCCACACAAATTTAAAATTACAAATATTTATCACTTTATCATTCATAGACCATAGAGAGCCATCAATCTAGAGGTACAGACTTAATTTAAAAAATCTTAACAATAAATGAAACAACACTTTGTATTATATATAATTTCTATTCATACATGTAACAATGCCTCATTGCTAAGTGCATTGTTGAAGCACTAAAGATCCAAGAAACTGAATATCATATGAAATACCTGCCATCATGTCTCTACTATCTCTAAAGTCTGAGGGGCAACAATTCTTACAAAGGATACTTGTCTCATCCCTATATCTAACTTTGTGATTATCAAGTCTAAAATAATAGTCTTGGGGAGGGCTTGCTGTTGCCAACTGTGATTCTTCCCTGATAAATCGCATGGTCCACTCCTCTTCCATTTCCAACATTAGATCAGGATGTTCTTGTCGATAAATTGATACCTCAACAACAGGACTGTGAGTCTCATCACGCAGGTCATTATTCATTGCTTTCCATTGAAGGTTCTTCCATCTAAACCTTCTATATGTGAAAGTCATGCAGAGATTTTGCCTTCCAATGAAATAATTGCTGTAAAATTTGGGATCTATTAATACATAGTATCTTGATCATTTTTTATACAAACAAGAATTGTAAGATTTTCTCACCAAAATGTCACATCTGAAGTGTTCAATCGACATTGCACTAAATCTTCAACATATGTTCTTGTTGTCCATCCATTGTCAAATAGCTCAGATAGCTAGTTTATTTTTAAGCTTTTGCAAGTGTAAGTAATCTTTGTTTTCCTTAATTGCCTACAACTTGCAAAGAAATCAACAAAGCATGGAAATGGAAGAAACTAGCTCAACCTAGCATTTCTTCCACCAGTAGTTGGCTTCATAGAGGGAGAGGGAGAGGGGGGGGATCTTGCAAGTTGGAGAGGGAGGGAGAGAGAGAGAGAGAGAGAGAGAGAGAGAGAGAGAGAGACAGACAGAGAAAGTGTACAAACTATGGTAGGAGAGGGAGGAGAGGGAGAGAGGGAGAGAGAGGCTTGGTGGGAGAGAGAGAGAGAAAGAGAGAGAGAGACAGGGAGAAAGTATACAAATGAATGCAATATGCACACACACACACACACACACACACACACACACACTCGCATGCACACACACACACACACACAAGTAGAGGGAGAGGGAGAGTGGAGGGAGAGAGAGAGAGAGGGAGGGAGGGAGGGGGGAGGGGGTGGAGGCAGAGAGATAGGAGGGTGATCCTGCTAGAGTGCTTGAGAGAGAGAGAGAGAGAGAGAGAGAGAGAGAGAGAGAGAGAGTAGAGGGAGAGGGAGAGAGGGGTTGGGGGTGGGAGGAAGAGAGAGAGGGGCAAAAGTTATCATGAAGGCTTGAGATTGACGATGATGTACCTTCTGATATTCCAGTAGCAGATTCATGATTGTGACAATGATGTCTAGGATGATGATGTGGGTACTCATTAATCCAAACAGGAGACTTCCTTCCCATTTGATCTAGGTGGTTCTACCTTGGGACCACCAAAATAAATGGTGACTACTAGTCCAATTGCCTAAGAGTACACCGGTTGTGGAATGTGGAAATGCTTGATGATTTATCGACGATGGTAGGGAACCTTAGGGCGACTCTTGTGTGGATGATGATAACCTATTTCGAGACACCCAATCCGAGCTCTATGGCATCTCTCCTGAGGAATTCATGGAGCTCAAAGAACCCAAACACTCTGGTTAAAAGGGGCAATCAATGGCAGACATATCCATATCTTGGTTGACAGTGGGAGCACCCACAACTTCATAAATTCCAAGTCTGTCCAAGCAGTTAGATTACATCCTATGGAGATTGATCATGGCCTACAAGTACAAGACTTGGCCTATGGGCAGCACTTTATCAGTAGGTGCCGTTGTCAAGCTACTCAAACTTTATCAGTATTTGCTTTGGATCCTCGGGCACCAACTCCCTTTAGTGAAAAAATCCATCAAAATCTTGAGTATGAGATGAATTTAACAATATGCCATGAGTAGAAATTAGTTAAATTAACATCGTTGTGTTCTACACTAAAAGAGCTTCAAATATGTCTTTACACCATGAAATTTAGGTAACACATGAAAAAGTTACATTAATTTGAAAGGAGATGGGTTTTTATATTTTAGTGTATTTTTTGTTTCCCCCCCGTCTCATTCAAAAGACCCCCCCCCCTTGGGCCTCACATATTATGAAAAATATGTGCAAATCTTAAAATCTTGCATATTTTTCAAGGTATATGCCTTATATTTTGTGGGAGGGGGGACATGAGATTTTCATATTTTTTCCTTAACATATTTGAAAATTTTTAAGGAAATCCATGCATATTCTATATGGACCTTGTCCCCCCATATGCTGGATTTTGGACGAGGGTAGTAACATAATACATATTGAGTTGGCACCCCAGGCTTTGGATATGGAATTGTTTTAGGTTGTCAATGAGTGAGAGCTCTTGGAGAGATTACTAGGTATTTTAATCACATGTTTATGAGATTCTTCCACAAAGGTAAGGAGATACTTTTGAAGGGCTATGAAGCATCTGAGTTATCATATTCCAGGTCCTACAAAGCCCTCTTGTGAAGACCATCCCAACTACAAATTATACAATGGGGGAAGGATCTTTCTAGTGGAGAACTCCACCTATCGGCTGATGCTGGTCCAGCTAGAGATGCACTCCTCTTCTATGGCTGGACATATAGGACTGTTTAAGACATATGAAAGGGTAAAGTAGAGACTTTTATGGAAGGGGCTATGAAAGGATGTATGTATAAGTATGTTCAAAGCTACAGACCCTACCAGTAAAATAGAGAATTATATCTCAAGCCAGCAGGTTTGCTTCAGCAACAACAGAGAGAGAGAGAGAGAGAGTGGGAGATAGGGAGAGAGAGATCAAGTAGAGATAGAGGGAGAGAGGGGGGGAGGAAGAGAGAGAGGAGGGAGATCTTGCTGGAGAGAGAGAGAGAGAGAGAGAGACATAGAGGCTTGGGGGAAGAGAGAGAGGGAGCAGGAGAAAGTGTGCAAAAGAAAGCGATATGGAGGGTTGGGAAATTCTCAACCCTTCATATCACATTCTTTTGTACACACACACACAGAGCTATAAATTTTTTGGGGTTTCATGGAATAAACTGTGTTTTGTCTGTTTGCTCTCTCTCAGTCTCTCTCTTCCCCTCTGGCTCTCTCTATCTATCAAATTCCCTCTATGTGTGTGTGTGTGTGTGTGTGTGCATATGTCAGTTCACTGTCAGTTCTATGACTCTCTCTCAATCTCTATCAGTGAGTTCTCTGTCCGTCCCTTTGGTTGTCTGTCCCTCACTTCTCTGGCTGTCAACTCTCCCTCTTTCTTTATTTGATAGAGAGAAAGAGAGGGGAGGATCGAGCTACTGAGGAAGATAGAGAGAGGGGTGGGGAAGAAAGAAAGAGAGCAAGACAGACAAAAAGGGGGTCTAGCTACAGAGGTTCACAGAGAGACAGGGGGGAGGATCTAGCTGCTTAGGAAGATAAAGAGAGGGGGGGGAGACAGACCGAGATAGAGAGAGAAGGGGGGGGAGGTGGAGCTAGGGACAAAGAGAGAGAGGGGAGGATCTAGCTACTGCAACTGCAAAGAGAGAGAGAGAGAGAGAGAGAGAGAGAGAGAGAGAGAGAGAGGGGCACGGAGTGGGGAAAAGAGATCTATTTACACACACACACACACACACACACACACACATAGTGCTTATGTAAGAGAGAGAGAGAGAGAAATATATGTTGATCCCTTCTCCATTACATTAGAGCTGAAAAGTCTTTGTGGAACTGTAGTTCCAGCTGTAGTTCCATTTCTTGTCTATTACAACTTTAGAAAACATATAAGTCTCTGTGGAAGTAAATTTCCATCACTTGACTATCACACCATTAGAGAGAGAAAATGTCCTCAAAAGTGCCTACTATGGCATTGGCTTCGTGAAAACAAGAGGAATTCAGATCCAGAGGCCATGGATAACCAAGATTGGCACCGTAAATCTCCTCACTGACTCTCCTCACAACCTATTTTGAATCTTTCACTGACTTGTAAGCATTCAAAAGCTCCTCTTTTCACTCTTGGATTTTCTCATCTTCACCATTTCATTCAATACAACTTCTAGCCGCCGCCATATCCTGTACAAAAATTTAGCTCATTAGCATAAGAAGTACATGATTAAAAGAAGCAACCATGTGCGTAAGATATTCACCTCTTCTGCTGAGTTCAAATCAAGTAGCCATGTGCATAACATATCCTCCTAGAATAATTTTCCCCTCATGGGTCCATACAAAAGGGATCTAAGATAGGATTTGAGTTCAAAAAATGAAGTCACATAGTAACTGGCCATTGTTTTGGAAGGAAAGTGAAAGAAAGAAAGTGAGGGACTGATAGTGAGAGATGCACAGTGACTCCGCCCCTCCTTCAAGAGTGATAGAAAGTGTGGGAAAATAAAATGATGTAAAGTGAGAGAAGCACCCTTTTTGAGGTAGTGTTGTCCTTTTTGGTCAATTATTAATTTCACTTTTGTATTCTTTACATTATGGATCACTTTCTTTCAACTCTATCACTCATTTTTTCCAAGATATAGTCCCAATTTTTTATGTAGAGAAATCGAGAGAGAGAGAGAGAGAGAGAGAGAGAGAGGATAAGTGTAAGAAACCAGTTCATGAAGCAGAGAGAAAGAGGTCTAGTGAGAGCCATAGAGAGAGAGAGAAAGAGGAAAAAGAGGACTCTAGCTCGTTTGGTCCAATCCATTTCACTTGAATGTGATCAAGTTTGGCATACTGTAGAAGGTTCTGCAGGTGCCTTCTCTCTTTCTCTCTCTCCATTTGTCTCCTTCGTTTTTCAATGTGGTTTAACATTACGATGTATTTTCATAGTTTCCAATGGTTCCAACCGAAGATGATTCAAAAACATATTTAGAATAACTATATCTCCAATACAGGGATATTGTCAGACCCCCTATTGAGATGGGAACTCTGCCTGGAGCATTTCTTATCCCTAGCACACAAGATGGTGTTGACCGTTATGTATCAGATTCTGACAAATCTGATCGAGAAATGTTAGAAGATTCAATCAAAGAGATGAAATGGTGGATCGAATGAGAAGGATACATAGGTCTATGGAGATGAAGCTAGAAGAGGATGAGAAAAAAGGCAAAGAAAAAATGAAAGGAAAAAAAAAGAAAGACAAGGGAGATTCAAGCACGAGTGGCAAAAAGGGTTCTAACAAGTAGCACTTTGGACTCTATTTGAATGTATTTAGGATTACTATTTCCCATCAATAATGGAAAACCGAAAATCATGTAGGCAGTATACTTTATTTATGCTTTTCATAAAACACAATGCCGTAAATATTTTAATGATCTATGCATTATATATTTTCAGTGATATGCATGGATATGGAAATCATATTTTTATTGTTGGTGCTTCATTTTGATTGTGGAAAGAGAGACCGTAAATTTCTTTTTATAACTTTGATTGTATATTTTTATTGAAAGATTCTTCATTTAGATTGTCGAGAGAGAGTAAATTTCTTTTTGTAACTTGGTTTTGTAAATAATTGAATGGACTATGCATTATATATTTTGTGTGATGTGTGTGCATTATATATTTTGTGGATATGGAAATCATAATCTTATTGTTGGTCCTTCATTTAGATTGTGTAGAGAGACAGTAAATTGCTTTTTATAACTTGATTTTGTATAACTTATTGAAATTGAAGGGGTTTTGGGACAATCGCCACTTATGTCGATGAAAAAGAGGTTGCAGGGACAATCTTTTCCTCTTCAAGGAGAGGCAAGTTCAAGCAAGAAAGAGAGAAATGATAAAATCGAGCTATCAAGAGTTCCAGGGATGTCGTTTGTAAAAACAATAGTCCTATTGAAGGGGAAGACATTGAAAGAAACCCAAAAGCCTGCAGATTTGTTATTGTTTGATTTCCTTAAGAAATGTGATGCTCAGCAAGATTACCATTTGTTTTATGACACGTGGAATAAAGAGCTCAATTATGCTGCAATTTGGGAGAGTCACATAGATTTTTTAGCAAGACAAGCTAGCCAAGTTTTAGAATATTTCAGAGAAGCATAAAGTAACCATATCTGGGAAGTCGTATGTCCATGCCAAGTATTTGATTACAAAAAAAGGGCTTACGATTCGCATCAATAGGAGGTTTGATATCTTTTCAGAAAAGTACAAAGTAGTTTGTACTATTCATGGTGAAGGATGGATGCTATTGGAGGTAAGCCTTGCTTTTGCTATGTTTTTAAATCTTTGTCATGAAGGTATGGAAGACGTGAGAAGAGGCCATGGAAGACCCTAGGGTAGAACCTGATATTGAAGACAAAGGCAAAAATATAGAAGAGGCACAAGAACTAGATGAGGAGGATATCAATCTTGAGGAAGAGAGCAGGGAGGCTGCAGCCTTGGATCTTGTAGCCTTAAAGTCATAAATAGTAAATGGAGCTATGTCTACTGAAGGACTGGATTTTGAGACAAATAGTCAAGCTGTACCTATCCTTCCTTCATTCAACTATTCAAGGTCAAGAGTATTATCTGCTCTTAGATATACACGTCATCTTTGACCTCAGAGAAGATTATGCCTTGGCCTTAATTGCTCAAGGATGTAGCATAGATAAGGATGTTGGAATTGAGACAATGAATTAGTGGTACTAGAAGATACATTTGATCCCAAGGAGGTGCTCTCGATGTGCTTTAAGAAAACTATGGATGAGGAGGATATGGATGATGAGACCTTTAACAAGATCAGAATGTAAAGTTGGAGGAGCAGAAGGATATTCAGCCAAAGGTGAAGGAGCAAAGGAAAACACAAGGTAGTGTGGAAAGAAGCACTGATCTTTGGACCAATTAATTATTGGAGGATGATGAGAATATGAAGGTACACTATCTCACTGTCATGGATCTTTTGGATTTTATATATTTCTCATTGCTTCTTTTTTTAGACTATCTCACGATTTTCTCTGCTAGATCTTTTTTAGCATGACTTGTATATATTTCTCATTGCTTCTTTTTTTCTACTATAGATCTATATTGAAGATGACAATTTTCTGAGAAGGTCCTATGGGAGCTGAGAAAGGGGACTTGGACAGTTTTCTTCCCTTGCACAGTACATGAACAAGATGTCTACCAAGATTCTAATATACCACAGACAATTAAGCAACGATGGAGAGATAGATGTCTACTTTTTAAAATGTTTGTCAAAGTTTCTTGGTGGGTACTAGGTAAATTGGCGGAATGACAAAGTTATATTAATAGAGAAATTATCTGCTTTATATATTTTTGGATATAGCCCTGGTAAACAGTGCTCAAGGGTAGGGTACTTTTTGACATACACTGCTTACGCTTTAGCACTTGGAATCAAAGATCCTAGCCAATTAGATGGTTATGGAAAGCATCATTTGATTAGGTTTAGAGAGATGCTTCTTCTAAATTCTGAGGCTAAACAAATTGAAGGAGAGCAGCTCGATGTAAAAGAAGTACAAGAGTAAACTCAAGTATATTGTATTGTCAAAAGTTACAAAGGACACAAAGTCCTACAAGAAAAGATAGTTTGTACTGATTTTTTCTGGAAAATATTACAAAGCCTTTGCTTCATTGTTATAAATCTCCAACCATAAGGTTTCCAACTCTATCCATCCACTTGTGATTCACGTAGACCTTTGATTGTCTCCACTCTACATGTTTCCGTGCAACTGTTGAATTATCAAGGATCTCCCTTCTTCTTTTTTGTTGTGCCATATTAAAGGCAAGTTTAACTTTTGACAATGAAACAACTTTTTTCGATTTGTAACCTTTGAAGTATACCTCTAAAAAACCCATGAAACACTTCTTTGAGACTATTTGCCTTATGTGCTCCTCCAAAATGGTGTATGTTGGAAAAAAGCATTTCTTGATGTGTAATGAGACTTTTCCATTCCTTGTGTTGACCACATTGCAGGGCATCCATACTTTTTAACAAAATATGAAAGGTGGTTGTAAAGAATATGCTGCAATCACAAAAAATATTAAGTCAGAACTTTGTAAACCATGTTTGAAAGTACAAACTATGCATACAAAGTAAATTAATTCAACTTACCATGTAGTGTGTTATATTACAGCTTGTCCATGCTTGTTTCATGGATTTTCCAAAAGTTTTTAACTCCTCTTCTAATGCACGATGATCACTCTTGGTCCATATCCTTTTGTCACAAAGTTGGAAAAGCTTATCTAAGGATTTCCATACCTTTGCTTTAACATTTTGAGCAACACCATCTACCATATCATCTTTAACTGCATTATGCAAATGCTTCCAAAGTCCATATCTCACCCTGGAAACATATCTTGATCGTCTACCAAGTTAACCTTCTCTTTGTGGTTCTAATAAAAATCTTCTTGCTTTGCCTCCACCAATTAACGGTTTGATAGGGACATCTTTTCCATTTGAGGACTTATTGATATTTGTTATGATATGGCCATCTCCTCCATGGAGAAGACCCATGTTTGATAATACTTTTTCTAATGCAACAATTGCTTTCTTCCTTTTTTTTTCTGGTCAAAGCTTCCAAGCAAATCCAATATACAAAAAGACCAACTTTTTGATGATTCTACATGAAGCATACAATGTGCATATATGTATGTTACATAAAGGAATATCAAGAATTGCTTTGAATTCAGGATCAATCTTGTCCCTATTAGGAGCTTTCCTCCACCATTTAGGATCCATGACATGGGATGTCTCCTTGCAGTAAAGGCATGGAGATTTTTAATTACCTCCTTTGCTTATGTTGAACATACATTTGAGCGTCTTGATGTCCCTTGCCATATGCCAATCAACTTGGAAATCACCCTTGCCTTCAACATGAAGTTACCCTCCTTGAACCTAGTTTTTTATGACTTCTAATATTTTGGTATCGTGAAACACCCAAAACAAGGTTTGGTGATCCTCTGTCTTTACCTGCCATTAAGAAGAAACTATATTGAAGCATCTAGATATAATAAATGAAATGAGACAACAAAATGAAAGTTGATGCTTACCTCTTAAAAAATGAAAGTTGATGCTTACCTCAAATGCTCCCAACCACCAAATATGCTTCTCGGATTGTACACTGAAATGCTTTGAGTTTTCTCTAGTGATTGATGTATCAAGTGCCTTATTCATAAGTGTGATGGTCACTCTTTCAATCTTTTTCTCTTTCACAATTTTGCATTCATCCAACTATAAATAAGAGTTAACAAAGGAAGATTCACATAGCCCAACATTGCAAATAGTAAATTCTTTTAGCAATCACATGCTTTAAACAATCTCACCTTCCAAGACTACTCATAGAGAGAGAATGAACTAGAGAGAGATGGACTCAAGAGTCTACATAAGAGAATATCTACAAGAGGGAGAGAAGGCTCATGGAAGAGGCTTGAGGAGAAGAGCTACAGCAACATGAGGCCTAATGGTGGAAGAGATATTGAATAAGGGAGAGGAGGGCTCCTTTTATAGAGATTTTGTCACCCTCCTTCACCCATTTACAATTGATGCCTATAGGTTCCTTTCCCCATCAATCACATAAGCCCATATTTCACCATTCATGTCCTTTTTGGCTACTCTTGCCATGTGTCCCATCAAAAGATGCTCAAGACTCTTAAAATATTGAGAAAGTCAAGAGTCTCCCCACATGGAGGCCATATGGACCCTGTATTTTCCATGTGTCCACATCCTCCTTATTCCACATAGGAATTCTAGAAAGATTCCTCTTGACTCCACACTCCTTCACATGCTTAGCATGTGATCTCATGTGATCTCTCTTACATTATTGGAACACATGGACATGATCCCACCTCTTTATATGACTCTCTTCCTATTTTTTAAAAACCCCATAATATCCCATACACAAATATCTCTCACCCCATACCAAAGTATTTATCATTCATACACATGGTATTTGCAATGATCCATTCCACTCATCCTCTCAATCCCATACAATATCTTAGAAAATAGAAATAAGTGAGAGCCGCTAGGCTATGACTTGATACTAAAACTCTTATCAAACATAGAGAAAAACAATACCAATGCCAAATAAAAAATATCAAAATTTGGCATCACATCTTTCCCCCCCCAACAGAACCTCTCTAGCGATACAGAGGGTATGCTGGCCCTCAAGTTGGTCGAGCATAGAAGAATTTAAGGCGATACTCATTGTGTGTCCGGGTATCACCATGCCATCAACATCCTCAAGCTGATAGGTTCCATTGGTGAACTTTTTCTTGACTCGATATGGTCCCTCCCATCGGCTGATAAACTTTTTGTCTAGCCGCTTGTCCAAATGGCTATCAAATCTCATGACCAAATCTCCTTCTTGCGTAATTTGGTGTCAATACAGGCCTTGCGCCTTTTTTGAGAAGCTTCTAAGTTTTGCAAGGCCTGTAATCTACATTCATCCAAGGGTTCTAGCTATACCAAGCATTGAGCATAGGCACCCTCCTATCCTCCTATTCTTGCAACAACAGTGTGAAGACTTTGTATCTCCAATTCAATGGGCTAAGTGGCTTCTATTCCATACACTAGTTGGAATGGTGTAAACCCAATAGCTAGCTTGTGTGTGGTTCTATAAGCCCATAAAAGTTCTGCCAAGTGCAATCCTAATGCCTTTTCTTAGTGTTTACAAGCTTTCCCATTGAATTGCACAACAATCCATTTGTTTTCTCAGCCAAGCCATTACATTGGGGATAGTATGGCATGGACATGCTATGATTTATCTTTCGGTTATGCACCACATCTTCAATTAGTTCATTTCTAAAAGAGGTTCCTCCATCACTGAGAATTTTTAAAGGACAACCAAAGCATGAACAAATTTGATCAAAGAGAAACTTTGCAACTGTGCTTGCCTTGCTATTGACTATGGCCTGGGCCTCGGCCCTGGGCCTCGGCCCACCGAGTAGTATAAACTGTGGCCACCAATAAGTAATGCTTGCCATGAGATGAGCGAGGAAGTGGTCCCACAAAAGTCCAACCCCCACCTCTCAAATGGTCCATATGCTAGAATAGGCTTCAAGGGCCTAGGAGTCAACTGTCACCTTCCAAACTTTTGGCATACTTTACAACTTCAACACCATTCATATACATCCTTATGGAGGCATGGCCAAAAGTAACCTACATTAAGAATTCTCCTAGTTGTGCTCGCTGAAGCAAAATGACTAGAGCATTCATGACACATTTCCAGGATTCTCCTAGTCTCCATGGGATGGACCACTGGACGGAGCACCTTATCTTTTCCCAATTTATAAAGAATGTCATCAACAATAGTATAGGGACAATCTTTCCTTACAATCTCTGCTTCTATTGTGGAGTTAACCCTCAAGGAAACATGCCTTATTGCTGAGCATCTTGCAGTTTTGGCCATCCAGTGTCTACCAAAGAAACCACCCCCCAGTCTTGTACTACAATGGCTTGAGTAGCTAACTCATCTGCCCTTTGATTTTCTTTTTTGTTTATATGAACAAACTTGCAAAAATCAAACTGACTACATAGTGCCATAGCCTTTTGATTAAGCTCCTTTAAATGAGGACTTATTGTCTTGTAATGCCCTTGCATTTGCTTTATAATAAGATGAGAATCTCGTCTTACTTCCAATTCTTTAACTTGACTTTGAAGACAACCCTCCAAACCAAGAATCAAACCATTATACTCAGCTACATTGTTAGTTGTGATACCTTGAAGCTCTTGTCCTCTCTAGCCCATACTTCTTGACCTTCAGATTTCATCAAGACCATCCCCCTGCCTCCTTGTTGGCGTGAAGGACTAAAAGCCCGATCAAAATACAAGACAAAAGTTGTTGGTGGTGTCTCCGTTTCATCATTAATGTCCTCCTTATATTTCTTTTCTTCTCTTAGATCCTACCATCCTGTGAGCAAATCTGCCATAGTGGACCTAGTGGTATTTTCAATGACAAAAGAGAAAGAGAACTCTTGAAGCTCTGACAACCATTTTGCAAATCTCCCCCCAGAATTAGGCTTGTGAACTAGATATGCTAATATAGAATGAGAGGTAAGGAAGAAAAATGGTCGAGGTAATAAATAGGAGCAAAACTTTCTGACTCTTTTTGACTAAAAACACCAAAGAGAGAGCTTGCTGCTCAATTTCTTCATACCTTGTTTCCATCTCTGTAAGTTTTTGGCTGGCATAATAGATGGGTTGTCTTCTACCTGACTCTCCTTTTTGTAGCAATACAACACCAACTGAATGCAAAGATACACTTGGATTTACGTAAAAGTCTTGAGACTAATCAAGGGGCTTCAATATTGGGCCCTTACTCATGGCCTCCTTAAGTTGCTGAAAAGACTCCTGTTGCTCCACACCCCATTGGAAAGGAACTCTTTTTCTTGTCAACAAGTTCATGGAATGCACTATCTCTATGAAATCATCACAAACACTAGTGACACTTGCTCTTTCCTAGAATTCTACAAACACTAGTGACACTTTTAGGACTTAGCAATGCCATGATTGCTTGAACCTTGTCAGGATCCATTTGTAGGCCTTCTTTAGACACAATATGCCCCAACAAGACTACTTTTTTTGAGCCAAATGAGACTTGCTAGGATTTAGACACCCTTTTTCTTCATCAATCCTAGCTAAGGCCATCTTTAACTTCTCTATGTGATCTATGCATCGAGAATAAATGCAAAAATCATCCAAAAACACCCGTATGAACTTTCCCAAGTAAGGCTCAAGCACTTGACTCATGAATCTTTGAAATGTAGTTGGTGCATTGGTCAACCCAAAAGGCATCACTCTGTAAGCCAAAACTCCCCAAGGAGTGACAAATGATGTTTTCTTTTGATCTTCCTCCCAAATATGAATTTCAAAGCACCCAAAATACCCATCACATATAGAATACATCTCATGCCCTGCTACTTGGTCTAGTATTTCATCTTGGAATGGCAAAGGAAAATGATCCGTCTTAGTGCATGTGTTCAAAGAATGAAAGTCCACACATACCCGCACTTATTTTCTTTCTTTGGTGTGACAACTATAGGAGATATCCATTCTGAATCATCGACAGGTTTGATGAATCGCGTCGCAAGTAGTTGTGTTACCTCTTTCTTTAGTGCCTCAGCTTGGATCACCCCATCGCCTTAACTGTTGCACAACTAGCTTGCTTTCTAGCTTCAACTCAATCTTGTGCTCCACAAGAGAGATTGATCGAACCTGTGACCCTCCACAATGTGATCCTTAATAAAATCTTAAAAAATAAGTGACCAACCAGCACCATGAAAACATTGTGTATACATGCATAGAATCACCCTTCTCACAATTGGAAGTGCACATAACAGCTTCAAGATATTGTACTCTTCATTACTTTCATAGCAAAAGAAGTTGAAAGCGTTGAGAATCACTACTCCATTGTTATAGTCAAAAACTACCCAAAGACTCAACTCTTCTTTACACCAAGCTGCCAGTGCATGAAACAATCCCCAATCTATCATTGTGCCTGCTAATAGCATTGTAGGTTCACCAACATATTCAAGAGTGCAAACATAAATGATATGATCATGATGACTGTGCGAATAGCTTGAACATTACCTTCACAATCTTCTAGTTCTCTTAAATGGGCTGCAATCTCTTCTAACAAGAGTTCTTCCAGGCATCTTCTTTATCACATCAGAAAACACATGCCTATACTAGGCCTAACATGCAATCAAGTACACCTGAGACCATTTAGTAAGGTGGGATGAATCCAATACCAAATGTACCCGACGTCTCCACCAAAAGATGTGACATGAAGTTGGGGTAATAAACTTCACACATTTCCACTTCCTACCGCTTTTGAACTGAGTGACAAAGATATTTATCATTGAGAAAGGGACATTAAAAAGAAGCTTTTATGCCAAGATACCACACCATACTTTCCTCCCTTAGATAAGAATGAAGATGGTAACATCCCAAGTGATGTTGTACTCAAGCATAGGGAGAACGAAAGGATCAGTAGAGGCCATAATCTCAGCAAGCCGGTCTGTGCCAAAGAGAAGAGCGATACGTTGTTGAAAGAAGATCTTGCAGCTCAACATGACATGAACTGATATATATCGAGGAGTTTGAAGGGGTTGATTGGGTCGGATGGGTAGGTTCCGAGGAAACATTGCACCTCCTTCATAGATACCTTTACAATTAGCTCAAACACTCTACAAACTATCATTAAACACAGAGGCCTGTTGACAGTTCACGCTCAACATCATGTGATCATGTGTGCATAGCACCATCATGTGATCATATGTGCATAGCACTAACCTTATAGAGTGCTATAAAGGAAAGGGTTAGATCCCCTAACCCTAACCCTAAAAGGGTTTGTATATATTCTATTTTTTCAACTAAATCTAGTGTATAGTTAGTCATTTGTGGTGTGCTCTCTAGCTGTGCATATCAGAGCATGGTTCTGCCTTCCACTGAGGCGCCATCCTTCTTGTGAGAGTGAGAGAGATTGTGAGATTGAGTGTTCTTTCACTTCTGTTGAGTGATAGAGAATTCCATCCATGAGAGGTATTCTCTTTGAGTTTCTAATCCTTCTTCTGTGAGAGAGTGATCTTCTTCGAGAGACTTAGTGAGTTCTTTGAGAGATTTCATTGTGTGTGAGAGAGAGATCCTTTGAGAGAAAGTTCCATTGTGAGATGTTTGGTTGAGAGAGATACTCATAAGAATTCAAGTGAGAGTCTTTTATTCCTGAGAGAACTTAGGGAAATAGTTCTTTGTGAGAGCTCCATCATTACGAGCTCCTTCAAGTCAGCTACAGAGCAAGCTACTCCTACACAATTTGGCTCTCCAACTGCTACCGCAAGCAAGGCAGCGCGCATGCTCTAACGATTTCTATACATCTTTACAGGCTGCTTGCCATCCATGGGCCACGGCTCATCTGCAGCTCTTTATAGCCAACTGACAGCAATGACTACAGCATAGAGACCGTCGTTGGGCTTTCTTGACTCCTACGACACCTTTCTAAGGAATGGCTTCTATCTACGTTGCTGCTGCATCAACTAGTCTTGGGTATCCTCCAACACCGGCGGCCGACTCTCTGCCAACTGATGCGCCTCACGAGCGCACAAAACTTGCATGACCTAGCAGACTAGCCCGCAATGTGATCCTCCAACGATCGGCTAGCAAAGCCATCTTCAACAACAACTACAAATCTATTGCCAAGTCTCCCATCATTCAGTGAACTCTCCCTGCGCCATCTCCAAGACGGCCAAACAGTGACTCCTTCTATAGCCAGCCGACAGACATCTCCAAGCTTCCAAAGCCTCTCCATCACCAAGCTCCAGCACCAAATGGCTCTCCACAGCCTCCATCATTAGCGAATAGCAAAGCTCCTATCTCCTTGAAAGACTCACCATAGCCACCTACAACCTTCTCCAAATGGGCTTCCGGCTTCTGCTAGTCCACCGATGGCTCCATCGCCAGCGCCACAGCCCTGCGAGCTCCTTGGCCTGCTCTAGCAAATAGCGTGCCTCCCCCAGACATTGGCTCCATGAAACAATGCTGCAATGAATCTCATTGCAAGGCGCCATCTCCATCGCACAATCCCGTCATCGCCGTCGTCGACCATTGACCTCCAAAGTCATCTTCTCTGAGAGAGGACCTGCCACATGGCAGATAAGGCCACGTGGCACCCTTCAAACCACACCTTGGGTCAAGGTAACCCAGGTAGCGTCACTCTGGTTAGAAGTGGATAGGGTTGGTCAACCTAACCCTAGTCAGTTAACTAGATAAGGTTGGCCCCTAACTGTGGTTAAGTCAAGTGAACCATGGTTAAATCAGTTGGTTAGATTTTTGCCATGTGGCACCTTATCTCCCTGTGACACATCATCCTGCCATGTCATTGATTGCCATATCATCAATAGTGCCACATCAGCAATCCACATCATCAGTGACACCTCAACAATGCCACATCATCTATGCCACCTCAGCACTGCCACCTCAGCTGTCCAGTCAGCAGTGACCCCTGCAAGCATAATCCCTTGCCAGGCACACTGTGCACACACTACATGTGCACACTCCTACCACCTCAGCACAGAGCTTCATTGGCACACCTCTTGCCAGGCACACTGCCACATCATCACTGCACGTGACTCACAGTGACACATCATCATTGAGCACCATTTGCACTCCTTTTGCCCCTTCTCCTAGATCAAGTCATATCTCTTGATCTAGGAAGAATTTGAGGGCGCTCCACAAGGGAAAGTCGCTCGTTTTTTCGTGCTCTATGCGCTCGTCACATCACTCGCACATTTCGATGCAAGTTACACTCACATTTGAGCCTCGACGACAAAACCACTTCCTTCACGCACATTTGCCTCTACATCGATGCATCTGACCCAGCACTTAAAAAGAACAAAAGAAAAGGAATTATTTGTTGTTCTTTCATCGATCGACGGTTGGTTTAGATCTACATCAGAGTAGACTAGATCGCCATAGAGGGGACGCTTTGAATTTCCCCAAGTTGCCAATCTAAGCCATGCCCGAAATTCCCGACTAGTACCTACTTGGAGTCCAGTCCATATGCTCACATACGGTTTCACATCATTACATTACGTGAAACCTTACATTCATCAGTTCAGTGAGTAGAGTTCAGAGTTAAGAGGCATTGCAGATTGATTCAATGGGCAGATAGCATTTGATTTCACACACACTTGCCACCATTGTAAAGCCTATTTGGCTATGTCACGGCATCGTGCACATCATTTCAGCCTTGTCAAGCCTCTTGGCTATTCCCAGCATCATTGCCACAAGCCTTGTAATACAGATCAGATTGTATATACTGCAGTTCTATCTTCACAAACGGTTCAGACATTTTACTTGGCATCTTTAGTGTATTTGCAGTTGATTCATATAGAGATCTTCACGACACTTTTGAGTACATTTCTTACACCATGTTGACTAGCAACCTCAATCTGGAGGCATCTGCTAAGTTAGACAACTCCAATTATGCTACTAGCTAACATCTTTTGGATTTGTCTCTGATAGTGCATTCATCACCATCGAAGATGACTTTGTAATTGTGTTCCGTCATTTGACCTATTAACAAAAGGTTCTTGATGAGCTTCGGAACATAGAGCACATCTTTGACTAATCCTTTTGTACCAGTGAAATTGTTCATAGGGATAACACCTGTCCCTTGAACTGGATTTGGTGTATTGTCTACTGTGTAGATGACATTCTTCTGTCCTTCTAATGGCTTCATTTCTATGAACCATTCCTAATGATTTGTCATATGAGATGTTGCACCGCTGTCGATGTACCAAGGATCCTGTTCCACTTGGTCGACTTGATAGCTGAAATCCTCTCTGGGATTGAGATCAGTGTCTAGGTACACTGTCTAGGTACACTGTATCAGTCTGATGCAATTCCTCACTTGCAAGAAACATATTTCCATGTTCATTTGCAAAATGACTGTGATTAGAATGTCCACCATGATGATTTCCTCTACCTCGGGAATTTCCTCGATTACTATTGGATTGACCGCCTTGGTCGTACTGCTTTTTGTGGCAATCTCTTTCATAGTGTCCAAACTTGTGACAGTAGTTGCACTGAATGTTTGACACATTGGTGGATGCATTCCCTCGTCCTTGAAATCTTCCTCGATTGGAATGATTTCCTCTTTGCTGATTCTGATGTTGTTGAGGATGATGCTGATGCTGATGTTGATTCTGACTTTGATTTTGTTGATGATGATGACCACTTTTCTGGTATAACCTCTGCTTCTGCCTTTGCCTCTGCTTCTATCTAAAGCTGTGAATGCCTGATCATTAGAATGACCTTTACATGCTTGAATGGCCTGAGTCTTGAGTTTTTCACCAAGTAGAACTGACTGAAGTTCTTCCAGTGTTGGAATTTGCTGTTGGATGGCAATACTCTAGACTAGATTCTCGTATCCCTCTCCTAGTCCATTCAGAATTACTTGAACCATTTCTACGGGGTTCATAATCTCTCCTGCTGCTGCAAGTTGATTGTTGTAGTCTTTAATGTGGAGTACATAAGCATGACCGATTTCACTACTATTGCGAAAACTCTGGTTGATCTGGTTTCTCAAGGTGAGAATCCTAGATGTGTTCTTGGACTCGTAGAGAGCTGCAAACATGTCCCATGCTTCTTTTGATGTCTTGACTATGTTGAGCTATCCTAGTATGACATCTTGCACATTTTGCTTGATCAGGTGATAGGCATACTTGTCTTTCTTATCCGATTCTGCTTGAGCTCGGGCAATGGTAGGATCTGCTATTGGTGCAGAAACTGTTTGTGTAGATGTAGATCCCAATGTAGATTCCGTTGCTGGTGGTGTGACAACAGATGGAGTAGAGCTACTTGTGGCTGGATTGTCCAACGGTCTAGGTGTAGACCCATCGACATACTCCCCTGAAGCACAAGAATGGTCTCCATTCGGTATTTCCATGTAAAAAGGTGTCAAGGAAGGACGCTTATATAGAATGCTAGCCACAGTACTAGATAAGCATGCCATGTCAGCTCAAATGCAACAGATGCCACTATCTGCAAAATGGCACAAGAGATATGGTCATGTCAACTTCAAGTACTTGTTAGATCTCAGGAATCAGAATATGGCAATTGGGATTCTGAAGCTATAGTTTCTTGGAAAAGTTTGTGAAGCATGCTGCTTCGGCAAACAAAAGCGAACCAAATTTGTCAAAAGTACCTCTCATGCACGAGGTATTCTTGATTTGATACATACAGATGTATGGGGTTATGCCCAGACCCGTAGCATTAATGGTTCACTTCACTACTTGACCTTCATCGATGACTATAATAGATATTGTTGGGTCTATTTTCTAAAAGAGAAATCTGAAGTGTTTTCCAGATTTCAAGAATTCAAAGCCATGGTAGAAAACCAAACAGGCAGAAAGATCAAGGTCATGAGATTAGACAGAGGAGGTGGATACATGTCTTTAGCATTCATGAACTTTTGCAAAAATCATGGCATTTGAAGACAATTCACATGTGCAGATACTCCTCAGCAGAATGCAATAGCTGAAAGGAAGAATGGGACTTTAGCAGATAGTGCTAGAGCAATGCTTAGTGAAAAGCATCTTCCAAATCAGTATTGGGCAGAAGCAATAGCTACAGCTAACTACTTGCTTAATCGGCTTCCTACCGAAGCGATACAAGGTATGACTCCTTATGAAGCATTCACTGGACACAAGCCATGCATTGGACATCTCCGCATATTTGGTTGCATAGCATATGCGCACATACATGATGATGATCATAGAAAACTGGATGTGAAGTCATGCAAATGCATCATGGTTGGCTACAATGAAGAAAGCAAAGCATACAAATTGTATGATCCCATCAACTACAAAGTCATTATCTCCAGAGATGTAATCTTTGATGAGGAATTAGAATGGAAAACCTCACCTACATAGGAGATAGAAGCATCAACTTCACAGTCATCTATAGAACAAGTTGATGAAGAAGAGCAAGAATTGCTAGCAACACCCCAAGTAGAGCCACAGTAGCTCAGGCGGTCTACTAACCAGCCAGATTGACATATGCTCAAAAAGGCAAAGCAATTCAAGTGGAAACCACCAACTATGCTCTTATGACTACCATCATGGCTACAGAAGAGCCAATGTACTTCAAAGACGCAGTAGACAAGCCAGAATGGCAAACTGCTATGAATGAAGAAATGGATGCTTTGTATAAAAATAACACTTGGGAATTATGCGACCTTCCACTAGGAAAGAAGGCCATAGCAAACAAATGGGTATACAAAGTGAAGTACAATCCAGATGTAAGTATTTAGAGATATAAAGCCAGATTAGTTGCAAAAGGATTTGCACAACAATATGGTCAAAACTATGATGAGACTTATGCTCCAGTAGCAAACATGGATTCCATACAGTTCTTGATATCACTAGTGACACTCAGCAAATGGAATGTATCAGCTTGATGTCAAGAATGCATTTCTCAATGGTTATCTAGACGAGGAAGTCTACATGCAACAACCAGTAGGTTATGTTGCACTAGGAAAGGAGAAAAAGGTTTGCCATCTCAAGAAAAGTCTCTATGGCTTAAAACAAGCACCCAGAAGTTGGTACAGCAGAATTGACCAGTATTTTGCTGATCTGGATACATGAAATCCAATGCAGATCATACTCTCTACTACAAAGTTCAAGGGGAAGACATTACTATTGCACTTTTGTATGTAGATGATCTAATTGTGACAGGAAGCAAGGATAGCTTCATCAAAAAATTGAAACAACACTTATCTGCAGAGTTCGACATGAAAGATCTTGGACTTATGCACTATTGTCTTGGAATTGAGTTCTGGAGAGATTCAGATAGCACATTCATGAGATAGCTCAAGTATGTTGACAGTCTCCTGAAGAAGTTTCATATGGCAAATTGCAAGATTGCAGCCACTCCCATGGAACAAACTTACTAAAGATTCAGAAAAGTCTACAGTCAATGACAGATACTACAGGCAGCTCATCGGATCTCTTATATATCTAACAATCACACGGCTAGATATTTGTTATGCAGTAAGCTCACTAGCACAGTTTATGGCAAATCTAAAACAGTCTCACTGGAATGCAGCCAAAAGAGTCTTGAGATACATAAGAGATTCAAGACAGTTTGGGATAGAATATAGAGGAAGTCATCCACGGTTGCATGGATATTGTGACAATGACTATGTCGGAGATCATGAGACCAGGAGATCGACAAAGGGATATGCATTTTTCCTTGGTCAAGGTGCTATATCATGGTTGTCAAACAAACAGCCAACTGTTTCTTAGTCATCGACTGAAGCAAAATATAGAGCACTCACTACAGGTGCATGTGAGGCTATATGGCTCAAAAGACTATTGTCAAAAATAGATTTCTTTGATGAGTCAAAGCTAACAACAATATGCTGTGATAATCAATCGGCTCAAGCATTGGCAAAAAATCTAGTATATCACTCCAGGACAAAGCACATTGATGTCAGAGAGCACTTCATCAGAGAAAGAGTGTTACTTGGTGACATCACACTGCAGCATTGTGATAGCAAAGAAATGTTGCAGACATCTTTACCAAACCACTCGGTAAAGAGCTATTTGAGAAACATTGACTAGCTCTTGGTTTGATGCAGAGTAAGGACATTCCCATTAAAGGGGTGTGATGGAATGTAATTCTCAGTCCTTCTTCGATTCCCCAGAATCATCATCTTGAGGGAAGGCCTACTTCATGATGTTGATCTTGAGGGAAGGTGTTGAGAGTTCATGCTCAACATCATGTGATCATGTGTGCATAGCACCATCACGTGATCATATGTGCATAGCACTAACCTTATAGAGTGCTATAAAGGAAAGGGTTAGATCCCCTAACGCTAACCCTAAAATGGTTTGTATATATTCTATTTTTTCAACTAAATTTAGTGTACAGTTAGTCATTTGTGGTGTGCTCTCTAGCTGTGCCCTCTCTCCTCATCTCCACTCTTCTCCTCTCCCCTCTTCATATTTTGTCAAGGCCTATAACTTTCAGTAGAGACATGATATCAAAGATTCAAACACATAGAGATGTGCCTTGAGATGAACTTCGTGCTGATATATGTTTCGTAAGAAACAAAGAAGTGGCTAGAAAGTTATGGGCAGTTTACTAGATGGGGGTAAAAGTTATCATAAAAATAGAATGTCAGACATAGAGACTCATAGCTTTTTGCTGTAATATCTGATTCAAGGTCTAATAACATAGAAACATGCGGCTTGAAGAGATCTTTGTGCTGATATAAGTTTCATCACAATAGGACTACCGAGCAAAAAGATATGAGCAAAACACTAATAGGGGGTCAAACTATCAATAAAACTGCCCTCTACCCATGCTAATTTTGGCTGAGCAGGATGATCCCTCAAGACTTCTCCTTCATCAATGATCCACCACTCATAGATTTTTCCTAAAAGAGGGTAAGTAACTCCCTATATGCCTCAAGAAACGTATGGACCATGTGTGTGCAATGAGCGGCCGAATAGAAAAAGCTTTTAAGGTTTTGAAAGAAAGAAAAGGGAAGAGAGACTCAAGAGAGGGAATACGAAGTGATCTTCATTGTCAATAGAGTGATACTCCACTCTAATACAACTCAAAATACTATAAACACAAGGGACAAGAATAGGTTTCATATGTACAAGAGGGAGCGAAAGCTCCAAGACTACTCATAGAGAGAGAATGAACTAGAGAGAGAGACTCAAGAGTCTACATAAGAGAATATCTACAAGAGGGAGAGAAGGCTCATGGAAGAGGCTTGAGGAGACTAGAGCTATAGCAACATGAGGCCTAATGGTGGAAGAGATATTGGACAAGGGAGACGAGGGCTCCTTTTACAGATATTTTATCACCCTCCTTCACCCATTTACAATTGATGCCTGAAGGTTCCTTTCCCCATCAATCACATAAGACCGTATATCACCATCCATGTCCTTTTTGGCTACTCTTGCCATGTGTCCCATCAAAAGATGCTCAAGACTCTTAAAATATTGAGAAAGTCAAGAGTCTCCCCACATGGAGCCCATATGGACCCTCTCTTTTCCATATGTCCACATCCTCCTTATTGCACATAGGAATTCTAAAAAGATTCCTCTTGACTCCACACTCCTCCACATGCCTTCCACATGCTTGGCATGTGATATGTCTTATATTATTGGAACACATGGACATGAGCCCACCTCTTTATATGACTCACTCTTCCTCTTTTCTAAAAAACCCCATAATATCCCATACGCAAATAGCTCTCACCCCATACGAAGGTATTTATCATTCATACACATGGTATTTACAATGATCCATTCCACTCATCCTCTCAATCCCATACAATATCTTAGAAAATAAAAATAAGTGAGAGCCGCTAGGATATGACTTGATACTAAAACTCTTATTAAACATAGAGAAAAACAATACCAATGCCAAATAAAGAATATCAATTTTTGGCATCACAATGGCATCGATGTGTTGTCATTTTGGAAGAGGCGCATATTCTTGAGCTAAATCAATATGAAGATGGTGTTTCCATCTTTTGTTGGCTTGTTTTGTAGAGTTGGAGTTTGGTGTTACCATTTTGAGTGCAATGTTTTTCCATTGCTTCACGATTTCATTACACTTTCATAAGGCAAAGACTCATGAAGGTGGTAAACTTTGAAAAACAGGCACATGGTGAGATTAGTTATCATGTTCTAATAGAGAAACTTAACGATTATGGAGATGGCTAGAAAATGATTGACAGAAAGACGTGGCTTGTAGGAGCATTGAATAATAACGTTCATGAGATATGGGAGTGAATATAGAAGAATATCTTTATTCATTCATCCACTGCCATCCTTTGACATGTTTACAATACTTATGTACATTTTAAGGAGTATTTTATTACTTTCCTATATTTTGGACTCACAAAAAAAGAAGAAATTGTGGATTTCTCTCAGGGCCCCAAAATGAGCTTCCTTTTTTTCCAATGCATCACCCCCATATGAGTCCAAAAAAGTACACCTCCCTAGGCTTTGGTGGTCCCAAAAAGTACACCTCCCTCTCCCACTTGCAAGATCCCCACCATGTGCAAGAAGTATACCCTCTTTATACCACAAGGTGGTCCCCGCTCCTAAAAATTATCTCGTGGGTACTACTCCCCCCAAAAATTTAAATATTTTCAAAAGTACCAAAACTGACTTGAAACCCTTCCAAACCTTTCCCCAAACCATGTATATGCACCAAATCCCTTTCCAACCCTTGAGTCCTTCTTCTACTCACACCACAGTCACTTTCCAATGCCTCAAGCCTTCTTCTCACCTAATCACTTTCTAACCCCTGAATCCTTTTTCTTCTTACCACAATTATTTCTCATCGCATTTCTAATCCTCTCATGGTTCCATTACAAGATTCTCCTATAATGTGGTGCTTGGTAGTTGATAGTGTAACAACAAAACTATTTTGTAATATAAATTTTTTAATTACTTTCGCTTAGTAACTCAAATCTGTTTTCTCACATCTCTCATTGTTCCATTTCAATGTTACCACAACAAGAAGTAGAAGTGTTCCCTGAGTTACAAGTGCATTTAACAAAATGTGTTCTTGGTAGGTTGTGGTAGAGCAATCAATCAATCAAAGGGTGCAAGCTACATGGTGCATGATAGCTACATCTAGGGATTATGAACTACCTTCTCCCTATAGCTTATTGGATAAATATTATTCAAATCTTTTCAAATATGTGGAAGTAATCTCGATTGGATTTCAAGGAACTTGAGTAGGGATGGATAGAACATTGAGACAATCAAAGGGAGAGGGGATAATCTTCTTTTACATGATGGAAGTGGTCATTCTTTAGCATTTACCACTATACCCATCAACATTTATATGTCTCATATGTGTTCTTTTCCTTTAGAGGACACCTATTATATTATAGTGTGTCCTTTTGTAGACACTATATTTTGGCTCCCCAACGGAGGTTGCTTGTACTTGCCCTTTCTACGGTAACTGATATTATTTCATTCTAAAATAAATAAATGTTATCATTCTCATAAAATAAAGTAAAATCATAATCTTTGTTGTTTTATTATTGCTATCTTATTCTTGTTGCTTGTTGAAGTTTACCCAAAACTCAATTTCAAAAAGGCCTCTTGGCCTTAATGTGCATGTGGGTGTACAATTGGATGAAACAATGTAAGTTTGGCCCAAATGTGTGCTTGGCCAAGAGGACTTTGTTGTGTCTTATGACATTACTTATTGCCCTTAATCAGCCCCATTCTGGTGATTAGCAAGTTTCTCTATAATTAACACCAGTACTCCCCATTAGCCACACATCTATACAAAAAATCAGTTGAGCCAAGAAGAACAAGTATTGTGTATAAAAAAGGCAACCACTTGAACTAGGCCTCAAAAAGATTGAGTCCCAAATAGTGGTTCCCAACAAATAAAAGAGAAAAAATATGATTTGGAAGAATATTAGGCAATCTTGACCCAAAAAAAAAAAAAAACTATTTGGGGGAACCAGTATTTGGGGCATGGAGAGACATTACCCCCAAAAAAATTTGGAAAAAAATGGCCAGAATGGCCCCAAGTGTGAGTAGGCATGACTTTAGGCTAGTCAAGGTCCTCGTCTGGGTCGGGGCCCAAAGTCACGCTTGCTCACACCTGGCTGAGACAGGGACCTCGACTAGCCCAAAGTCACGCCTACTCACACCTGGGGCCATCTGGCCTTTTTTTTCAAATTTTTTTTGGGGGAATGTCTCTCCTTGCTCTAGATAGTGGTTCCAAACAAATAAAAGAGAAAAAAAGTTATATTAGGAAATCTTGAACCCCCCCCCCCCCAAAAAAAAAAAACTTGGGGGGACCACTATTAGCCATCCTTGATTTGTTGAGAACCAATATTTGGGGCATGGATAGACATTCCCCCCCAAAAATTTTGACCCCGTCTGGCCCAAAGTTGTGCCTACTCACACCTGGGCCATCTGGCCATTTTTTTTCAAACTTTTTAGGGGGGAATGTCTCTCCATGTCCCAAATACTGGTCCCCAACAAATAAAAGAGAAAAAAAGTTATTTGGAAAAAAATAAGGCAACCTTGATTTGGGGGAACCACTATTTGGGGCATGGAGAGACATTGGCCCCCAAAAATTTTCAAAAAAAAAGCCAGATGGTCCTAGGTGTGAGCAAGTGTGACTATGGGCCAGACGGTGTCCCCGTTTGGCCCAAATTCGCACCTGCTCACACTTAGGACCATCTGGCTTTTTTTTTTTGAAAATTTTTTGGGGGAATGTCTCCATGCCCAAATAGCAGTTCTTAATAAATAAAATAACAAAAAGGTGAATTGCGAAAAAATTAGGCAATCTTGACCCCCTATAGTTCCAGCCAAGTCCGCAACCAAATATTATGCCTACATGCAGGTGCAATTGATTTGATCTAGCAAGTTCTCTTTTTTTTATATAATAATACTAGGAAAAAACAGCCCTGTTGGGGGCCCATATTTGTAGCTTGGTGTACAATCTACAACTCTCTCTTATAGACTTTTCCCAAAATGAATCATTTTCTCAAACATATTTCCCTTTCCAAAGTGCTCACTCTCAATATGCATCAAAGCATCTATTACTTAGGGGTTCAAGTTACCAACTCCCATTCTATGTAAATAATAAATACAAGTGATCACATGCAATTATGTTTGATTGTTTTCAAATGTGATGTAATGTCCAAGAAGTAAATATAACTTCCAAATAGCTACATATATATTTCATATACACAACATAATACATATTAATTTGTCTCATCCATGCATGAGGTGGTGCATTTTGGCACCATTGGGATTTATTAAAGTAAATAAAGACTCATATCTAACTGAACCTACATAATCTTTAAAAATAGTACATTTTCAAAGACCATATACCCATTGATTTAAAATCCCAAACACAACATGTACATCTATACCTCATCCACAAGATCCCAGAGACAACCTACTACCTAATAAAGGAATTCATTCTAAAGGAATCCATGCCCCATCAGTTGTTTTCAAGACTTACATCTACACCTCATCGACAAGATCCCACAAACAACCTAGCTACTCTCATCCATGCACAACATATTGTTCTTCATCACTGATTCATGTAGTAATTCAAAGTTGTCCTGGCTAACTAAATACAACAATTAACCTAAAGTAATACATTGTGAAAGAATTAATGCAAACAAAATAGGGATGGTGAGTTTGTATCTTGGAATCAACAATGTCACTCAAACCCACAAAGAAATTAGAAGTAGGGTATACGCTGATGGGGTCATAACTCCAAGGACTAGAATTATTTCATGGGAGCAAATGAATATAGGCTTTGACTAGATTGTCCATTGTGGGTGAAGCACCACATGGAGAGACCTCAAAGTTGCTGATTCTTTAGTATGTGCATGTGGAGAGGTCCAAACTGGATTTCTTTTGCATGGGGTCTATAAGTCATGTATTGTATTCAAAGCTAGAATTTGATGTGAAGGAAAGTTCCCATCGAAAGAAGTGGAACAAAGGTGCCATTGAAAAAGTTGCAAAGCCATATGGAGTACAGATGTGCAGAACCTCGAGGCTCAAAAAAGATGACCTCAAAGAGTTTAATATGGGTACATTAGAAAAGCCACAATTACTAAGAATAAGTATGTATAACCATGGCAATTTAAGGAAGAAATGGTTTAGTTGCTCACATAATATGAAGATATTTCTGCTTGGGAGGAGTACACTAACATGAGAGGAATGGTCGCAAAGTGTTTTTTCTCATAGAATTAATTTGAACAAGTACGCAGTATCAATAGCATCAAATTGGTGGTCTCCTTGTCAAGATGTTCATATCTCTTGCATTTTGAGACATAGAAGCTATTTGTTAGATCGAGATATATTGGTCGTCCTCCCACATAACACATTGGCTTTTATATAGTTGGACTGACTCATAGTATTACCAGATTTAGAATGAGTACTCCCCCTACGAGCATGATCTGGTTCTTCCCAATTTTTGTTCCTTGACTAAAACTTGGCTCATAGGAGTGATTCATGGTGGAGATGGTTGAGGTACCAATATAGGTGGGGGTAATGGGAGATCTTGAGCCCTAAATTGTCCTAGATGGCAAGAGTGGCTCCTTATATTGCTAATTGTCCCTAGTTGGATGGATTCGATGGTGCAAGTAAGGTAAGAGGTGGCCTTTGCTGATACATTAGTTGGGTAAGGACTATAGGATAATGACACTAGGATGTATCATGGTTCCCCCATCATCCACAATAGGAAGAATAGAGTGTGGGCCTTGCCCAAATGTGAGGGCACTCATTGGTGGGATGGTTTTTAGTATATATCCCACACCATACATGGTCATGCCTTAGGAATAGGTGGGGATTACTAGGGGCTTCCTTGGTCATGCATCCATCCAATTGTTGGCTTACTTGATTTAATAAAATAGTAGCTAGTTCCTCCGTATTCACACCCTTGCTGGGAGGGGTTGTCTCCTTGACTTCACTTGAACTAGTGGGCTTTAAGTTTTGGGATACTTCTGAGGTGGTGGATGTGGTCTTCCCTCATGGGGTCTTTTTTTTCATATTGTCATCTAAGCACATAGCATCCTTGCTGCACAACTCAAATGATGTGGGATTCATGGTATAAAGATGGTCATGAAGCTTATAGTCCCACAAACCTATGAAAATAATAATAATATAAAAATAAAGACTTGCGAGTCCATGTGGTATGTTGCCACCTCACAATAGATTTGATGACACAATTAACACTAAGGATTCTATAATGAGATAACAATTGGTTAAATTTAGTCATTGTTGACCCTTGATTGACACAAGAACCAAATCAGGTGCCAAGAAACCAAACACCCTGGTTGGCCCAATGAGCAGCTAAGCATCGAGTGGTGGATCATTGTGTGGCAAGGACAGGTAGTAGGTCTCCACCAAAGTGGCCCAATCAAAGTCAACAATCTAGGTTGGTTCTTGAGTAGGATTTTAGCAGGTTTGTTTCTAGAACCACTTGGTAGATGAGAACTAGTCTCTAAAAGCCTTGATTTAATAGTGAGACGGGTTTGGTGGCTCGCAAGTATAAGGAGATAGGTTATCAAGAAAATCCAAGATCTAAATAAAAATGGTGCAATAAATTCTCTAAGAAGGGACATAAAGAAGAATACTTTGATACAAATTTTTGCAATATATGTACAATGTGGGGCCATGACAAGACCAAGTGTTGGTTTGTCAAGAAACGGACTACAGATGTGAACCACATTATAATAGATACCAAGCCCAAGGAAGGATGGCCACCCAAGGAAGAAACAATAAGGGTCAAGGTCTTGTTAAATTTTTTCATTTCAATGAGAATCACACCCAGGATGAATGTAAGTTATGGCAAGAGCACCTCAAAACTCTCAAAGACACTCTTGAGAGAAGGGAAGTGGACCCTAGTTTTTGAGCCATACTTATTGATGTTAATGACACGATTAGTTCCAATGCAATTATCAAGTCAAAGTCGAGTCTAACTCTAGACAAGGATCCACCGTTAGATGTACATTTGGAATCAAGATCACAAAATGATTAGCATGCAAACTATCCTAGGACTTAAAGGGGAAAGCACCGATGATTGATTGGAAACCTAACTGGAGTTCACCATTCCATGCGACACAAACTTGGTGAAGACTCTATGAGCAAAACACAATATGTACTTTGTACTAGAGAGTGTCCAACACTGCAGGGCGCCCTTAAATAAGGGCTTGTGGCTGGCCAAGTCGGCCCAAACAGGACCAACCCTAGTCGGTTTTCTAGGGCCCATGTGGTCAGCCACCAGACAGGGTACCGACCCTACTGGTCGGTCAACTCAAGGGGCCTGGGCAGTGCCTATAAAAGGCCTACTCCTCCATTCATTCCACCATCCAATGCAAGACTAAAAGCCCCTCTCCAAGGCTATGTTCAGCACTCAGATCTAGAGCAGTTGGTGAGAGAGAGAGTACATCAATATTCTCCAACACTTTGCTGTGTTTTGTATTGCTCCCTTGGAGCTATTTTTCTGCCCACCATCTGGTGGATGAATATACTCTCTTTCTCTCTCCGTCCATATTTATTTCTGAGAGAGTGTTTGTTGCATCTATGATGATCTATTTGAGTTGAGTGTGTGTAAGAGTTGGAGAGATCTTGGGCGGAGGTTTGAGTGATTCATTCCCTCTTGTTTTCTAACATGGTATCAGAGCCATAGGCTCTCAACTCTTCTTCATCAAAGCACTCTCTAAAGGAAGGAGTCCCTTGGTAGAAAGGCGATTCTGTTTTCAGCCCAGGCTAGCACGGGAGGTCAGTACATCTTTTTTTGCTTCAGTTTTCAGTTTGCTATTCACCGAGATGGATCAGCGTTCAGAAGCTTCTACACCCACTGCTCATCCTTCCTCCTTCTCCAGTCATCTTCCTTCTTCATTTATTTCCAATTTTGGTGAAGCTAGAAAGCTCGATGGGACGAACTATCCAATCTGGAAAGTCAACATCCGAAGCCATCTATTGGCATGGAAGCTATGGAAGATAGTGATTGGGACTGAGGAGAAGTCGGAGGACATTGTGGACAAAAGAGGTGAAGTTTTATTTGAAGCAGATGCGGATGAACTCAGTGCATGGGAGGAGAGGGATGCTCAAGCCTTAGCAATGCTAATTGGCACGACAGTAGATGCTGTGATTCCTCATATCCAGTTGGCAGAGACGTCTTCAGAGGCGTGGGCCATACTGAAGGACCTGTATGAAACCAATAATACAGCCCGTATCATTACTCTTCAGCATCAGCTTTATAATCTTGATATGAATGAGGGTGATAGTGTGCATGACCATCTGACAAAGGTGAAAGTCGTGCGGGACCAGCTCGCAGCAGTTGGTCAGAAGGTGGACTCGAGTCAATTGGCATTGCTCACACTCCACAAGTTGCCACGGAGTTTCAAAAGTTTTGTGACTACGGTCACTGTGGGTCAACAGACTAAGCCAATCACCTTTGAGGAGCTTGGCCCAATCCTGCTTCAGGAGGAGGCTCGAGAGAAACTCTTTACGCAAACTGACGAGAAGGCATTAGTCCAAAGACACCAAGCCTAGAAAAGGCAAGCCAAAGGAGTTCAAGAAGTTAGAGGATGCTGACCGAAAGAAGAAAATGAAGTGCTATTACTGTGAAAAGCTTGGCCTCTCTGCCAAAGAATGCCGAAAGAAGAAGGCGGATCAGAAGCGGAAGAGAGAAGCCAGGAACAAAGAAGAGCCTAAGAATGATTCTGCCAATGTGACGACTGGACAATTGTTTTTAATCAATCAACATTGTTCAACGTATGCAGTCAGTGAAGGAAAAGAGGGTTGGTATGTTGACAGCGGTGCTTCAAAGCACATGTCTAACAGAAAGACTTGGTTCAAAACCATGGAAAATACACACCCGGATTCCAAAGTTTCTGTTGGGGATAGCCGGACGTGTCCTGTGAAGGGCATCGGTAGCATTCCTTTCATTACAACTGCGGGTGAGGAGAAGGATATCTCTGGAGTACTTTATGTACCCAACCTTTGCAAGAACTTACTGTCTGTAAGTCAGATGGACAAAAACAACATGGCAGTTTTCTTTCAAGATGGCAAGGTCACCGTGACATCCAAAGCAAATGGACAGATGGTGGCTCAAGGAGTTGAAGAGAACGGACTGTACTGCCTCAGTGCAATGTTGGTTCATGAAGACAACGGAAAGTCCAAACTTTGGCATGAGCGCTTCGGTCACGTTAGCTATGGAACCTTGGATGAAATGTCAAAGTCAAAGATGGTGGATGGACTTCCACTAGTTATAGGCAAGGATGGTGTCTGTAGGGCTTGTCTAGAAGGCAAGCAACACAGGCACAAGTTCCCACAAGAGGCCTCATTTTGGGCCAGCAAACCTCTTGAGTTGGTTCATGCCGAATTTGTGGCCCAATGTCTATAGCATCATGGGAAGGATCCAGGTACTCACTTCTCTTTGCGGATGATTTCAGTAGAATAATCTAGGTGTATTTCTTGGCCAAAAAAGTCACAAGCTTTTGAGAAGTTCAAGGACTGGAAGGCCAGGGTTGAAAAGGAGACAGGGGAGGATGTCAAGACGTTCCATACAGACAGGGGGGGAGAATTCACCTCAAATGAGTTCAACATTCCATTCATAATGTCATTCTGCTTTTTGTAGCAGTCTTTAGCCATATGCCCCATTTTACCATAGTAGTAGCATTATGTACTGCCTGACCGCCGACAACTTGTCCAACCTCTTCACGAAGGCACTTCCTCGAGAACAGATGGAGCACCTCATCAAACGAATGGGGATTGGCCCACAGTTGTGACATTGAGGGGGGTGTTAGAAACTCACTGTGCTCACTTGTGAGCCCCTGATTTGAGGTGACAAGGGGCAGTGAGAGGTAGGAGGGCTGGGGAGAGAGAGAGACTCAGGCCAGCATCATAGGCAACCAACACACACGCTGGTTGCAGTCTGCAACAGCAAGAATAAAGGGGCTCTAGGACTCACACAGAGGCACCAGGAGCAGCATTGACTGGCCGCCCAAGGCGCCCTTAAATAAGGGCCTATGGCTGGCCAAGTCGGCCCACAACCAGGGCCATTGATCAGGGCAAACCATGGTCGATTTTCTAGGGCCCATGTGGTCGGCCACCAGACAGGGTACCAACCCTACTGGTCGGTCAACTCAAGGGGCCTGGGCAGTGCCTATAAAAGGCCTACTCCTCCATTCATTCAAGCATCCAGTGCAAGACTGAAAGCCCCTCTCCAAGGCTGTGTTCAACACTCAGATCTGGAGCAGTTGGTGAGAGAGAGAGTCCATCAATATTCTCCAGCACTTTGCTGTGTTTTGTACTGCTCCCTTGGAGCTATTTTTTTTCCCACCATCTGGTGGATGAATATACTCTCTTTCTCTCTTTGTCCATATTTATTTCTAAGAGAGCATTTGTTGCATCTATGATCATCTATCTTAGTTGAGTGTGTGTAAGAGTTGGAGAGATCTTGGGTGGAGGTTTGAGTGATTCATTCCCTCTTGTTTTCTACCACTTGGATTGAGACATAATGATGCCACGCTTGTCTTATATGAACTGGATCCCCAAATAGAAATTTAACATGCCCAAATCTTTCATGTCAAATGTAGCTTTGAAATTTGCAATTATTTCCTCATTTGACCCTGTGAGCAGCATGTCATCTACATAAAGAATGATGACCAAAATATCCCCCCCATCCTTCTTGATGTCCCATTCTTCTTGATGTCGAGGGTGCTTTCAGTGGGACTACTGTGTAGCCCCTTACTTGCTAAGAAAGCATCAATCTTGGCATACCATGCACGTGGGGCTTGTTCAGCCCATATAAAGCTTGCGTTGCCCGAAAGTTCAAAGCCAGGAGGTCGTTTGACATAAACCTCTTCCCGCAAGTCCCCATTAAGGAAAGCTGTTTTTACGCCCAATTGATGGACGTTCCAAACAAAAGTTGCAGCCATGGCAATAACTGATGTAATGGTGGTCATTCGAGATGTAGCATCAAAAGTCTCCTCATAATCTATGCCTTTTTTTTGAGCATAGCCTTTGGCAACCAGCTATGCCTTATACCTATCAATAGACCAATCTGGCTTCCTTTTCACTTTGAAAATCTATTTGGTACCAATGGCATGTTTTGTTAGTAGTAAATCCACAACATCCCAAGTCTAAATTTTCTCAATGGACTGCAATTTATTATGCATGGCATTCATCCAGTGCACATTATCCTTGGCTTCTTCAAAAGTTTTGGTTCTTCTTCCACAAGAAGAGTACCTGCATAAGATCATTCAACATAAAGAGCCCCCCTTGTGTGCCTTGCTGCACTACGAGTCTTGCCAGGCAAAGGTGCCTCAAGTCTACTCTCCCTGAGAGTTTGTAGCAACTAGTTTGGAACTATTTTTGCTGCATGTATCTCTTGAATCTCTTGCCTAGAAACATCATCCACTACCTGTGGAGAACAAAATCAACATGTGGCTGAATTGGGGCATGTGGAGGACGCTGTAAATGCTCATTTTTAGCATGAGCATCAGTTGGGGAACCAAAAGCAAGAGGAAGCAACCCCTTAAAAGCATCATCTGAAGAAGCTAGAATAGTGAATTCAACATGTGTATGTGCTGAATTCTCTAAAAAAATTACATCTCTACTCACAAAATCATTGCATGTGGCAGGATTGTAGAGATGATAGCCTTTGCTTTGTGCACTATACCCAACAAAGATACACTTTAGTTCCTTATTTGACAACTTATGTCTAACCTCCATAGACCACAGGCATATGCAACACATTCAAAAACATGAAAATGATCCATTGAAGGCTTTCTCCCATGCTAAGCCTCATAGGGAGTGATTGTCTTCAAAGCCTTTGTGGGAACCCGATTCAAAACATAATTGGCACACGAGGCCTTCGAGCCAAAATATGTGAGGCAACTTCTTGCTAGTGAGCATGCATCTATCCATCTCCATGAGAGTTCTACTTTTTCGCTTAGCTTTGCCATTTTGTTGAGGGGTAAGCCTCATTGTAAGCTGATGTGTGATGCCTTTCTCCTTCAAAAATGCCTCAAATTCATGAGAAATATACTCCCCCCCTCTGTCTGTGCGAAGTGTCTGCACCTTGAGTCCTGTCTCATTTTCAACCACCATGGCCACAAAGTGTTTGAAATGCATAAACACATCTGATTTTTTCTTCAAGCCATAGACCCAAGTACAATTTGTGTAGTCATCTATAAATGTGACATAATACAGATAACCACCAAAAGCAGGTGTCCTCATGGGACCACATACCTCACTATGTATGAGCTGTAATTTGTGCGACTAGCTCATACTGCACCATCCTTTTTAAAAGGAAATCTATGCAAGCGAGGATGCATACTTCACATGCACGAGGAGGAGGTGACTCCAAAGGAGGCAATGCATCAACCACAACATGCTTCTAAAGTGTCATCAAGCTGCCATAGCTCATGTGCCCATATCTGGCATGCCATAACTCTGCATTCTGCATGGCACCAGTGGGAGTGCTTACTGCAAGTGCAAGATCGGATCTTTTGTCATAAACATCAAGCTGAGAAAGACCCCGATACAAAGTGCCAAACAACATCAAAGCATAATAATTCTCTTTGTCTCGGACCGCACACTTAGCATCACCAAAGATAACATGAAATCCTCCTCAATTGAGAGAGGACACTAAAAGTAAATTCTTCTTCATACCATGCACATAAAGAACATCAATAATTCTAAAATCTGTGCCATTCGTAAAGGTAAGTATAATATCACCCACTACACACACTGAATAAGAAGAATTGTTTGGACATGTCACCTTTTTAGCGGGTGGTGCATGCAGAGATGCCCTTGAAGTGATATGCTTGGATGCACCACTATCGAAATACCATGTATAGCCCTCGTGCTACTAAATCACATGCTAGACTCCAGCAGTCTAGTAGCCTATTACACAATCAATACATTATACTTCTCTTAGTTCATATATGTTTTGAAATAAGAATATACTTAACTAGCACATTCCTTGCCATAAAATATATGCATATACATAGTTATCATAGTCCTAAATATGATTTGACATCAAAATAGCCCTTAGCATGCCCCAAGCTAATGCATTGAGGCCTAAAATGTTTGGAAAATCCAATAGGGCAAATGACATGCTAGTAGTTTTTATGAAATGTAGTCTCCTTTGACATGATTATTGGCCTCCTTGCAAGGAAAAAGAAGCAATGAAAAATTAAAATAATCTGGATCAAGCTATGAATATAATCAAAGATCTATGTTTTAAGATCATTGTGTGTAAATATTTTGCTATTGGACACATGGTTCTTGCTACTTGATGGATTTGGTATTTGTGGGCATTAATGTTAAAGAACTATTGTGTGTTCCATATTTGATCAGATTTTAGGCAAGATGGTGCATCTAGGGTTAGGAGGATTTTGGTTAATGGTTGCCTCAACCTTTCCATAGTCACATGCAAGCCAACCACTATGACAGCTAGAATTAGGTCATGAATGCTAGCATAATAGCCCTCACGCTACTAAATCACATGCTAGACTCCAGCAGTATAGGAGCCTCGATACTATTTCCTCTCAAGCTTGAGCCTCACTCCCTTCACTATTTTTGTTCCCTACACACTCGCTCCTCTCAACCTTAGTCCCTTGTACTAGCCATAATTAACTTCATGTAGCATTTATTGCCTCCACATAATGGATACCTTTGGACACACTTAGCTCTAAAACTCAACATCTAGCGCCTTCCCCATGCTTAGAATCATGAATTACAATGCCTCTGCATAGTCTAAGAGCTACTCCCCTAGACTTTAGAAATGGTCATCCAAGGTGCCCAATATGCATCCCCTTATCAACTTACAAACACCATGAATGTGAACATGGGATGTGTTGTCTATCGAGATCAAAAAATTCAGTTTGATGAAATATTAATTGAGAAATTTCTCGGCATCCCTTGTGGTAGTTTGCAAGCTAGTTACTTGGGCCATGGAAGAAAAAGGACCTTTAAGATTTATCCCTAATGCTCAAATTAGTAGAGATGGTGGAGTTAAGTCTTTGAACTTGCTACTAGATGTCTAGGCTATTTTGAAGGAGAAAAAGAAATTATTCTATTAAATAAGAAGAATTGTGAAAATTTGATCCATTGAAAGTTGGTTTTAGCCATCATGATGGTGGATGTGGCTAGTTTCTATGGGGCTGATGTGGGCCACTATAACTTTAGCAATTATACTAGCTAACGTTTGTGACTACCTCCACCAAGAGTGTGCAGAGCTACTATTCCACATAACCAACTAGCATGGAGGTTGTAGTAGATAAATATAAGGGTCCATACACCTGATCTAATTGATGTGGCCACTATGGTGGTTGACTTTGGACACTGTAAGTGCATTATAGATAATGAAGGTGGTTGGCAAGGTTGAATTTGAGCCTATTTCCTCCACTAAGAATCTTGTTTTCTAGAATGATGTGAACTCTAGATCCTCCATCAACAATGAGACCAAAAACAGTTTGCTTCTTAATTTTTAAAAAGATGACTGCTACTTGGTCATCTATCACTGGGGTATCAATGAGATTGGTATGGTCACTAGGGACTTCACATCCTTGGGTGGTTTATATTGGCTTGGAGTTGTTGCATAAATAATTCATGGTAGTACGGATCAATCTTTAACAATTTAGCTTGGTCAAGCTGACCTTCATGTCCTAGAAAGTTTCCGAGCATAGGGAGAGATTGGAAAAGAAAATCAATGGTAAGAAAAGGAAGAGGCATTCATCTGACAATGAGTCATTCGACGATGATCCTATTATCAAGTTAGTCAAAGCCACACTGAGAGCACAAAATTCGAGAAAGGAGAGTAAGATAAGTAGAAAAGCTTTCTCATTTCAAAATTTCGATGGAAAGAAAGAAGCATGCACTGTTTTGTCTTGGATCAATCAGCTAGATAATTATTTTTCACAGGGGAAACTATCTGAAAAAGATAAGATTAAATGTGTTGCAAATCATTTAGTTGAGAGTGCTGCACTTGGGTGGAACATCACTAAGCACAATAAAAGGAGACCAAAATCTTGAAAGTCTTTTCAAAATCGCATCAAGAGAGATTTCCTTTCCTCACATTTCAAATCAAAAGCTAGACAACAATGGGATACTTTCAAGCTCCAATCAGAGCTTCACGTCTGGGTGGTGTGTGCTTTAGCGGTGTGTAAAGGGGGAGGTGCCCATGGGTGGGCACTCAGTTTTTTAAAAACTTCACAATGGGCAACTAGTGTGTAATGGGGTGTGCCCATTCTAGCCCACCCAAGATTGTTTTTGGGTGCCCACTCTTTGGGCACCCTTTGGTGGTATGTAAACAGCCAAAACTATTCACCAAAAAACTTGTGTCATTTGCAAATAGTTCATTAACCAACTAGTCTCGACCTTCCTCTATTTGAACTCCTTGAATTAGCCCTGCATCAACAGCTCTCTGAACCAGCTAGCCAAGTGCATTAGCTCCTATAACAAAGAGCAAGGGCGAAAGAGGGAACCCCTGTCGAATTGAACAAGTTAAATCAAATCTAGTCATTAAATGACCATCAATGCTGCTCTTGGTGCCTCTGTGTGAGGCCTAGAGCCCCTTTATTCCTGCTGTTATAGACTACAACCAGCCCGTGTGCTAGTTGCCTATGATGCTGGCCAGAGTCTCTCTCTCTCCCCAGCCCTCCTACCTCTCACTGCCCCTTGTCCCCTCAAATCGGGGGCTCACAGGTGAGCACAGTGAGTTTCTAACAAAGTATGTGCAAAAGCTCTTGAATAGATTCAATATGCAAGATTGTAAGCCTAGATCCACTCCCATGGAGCCAGGGTTGATGAAGCTTACTATTTATGATGCAGGCGAATCAGTGGATGCCACTTTACAGCCAGGCTGTTGGATGCCTCATTTATTTGTGCAATACATGGCCTGATATTCAGTATGCAGTATCTCAGGTGAGCAGGTATATGCACAACCCAAAGAGAACACATCAGCAAGCTGTAAAACGCATCTTTCATTACTTGCAAGGCACAAAGTCTTATGGCTTGAGGAGGGATGACTTGCAAATGCATGCTTACAGTGACTCAAACTGGGATGGAGACTATGACACTAGGTAGTCCACAAATGGTAATTGTTTTTTTCTGGGCAAAGCTTGCATTTCTTAGCTAAGCAAGAAGCAATCTACTATGGCTACTTCCTCATGTGAAGCTGAGTACAGCACAGCTTTCACTACAACAGTTAAATGTGTTTGGTTGCGTTGTTTGTTTGCTGATCTTCATCTCTTATTAGAGGGTCCTTCTCCAATTCTCATTTATAGTCAAAGTGCTATAGCAGTGGCAAAGAATCATGTGTTTCATGCTCGCACAAAGCACATTGAGGTTCATTATCATTATGTTAGAGAGAAGTTGCATGCAGGGGAGATCAGTATGATCTATGTGTCAACACATGACAATGTTGCAGACATCTTCACCAAAGCACTTCCACGTGAGAAGTTTGAGGCATTTCACAGTGCCCTGAACTTCTCCTTTTGGTGATTGATCACTTCCTTGTACATCATCACATTGGCACTGCAGGGGGTGTTAGAGTTATTGGCATATTATAGGCAATGACCAATGTAATCCATAAGTGAGTTAGGGGCACTTTTCCCTCACTAAAGGTTTTTCCCCCTAACCACAGTTAGTGGGTTAGTGTGGTTTTGTCACTTAGACAAAACCACCTTCACACTTGTAGTTCATTTATCTTATCTATTGCATTCTACGTTTTGCTCTCTGCTCCCTTGCATCTCCTCATGCTCCCATTTCAACACTATATCCTCAATGGCCTGTGGATTGGACATGCTTCTATCAGGAATAGTGGAAGGGACATGAATTTTGTACCCATACAATCCTTCAAATGGGCTCATTCCTAACAGAAGTATGCTTGGTACTGTTATAACAGAATTCACCCAAGTGAAGCCATTTATCCCATGAGGTTTGAGTGTCAAAACAATAATGCCTGAGATAGTCCTCAAGCCACCTATTGACCCTTTTGGTTTGGCCATCGGTGTGAGGATGGTCAGCCATGCTTAGGGTGAGGAGAGTGCCCATGGCTTTGAACAATTCTTGCCAAAACTAACCTATAAATTTAGCATCTCTGTCACTTACTATTTCTTGAGGCATGCCATGTAATTTGAATACATGCTCCGTGAATTGAGCTGCCACCATAGAAGCCGAGTAGTGTGTCTCTGTGGGTATAAAATGTGATGCCTTTGTAAGCCTATCCACAACCACAAAGATGTTGTTCTACCCCTTTGTTGTCACTGGTAATCCAGTTATAAAGTCCATAGAAATGTGGGTCCACTTGCCCTCAGGGATTGGAAGAGGTTGAAACACTAGTCTGAGATTTAATCCCCTATTTTGCTGACAGGGTTGGCATCCTTCAATAAATTATATACATCTCTCCACAACCCCTGCCAAATAAAACTCTGTCTAACCTTTTCATAGGTTTTAAACAATCTTATGTGACAAGCCATTGGAGAAGAATGCATCTCCTGAAGGACCAGCAACTTATAGGAAAAATTCTCCACAAGAAAATTCCTTCCTTTATACCACAATAAACCATTAGACAACTCGTACTGAGGCTAGTCTTCACATGAAGGATTTTGTAGGTCCTAGCATATGACTGCAGCTTCATTATCTGAAAGATACTCTTCTTGAATACCATGTATCCACTCCTTATACACCTCTGTGATAGAACTCAAAATGCATGCACACATCCTAGATAGAAAGTCAGGCACAATATTGTCCTTTCCTGCCTTATACTCAATAACAAAATCATAATTTTGAACTATAGAAAGCCATCTCCTTTGTTTGGGGGAGAGATTAGTTTGTGATATGAAATAGTTGAGAGTCTTATGATCTGTCTTAAACATAATGGTGCCAATTCTGGATGGCATGGAGTATGGCCAAACATCTCCTGATCATATATGTGATAAGTGACCTCTTTAGCATCCAACTTTCTACTCTCAAAGTCAATAACTCCATGAGGCTGCTTAAGGACTGCACCAATGCCTCAACTTCAATAGTAAAGGAGGGGAAAATCAGGGCATACCAATATAGGGCAATCTTCAACTGCCGGAAACTCTTTTCTTAATCTGATGTTCCATACATAGGAATCCTTCTTGAGTAGGTTAGTGAGGGGAGCAGCAATCTTAGCAGAATGCTCAATAAATGTCCTATAAAAGGAAACAAGACCAAGATAACCTCTGAGCTGAGTCACATTTGTTGCATATGGCCATTCCACAATACATTTCACTTTATTGGGATCCACCCTGATTCCATCGCTGCCCACAATCCACACCTCTAGCCATGAAGGTACACTTACTAGGCTGTGCATAGAGCTGGTGGGTTCGTAAAACCTCCAAGACCTACTTCACATCCAATTGCCTTTGTTAAATCCGGTCTAATATGTAACAAATACTCAGGCACCATCAATGTACCATATACCTTAAAAACTTCAAGATATATGCAAGAAAAGTATAATTTGAAAAAAAACCATCAAATTATAGATGCCACTAGTTACAAATCAAAACCAAATTAACCAAAACCTGGTCAATTTAATAACAAGACAGTTTACAATTCATACAAAATTGGGAAACATCTTGAACCGAGAGTGGTTCAAAAGATCCAATCGAGCAAAAAATAATTGGGTGTTGGTCAAAAATGAGGATTTGAACTTCTTCATCGCTTCTCAATAACTCTGAAGTGGTATAAAGACTCTAAAACAAGCTGTTTATATTTAGAACAGCACGAGACTTCTTCAATATATTTCTGGTACTGAGGGGTTTTATAGTAGTGAAGAGCTGCCCAAAGTTCATCCATCAAGGAATCCATCTCTCGTATCAAGTCATGAGGTCTACGAGGAATAATCTTCCATGTAGCCTTGTCCTCCATCTCAATAAAGAAATAGTCCAGTGATGGAGTTTGATTGCTTTGATGGCCTTCCATAGGAATAGCGAACCAGGTGTGAAGAGCAACGAATGAGGAAAGATAACGAAGAGGGTGAAGGGAAAATCAGGGTAAATAGAGCAAGGGTGGGAGTCTTATAAAGGTGAGAATCACAAAAGCCTAATGCTTTGTATCAAAAAACACAAGGGCTTTTAGGAAAAGCTCATTCACACTTTTCCAAAAGCATACTGCCAAAAACAGCGTTGCTTTTCTATTCTTGGCCGAATCCAGAAAAAAAAATAGTGAAGCACTAAGTGATGATCTCAAAGGCCGCGGTCCCCTAAACGCTAGGCTCACATTGCCCATCTCCTACGTAGTAGTCTACATAGCCCACGCATGTCCATGCTACTGCACTAATACCTCGAAGAAGGAAGGCGCTCCTAGCGCATCAAATAGAGACGATCAAAACAGGGCGTTTGGACGAGATTTGCACGGTGCAGTTATTGGTGCAGTTATTGTTGGAAAGCGTTGCTTTTCTTACCCAATGCTTGCGTTTAATCCAAACAAGGAAATCAAAGCTATGCTGTGGTAGATCGTCAGAAAAGCATCACAACCCACAACAATCAGCAACGAATTACTCCGTCGTTCCAATTCATAAGCCCAATCCAGCCCTAGATAATCGCATCTAGCTTTTCCAATCCTATACGACCTAATCCCCCCCTTTTATCATCCCCATCGCAAGATCTTACCAAGTGCTCATGCAATCGCATCAACCATCAACCTCATCGAATCTACTATGTTAGGTACCTTCTTCAAACAACTAGCTGAGCAACGATTCCGAATTCTCATACAATAATCAGCATCCAATTCCTTCTCTAAAGGCGAACCACAGAGGAATCCCAACTAGTCAAAGAAATCCAACGATTTCACTAGTTACCAATGCAACTGCCAACCCCATATGTTCGTCTTGAATAGAAGAGAATATGGAAAATCCTATGCAGATGTGAGAACCGTACCTAGAAATCTCATGTGCTACTGGAAATCTCATGCGCTACTTCACCTCTCTACCTGTCGTGCAAGGGCGGCTTTGATACCAAATGACACGACCCTGCAAGTTGTGACCCTATCATTGACCTAGAATCTCGTCCTTGATCCAACCAGAATCATAGCGCAGGCGCCGCGATCCTCCCGACCACCCCCGTACCTGGAAATCTCTTGCGCTACTTCACCTCTCTTCCTGTCGTGAAAGGATGGCTCTGATACCAAATGACACGACCCCACAGGTTCTGACCCTATCACAAAGGATGGCTCTGATACCAAATGACATGACCCCACAGGTTCTGACCCTATCACTGACCTAGAATCTCGTCCTTGATCCAACCATAATCATAGCGCAAGCGCCGTGATCCTCCCAACCATCCCCGAACACATGGGCTACATAGCTCGACTCATCCATAGGCCCGTATCTAACCCAAGCGTCCCATACCACCTGAGCCCGTCCAGAGGACCTTCGATACACCACCTATGATCTGCATGTAGATGGCCAGAGTCCCGGCCTGGGTCCAAGCCCCATCCATCAGTTGAGCAGCACTCAACTGATCTACACAATAGCACTCGCATCGAGTTAGCACTATCACTACCACTCACCAGTAGCACTAGAGAATTCACACACATAAACACAAGCGCTCCAGAAAACAAACTTTGTTGTTGAAATGACACAATTAGATCGAACATATGCACAAAGAACTAGAAGACATCACACTCGCTTTGTCATATATGATGTGCAATATACAACATCCCCATGTGGGTCGAGAATAAATTGGATATCTGTGTTGGCTCCCGGTTGAAGTTTTTTGTACATATGTCCTTAAAATGTCTTCATAGTAGTATTGTTGGCTGCGATGAATCAATCTCTATACATAGCAATCTCAACTAAAAATGGCCATCCAGCCCTATGCTATCCCGTAACCCACGTTCACATGCTATCCAACCCTAGGTACACCATGCACATGACAATTCCTTTGTATCCTGCATAAGGCAGAACATGACTTTCAGCCATTACCTTGGCCAACTGCTTTGTGACACACAAATGGCCATGCAGTGATTCCCTCATGTTGAAGGTTTCTCCACCAGGAATGAGCAAAATCCTCCAAGTGTAGGACAGCAAATCTCATCTTACTTTGATCACTTCTAGGATAGAGCAGAAAATAGTCTTCCATTTTACTCAGCCATTCCTCCAATTCACTAGGGGTACAAGTATCACCTTTGAACTTACATAGAACAATCTAATCCTTGACATCCTTGTCTTGAGTAGGTCCCCTTGGTTCAGCAATTTTAAGAGACTGAAAATTTTGATGAAATGGCATGACTGACCTGAGATCAGCAGGTAGGTCTTGTATTCATTAAACCTTTGACAGAGGCTATCTACCTCAGGGCTGGCACTCTTGGGGATATTACTCTTTAGTAGCTCCCTGCTCTCATGAGCTGTTCCCCATTAGAATGATAGGTCTTCCTTGCTGGTGCCATCATGAGGGTCTGGAGTAGACTCCACCAAGATATCCTTTTGAGTCACCCTCTAGGCCCTGCTCCATAGGCTTCTTTCTCTCATGAATCTGACTTCTTCTGAGCTGGTCCAACTTCTTGTTCATTGTAGCAAGGAATTCTGCACCTCAAACCATTAGCTTTTATCTCCACAGTCATCTCCTTAAGGGCCTGTAATATAGGATCCATATATCCATTAGTGTTTTGCTCCTGGGTCAGAGATGCCTGGGCGTACCATCAGTTAGCTCCTGTCTGCAACTGCCAGGGATTTCCACCACTTCAGTGCCACGTCTTGAAGAATCCAACACCAAATCATCCTCTGGAGTGGGGTCAGAGTTCCCCATCTGATGCGTCTTACACTGACTTTGGAGGCATCCTGATAACCCCAAATCAATTCTGGAGTAAGAACACTGTTTTAACAGTAATTTAAACACTGTTTATGTAGAACTTACTATCAGATGCTCTGTAGCAGCACTACTTGCAGATTGTTTATCCCAAGCTATTTAGGAACACTGTGCAGATACCTAGATGAATCCAGGAACATTCCCAAACTCATCCTCTAAAAACACAACATGGTGCAGTTTCAATCTCAAGATAGTCACTCCTAAGATTGAAAACCATAAACTCCATCACGCATAGCAGGAACACTGTGCAGAACTTAGAACGCTGGCTTAGGAACACTGTGTGAGATTTAGAACACTAATTGGCCCACTGTGTAGAAAACATACTATCTGAATCAGAAATGTCACTGATCAGGGCAGCAGGTTCACTGCCATGTGTCATTCCCTGACCGGACAGTTCACAGTCTCGCCCAATTTGAGGCTCAATTCCCAAACAAATGCTCAGATTAGGTATATACCTAGATGAATACTGTAAGGTTGATCATCCCTCAGGAAAATCGCTCCTGCGAGCTTCCCCTCCCCCCGTCGTACTCCTACCTCCCCCTAGCCTTCCCCTCTGCCCTCACCGCCCCCCTCGCCCTCTCCGTCCTCACCGACCCCCTCACCCGCCGCTGCACTCGCCATCCCTCGCCATCCCCGCCTCACCGCCGCTCCACCCCCCTCCGACCTCACCCCCCCCCTCTCGCACCTCTGCTCACCCCCCTCACTACGCTCCGCCTCACCCCCCCTCGCTACGCTCTGCCTCACCCCCTTGCTACGCTCCGCTCCCCTCGCTACGCTCCCCCCCTCCCCGATCCGCCCCCCCCTCGCTACGCTCACCCCCTCCCTTCTCCGCTCCGTTACCCCCCCCCCCGCCTTCCGCTCCCCTCGCTCACCCCGCCTCCCGTCCCCCTCACCCCTCGCCTCCCGCCCCCACCCCTCTCGCCTCTCCACCCTTCCGCTCCACCCTCGCATCCCCCTCCCGCCCTCCGCTTCCGCCCCCTCGCTCCGCGAAAAAAAAAAAAAAAAAACTTCCTCCGCCTTCCGCCCGCCCTCTCGTCCCACTCCGCCTTCCCCCCGCCCCCGCTTTCGTTCCGCCTCGCCCGCTCCCCGCCCACAATTCTTCACCCCGCGCCACCTCCGCTTCCTCCCTTCCCGCTTCCTCCGCCTCCGCCCTCCATCCTTCCCGCCACACCCAGGCTCCACCCTTCCGCTTCTATCCCCCCCTTTTTTGGGTGGCAGCCTCTTCCCCACCAGAAGCCTCGCAGTTTGTCTTGGCGGTATGGCGGCTCCCTGCCCGGAACCGGAGGCCCAGACGGACCCTCCCTCTCCAGATGCCTACCGCGTCATCCTGACAGAGCGACAATCATCTCGGGTTCAGGAGGTTGCCAATGACTTTGCCCTTACCTCTGTGTATGGCAGAGTCATTGGACATTCCCCCTCCAGATCAGCCATCAGGGACTGGCTCCAGTCCACTCTCAGGCTAGAGGACGGCCATATTGAGGAGGTGGCCCTTATGGGTAGGGGCATCTTCTGGCTCAAACTCTCCACCGCGAAAGCGGCGAGCAACCTGATTGCTGGCTCCCCCACGTCAGTGGACGGAAAGATTATCATGATAGTCCCGTGGTACCGTGGATTCAGCGCAGCAGATTTTGATGCTCGATTTCGTATACCTCGTCATCCAGTGACGCTTGTTTTTCCAGGTCTTGCTGCTGAGCTGCAGCCGATTGTCAGGGACCTGGGCTCCCACTTTGGCTGGGTTATGCACGATACTTTCGCTGATGCGGTGACTACGGCAGGAGCCCCCCGAGTCCGTGTGGCGGTGGCGGATCATGCGACTCTCCCAGCAGTGATCGAGATCGTGACAAATGCCGGCAGCGTCACCCAGAGCATGGTGGTCACCGGACAGCCAGGACAGTGTCTGAGGTGTCACGGCTTTGGGCACCTGGCGGCTGTGTGTCCACGATTCGCCAGCTCTTCTCGGCCTCCCCCGCCCCCTCCCTCTCCGCCCCCTCCCCCCCCCTCAGGGCAGCCACGCCAGGAGGAGCAGAGGCAGCCGGAGCCTGGACCAGAGCTAGCTGGCGGCTGGACTGAGGTTAGAAGGAAAAGAGGAAAGAACAAGAAGATTTCTGATAAAGGCAAAGAGGCCAAAGCTACCCAACCTGCAGCTGCACCTCAGAGACCCGACAGGCAGCCGCCCCAGGGATCTGGGAGAGCATCTTCTTCGACAGTAGTCTGCCCTCCACAGCCTCAGGTCCCCCTCTCCTCCTCTCCCCAGCCTCTTCTCGTTCAGCCCCAATCCATCCCACATCTGCCCCCCATATCTCCCGACCCGCAGCTTCAGCCCCATCCTCGTCCTCCTCAGTCTTCTCCCCCTCCTTCTCAGCATCCCCATCCCTCTCCCCCCCCCCCGTTTCTCTTAGCCCTCCCGCCGAGCTAGATGCACAGACGGTTCCTCAGCCGAGGGCAGCCCCCGCTCTCCCTCCTCCTCCTCCCCCGCTAGTCGCCCCCGAGGAGTCTGAGTTGCCTATTCCCCAGCCTCCTCCCCCTCCCCCTCCGCTGGCAGGACACCCTGAGTCTACACCATCACCGGTGCAGGCCTCTCCGTCCGCTAGCCCCTCAGTGGCAGACTCTGACGGGCCTCAGCTTCAGGAGAGAGCGCTCCCCCGCGACTTTTACAGATCTGGCCCCTGGGACTACTTGGATGTGGCCGACCTCGGGACCTTCCCTACTTGCCTCGACATCAGTATTTTCCTGCTCCGCAAAGGGGTGGATGGGAAGCTAGCCGCCTTGGCCCCCAGGGATGGCCCGAGCTTTGCTTTCACGTTCCTTAGCGACGCACCGAGACCTGGACAGACGACTCGGTCTGGGAGGCTCTCAGGGAGCAGACACATGCTCAGGTTTGCTCCTGGATAGGCCCGCACCGTCCGGTGGGCAGCTTCTCGAGACTCAGTGGTCCGAGGGTGACGTGCGCCTGCGGTGGCGTTGCACCGCCAAACGCTTCAGACTGATTGTGATCCTCAGCCAAACCTTCCCATAAGCGTCAGCGCCTCCACTCCGACATGTCAGCTTCTTCTTCGACCTCGACCGCGAGCAGACAGTTGTTCGCAGCCTCCCAGTCCTCACCATGAGCCTACACCTCGTATCCTGGAATGTGAACGGGTTTCACTCTTCCGGCACCCGTGGTCCCAGGAAGCTCATCTTGAGACAGGAACTTCAGACAGCAGTGATTGGTCGTTTGGATGTTCTTCTGCTCCAGGAGCACAAGCTTTCTGCGGCTCACTCCCGTAGATGCGGGAAGATTCTCCCTGGACGCTCTCACACTTATTGGGAGCCCTCGATCGGCGCTATGGGGAGGAGTGGTGGTGTTTGTACCTCCGTGGGCGAGCAGCTAGCCCAGGGAGTTTTCGGTCATGGCACGCTGATACCAGGCCGTGCCCTTTGGGTAGGCCTGGATCTGGAGGGCTCCAGAGTTGGAGTTCTCAACATTTATGCTCCCACAGATCTCCGTTGTAGAGTTACCTTTTGGAGGACACTTACAGGGATTCTCCCATACATGGATTCCTGGATTGTTGGAGGCGACTTCAACAATCTGGAGACCTTGGAGGACCAGCAGGGCAGAGGACCGGAGTTTACAGGCATGTCTCAGGCAGAGCAGTCCGCTTGGGATTCCTTTATCTTTGCAACAGGAGGAAGGGACAGTTGGCGAGACCCGTCCTTCCGACGGTGGCACGGGAGCCTGGACTTCTCGTGGGGCTTCCGCAGGGAAGGAGGTAGACTCCTGGAGAGGCTGGATAGATTTTATGTCAATGACTGGGCCATCAGCTGAGGCGGTCAGGCGGGTATAGTTCCAGGGACGACACTCTCCGACCATGCGCCTGTGCTCTTATCATTAGACTCGGCAGCTCAGACCCTTCCTCCCCACTCTTGCCGGATTCCCGACTCCATTTTCTCGAGGGAGGACGTACGCAGCAGTATTTGCAGTCTTTGGGACAGAGACTAGGGCGAGGGCGTGGATTTGGTGGATTAGGTGGCGCAGGCTTTGCAGGAGTCCAGCCAGATTTGCCAGCTCGCAGCCCTACAGGTTCGACAGGAGTGGTGGGGCAGAGAGAGAGCTCTTCGGAGGGACCTCGCCTCCATTCAGCGACTCCAGCAGGCTTCTCCGGGCTCGGAGGAGCTCCGGATCCAGGCCCTTCGAGCCCGAGCCCTTCTTGAGGAGACACTCCAGCGTCGCTCAGAGTTTTCCTATCATGCCTCTCTCTCCTTCTGGGCCCGGAAGGGTGACCGGATGTGCAGGGAGTTCTTCAGGTCGCATGGTCAGAGAGCTGCAGGTGACCAGCTTCAGAGTCTCAGGACAGCGGAGGGACACATTATTACGGATCCGGGAGAGGTCTTGGGGTTGGCCACTAACTTCTACAGGACCCTTTTCTAGCATGAGCCGCTTGCCCCTCGTACTCGACGTGCCCGTGAGGAGGTGTGGAGGCACACCCCTTCCCTGGTACAGCCTAGCATGCAGGCGACGTTGTTGGCACCGTTCTCCACGGATGAGATGTTGGAGGCCTTGATGGCCCTCGACGGACAGAAATGCCCAGATGAGGATGGGCTATCCCGGGCATTCTTCACCTCCTTCTGGGACCAGATCCATCAGCCCCTCCTTGCAGCTCTGCAGAGGATTTTCAGCAGCGGTCAGATGCCAGAGAGCCTTTCCTCGGGACTGATTTGCCTCATCCCGAAGGGAGGAGATAGACAGGAGATCCGCCAGTGGCGTCCGATCACTCTCCTTACCACTGCCTACAAAATCCTCGCCAAGATGATCAGCGCCAGAGTTCGGCCTCTACTCCCAGACCTCATCCATGACACTCAGACAGGCTTTGTCCAGGATCGCAGTATCCTGGATAATGTCTTCACCTTTTCAGAGGCGGCGGAGTGGGCTTAGCACAGCGGATCACACCTTGCCATTCTACTTCTCGACTTCGAGAAGTCCTATGATCGAGTGGACTGGTCCTTTTTGGAGGGGACTCTGGAGCGGCTAGGTTTCCCGGCAGGTTGGATTCAGGGTATCTCAGCTTTGTACAGGACAGCGTCCAGCAGGGTCATCATTGGAGGCAGGATGGGTGAGCGCTTTAGCTTGGAGAGATCAGTGCGTCAGGGCTGCCCCCTTGCTCCTTACCTGTTTCACTTCTTCGCCGAGGCTATGACTTACTACCTTCGGGCGAGGTCCACAGGGATCAGGGGTGTTCGCCTTCCACTCCGGGAGGACACGGAGCTTTTGGACTCGGAGTACGCAGATGATACAGCCCTATATGTCCAGGACGATGAGAGGATGCTAGAGAGGGTGCGGATGGCCCTGGAGGTCTTCTGCTCGGCCGCTGGTGCGAAAATCAACTGGAACAAATCAGTTGGTTTTCTCACAGACCCTGGGGCGTGTTCTCAGTGGGGGCGATTTCTGGGTTTCAGATGGATTCCACGGGGACAGACAGCTAGATACCTTGGCTTTCAGGTTGGCCTAGACATCACGCCAGCTCAGCAGTTTCTCCCGGTGCTAGACTCCATCCGACGGAAGCTGGCTTTCTGGAGCACTGCTAAGCTCTCTCTTGCAAGTCGTGCCCTGGTAGTTAACCAGGTCCTCCTAGCCACGGCTTGGTATGTGGCTTCCTGCTGGTGCTTCTCGAGATCCAGCGTGGCACAGCTCAGGAGGCTGGTTCGGAACTTCCTTTGGTCCGAGGAGGATGGTCTTAGAGATACCAGAGCCAGGGTTGCTTGGCAGACAGTCATTCTTCCGCAGGCTGAGGGTGGCCTGGGGGTCATCGATCCAGAGCTTCAGAGTCAGGCCTTGTTAGGCAAGCTTGTCATCCGCGGTTTGACCCCGGGGGGGCAGACGTGGAAGATGTTACTCCAGCACGGAGTCGGTTCTTGTGTCCCGCGACGAGGTGGAGAGTGGCTACCGTCCCTCGGGTGGATCTTCACTTCCGCCCCGCTCACTCAGCCCCGTTCCCCACTCGTTCGTAGCCTCCTCATGGTTTGGAGGCGGCTCCGCCTCAGTCTCACTCAGGCCCATCCTAGCTGTCAGGAGGAGATCGATCGCCAGCCGCTTATCTGGAACGGTCAGGTCAGAGATGCCGAGGGCCTTCAGTTGGGGGAGAGATCACATATCAGGTGGGATGGCTGGATGAGGGGGCCAGCCCGGTCCCTTCGAGTTTGGAGGGATACGTACAGACATCTGGAGACGGCTGATCTTGCAGACGCAGCTGGAGTTGCACGTGGAGCCCAGGCGAGACGCACGGAGATCGACGGCGCGATCCCAGCTGTTTGGTTGGTTCCACCTGAGCCTCAGGTCCTCATGCCTGGTGACGCCCGCTGGCTGGGACAGTTCACCCCCCGTGGCATCCCACTGGTGATCGCAGGACGTATGGATGACTCCTCTATCTCCTTCTTCGCGGTTTTTGGGGATGGACGACTCAGGAGAGAGGATGCGCTCATCGACCCCCTACTCCCATGGCAGAGGGTTCTGGCGTACCGACCCTAGCATCGAGCAGGACCAGATGCAGCTTTGGCGTCTCTGGCTCTGGGAGGGGCGGGCCTTGTCAGAGCTTGATTGGGACCCAGGAGAGTGGTGGTGGCCAGAGATTGTGACAGGACAAGGGCCGACTTCCTTCTTCGCCTACAGCACGACTCTGGGTAGGCGAGTTCTTGGGAGGATGCAGAGCCGCCCCCCCACCCAGCGACCCAGCTGGTACGCACAGGGTATTTCCAGGTTCTTCTTGCAGGCATTCTGAAAGGCCTTGTGGGAGAGTTGGCGGCCGCGGAAGATCTCATACTTCCTGTGGCTTCTTGCCCACAAAGGCCTTCCAGTGGGGAGCTGGTTGCGGCAGATAGGCCAGGACGAATGCTGCCAGATTTGCCATGCGGATGAGGAGTCACCAAAACAGTGCCTGTGGAGCTGCACTCGCGCCCAGGAAGTGTGGAGGTGGACTTTCGGGATTCTTACTCGCCCAGCACCAGAGCTAGGATTGATCACTTGGAGCGCGTTCTGTTGGTGCAGCACCGCACCTGGTCTTCATCACTTATTCGAGGCATGCCAGCAGGACCCCACTTTCCTTATCACACAGGGGACGTGGGGGCCGCTCGAGGGTATCCCGCAGCACCTAGCAGAGGCTGATACAGGAGTTCGGGAGAGGCAGCCAGTCTGGGAGATTATTAGCAGCATTACAAGGTGGCACATCTGGACCTCGCGCTGCGCGCAGATCCTCGGTGGCACCTCCTTATCGACTGCCCAGATCATGGCGGAGATTTAGAGTGAGATTATTCATACCCTCAGAGGCCAGTGGGACCAGATTCAGGGAGACTCCCGGGCCGGTCAGGAGAAGTGGAGACGCTTCCTCCGGGCTTGGGACACACAGGGCCTCTTCTTCGAGCAGACTACGCAGGGCCTTCGGTGGCACTACTCACCACCCCGATGGCTATTCATTCACACTTGTCTTATCCCTCCATGAGAGTATGATTTATTCTGCTACCTTTTAGGGCTGTGTCCGATTTGTGAACGCAGCCCGTCAGCTATAAGCTGACCTTTTGTATCTTGTTCTCGAAGTAATATAATTAGCACTGTTTTTTCGAAAAAAAAAAAAAAACCTAGATGAATTCAGGAACATTCCCAAACTCATCCTCTAAAAACACAACATAGTGCAGTTTCAATCTCACGATAGTCACTCATAAGATTGAAAACCATAAACTCCATCACGCATAGCAGGGACTAGCTACTATGACATCCCCACTGACGTCATCAGCACCCAGCAGTGGGTGTAGACCATAGTATAAAAGTATGCTCTCACACATACAAATCCACACACCCACACATACTTGAGCATCCAATGTGAAGCTCAATTCCCAAAAAAATGCTCAGATTAGGTGTAGATGGAATAGAATAGGTCAGATTAGCTGGCAAAACTCAAAAGCCCCAAATTTTAGAGAAACCATAACTTCTGATGGCAAAAACCTGCTGGAACCAATTTCGAGGCAGAAGTAGGGGCAAATGACATCTGATCAGTACCAAACTTGGTACAGAAGTGTGTTCAGCTGGGGTGACTCCATATAACATGAAAGCCACAAATTTTAGGGAAACTATAACCGCTGATGTTCAGAAAAGCTTCTGCCGGAACCATTTCGAGGTAGAAATTAGGGCAAATGACCTCAGATCCAAATGAAACTTAGTACAGGCCTTGGTGCTGGGGTGAAATGATATATGCAGCAAAATCCAGATTTGGTACAGCAAAACCCTAAGAATCAGTAAAATTGGCAATGCTCATAAAACCTGAGTAATGCTGACTCATACCATGGAATTTCCAGAAATTTCTTCAGAGCTTTTGATATGCTGATCAGACTGAGCACAATGATGTAAAAGTCATGCTGATCTGACCACTTTGGAATTTGACCTAGTATAGGGCTGCCACGGGTATATCTGCAAATCTAGACACCTGGCCACGACAGTTTTTTGCAGGTAGATAGGCCCATGGCTCAAGATGATGTGCTCCAAGTTTCAAAGCAAACTGATATGATTTCCCCCACAAAATTCCCCAAAAAGTGCTCTGATACCACTGTAACTAAGCTGCTAGCTTAGGTCTAATGTTGTAGGAATACCAGTAAATGAATGCACAGGTAAAGTACAGCATGTAGGTTGCAGAAATTCAAGAGCTGAACCATCGAAGTACCTGGGTTGTGTGTAGATCCATAGCTAGAGGGGGGCTGCACCAGCAACAGGGCTAGGAAAGAAGATTCCTAGGCTAGGAGAAGGCATCCTAGTTCAGCTTGGAGCTACTCAAGCTTCATCTGTAATGAGTAACCACAAGTTTGCATTAAAAAATGAATTGAGTACACAGTACAGCAGAGCCCCCTTTTATAGGTGTGGGCCTGGCATCAATTACAAGTTTACTTATGGGATCGCCTCTGATGCCACGTGGCAACTTATGGCTCCCCTTGCTAAAAGACTATTTATTTACAAGCCATTAAGAGGCCCACCATTCTAAAAGCTAAGTAAGTAAATTTGCCCTTTGTTACATGCCTAAACTGATGGAGCAACCATGTCGCATAGGCAATGTCAAGCCTGAATAAGATTAACATAACTAGAGTTGGTTTACATAACCTAACATTGCAATATTCCTGCAAAACTCTGCTCAATGGTATGGCTAAAGTACTCTGAGAATGTCTTAGTACTACTTAGGATACCTTAAGTACCTGGTTGCACAAATTTATCCACCTTAAGCCAAAAAAGATACAAGATATAATAGCCTTAGTAATGAACTTCACAACTGAAATACTAGGACTAGCCCATAGAAGAGTTTGTCCACTTTAAATACTAGAACTAGCTCATAGAAGACATTGTCCACTTTAACAAGGAAAATATAGTGGGGACGAATCAGTGATAAGACAAAATGAAAAAACCTCATTTAACAAAATCATGAAAAAGTCACAAACTGTACTTAGCAGTTTGAGGTCCACTAATATGGAGAAAAAGGAGACAGGATTTCTTGAAACTCACAACCTTGTTCACTAGAGCACACATTATCCAAAACACACTTTCATCCTTCCATTCACCTGGTATGAGTCCGCCTCACCTATGTTTCTGCCATGCTAGCATCAACATTTCAAGTAAAAGCAATAAATGCTACCATAGTTACACTAGGATTACCACAAGGACACTTTCTCTTCTTGAAAACATGAAAGCGGTTAGTGACTCTGAAAAGAAAGTTCACTGCTCTATTTTGGATGTCGGTGCTAAAGCAAAACCCTGAAAGTGTTTTTACAACGTGTATGGGTACCCCCTTGGCCTTGGGTGTATTAATCAGGGTGCAAGTGATAGCCAGCTCTCACTGTGCCCACATAAATTTCTTTAGACTATTAGATCTGTCCTGGGATAGCCAATGCAAATCTGGTACATCTCCTTCTTCCCGTATTTTGAAAGAAAGAGCTTCTAGCTTTGCATATATATAATTGCTTTGGGAATGCCCTGTATCCCCTACCAAAAATAATTGCACAATTCCGCCAACCTTAGTCCAGCTCTGCCCTGGCCTCTTCCGTGCTTGTTCTTTTAATCTCATTAAATCAACCTGCTTAGCATCCACCTGCATGTGAGAATCTGCATAGATGTTAGACATCAACACATAAGCTGCAGCATCCATTTTATCCAATTCCACTGCATGTTGAAAGGCCCACATTCCAAGCTCCACATTCCCCCACTTCCGACAAGCACCCAACACGATGTGCCACAACATGAGATTAGGATTAAACGGCATCTTCTTTATCATCACTACTGCCTTGTCTAATTGGCCTGCACGGCCAAGGAGATCAACCATGCAAGTGTGGTGCTCAATAGTTGGAGTGATGCCATAGACTTTGCTCATGGCCTCAAAGTATGTCTGGCCCTTCTCCGCTAGACCTGTGTGACTGCATACAGTAAGAATGCTAAGGAATGTGACCCCATCTGGTTTTATGTCTTCTGCTCTCATTCTGTCAAGCATAAGAAATACCTTTTCACTCTCTCCTAGCTGGGCATACCCTGCAATAAGTGCATTCCATGAGACTGCGTCTCGAACTGGAAGATTGTCCAACACTTCCTGTGCTGTTGCAAGCAAGCCACACTTGGAATACATATCAACCAATGTGTTACCGACAAAATCTCTTTCCAACAACCCCTTTCTTGCAATCTCAGCATGTATTTCTTGACCCTTGTCTATGGCTCCTACGCTGCCACAAGCTTTCAAGGTGCAAATAAATGTGACTGCATCAGGAGAGATGCCCTCCAAGTGCATCTGTTCGAAACAGTTCAGAGCATCCTCAGCAAGGGCATGTTCAGCATACCCTCCGATAAGCGCATTCCAGCAGACTGCATCTCGAATAGGAAGTTTGTCGAACACTTCCTGTGCTTTTGCAAGCAAGCCACACTTGGCATACATATCAATCAAGGTGCTACCAACAAAAGGATCTCTTTCCAACAAACCATTTCTTGCAATCTCAGCATGTATTTCTTGGCCCTTGTCTATGGCTCCTACGCTGCCACAAGCTTTCAAGCTGCAAACAAACGTGACCGCATCAGGAGAGATGCCCTCCAATTGCATCAGTTCGAAACACTTCAGTGCGTCCTGACCAAGGTCATGTTCAGCATACCCTGCCATAAGTGCAGTCCAGGAGACTGCATTTCGAATTGGAAGTTTGTCGAACACTTCCTGTGCTTTTGCAAGCAAGCCACATTTGGCATACATATCAACCAAGCTGCTACCAACAAAAGGATCTCTTTCCAACAACCCCTTTCTTGCTATTTCAGCATGTATTTCTCGGCCCTTGTCTATGGCTCCTATGCTGCCACAAGCTTTTAAGCTGCAAACAAATGTGACCGCACTTGGAGAGACGCCCTCCAATCGCATCTGTTCAAAACAGTTCAGTGCGTCTTGACCAAGGTCATGTTCAGCATACCCTGCGATAAGTGCATTCCACGAGACTGCATCTCGAGCTGGAAGTTTGTCGAACACTTCATGTGCTTTCGCAATCAAGCCACATTTGGCATACATATTAACCAAGGTGTTACCAACAAAAGGATTTCTCTCCAACAACCCAATTCTAATAATCTCCGCATGTATTTTTCGGCCTCTTTCTTTATCTTTCATCCTAGCACAAGCCTTTAGTAAGGCCACGAACGTAAACCCACTAGGATGTACACAATCGTCCTGCATTTTTTGGTGCAGTATGAAGGCATGCTGCAAGTCCCCACATTTAATATAACCTGTGATGAGAGAAGTCCAGGAATACTCATTCCGATCAACCAACCTATCAAAAACCTGCTGGGCATCACACATGCGTCCAACTTCCACCAACATTGGGACGAGGTAGTTCCCAAGTGACTCATGAGCGTCCAACCTACTTTTGCGCAGGTAGGCATGCAAGCGGAGGGCATACGCTGGATTTTTGTGTTTTCTGCACTTGCGCAAGATGCATGTCAAGTTTTCAACCGAAGGCGGCTGGGACATGCGTTCCAAAGAAGCGAGTGCCTCCTCTAAGCTAAACTCTGGGAGTTGTGCTATGGGACTGTGCATGGCATAAGTTTCAGTCTCCATTTTCTGGAGCGTGCCTTTAACGCAACTCTTGGTGAGTTTCTGCTTGAAATCTGGGGCTGTTGGGTGTGTGAGCAACAGGTGACAGCAGACGGATGGGTGAAGTACTCCTTCCATAAGCGCTCGGTACGTGATCTGTCTGCTTTTGCAGAGGTGTGTTGGTTTCGCATGTATGGTACAGGATGACGCTCAAAGGCGTCGACAAAAGACTACAGCATTGGCACATGGCCCTGTGAAGGAAAGTGAGACGACAGACAAAAGACATACGAGAAAACAAGAAGAACTCACATTTCAATGGCCAAGACGACCAGGTTAATCTGAGAGATAGCACTTAATGGAAGTGAAATGCTAATGCAAGGAGAGAATTCATCCATGGCTGAAGGGATAGTGGGCACTTGGGGCCTGTTTCCATGCAGTCCGAATGTTGCCCCCTTCTTAATGGTTCAAGAGCCCACACGAGTCCAACAAAAATCCATGGATCCAAACTCACATGTGGTGCTTGAAGACGCCTCTCTGATTGAGACGCCGGTGGCTAGACGAGTCCGATGAAAATCCAAGACGTCGAGCTCCATGCCAGCTCCTGCATAGCCAATGACAAGTTGGCACGTGCCCCACTCGCCATTGCCTCACTCCATTAATGCAAACCATCACGTCCCTAGACCCAATGGACTACTCCACCCGGCCAGCCCCTAACCAACACCACCCTCCCTCATATTTCACGACGCGTCTACGACGGGCTAGAGACCCGCTCCGCTGGGTCTCAAGGTTGCAATCATGGATTGCGTTTAATACATAACATGCATCTAAGTAACTACTACTAATCTCATCAATGCGAGCACTGACTGGGTCGTGTAACTGCCCTTGTCCTTTCGCATGATTTAGCTACATCCTAATGATTGCCCTATCATGGCCCTTGTATACATACTTGAATAAATACTTAACTGCGGTAATAGTGGAGAAAATTTCCACATTGATGTGTGCCTTGTCCTTCAAGGACAGGAAAGGATTAAATGGCACAATCCAACAATTATCTACTATACCCCCTTTTACCTGTATCTTCCTATTAGATATCAATGCTCCACTCTCGTGTAACTACGCGGGAACCAACTAACTCTACTTGTAAGCCCCCATATGAGGAGAAGGCATTTGAGTAGCTTGGTTATCCGGTAGGTCCTGGTTTGGACACCAGATGGGGGCCATGTGTGGCCTGATGGCTGGACAGCTTCAGATAGAGTTGGCACACCACTAACTAGGCTACATGCAAGTGCGAGAAGGCATCCCTTGACTGACCGCACTAAGGGTAGACGGAGCATTTCCCGGGGCAGCCACTCTCAGGTTACCCGGCCCGTTTGGAGCCTCAGATGATCCTGGATGGCTCTTGGCCGAACGGTTCTATCATATGGTCGGTGGCCTATTTCGGGACCGACCCCCAGTCGACCATTTTGGGCGGACTGGGTCGGTCACCCAATTGAGCCTAACCGACTACGAGTGGTGGCTATATAAGAGCAAGCCCGTGAAGCCCATTTCATCACTAGCTACAGCAACCCTGATTCCTTAGCATCTAGCCTCCATCTTCTACTGTTTCTAGCACGCCATCGAAGCTTCTTTCACAGGAGCGCACAGTTGGGAGGCAGCACCATCTATTGTATCAGTTCTACAGTAATCAAATTTTTGATTCATTGATCTATAGTAAAGCCTTTAGAACCATGTCGAGCTCCTGCGAGCCTCCCCCTCCCCTCCCGCACCTCTACCTCCCTTAGCTCCTTCTCCTCACCTCGCCGCTACCGCCGCCCCCCCTTGCACCTCCGCCTCACCCCTGCTTCACTCCCTGCCTCTCCGCCCTCACCCCCTCGCACCTCCGCCTCACCCCCTCCCACCTCTGCCTCACCCCCTCGCCGCTGCCTCTCCGCCCTCACGCCCCTCGCACCACCGCCTTACCCCCGCTTCACACCGCCTCCCCCTTGCTACGCCCACCCCCCCCTCGCCGTTCCGTCTCACCCCCCCCTCGCCCCCCCGCTCCACCCTCCCCGCCGCCCACTCTGCCCCCCCTCCCCGCCCCCCCGCTTTGCCCCCCCGCCCCTCGTCACACCACCTCTGCCCCCTCCCGCCCCTTCGCCCTTCCGCTCCACCCCCGCCCTTTCCACCCCACCCCGCCCTTTCGCCCCCGCCCCCCCCGCCCTTCCGCTCCACCCCGTCCCCTCCGCCCTACTCTTCCACTCCGCCCCCCTCCCGCCCTCCCGCCCCACTCCGCCTCTCCCCCGCTCCCGCTCCCGCCTCCTCACCTCACCCGCTCTCCGTCCTCACTCCTCCATCCCGCGCCACCATCCGTCTTCTTCACACCCAGGCTTCACCCTCCCGCATCTATCCCCCCTTTTTCTAGGTGGCAGCCTCTTCTTCATCGGAAGCCTCGTAGTTTGTCTTGGCGGTATGGTGGCTCCCTGCCCGGAACCGGAGGCCCAGTCGAGCCCTCCCTCTCCAGATGCCTACCGCATAATCCTGACAGAGCAACAATCATCTCGAGTTTAGGAGGTTGCCAACGACTTTGCCCTTACCTCTGTGTATGGCAGAGTCATCGGACATTCCCCCTCCAAATCAGTGGCTCCAGTCCACTCTCATGCTAGAGGACGGCCATATCGAGGAGGTGGCCCTTATGGGAAGGGGCATCTTCTGGCTCAAACTCTCCAATGCGAAAGCTGCGAGCAACCTGATTGCTGGCTCCCCCACGTCGGTGGATGGAAAGATTATCATGATAGTCCCGTGGTACCGTGGATTCAACGCAGCGGATTTTGATGTTCGGTACCGTATACCTCGCCATCCAGTGACGCTAGTTTTTCCAGGTCTTGCTGCTGAGCTGCGGCCGCGACTGTCAGGGACCTGGGCTCCCACTTTGGCTGGGTTATGCATGACACTTTCGCTGATGCAGTGACTATGGCAGGAGCCCCCCGAGTCCGTGTGGCTGTGGCGGATCCTGCGACTCTCCCTGCAGTGATCGAGATCGTGACAGATGTTGGCAGCATCACCCAGAGCATGGTAGTCACCGGACAGCCAGGCCAGTGCCTGAGGTGTCACGGCTTTGGGCACCTGGCGTCTGTTTGTCCACGATTCGCCAGCTCTTCTCAGCCTCCCCCGCCCCCTCCCTCTCCGCCCCCTCCCCCCCTCCGGGCAGCCACGTCAGGAGGAGCAGAGGCAGCCGGAGTCCGGTCCAGAGTTAGCGGGTGGTTGGACTGAGGTTAGAAGGAAAAGAGGAAAGAACAAGAAGATTTCTAATAAAGGCAAGGAGGAAGAGGTTACCCAACCCGCAGCAGCACCTCAGAGACCTGACAGGCAGCCGCCCCAGGGACCTGGGAGAGCTTCTTCTTCGACGGTAGCCCGCCCTTCACAGCCTTAGGTCCCCCTCTCTTTCGTTCCCCAGCCTCTTTCCACTCAGTCCCAGCCCCCCCCAGCTGCACCCCACTGATCCCGACCCGCAGCTTCAGCCCCCGCCTCTTCCTCCTCAGTCTCCTCCTCCTCAGCCCCAGTTCCAGATGCATCCCCATCCCCCCCCCCGCCTCTCTCAGCTCCCCTGCAGAGTTAGCTGCACCGACGGCTCCTCAGCCGAGGGCAGCCCCCGCTCCCCCTCCTCCTCCTCCTCCGCTAGTCGCCATCGAGGAGTCTGAGTCGCCTATCCCCCAGCTGCCTCCCCCTCCCCCTCCACTGGCAGGACACCCTGAGTCTACACCACCACTGGAGCAGGCTTCTCTGTCCGATAGCCCCTCAGTGGTAGACTCTGATGGGCCTCAGCTTCAGGAGAGAGAGCTTCCTCGCGACTTTTATAGATCTGGCCCCTGTGACTACTTGGATGTGGCCGACCTCGGGACCTTCCCTGCTTGCCTCGACATCAGTATCTTCCTGCTCCGCAAAGGGGCGGATGGGAAGATAGCCGCCTTGGCCCCTAGGGATGGCCCTAGCTTTGCTTTCACGTTCCTCAGCGACGACACCGAGACTTGGACAGACGACTCGGTCTGGGAGGCTCTCAGGGAGCAGACGCACGCTCAGGTTTGCTCCTGGATAGGCCCGTCCGGTGGGCAGCTTCTCGAGACTCAGTGGTCCGAGGGTGATGTGCGCCTGCGGTGGCGTTGCGCCGCCAAACGCTTCAGAGTGATTGTGATCCTCAGGCCCCCCCTATCTTGGCCCCTCCCCCAGGATGTCAGAGCCTGGACTCCTCAGAAACTCCGAGCCTTCTACGGGATGACTACTTTAGAGATCTCGAGCTGGCTCGAGAAAGCTTTCGCTCATGGCACCAAAGGCCTCTCGCCTTTGCTGAAGGTGTTGAAGAATGGGTAGGACGACCCTGCCTCCCCCTCCAAACCTTCTCATAAGCGTCAGCGCCTCCACTCCGATATGTCAGCTTCTTCTTCGACCTCGACCACGAGTAGACAGTTGTTCGCAGCCTCCTAGTCCTCACCATGAGCCTACACCTCGTATCCTGGAATGTGAACGGGTTTCACTCTTCTGGCTCCCGGGGTCCTAGGAAGCTCATTTTGAGACAGGAACTTCAGCCAGCAGTGATTGGTCATTTGGATGTACTTCTGCTCCAGGAGCACAAACTTTCTGCGGCTCACTCCCGTAGATGCGGGAAGATTCTCCCTGGACGCTCTCACACTTATTGGGAGCCCTTGATCGGCGCACAGGGGAGGAGTGGTGGTGTCTCTACTTCCGTGTGCGAGCAGCTAGCCCAGGGAGTTTTCGGTCATGGCACGTTGATCCCAGGCCGTGCCCTTTGGGTAGGCCTAGAACTAGAGGTTCCAGAGTAGGAATCCTCAACATTTATGCTCCCATAGACCTCCGTTGCAGAGCCAATAGGTGACCAGCTTCGGAGTCTCAGGACAGCGGAGGGGCACATCGTTACGGATCCGAGTGAGGTCTTGGGGTTGGCTACTAACTTCTACAGGACCCTTTTCCAGTAGGAGCCGCTTGCCCCTCGCACTCGACGTTCCCGTGAGGAGGTGTGGAGGCACACTCCATCCCTGGTCCAGCCCAGCATGCAGGCGACGTTGTTGACACCGTTCACCACGGATGAGATGTTGGAGGCCTTGATGGCCATCGACGGGCAGAAATGCCCGGGTGAGGATGGGCTATCCCGGGCATTCTTCACCTCCTTCTGGGATCAGATCCATCAGCCCCTCCTAGCAGCTTTTCAGAGGATTTTCAGCAGCGGTTATATGCTAGAGAGCCTCTCTTCGGGACTGATTTGCCTCATCCCGAAGGGAGGAGATAGACAGGAGATCCGTTAGTGGCGCTCGATCACCCTCCTTACCACTGCCTACAAAATCCTTGCCAAGATGATCAGTGCCAGAGTTCGGCCTCTACTTCTAGACCTCATTCATGACACTTAGACAAGCTTTGTCCAGGATCGCAGTATCCTGGATAATGTCTTCACCTTCTCAGAGGCGGCGGAGTGGGCTCAGCACAGTGGATCACACCTAGCCATCCTACTTCTCGACTTTGAGAAGGCCTACGATCGAGTGGACTGGTCCTTTTTGGAGGGGACTCTGGAGCGGCTAGGTTTCCCAGCAGGTTGGATTCAGGGTATCTCAGCTTTGTACAGGACAGCGTCCAGCAGGGTCATCATTGGAGGCAGGATGGGTGAGCGCTTTAGCTTGGAGAGATCAGTGCGTCAGGGCTGCCCCCTTGCTCCTTACCTGTTTCTCTTCTTCGCCGAGGCTATGACTTACTACCTTCGGGCGAGGTCCACAGGGATCAGGGGTGTTCGCCTTCCACTCCGGGAGGACACGGAGCTTTTGGACTCGGAGTACGCAGATGATACAACCCTATATGTCCAGGACGATGAGAGGATGCTAGAGAGGGTGCGGATGGCCCTGGAGGTCTTCTGCTCGGCCGCTGGTGCGAAAATCAACTGGAACAAATCAGTTGGTTTTCTCACAGACCCTGGGGCGTGTTCTCAGTGGGGGCGATTTCTGGGCTTCAGATGGATTCCACGGGGATAGACAGCTAGATACCTTGGCTTTCAGGTTGGCCTAGACATCACGCCAGCTCAGCAGTTTCTCCCGGTGCTAGATTCCATCCGACGGAAGCTGGCTTTCTGGAGCACTGCTAAGCTCTCTCTTGCAAGTCGTGCCCTGGTAGTTAACCAGGTCCTCCTAGTGGTATGTGGCTTCCTGCTGGTGCTTCTCGAGATCCAGCGTGGCACAGCTCAGGAGGCTGGTTCGGAACTTCCTTTGGTCCGAGGAGGATGGTCTTAGAGATACCAGAGCCAGGGTTGCTTGGCAGACAGTCATTCTTCCGCAGGCTGAGGGTGGCCTGGGGGTCATCGATCCAGAGCAGAGTCAGGCCCTGTTAGGCAAGCTAGTCATCCGTGGTTTGACCCCGGGGGGCAGACGTGAAGATGCTACTTCAGCAGGGGGTCGGTTCTTGTGTCCCGCGCCGAGGTGGAGAGTGGCTTCCGTCCCTCAGGTGGATCTTCACTTCCACCCCGCTCACTCAGCCCCACTCCCCACTCGTTCGTAGCCTCCTCATTGTTTGGAGGCGGCTCCGCCTCAGTCTCATTCAGTCCCCTCCTAGCTGTCAGGAGGAGATCGATCGCCAGCCGCTTATCTGGAATGATCAGCTCAGAGATGCCGAGGGCCTTCAGTTGGGGGAGAGATCACACATCAGGTGGGATGGCTGGATGCGGGGGCCAGCTCGATCCCTTCGAGTTTGGAGGGACACGTACAAACATTTGGAGACGGCTGATCTCGCAGAAGCAGCTGGAGGTGCCCGTGGAGCCCAGGCGAGATGTACAGAGATCGACGGCACGATCCCAGCTGATTGGTTGGTTCCACCTGAGCTTCAGATCCTCATGCCTGGTGATGACCGTTGGCTGGGATAGTTCACCCCCCGTGGCATCCCGCTGGTGGTCGCAGGACGTATGGATGACTCCTCTGTTTCCTTCTTCGCGGTTATGGGGGATGGACGACTCAGGAGAGAGGATGCACTCATCGACCCCCTACTCCCATGGCAAAGGGTTCGGGTCGTAGGCCTCATGGGGAAGGTCTGGTGGACCGATCCTAGCATAGAGCAGGATCAGCTATAGCTTTGGCGACTCTAGCTCTGGGAGGGGCGGGCCTTGTCAGAGCTTGTTGACTGGGATCCAGGAGAGTGGAGATGGCCAGAGATTGTGACAGGTCAGACCTCTTTCTTTGCCTATAGCACAACTCTGGGCAGGCGAGTTCTTGGGAGGATGCAGAGCCGCCCTCCCACCCAGCAGCCCAGCTGGTATGCGCATGGTATTTCCAGGTTCTTTTTGCAGGCCTCTGGAAGGCCTTGTGGGAGAGCTGGCGGCCACGGAAGATCTCCTACTTCCTGTGGCTTCTTGCCCACAAAGGTATTCTAGTGGGGAGCTGGTTGCGGCAGATAGGCCAGGACGGACGTTGTCAGATCTGTCATGAGGATGAGGAGTCACCAAAACACTGCCTGTGGAGTTGCACTCGCGCCCAGGAAGTGTGGAGGTGGACTTTCGGGATTCTTACTCGTGCAGCACCGGAGCTAGGATTGATCACTTTGGGTGCATTCTGTTGGTGCAGCACTGCACCTGGTTTTCATCACTTATTCGAGGCATGTCAGCAGGACCCCACATTCCTTATCACACAGGGGACGTGGGGGCCACTCGAGAGTATCCCGCAGCACCTAGCAGAGGCTGATACAGCAGCTCAGGAGAGGCAGCCAGTCTGGGAGATTATTAGCAGCATCGCAGGATGGCACATTTGGACCTCGCGCTGCATGCAGATCCTCGGTGGCACCTCCTTATCGACTGCCCAGATCATGACTGATATTTGGAGCGAGATTATTCATACCCTCAGAGGCCAGTGGGACCAGATACAGGGGGACTCCCGGGCCGGTCAGGAGAAGCAGAGACGCTTCCTTCGGGTTTGGGACACCCAGGGCCTCTTCTTTGAGCAGACTTCGCAGGGCCTTCGGTGGCGCTACTCACCACCTCTCTGGCTATTCATTCACACTCGCCTTATCCCTCTGTGAGAGAGTGCTTTACTTTTTTGCTACCTTTTGGGCTGCATCCGATTTGTGAATGCAGCCCGTCAGCTACAAGGCTGACCTCTTGTATCTTGTTCTCGAAGTAATATAATTAGCACTGTTTTTTCGAAAAAAAAAAATCAAATTTTTGATTCTCCATACTATCTTGTTTTCTCTCTTGCATACAAGATCCTGTTATCTGTTGAGCACAGACGTTGTACTATTTTCTTACATGGTATCAGAGCCTGGACTCTAGCAAGAAGATTTGGTAGTGTGCTGTAGTGTGTTTTCTGTATGCAAGCAAATTGTGAGAGATGCCCAACCCACATGACTACGAATCTCACCGATCGGCGAAAGCGGAAAGTTGGAGGCTCTAACTATCCACTCTGAAAGTTTAAGATGAAGACCATCCTAAGCACATACGAGTTTTGGGACACTGCTATTGGGGTGGACGTGAGGCCGGTTGTGAGACCGATCCAGCCAATGCAGGACAACAGATAGTACCAACTGCAGATGAGATTCTCACGTGGACAAGAAGAAATCCAGATGTGCTGTGTTCTATTGTCTGCAGTGTTAGTGATTCCATCATGGTGTTAATTCAACATGTCACCACAGCAGAAGAGCATGGACGGTCTTGAAAAATCAGTACGAGACCACGAATCAGACGCGGATTTAGAATCTGGAGACTCAACTCGCGAACGTGAAGTTGTCTGATTCTGAAGTGGCACAGAAGTTCATCACCAGGGTGAAGAATCTAGACGATCAGGACTGCGATTGGCATCATCATCACCAACGAGAATCTAGCACGAAGGTGCATACAGATTCTCTCACCAAAGTATGATGGTCTTGTTACGGTGCTGAATACGTAGAACAGAAATCCGCCCCTCAACTTTGAGGATTTCAGTGCGATGCTTCTGGAGGAGGAGATGCATCAAAAGGCAAGGACTAGAGAAGATTCACCTTTCTAGACCAGATCAAAGAAACGTTAGGGTAAGGACTCTGGTAACCCATCTTCTTCTGATGATAAAAAGAGAAAGAAGAAGATCAAGTGCTTCTATTATAACAAGGCAAGGCACAAGCAGAATGAGTGCCAAAAGAAGATTGCAGATGAGAAGAACAGAGTAAAGAAAGAGTCCATCAATAGCGCGCAAGCAGTACTAGTAGAGCTGTTCGTCGCAATTGAGGAGATTTGCATGGAGGCAGTTCATGTACCTATGGATGAACTGTGGATCATTGACAGTGGTGCATCGTGCCACATGACCAGTCGGAAGGATTGGTATTCTCTCTACAGCCGGTAGGGAATGACATCCTGGTAGCAGTCGGCAATGATGCAAAATGTCCAACAAAAGAAAAAGGTATGATTGCTCTCAAGTCAGATGGAGTTGTAAAATAGTTGTCCGATGTTCTTTATGTGCCAGATATCAAGAGGAACTTGTTGTCTGTTTTTGCAATCATGGGTCGGGACCTCAAAGTTCAATTTGATAAGAATGGTGCACAGATTCTGGATCTTCAAGGGAAGGTCATTGGTAAAGGTACACGATGCAACAACATTTACGAACTCTCAGCTTTCAGTGCTCGAGCGGATGTGAAGAACACTAAGCTGTGGCATGAGAGGTTTGGCCATCTAAACCTTAGTTCTTTGAAGGAGATGCATAAAAGTGGAATGATTGTAGACCTACCAAAAATTTCAGATCTTCTCGATGTATGTGAAGCTTGCATGATGGGCAAGCAGCATCGGCATCCCTTTCCTAAAGAGGCCAGCAGGGAAAGGCTCCTCTAGAGCCCCTCTAGAGCTTGTTCACACGGACCTCTGCGGGAAAGATGGAGATGGAAGCTTTGGGTGGTTCCTACTACTTCATGACGCTGATCGATGACTACAGTAGAAGGATATGGATATACTTTCTAAAGACTAAAGACGAGGCTTTTAGTAGGTTCAAGGAATGGCATGTAATGGTCGAGAAAGAAATGGGGAGGAAGGTAAAGAAGTTGAGATCAGACAGAGGTGGAGAGTTCACATCAACTAAATTCGAAAGTTACTGCAAAAGTCACGAAATCAAGAGGCAGAAACCCCCACCACATACATCACAGCAAAATGGAGTAGCAGAACGCAAGATGCGTGTCATCTACGAAATGGGCCGAAGTATGATGAAAGGGAAAGATTTGCCAAAGACTTTTTGGGCTGATGCATGTAACACTACAGTTTACATCCTGAATCGTAGCTACATGAAGGCTGTGAATGGGATGACTCCACTGCAAGCCTTTTCTGGTAAGAAACCTTCAGCTGCACATTTCAGGGTTTTTGGATGTGACTGTTTTGTGCATGTCCCTGATGCTACCAGGACCAAATGGGAACCGAAGAGCCGAAAGTGTATTTTCTTGGGCTACAGTGAAGAGGCGAAGGGTTACCGTCTCTATAACCCTGTTACCAAGAAGGTAATTGTAAGTCATGATGTGGTCTTCTCAGAATAGCCATAGCAATTGGAGGAGGATGCTTCCTTCCCAGACAACCAGGACCAAGATATCCATCCTGTACCACCACCAATAGCAGACCGAACTCCCCCAACGGTGCTTGGGAGGATTCAAGACAAAGAAGATGAAGAAGAGCCTGCGGAACCACAACGGCAATGGCCATTCCCGAAGTGGGTAAAGCAGCTTTTCGATGGCAGAGAACCTCCGACCATTGAGGAGGAACCATCCGAACACCGCGGTCCAAGAGATTAGAGGAGCAAAGAAGGGTGCATGAACACTTGGTCAACTATGCTTTGATGATAGAAGTGATTCGAGCTGATGAACCCAAGTGTCTTGAAGAGGCACAAGGTGATGATAGGTGGATGGAGGCTATGCAGTCGGAGTATGGCTCCATAATGAAGAACAACACTTGGGACCTTGTGGATCGACCACCAAAACGCAAGATAATCGGAACCAAGTAGGTGTACAAGACCAAGTACAAGTCCGACGGCACATTGGATAAGTACAAGGCTCAGCTCATGGCAAAAGGATTTACATAGGTACAAGGTTTTGATTATCAAGATACTTTTGCTCCCACAGCTCGACTAACCACAATTCGTAGTGTTTTGGCTTTAGCTGCCCAGGGAAGTTGGCCCGTGTTTTAGATGGATGTGAAATCCACCTTTCTGAATGGAGATCTCAAGGAGGTGGTATACGTGGAACAACCACCAGGTTTTGAGATCCCCGGTTCAAAAGGTAAAGTCTGCAAACTGAAGAAGGCACTTTACGAGTTGAAACAAGCCCCACGGGTGTGGTACCAATGAATTGATGCCTACTTTCTACAAAACGGGTTCAAGAGGAGTTCATCTGATGCAAATTTGTATATCTTCAGAAAGGAGGCAGGTGTATGATCGTGGTCCTTTATGTGGATGACCTTGTCATAACGGGAAACCATGAAGGGAAGATCTCACAGACAAAGCATTTGCTAGGAAGAGAGTTTGAAATGACAGACCTCAGACTGATGCATTTCTGTTTGGGGATTGAAGTTTGGCAGGAGCCGAAACAAATCTTCATTTCACAGCTAAAGTATGCTGGAGAGATACTAATGGCATTTGGCATGGCTGAGTGCAAGATAGTTGGTACCCCTATGGAGGTTGACATGAAGCTCTCAAATGAGGATTCATCACCAGTGGTGGACGAGACGAAGTACAGAAGGCTTGTGGGCAGCTTGATTTTCCTGTGCAACACACGGCTGGACATCAGTTTTGTGACTGGTGTCCTAAGCAGGTTTTTCAATAAGCCCCAGGAGAACCATTGGAGGGCAGGGATGCGGGTGCTGAAATACATCAAAGGCACACTTGATTATGGCATCACCTATACCAAGGGCAACATCTTGATTGGATTCTATGACTCAGATTGGGCAGGAGACGTGGACAACATGAGATCAGTGACAGGGTACTGTTTCTCACTTAGATCTAGAGTTGTGTCATGGGTCAGCAAGAAGCAACCCATAGTTCCTCTTTCTTCTACCGAGGCCGAGTACAAATCTGCATGCTTTGCTTCTTGCGAGGCAGTGTGGTTGAGGAGGATTTTGGGGGACATGGGTGCAGTGTTGTAGAACAAGCCTGTAGAACAAGCCTACGCAATTATCATGTGACAATTAGAGTTGCATGGCGATTGCAAAGAACCCGATGTTCCATGCTCGCACAAAACACATTGAGATTCAATATCACTTTGTACGCGAGCTCATCATGGATGGAGAGGTTGACTTGGTGTACTGTCTGACTACAGAGGATGCTGCGGACATCTTCACGAAGGCTCTTGGAAGAGACTTGCTGGAGAGGCATCTTCATCGACTTGGCATTGGGTCGCTCTACTTGTAAGCCCCCCATATGAGGAGAAGGCAATTGAGTAGCTTGGTTATTCGGTAGGTCCTGGTTTGGACACCAAATGGGGGCCATGTGTGGCCTGATGGCTGGACAGCTTCAGATAGAGTTGGCACACCGCCAAGTAGGCTACATGCAAGTGCGGGAAGGCATCCCTTGACTGACTGCACTGAGGGTAGACAGAGCATTTCTCGGGGCAGCCCACTCTCAAGTTGCGGGGCCCGTTTGGAGCCTCAGATGATCCCGGATGGCTCTGGGCCGAATGGCAACCATAGGTTAGTTGCTCTGTTTTGCACACCGGTTCTATCGTATGGTCGGTGGCCTATTTTGGGACCGACCCCTAGTCGACCGTTTTGGGCGGACTGGGTCAGTCACCCAATTGAGCCTAACCAACTACAACTAGTGGCTATATAAGAGCAAGCCCGTGAAGCCTATTTCATCACTGGCTACAGCAACCCTAATTCCTTAGCATCTAGCCTCCGTCTTCTACTGTTTCTAGCATGCCATCAAAGCTTCTTTCACAGGAGCGCACGACAGGAGCGCACGATTGGGAGGCAGCGCCATCTATTGTATCAGTTCTACAGTAATCAAATTTTTGATTCTTCATACTATCTTGTTTTCTCTCTTGCGTACGAGATCCTGTTATCTGTTGAGCACAGACATTGTATTATTTTCTTACACTTCCTGCCATCATCGTGATGCATGTAGATAGGATACCCATCATTGCCAACCACAATAGACTGAGAGAATGCACGTGGATAGTGACAAATGAATTTGCCTTCAACCATGCAAACTGAATAGACATTCATTGCACCACATGGGCCATGGACATTGCATTGTCCAATAATCTCATGCAACTCTTGGAACAATGTTTTATCTGATAGCTCTACACACACCAATCGATCATAGTGGCTGATCTCCACAGGTTTGAAGGCACCTTCTAAAATTAGTAGTATGTGAGTGCAACAGACCTCTCTTTTGGAACTCAATGACACATACATATCTAGACATCTTCCCAAACAAATTATCTTTTATAATCGATTGCATCATTATGTAGAACACGTCATAAATATACACATTACTATGAGGCCTTATAGTATTGCTACATATAGGATTATGTTTATATTTGTATCCATGGTCTCATAAACTCATCATGTTAACGCTCTCCTCACCCATTGTCTCATGTATTTAGAATATTCAACAATGTTGCTATTCTTTGCCTTTTTGATGCAAATATCAAACAGTTTTCTAATAGTCATGTACATCTACAAGGTTCTTCTTTGGTTATTATGTTAGGATGTTTTCATTAAAACTAGAAATATTATCATATGTGACAAGAAACTATCAAGCTTTAACTTGTGTTAATTTTCTTCATGATGAAGATATCATGCTATGTTCTTGTCAAGACTACTTAGGATGCTTACACATTTTCTATGAGCTGCATCAAAACAATGCCCTTTAGAGATTTTGGTGCATATGTTTTAGTATAGGCATTGTTTGCATTAGTTGTGTTATCAATGATATTTTAGAGCTATTTATTCATGCATAATCCTTATACCACCATGTTCTCTTAGAGATTCCATAGTGAAATTCAATTTTCAAGATTATTTGGTAATGAAAGAAATATCATGATCATAATTTGTTTGAGAATTTTTGAGGTATTAAACTTAACACTGATATGCTTTAAGCTTTGTTTATTGATGATTTGTTTGTAGTAATTACAAGATTGAGTGTATGTTTGGCATAGGGTTATGCTACATGGCATCCAATATCATCTAGTTTTAGTTTCACATAGATAGGAGCCTCAATTTAAAGAATAATTGTATATTAACTAGTGGGAAAGGGGGAAGGGTTGGAAAGGTAGTGACATGGAAGGATCAACATAAGGGGAGTGGTAAAGAGGAGCAACTTGATGAATTATAATGGATCTATTAATGGCACGATCCTTCCATGACTAAAACCCCTCCCCAACCTACCACTTCCTTTTACCTTATTTATAAGGTTGCATATTTTATAATGGCTCTTTTATCAGGGGATCCCTATCATTATTGAAAAATCTCCCACCTACCACTCCATTTCACCTTATTTATAAGGATCATAAGTTTATTCCTACCTTTTCTGAACACATTATTTATCTAGCCTAGTGGTAAGACTCCTTTATTGAAAGGGAGAGGCTATGGATTCAATTTCCCTTATGCATGCTCAAGGTAATCTTCTGAATCCAAAACTTTTGGGAAAATAATGGGGAGTGTGTGCAATTAAACTAAAAGTGGAAAAAGATGAAATAATTATAAGCAATTATGATAGAACTATAGAGATTGCCTTATTCTTTATGTATTTTTAATACATTTTTAGGAGTGAGTTAACAAGTCATGGATAATTATCAACGACAAGCCAACTTGTTAGAGGAATATGAATCTAAGATGTATGCGAGGAGAGAATGATGCAAGGCATCTTTTTCTTTGCTAACTAGGTCACCTGTCTTGTCTTCATTAATTTCTTCGATCATCCTTGAGATTTTGTATGTAATAGTTATATGTTTTGCAAGATTTTCAAGATTCATAGAGCAATCATGTAGCAAAATCATGAAGGTTATCGACTACAGTATGGGAGAGAGAAATTTTTAAGAGGGTGGGTGTTCCAACTTCCTGTTTGGTGTACCATTATTACATTTGTATCCTTTGAAATCTCATAGGTCAATCCATTCTTGTGAATATTATCATGATTTATATTCTTCATCATGACGCTTGTGATTGTCAATTTTTCTCGTGATGGGGATCTCATCATATATTCATGCATATGTTTTGGTCCATGCCTAGTCCATGAACCTTAGAGCTATCACTTTGGTCATACCTAATTTGCAACAATTGTGTTCTCCTTGAGATCAAGGACTGAATTTTACTAAAGTTTATTTTAACACACAAGAAATATTATGATTTGAATTTATTTCAATAATATCAAACTTGTCAAACATTGGTAGTCTTTTAGTGAGGTTTCCAACTACAAGATATTCTACCATTATAACCATATCAATAGTGGCCCCTCAATTGAAAAAAAAGTAAAGTATACTAAATAGTGGAAATGGGAGAATGGGAGTGGGAAAGGTAGCAGATAAGAGAGGATTAACATATAGGGAGGTAGGGGAGAAAGAAAGGGGACGAATGAAGAGGAGTATCGGTGGATTATATATTTATCTATTCATGAGAGGACCCCGTTATTGGACTGGCCAAGATCATCACGATCTACAAGTTGAGTGCCTTCATCAATTCGTTCACATTCTCCTTCATCATTTTTTAGATCTATCGTCAGCAGCAAGATTGTCACCTTGTAGTTCGCTCCCTTCATCTTCAGTTTCACTAGAGTCTGCATGCGCAGATGCATTGCCTGTGGCCTTGTGCACTATTTCCACTTCTTGTATTATGAGCTTAAGCATTTTATTCAATATTTTCCTAACAGCTATTTTATCTGACGTAGTGGGTAAGACTCCTTTAGTGAAAGGAAGAGGTTGGGGGTTTAATTTCTCTTGTGCATGCCCAAGGTAAGATTCTAAATCCATTACTTTTGGGTGGATTGAATTCCCCCAAAGCATCAAATGTCCTCTTTATAAGATATTGAATGGACCCCAAATGGGTATGGAATAATTGTTCAATTAAGGGCATCAATTATACCATGATGGAGAGCATAAGTGAGTAGGCTAATGATGGAAATGGATCAAATCCATTAGAACCCATTATGATAAAGCCGCACAAATTGCCTTATTATACTATGCATTTTTTTTGTACATTTACCTTGAAGGTGCAACTTCATTTTTCTTGTTCTTTTTATCTTAGAGTCACACGTCCATTTTTTGTTGTTTAGATTGAAATAATCAATTTCAAGTTAAAAGCCTTACTATATTTTGAAGAAATAGTTAAAATGCATAAATAAATAGGTAAGAATAAACCAACTTCTTTACAAAATATAAGTGAAGAAAGAATGGTGAGAGGAAATTTCTTTTTGCCTAAGATGTGTACATTGTCTTGATTAGTTTTGCAATTCTTCATAAGACTTTGAGTGTGATCTATGTTTGCAAAGTTTCCAAAATATATATTTCCATCTATATACCAGAGAAAGTGGATAATGAACATTTAATTATCAATAGTATTTTAGCAAAGAGTCACAACTTAGTGTACCATTGGTAGGCTAAATGGAACCTTTGGCAAGTTGTGATTCAGTTGTACTGAGTCTAAAGTGTCTAAAGTCCTATGAGATGATCTATAATGAATATGATATTCTAAATCGTGGAAATGAAGTTCTCACTTGTGCTCTAAAAGATATTGATGTAGCCAATGATAAGAGTTGGAAGATTAGGTGCTCACTAAACAAGTTCATATCCTTGGGGCACCCCAAGACACATAGCATCATTTTTACTATGGCACATGGCGTTTTATGTCCACACATGAACTATAAAGCCATGGTACCACTGCACAAAGAACACCAGATGCAATCTTCGGTAGTGTTAGTGGAACTCAACTAGAGAGGAAAGAAGCTGCTCCCATAGATGGTGACCTCTTGAATGTGGTCAAGTTGTTAAACCAAGATCACAAACTTGGCTTTTGGTAGGAATGAGGCCAACAATATGGTGCTCTATCTTGTAGGCACTGAATGAAAATCTTCACCTATTGTTTGTCCTTTGAGGATTAAGTAATACAAATGGATGATGGGAGTCAAGGGAGCTACAATGAAAGCCCCTCTTGCCAAACCAAGAAGGCCGCCACCAAGATTACATTCCCAAGTACTCAAAATGAAATATGTGCCTACTACCCTAAAGGAGAAAGGAAGCGACAAGGAAAGGAGGAAAGGTGAAAGAAAGGGGGGATGGAAAAAGAGGGGAAAATGAGGAAAAAAGGGTTAAGAAGAGAGAAATAACCCTTAAAAAGGACCCAAACAAGGGGATTTTGAGAAGGCAAAAGCTACACTTATTTGGTCCCATTACGCCAAACAAGGGGCATTGAGAAGGGAAAAGCTACCATTTTTTAATCACACCACTTTGCCACCAACCAAGGTCTTTCAGAACCAACCAAACCAAGAAAAGGAGATCCTACAACCCAAAAAACATAGCAAGAATGAGGATCTAGTATGTAAGGTATCTTTTTCTGAATAGCTAAGTCGAGTACATGGCCTTCATTACCTTTTACGATCCTTCCCAAGTTTTGGTGTGTAATAGTTCTATGTACTACAAACTTTCCAACAGTAATGGAGCTCAATCTATGTACTTAAATATCATGAAGGTTACAGACTATAGTATGGGAGAAACCAATTTTCAAGACATGTTGAAGTTCCCATTTGTCACACCATTGGTGTATTAGTTTTCTTTTAAAGCTCCCAAGTTGCATATATTTTGGTCCATGACTACTCCTACTGCAATTGTGTAATCCATGAACCTTGGAGCTATTACTTTGATCATACCTAATCCTACTACAATTGTGTTCTCCTTGAGATCAAGTATTAAACTTTACTACTAAAGATGACTTTGCAATACAAGAAATATCATGATAAGATTAGATTTTCGTAGTTTTTTAGTGATATTTCTATTAGTTAGAAGGTTAAGGTGTGTGTTTTTTCCTAGGGCTATAAATTCGTTGAATTGAAGATCTTCTATGATTACTATAACATCAATGCTATGGGGCCGTTGATTGAAGAAAAAGTTAAGTGTATAAAATAGTGGAAAGGAAAGGAAGGGAAGGGGAAAGGTAGTGGATAAGTGAGGATCAAAATGTAGGGAGGGGAAGGGAGAGAAAAGGGGAGGGGTAAAGAGGAGCATCTAAATGAATTGTATTGAATCTATTCCTGAGGGGTGTGTAGCCCTATAATTGCTACCCGTCTCTTTATTTATGAGATTAAATAGTTCATCCATACCTTTTCATAACTACTTGTTTATCTAGCCTAGTGGTAAGACTCCTTGAGTGAAAGGGAGAGGTCATGGGTCTGATTTTCTCCTATGCTTGCTCAAGGTAATATTCAAAGTCCATCTTTGTTGGGTGGATCGACACACCCCAAAGTATCAAATGCCTTATTTGTAGGATACAAGATGGCCATGGAATATTTGGTGAACTTCAGGGCATTTATAACACCATAATGGGGAGTATAAGTGAGCAAAGTAATGATTGAAATAGATCAAAGACATTAGAAGCCATTCTGGTAAAGTTACATAAAGTGCCTTGATATATTATGCAAATTTTTTCTATTACATTTTACATTTGAGTGGCAAGGTGCGGAGGTTGAAATTTTTGAATAAAAAACCTTGCTATAAAATCTAAGAAAGAGTTACAAAGGCATGGATGAATCGGGTAATAATAAACCACCTTCTTGAAAGTACAAAAGTTGAGGTGATGTGAAGAGAAAATGATGCAAGGAAATTTTCGTTGGCTAACCAAGTTGTGTATATTTTCTTGAATACATTTTGCAATTCCCCATAGGATTATGAGTGTAATAATTCTATTTTTTGCAAAATTTTCCAAAAAAGATGTACATGAGCCTATATAGTAAGAAATGCATAATGAAAATTTAATTAGCAATAGTTTTGTGGAAACCTATTCAATATAATTTATTGAAAGATTATAGTGTGGGAGAAAATACTCATTATAATGCACTAAAGGTCATAGTGTGAGAGATACCTATCTTCAAGAGGGGTTTGTGTTTTTGTTCGATGAGTCCCCGATATATATTTTTTTCTTAAAAACTCATAAAACATCCCTCTTGGTGGAAGTGGTCACAAAGAACCACCCTTAGTGTGCCCTTGGAAAGCTAAATGGATCCTTTGCTAGGGTTGTATTTGGTTTTATCTATCTATAGTGTCTAAAATACTATAAGAGCATATTATTTAATTAACATGACGTCGAAAAATGAGGAAAATACATTGGCTTGTTCTCTACATGACCTTGATGTAGCCAATTACTGGACTATTAGCAAGTTTAAATGACAATTGGGATTTCGATGCCAATACATTAGCTCATAAAATAGTGAATTTTTCTGCATGACATTTAGTTCCTCTATAGAAACCTATAACAAACAAGCTTGCAAGAGTGTTGCAATGTGAAATAGGTAATGGTAGGTAGTGACCTACCTTTTAAATGCCCTAAACCTATGCGGACTCCTTAATGGTATGGTTCACTACAAGCATGCTTATTTCAAATGCCATCTTTGCTTTACAATAGAGAGTTATTGGTCCCATGTTTCCAAAAATGCCAAGTTGGGGCAGTGGTGGAGAGGGTGGGGGACATTTCCATTTTATTAGGTGTCCATATATTAGAAAACAAAAATTCAATTCATTAGAATGCATGTGATTTGGAGGGGAAGAGAGGGAGAATATACTAAGATTACTTCAATCAAAGGGGTCTTTTCTAAAGTTTACTTTTTTAAAGCACAACACGTTTGGAGAATTTTGATTTTTTCAACCACATACACATCCTATAATAAAGATTCCACATTCATTTCTCTATGCATGCATGTGTGTATGTTGATATTTGCACAAGTAGTAATGTAGGTTTCCATTTTTTTGAAGATTGGAGTACTCACTAGGTATCTAATGTGAACACTATCCATGTGATGCTTTTTTAAAAATGGTTTTTGCTAAACAATGTGCTTAACTATGACATTTGAGCATTGAGTTACACTTTTTTGCAAGCAAGAGAAGACATTAGGAGCACTATGGCAACATCTAGACAACATCTAACTTCAACTATTAAAGAATATTAATCAAGCTTTGGAAGTGTTGATTTTGTCAAACATGTTAGCCATACGTTGTTGCATCTGGCATATTAATTTTTAATCCATGAATCACTTGTTATTTCCTTATGATGTGAAATCCTTGCACATCACATGCTATACTTTGGTCACTATAGGAAAGTTTGCAATGAGTTTATGACACATCAACAAAAAGACCAAGCATAAGTGCTCAATGCTCATTTGAGCAATCATAAAAGGTGTGCATTGAAAGCAAAGATGGTAATTTTTGTTTAAAAATTGGAAATGGTAGGTGCATGAATTACTTTATAGATAACACTACAATGATTCCCATATAGCAATCCCAATCATATTATTTGGTAGACCTTCCTTGTGTGTACTATCTCCAATGTAGTGTTGCCACCCATTGCTCTTGGACCATGTACCATGTTGGAAAAGATCGAACAAAAAAAGGGCCAAGATCCTCATTATAAAACTTCTAGAGTTTGGTCATCATTCAAACTCTTATTGGCTTGTTCAAATAAGAGTGCTAAAATTGTTAATCTAAGTCAAACTATGAATAAACTCAAAGATGCTCGTACCAATGCTTGATCTTATGGATTTGTATATATAAAAGATAATTGTTTCTCAGGTATGGATAAAACGTGGAATTCGTTGCAATCGCCGAAAATGTTTGATAGTATTCTCTTTCTCATTAATATGTTCAGCTACGTCTTGGAAAAGAGAGGAATTCATTCATTTGCATTGATATTGAGCTAAGTTGTGGTTGGAGGTAAAACAAGGAATCTTGGCTTATCACCTATTTGTTTCACGTTAAATCAAATATGAGCACTAACTTACATTTATCACCTACTTGTTTCACGTTAAAGCCCATTTGTTAAGGGGTGCATTGGTGCAAGCATTAAATCCTTGCATTGGGAAGAGGTTGATATAATTTTTAATCAAGCCACAGAGATTGAGTTATTCTATTGATATTTGTGGCAATGGTGTCAATGAGCATCCAATGGACGCTACGAGTGTCCTGAACTCATTGCTTCGTGGTGTGATAATAATAGCTCCCTCTTTGCTGATAGTAGATGATGTGAACCATCAGCTCCATTGACGGCAGTTGAACCATTGGTTGCATTGAGCCAGCCACCTATTAGCTTAATCTATTCAGTAGTCCAAGAATAGTATGATGAAGAAAATATGAGATACTTCCAATATGTGCGCTGTGACCTTTGTGGCGTTTTGACAAAGTCGCTACGCACATACGTATTACGAAGGGCCTCGAAAGCCTGGGATGGGGGAACACGAGTTTGTTCAAATGTCAAACAGAGAGGAGGCCCTCAATAGCGGTCACATGGCTTCTAGCCGTTAATAAGCTCACACGTGTGACATCGATCGAGCGTGCTGCCAACGCTGCAACGGGCAGAAAGTCGCGCCAAGTCAGCAGTACAGGCACGTGTCTGCGGGTGAGGATTCCACGTGGCGGGAAAGTAAAGAAGAAAATGTGCTGCGATGAGCTGGAGGAACGTTGGGGGCGTCGCCCAGACAGGCGGCCCGCCGCCAGATTGCGGACACCTAATTTAGTCTGGAAACCGCTAAGACAGAGGGAACCGCTAACTGTGGCGGGCCCGAGGACCAGAAAATGCCAAGAGGAAAGGCGCTGCCGGGTTTACCGACCGGCCTTTGCCGGCAGCCAGTTTGGACGTAGAGCTCACGCCTTACACTTTTCCGACCGCCGGGTTCCTATAAATACATCCGTAGTCCCCTAAGTTTTTCGCTTTGCCACTCCGCCCTTTCCGACAGCTCGAGCTTTTCCGATCGCCTTCCGTCCGACTTTCCGTCCATTTCTTCCTCTTCTTCATCTGGTAAGCTCGCCTTGCCTCCCGATCTACGGGAGTTTTCCCAAACCTTCAGCGTCTATGTCGTAGATCTCGACGGCTTCTTGCTTCGCTCAGATCAGATCTTGCTGGTTTCTGCAAGTGCGATCGCTTGTAACTTCCGTGATCTGTTTCTATCATCGGCTTTTGCGTTTCATGTTCTTTGTTTGTCGAGCGCCGGGTCCTTGTATTTGTTTCCCGTCGGATTAAATGCGGACATCAGGTGCTCTTAGCGTTTCCGTTGTCAGGTCCTCTTCAGATGATCGGTCTTGCCGTATATGATTCTCTGCGTGTATTGCGTTGTGGGATTCTTCGTTCTGGGATTTGTGAGCGTGGGTTCTTAAGGGTTTTCTGTCGAAAATCGTGTCGCTCGCCTTTCGATGCTTTAAAAGGTTGCGGTCTGTAAGACATAATGGCCTGTTTAAGGGTTTTCGGTCATGAGATGGGCTTTTGTCGAAAATCATCGTCACTTTTGATGGGTTCTCATCTGAACTAGTAGCGTCTTGATGGTGAATCGTCGCTCATGGCATGGTTTTGCTTTTCAGAAAGGCCGTCTCCGAGTGAATTATGGAAGCTCACGGACAGGCTCTCTCTGCCTCCAAGACCTCCGTCACTTCGCCAAAGACTCAGTCCCCTCAAGAAGTCGCCCCCAAGTCAACATTCTCGATGCCTGACCACCACGATGATTCGCACAAATCTGGTGTCCGCCAGTGCCTCTGTGCCCCCACCACGCACGAAGGATCTTTCCGTTGCCGCCTTCACAGGTCCTCACAGGTCAAATGGCCTAAAATTGTCCCTTCTCACGAGGACTGGCCAAAGGTTCCGTCAAGGCCTCCAACGTTCCCCACTTCTGCTACTAAAACTATCGAGGCGCAATAGCGCATCCCGCAGGTAGATGCCAGAGGAGTCATCCAGTACCTCAAGGATCATTACCATCCGCATTATGCAGTCTATGTAGCGGTGTTCAATTTTGCCACAAATCGTTGTTTTGTGTTCATCTTCCCCTGAAGATATCGTCGTCCCAGACCTTCCGGCCAGTGCGTACGAGATTTATATATGTATCACGATCTGATAGAGGAAGAAAGATTTGACATGCAAACGCTCAGCTTAATGCTGTGTCTACAATTCAAAAGACTTAAGCTTGTGGTTTAGAGATCCGTTAGGGTCTCGAATGGTAGTTTTGAACTGCAAAGCAACGGACCTACGGGATCCGCAATTGCAACTTCGTGTTTTGGAGGCATTTGTACAGACTTTGTTCCATTATTTATAAGTTCTTTCACGTGTATTTATAATAAGTTATTGAACCCGTAGTCAGAATCTCAGGGGTATAGGGTATCTCCTCTAGTTGGAGTTGTGTTTTTTCGCTCACATAGCGCAGGCCTAGGGTTACCACCCCTCTTGTTGGCCACCTTTTTGTAAAGGTCTAGTTGGGCCTGACCCCCTTCTTTCTAATGTTAAACACACCTTTTGGGAAAAAAAAAGTTATTAAATCTGTCCCACAAATGCGCAAAACAAGAATTTTGGCCTTTATTCAGTAGGGACGATTCTCAAGTATTATTCTTTTTTCATTATAATATACAAAGTTTTTTTTAATAATAAAATAAAACAACCTATTATATCAATGGAGGTGCTCAACCCCCAAAATACAAAAATGGCTAATCGATAATGGGTCAACCGCCGTAGCTTGCACTCCCACAAGTAGTTGCAAACCTTACAATATGTCTTATAGTATACTAAGTTTTTTCTTAAAAAAGGTATTCTTAATTATACGTTAGTTCCTTAACATGTGCACTAAAAAACGTGTCATTACATAACGATATCACAAAGGACATCTCTTGCATGAAAGGAAGAATTAGTTAAAGAATTTACTGGTATTGTAGGTGTCATTGGAATTCAAGGGGTTCAATTGTGTTAAATCTCTTAACTACATGTTAAAGATGCTTGAAAAAACTAAATCTCATTGAAATATGTACTTTTAAGGATGTGTATTGCTTGATGGTGGAGTGGGAATGCTACCTTAGACTTTTTATTAAGTATTTATAAAGATGCTTGAAAAAATTGAATCTTAATGAAATATGTACTTTTAAGGATTTGTGTCAAAACATTAAACAAAAGGGCTTGCTTAATGGTGGAGAGTGGGAATGCCACCTAAGATTTTTTATTAAGTATTTATAATGAGCATCAAATCTTAATCAAAACTCCACAACATTGGAGCTACTTGAGATTTTTGTTAAGGGCTTGCTTAATGATGGAGAATGGGAATGCTACTTCAGATTTTTTATTAAGTATTTATAACGAGGAGTGTATTTAAATCAAAACTCCAACATTGGTGCTACTCCAGATTTTTGGTGGAGAGTGGCAATGCTACTTATGATTTTTTATTAAGTATTTACAACAAGGATCGAATCTAAATCAAAACCCCACAACATTGGTACTACTTCATATTTTTGGTAGAGAGTGGGAATGCTACTTAAGGTTTTCTTATAGAGTATTTATAGTAATGAGGATCAAATCTAAATAAAAAACGAGGATCAACTCTAAATCGAAACTCCAACATTGGTATTATGGGAGAAAGGGAATGGTACTAAAGATTTTTTATTAAGTATTTATAAGGAGGATCAAATCTAAATTGAAACTCCACAACATTGGTACTCGTCTTAAAGCTATGCTACTTACGATTTTTTATTAAGTATTTACAACAAGGATCGAATTTAAATTGAAACTCCACGACATTGGGGCTACTTAAGGTTTTCTTATTAAGTATTTATAACAAGGATCAAATCTAAATCGAAACTCCATGACATTAGTGCTATTAAGATTTTTATTATTGGAGAAAGGGAATGCTACTTAAGATTTTTTATTAAGTATTTATTAGGAGGATCAAATCTAGACCAAAACTCCACAACATTGGTACTCGTTTTAAAGCTTTGAAAAGAAGCCATTATTTATATCAACAAAAATTAAAAATTCGCATTAATTTGTCTCCATTCCTGTCGCGAACTAAAAATTAATCTAAGCATTCCAAAAATTTTGGACTCAAAAAGGGGCCCTTTGGAGAATTACTAAAATATTAGAGGCTTGGATAAGGGAAAATGGTATCCATAAAGGAGATTATGCCATGTGGACTTCTCTATAACAAAGGATCCCTAAATCTAGGGGAAATTTTAGTTTTTTTTCAAAATACCCAAAAAAATGTCATTGGTGCTTCATAATAAAAAATTATCTTTGGCAGGCCTGCTCTGATCATGTCAGGCCTCCTTGTTTTCCTCCCATGGCAAACTATCCCCTAGCTAGAACTATGCTCACGTTTTCCATTTGGTTCAACCATTTGGCCCAAACTTTGACTTCCTAACCAGCTCTCTCCGTATTCTCTCTCTTCCAAAAGGTTTTAAACATTCATTCCCGCCACTTTCTAGCAGTTGGTTTCAAGATATCTTCATTCCACTCTTGATTAGTCATTCTCTCTCCTCTTTGCTCACGTTCTTCTTCCACATTCGAAAATCTCTTAGAGAAACTTTTGCCCAAGCTCTATTCATCCCTCTTCTCTTCCATTCATTCTCTACTTATTTCACTCTCTCTTAGAAACCAAAGTTGCGACCTAAATCTGCTTGGAAGGAGTGAGAAAAACGGATGTTCTCTCATTTTCGGTTCTTTCTCTACCTTTTTAGAGTATAGAAAGTCAACTCCTGAAGTTGCAACCTAAATCTGCTTAGAAGGAGTGAGAAAAACAGGTGTTCTATCATTTTCGGCTCTTTCTCTACCTTTTTGGAGTATAGAGAGTCAACTCCAGAAGAAGGAACACATACTTTCTAGGTAATGAAGTGATTTCGCCTTGAAATTTTTATCTGTAATAAGTAAATACATTTTTGTATCGCACTTTGTCTATATGTTTGTTACAAGAGACAGGGAAGAGGGAGAGATTGAGGTAGATGATATTTAAAACTACAAGACGATTTTCGACATTTTTTTCTTCACTGGTAGAGGAATAGATAGATAGATAGAGAGATAGATAGATAGAGAGAGAGAGAGAGAGAGAGAGAGAGAGAGAGAGAGAGAGAGAGACTATTTCGAACTCCCATGTTTTTTTCTATTTGAGGGGATGAGTGAGGGAGAGAGACATAAAATAGTCGTTTGTTTCTTCATTAGTATAGGAGGGATAGAGAGAGAGAGAGAGAGAGAGAGAGAGAGACATTATATTTGAAACTTCTATGTTTTTTTATCTGTTTGAGGGGATAAGTGAGGGAGAGAGACATAAAATAGTCGTTTGTTTCTTTGCTAGTGTAGGAGGGGTAGATAGAGGAAGGGAAAAGAGAAAGAGAGATTATATTTCGAATTGCCATGTTTTCTTCCGTTGAGGCGATGATTGAGGAAAAGAGACAGAGATTGTATTTCAAACTGCTAGGTTTTAGAAGTATTTGAGAAAGAAGGAAGAAAAAGAGATCCTAATCAAAGAGTTTTGGTAGGGAGAGAGAGAGTGATATGATATTGACAATGTTTTCTTTGTTTGTGGAGAAATAGAGCAGGAAGAGAGCATATCGTAAACTAAGTATTTCAAAATAATTTGATGTTTGTTTGTGTGAGGGGTAAGGTTTGGAAGATAGACTGGGAGAGAGAGAGAAGCATTCATTTTGTTTATTTTTGTGAGAGGTTTAGTTAAAGGAGAGAGGGAAGAAGGGGGGGGAGAGAGAGAGAGAGAGAGAGAGAGAGAGTTGCAAAGAAAGAGAAAGAGACAATAGAAGACATAAATTTGGAGGGTCTATGGAAGTAGAAAGAGCTAATTTTAATCATATGGTGTTAGATATGCTCAATGCCCCACCCTCCTTGTAACCACTAGGTCCAAGGTGCTCAAGTTGTAAGGGCCCCATATGAGGAGAAGCCATGTGTGAGCTCGTGACACTGGATGGATCCTGACTTTCATGTCAGATGAGGTCTATCAAATAAGACCGTTGATGGTAGAAAGGTGATTGTGTAGGAGCCCCTTATTCTTGCTAGGGCCTGGGGGCCAGGAGCCCCCCTGGTGGGGATTCGGGGGCTCTCGCCCTGAGGCGACGATATAAGGAATATTCTTTGAATATTTCATGGACGACTAGTTGGTTTCACCGACTAGGTTGACTGGTCGGTTCCACCGACTACGTTGATCCGACTACTGCCCTCATAGCTATAAAGAGGCGACCTCCCCAATCCATTGCATCAGATCAGTTCAGATCAGATCAGATCTTCCAGCTAGTAGCTCTTCACCTAGTATCTATCTAGATTGCCATCTAAGCTCCATTATGGGAGCACACGGGTGGATGGAGCCATCATCTGTACTATATCAGTATTGAAGGAAATTTTTGTTCCTCTCCAGTTTACTATGTACTCTCTATTCTTTGTTCAGTTTCTGTTCCGCTGCGCCGTGTAATTTAACATATGGTACAGGGGCAAAAACTATGGAAGTAGAAAATGATAGATATAGAAGTAGTTTACAGTCTATTGTATTGAAGAATGCTAAGGATGAGCATGGGGAATGGATTCCTCAGCTCTACAGGAAATATTCTTGGATCACAATGCAAGCCACTAATCGTGGGTGCTACAAAGTGGGTCAGAAGGAGGCAATGGACATCTCCAAACATTGGAAGGGAAGGATCTTAGATTTTAAAATTTCTCCTGGCAGTAACACAGTGACACAAGTATATAGTCAGCATGTCTTTAAGCATGCAAACATATACATGCATCCGAATGCAAAACTTCCATATCGTAGGCCCAATTGTAAGTTTTTCAAAGTGTACTAGTACTTCATTTGCTTTTTAGAGTATTTGCATTTATTTGGGGACTTTGACACAACTGTCTTATGTCTTGTATTTGTTTTACAAACTTATATCCATCTACTTACAAAGAGTGGGAGCCTGCAACATGCGTAACTGGTGTGTTGCATGTCCTCCATGTTGAGATCAAGAGTCTTTAGTATGAAGGTCGCACACCATCAGAATTAAAAAAGGATAGGATCTTCTTCTATGACTCAATGTTCATTGTGCCAGATGAAGAAGGACAGTATGGTAGATTAGAATCTCTTCCCTTGCCCTCTTTTGTTAGTCCGGAATGGGGCCGCTTCCAAGCATGGAGATAAGTGAATCATATAGAAATAGAATGTTTAATGATGTGAGAAATGCTATGAAGCCAACTACTGGTGGAAGAAATGCTAGGTTGAGCTAGTTTCTTCCATTTCCATGCTTTGTTGATTTCTTTGCAAGTTGTAAGAAATTAAGGAAAACAAAGATTACTTACACTTGCAAGAGCTTAGAAATGGACTGGCTGTCTGAGCTATTTGACAATGAATGGACAATAAGAACATGTCATGCTGAAGATTTAGTACAATGTCGATTGAATAATTTAGATGTGACATTTTGGTGAAAAAATCTTACAATTCTTGTTTGTATAAAAAATGATCAAAATACTGTGTATTAACAGATCCCAAATTTTGCAGGTATTTCATTGGAAGGCGAAATCTCTAAATGACTTTCACATATAGAAGGTTTAGATGAAAGAACCTGCAAAGGGAAGCAATGGATGATGATTTGCATGATGGGACTCACAGTCCTGTTGTCAAGGTATCAATTTATCGGCAAGGACATTATGATCTAATGTTGGAATTGGAAGAGGAGTGGACCATGCGATTTATCAGGGAAGAATTGCAGAAGAATTGCAGTTGGCAACAACAAGCCCTCCCCAAGATTATTATTTTAGACTTGATAATCGCAAAGATAGATATAGGGATGAGACAAGTATCCTTTGTAAGAATTGTTGCCCCCCCCATACTCTAGAGATAGTAGAGACATGATGGTAGGTATTTTATAATATCCAGTTTCTTGGATCCTTAGTGCTTCAACAATGCACTTGGCAATGAAGCATTGTTACATGTATGAACAAAAATCATAAATAATACAAAGTATTGTTTCATTTATTGTTAAGATTTTATTTATTAAGTTTTCACCTCTAGATTGATGGATCTCTATGGTCTATGAATGAGAAAGCGATAAATATTTGTAATTTTAAATCTGTGTGGATATTTGTATATCTGTATTGTGCAAGAGAGAGAGTGTGTGAGAGAGATAGATAAGCAATTAGAGTGTGCAAGAGAGTGTGAGTGTGTGTGTGTGTATGTGTGTGTGTGTGTGTGTGTGTGTGTGTGTGAGTGAGAGAGAGAGAGAGAGAGAGAGAGAGAGAGAGAGAGAGAGAGAGAGAGAGAGAGAGAGTTGAGAGTGCAATAAGCGACACAAATAATGCACCTAGCCATGAGATAGAGTTAGATGTATGAATAGAGAGAGAGAGAGAGAGAGAGAGAGAGAGAGAGAGAGAGAGAGAGCAGTCATGGACACAAATAATGCACGTGGCCATCAGATAGAGTTAGATGTATGAGAGAGAGAGAGATACTATGAGAGAGAGAGAGAGCAGTCAAGGACACAAAGGGAGGGAAAGAGATAGAGGGAGGGGGAGGGAAAGATGGAGATGAAGATAGGGACAAAAAGAGGGAGATGGAGAGTGGGACAGAGAGAGAGAGAGGTAGAGAATGGGAAGAGAGAGAGAGAGAGAGAGAGAGAGAGAGAGTTAAGATTGCATTTATTCATTTCCACCTCTGAGTTGAGAAAGAGAAAAATAAGAAAGTTAATTAAGGTCTTTGAGAGACTATGAGATTGAAAAAAAACCCAGATACAACTGATCCAAAGGGTGGAGCTGCTAACAAAATACAAAAAGTGTATATGTAAAATCAATGTCCATGACATAGATAGCTAAGGGCAACAAGGCAACAAGATGATCATTGGGGGTGTGTGTGTGTGTGTGTGTGTGTGTGTGTGTGTGAGAGAGAGAGAGAGAGAGAGAGAGAGAGAGAGAGAGAGAGAGAGAGAGAGAGAGCAAAAATGGACACAAAGGGAGGGAAAGAGATAGAGGGAGAGAGAGAGCACAAATCCCAGAGGTTGGGGGGGACAAGGCAAGTAGAGCAAGAGAAGGCAAAGTAGAAGGAAGGCCAGCCATGTTCGACAGCATCAGAGAGGAGGGAGGGGTGCTGAGACTAAGAGAAAGGTTTGATGGGGTAAGAGGAGCACCAAGCAGAAGCAACACAGGAGCTATGGCGGGAAGCAGAGAAGAGGGTGAGTTTGGGAGGATGCAGGGGATGATCAGACGAAGGTGGAGAAGAAGATGAAGAAGCTCTGATTCGAAGATGATGAAGAAGAAGAAGAGGAGTATGGCTGTAGAACAAGGCACTGCAATTGCAAGAGTTATCTCCCACCACTCCATCTTTGTTTCTTCTTCTTCTTCTTCTTCTTTCACATCAAGCTCCAAGATTTATCAACATTCTATCATCCAAAGCTCTCAAAGCTATGGCACCTCTGCAATCACAGACAATCACCCAACTCTAATAGTCAGACACAAGGGCTCTGCAAAGAGGATGAGATAGAGAGAGAGAGAGGGAGGGAGATAGCTAAGGGCAACGAGAGAGAGAGAGAGAGAGAGAGAGAGAGAGAGAGAGAGAGAGAGAGAGAGAGAGAGAGAGAGAGAGAGAGAGAGAGAGAGAGAGAGAGAGAGAGAGAGCTAAGGGCAACGAGAGAGAGAGAGAGAGAGACAAAGAGAGAGAGAGAGAGAGAGACAAAGAGAGAGAGGAGACGGAGATAGCTAAGGGGGGAGAGAGAGAGAGAGAGAGAGAGAGAGAGAGAGAGAGAGAGAGAGAGAGAAACACTTTCCAAAGAAAAAATAACAAATTTAAAAATATTGTAATTAAGAGCATTTTTAAGGGCAATGCCCATTTTATAAAGTGCACTTCTAAGGTCATTTTGACATTTTCAGTTTCCCACTCGTGAGTAACCTTGCATTCCACAATCTCCTCTTTCATCTTCCCGAGCATCCTCCTACACTCATGGCTTCCCCTAGAGAGGCTTTTGACCAGTGGATTTCATCCACTGATTCCCATGCCTCTGCAAATCAGGTTTATCCTATCGTCTGCAAGGCATTCCATCTTGAGTCACACTTGAGAGCTCTGCTTCCTTTAGATAATCCCTCTCTTTAGTTTTTTGATAGACTGATCCATGGGCAATCTATCACGATTGCTAACTCCCCTCACCAATGGGTTTCATTGCATATTTTGAGCTCTTTTGACCAGAGTGCTAACTTCAAGAAGACACTAGGTAGGGCCATGGAGAATGTCCCTATTTCTCTCTGTGAGTACAATATTCCCATCAGGGATGATTCATCTTCCCCAATTCATTTAATCGAGAGAGATGCAACCCTTACCGTTCTCCTTACGACTAGCAAGTTTGATGAGGATGTTGGTGAGCAGCCCAAGGGTCCTGTATCCACAAGTGGTGGAGCAGGTCCATCAACAAGTGGTGGAGGAGATGACCTAATCCTAGACCTGGAGCCTCAGGAGCATACTATTAGCCTAGCTTAGGAGCAAGTTGAAAGCGAGATCATCTTATCTTCATATCCAACTCATGCATATCCATCCTCTACCTATAATCCAGATGAGGCAGCAACCAAGACACCTTGCTTCAGTTGATCCAATCAAGATTGAGGGTGAGGAATACCTTACCCTATTGGAAGTGATGGAAGAAACCGATCTCCGAGACGATGAGGTGCTATGTCGGCTCTCGAATGACACCTTTGATGATGTCATTGACTTTGATGCTCTAGTCAATCCAACAATCAATGAGATTGTATGCTTTGATGACTCGAGCCTCACCGATCTGGCAATCCAACTAACACAGAAGGCAATTGAGGATGCCGCATCAGAGTATGACATGTCCGATGAGCACTTCATGAATTTGCAAAGGGAATTGTTTGGGGAGAGAGATGAAGAAGTTGGCACCTCAAGCCAACATGAAGTTCAAGACCAACCACAAAAGGGAGTCCAGTTGGACATTGTAGCTGATGCACTCCGCGATGAGGTAGAAAAGGTATGTAGCTTTGCCAACTTCATCATGTGATTCAAAATCATCAGTATAATTCTAGGTTCCATTTTAGCAACAAAAATCATTGCTTTGCCTTCAACTAGTAGGGAATAAAAAATAGGGTTTAGGGTTTAGAGTACAAAACCCAACCAAAATTTATGATTTAAAACCCAAGACATCCTGCCACTGCTAGTCCATTTCTGGAAACAATTAGGGTTATGGTTTTGTAATTTAGAAAAATAATATTTGAAAAAATCAAATTTGGAGGGCTATTGTAGAAACTGTCGCACGATGTCGAATTTGGGGCTTTCAGGGAGTTTTTTTGCATGAAAATGATGCACATGGTTGCTAGGGTCTCAGTGGCCTCCCAAATTTGATTAAGGGAATTAAAAATAGGGTTAAGGGTTTAGGGTACAAAACCCAACCAAATTTTATGATTTTAAACCGACGACATCCTGCCACTACCACACTTGCCCCTGCCACTCCATTTGTGGAAAAAATTAGGGTTATGGTTTTCAAACATACGAAAAATAACAGGTTTAGGGTTTTTATTCAGGCCACATGGAATACAATTAGATTTACGGAATAAAAAATAGGGTTTAGGGTTTAGAGTACAAAACCCAACAAAATTTTATGATTTTAAACCCAGGCCATCTTGCCAATGCCACTTGCCCCTGACACATGCCCCTTCCACTTGTCCCTGCCACTCCATTTGTGGAAACAATTAGGGTTATGGTTTTTCACATATGAAAAATAATATCTTGAAAAAATCATATTTGGGAGGCCACTGAGACCCTAGCAACCACGTGCATAAATTTTATGCCAAAAAAACCCCTACAAGCCTAAAATCCGACATCGTGCGACCAGAGCCCATTTTCTACAGCACTTGGTTGCTAGGGTCTCAGTGGCCTCCCAAATATGATTTTTTCAAGATATTATTTTTCATCTATGAAAAACCCTTATTGTTATTAATTCCTGAAAAATGATGTTTTATTAATTTATATAGTCTTTGGGTTTTTATGTGATATGTTGGTTGCAAGATATCTTATGGGTTGATGAGTATACCGGACACAAGTGTGGAATCAGAGGGTCTTTTGGTGGGGGGATGGCTTCGATCAAGCCACTACATCAACAAAGGGGCTCAACACATTTTGGAGTTCCATCGACAATTATCGCCTAATGGAAATATGAATATCATGAAGTTCAGGGTCCTCAATCAGATGGTGAAGATGAGGCCCATCTGTCCTACTGCAGATCATGTTGTTCTGGTTAGGGGTAGTATAGATTTATTTTTGTTCTCGGACACATGATCTAGTCCTCTCCATAGTATCATAGCTATTGCAGGGCTAGCTGACATTACAGATTCCCAAGCTATAGAGAATGAAATTGTGCAACCCTCTTTTCTTCAGCAAGCAAAAAAGGGATCTGAGCCAAGCAGGAAGAAGTGTGGATATGAAGGATACTCCGATGGGTCCAAGACTACGTAAGAGGAAATTGCATCCACCAATCGATGAAATATCCAAGAAAAGTGGTCATTGGAAGCGTCGCGAGTGAGAGCTTGTAGGAGTATTTTAGAACTCATGTCTATCCATGATGAACACTATGATGCTATGGGTGAAGTGTTTATGAAAAAAATGTTGGAGTCTGTTATACAACATCCAAAATTTAAAAGTCTAAAATCAGTTATAACATCTAAGTCAATGAACAAAGTTATGGAGCATTTCAATGCAACTAGTGCACAGGGAGTTTGTGATACTGCAGGGATAAATACAAGGGCATATCGGCTCATATTTAAGAGCTTAAAAACAGCATGTCTTTCTATGGGAGCAAAAGTCTAAGCCCCGCTTCCTAAACTGACTGATGTTAATAAGGCCAGGCATGCACTCAATTTGGGTGTACTTGATTTAGTCGGTGAGCCCCAGCATGTATGTAGTACACTAACTTTGAAAACAAAGGCTGGAGAGTCTAAAGAATTGGAATTGATAGTCAACAATAACTTTGTGATGGATGTTCGAAGAGTTCTGCAAGCCATGGTGAGGTTTTATGATATGCCTATGGAGGAATGCAATGGGACTCTGAAGATTGTACTAAAGCTTAATGAAAGTGAGGTGGTCAAAGGTAAAAAATTAGATAGAGTTAGTTTGACAATGATGAATAGAATACTAGACCTTGAAGTTGAGCTTGATGATGTAAGACAATTTAGTGTGCAATCAAAATAGGAGATTTGGTGGTTGGCTGCCTTTGGTATGATGGAAATTTGAATTTTAATGCAATAGTGTAAAAAGACTTAGAATATTTTGAAATAACATGTGAGATTTTTTTTGCAGGTGCCAAAAGAGTCACATTCAATTTTGAAGTGGTTTTTTAACCAAACCGATATCCCAAGTGTGATCAAAGGTCATAACAATGGTGAGCTACTTGAAGTTGAGGGCTATGGATCCTACCGTGTAGAATGGCATCTAGCTGCTGACCTTGAGACTATTAAATGTATGTTTAATGTGGCACATGGAGCAAATACAAGCCATCCTTATCCACTGTGCATGCAAATGAGAGGACCCGCAAAGGGTGGTAAAAAGAATAAAAAGAAATGGGCCTCTGAACTTGCAGAGATAGATCAAACTAAGGCACCAGATAGGGATGCTCCACGGAAAGATCCATCATGGAGCCCGATTCTTGAAATTTCTCTTGAGCTAGCACACATTTGTGCACTTAATGCTATTGTGAGAATAATTGAAAAGTTGGTGCATCTATACATCATTGATCCATATAACTTGAAGCCCCAATAAGAGAGTGAGAGTGTGATTGCAAGAATTGAAAAGGTTCTTTCCGAGGTGGGTTTGGCTGTGCCAATCTCCGTGGTGCCTTGATCTTGGGCCTACTGGCCATGGGGGATAGAGAGAGTGTGCGAGAGAAAGGGGGCAAGTGGGAGGTGGTGTGGGAGTGGAGAGCTCTTTAAACAATGAAATGAAAATGAGGGCCCATTCTTTTATATAGGGCCCAAAACCCTAATTTTTAAAAATACTTGTTTCAATAAAAACTCTAAAAAAAGTAAAATTAGTGCAGCCTTGAGATAAATACTTATAATTAACATCCAATAACACAAAATTTCTCATTTATACTGCAACTCATGGCCATTATACATTGGCTTTACTGCAAATCACATAACTAAAATTACAAAGAAATTTTGAAACTTATGCATGGGCATCCACATTGGAAGAGTCTACACCATCATTTTCATTTGTCTCCACCCATATGTGCCCTTGTCTATGATGAGTTGCATGCCACCTTGCATGATTATGTCTTGCATTTGATGAGTTATATATTCTTCTTAGACGTTCCACGTTAATAGCTTGCACTGCATGGGACACTAAGGACTCTTTGAATGCTAGTGTTGCAGTTGCTCTTATTTTGAGAGCTATGGATTATCTAATCATAGCTTAAATGAAAAGTGGGTCAACCCTATTTCTCAAGCGTGTTTCAGTGTATTTTTAATAAGCATGCTTATACTTCGATCCTAACAATATAGGCTTATGAGGAAATGCACAAGAACCGTAGGAATAGATTATTTCATGTGGTTAGGCAGACATAGACAATCAAGACTTCAATCCAAATGTATAAGATGTATGCATGCATCAATTTTTTGAACAAAAAACTTAGTGAGATTCCGGTGGAAAACCAAGTCGCATAACATTTTTTTTTGCCGAAAAAACAATGCTAATTATATTACTTCGAGAACAAGATACAAAAGGTCAGCTTGTAGCTGATGGGCTGCGTTCACAAATCGGACACAACCCTAAAAGGTAACACAATAAATCACTCTCTCATGTCGGAATAAGGCGAGTATGAATGAACAGCCATCGGGGTGGTAAGCAGCGCCACCGAAGGCCCTGCGAAGTCTGCTCGAAGAAGAGGCCCTGAGTGTTCCAAGTCCGAAGGAAGCGTCTCCGCTTCTCTTGACCAATCTCCCTGAATCTGGTCCCACTGGCCTTTGAGGGTATGAATAATCTCGCACCAAATATCAGTCATGATCTGGGCAGTCGATAAGGAGGTGCCACCGAGGATCTGCGTGCAACGCGAGGTCCAAATGTGCCACCCTGCTATGCTGCTAATAATCTCCAAAACTGGCTGCCTCTCCTGAACTCCTATATCTGCCTCTGCTAGGTGCTGCGGGATACCCTCGAGCAGCCCCCATGTACCCTGCGTGATAAGGAAAGTGGGGTCCTGCTGGCATGCCTCGAATAAATGATGTAGACCAGGTGCGGTGCTGCACCAACAGAACGCGCCCCATGTGATCAAGCCTAGCTCTGGTGCTGCGTGAGTGAGAATCCCGAAAGTCCACCGCCACACTTCCTGGGCGCGAGTGCAGCTCCACAAGCAGTGCTTTGGTGACTCCTCAACCTCATGGCAGATCTGACAGCATCCGTCCTAGCCTATCTGTCTCAACCAGCTCGCACAGGAAGTAGGAGATCTTCCGCGGCCGCTTCCGCGGCCGCCAGCTCTCCCACAAGGCCTTCCAGAAGGCCTGCAAAAAGAACCTGGAAATACCCTATGCGTACCAACTGGGCCGCTGGGTGGGGGGGCGGCTCTGCATCCTCCCAAGAACTCGCCTGCTGCCCAAAGTCGTGCTCAAAGTCATGCTGTAGGCAAAGAAGGAGGTCGGCTGTCACAACCTCTGGCCAGCTCCACTCTCCTGGGTCCCACTCAAGCTCTGATAAGGCCCGCCCCTCCCAGAGCTAGAGTCGCCAAAGCTGTAGCTGATCTTGCTCAATGCTAAGATCGGTACGCCAGACCTTCCCCAAAAGGCCTACGATCCGAACCCTCTCCCATGGGAGTAGGGGGTCGATGAGTGCATCCTCTCTCCTGAGTCGTCCATCCCCCATAACCGCAAAGAAAGAAATAGAGGAGTTGTCCAAACGTCCTGCGACCACCAGTGGGATGCCATGGGGGGTGAACTGTCCCAGCCAACGGTCGTAACTAGGCATGAGGATCTGAGGCTCAGGTGGAACCAACCAATCAGCTTGGATCACGTTGTCGATCTCCGTGCATCTCGCCTGGGCTCCACGAGCACCTCCAGCTGCGTCTGCGAGATCAGCCATCTCCAAATATCTGTACGTGTCCCTCCAAACTCGAAGGGACCGCGGGCTGGCCCCCTCATCTAACCATCCCACCTGATATGTACAGCGGGGAGGAGACTGAATGAGACTGAGACGGAGCCGCCTCCAAACCATGAGGAGGCTACGAACGAGTGGGGAACGGGGCTGAGTAAGCGGGGTGGAAGAAAAGATCCACCTGAGGGATGGGAGCCACTCTTTGGGAGCCACTCTCCACCTCGTCGCGGGACACAAGAACCGACCCCCTGCTGAAGTAGCATCTTCCACGTCTGCCCCCCCAGGGTCAAACCGCGGATGACTAACTTGCCTAACAAGGCCTGACTCTGCAGCTCTGGATCGATGACTCCCAGGCCTCCCTCAGCCTACGGAAGAATAACTGTCTGCCAAGCAACCCTGGATCTGGTATCTCTGAGGCCATCCTCCCTGGACCAAAGGAAGTTCCGAACCAGCCTCCTAAGCTGTGCCACACTGGATCTCGAGAAACACCAACAGGGAGCCACATACCAAGCTGTGGCAAGGAGGACTTGGTTGACTACCAAGGCATGACCTGCAAGGGAAAGCTTAGCAGTGCTCCAGAAGGCCAGCTTCCGTCGGATGGAATCTAGCACCGGGAGAAACTGCTGAGCTGGCGTGATGTCCAGGCCGATCTGAAAACCTAGGTATCTAGCTGTCTGTCCCCGCGGGATCCACCTGAAACCCAAAAACCTCCCCCACTGAGAACGTGCCCCGGGGTCTGTGAGGAAACCAACTGATTTGTTCCAGTTGATTTTCGCACCAGCAACTGAACAGAAGACCTCCAGGGCCATCCTCACCCTCTCCAGCATCAACTCATCGTCCTGGACATATAGGGCTGTGTCATCCGCGTACTCCGAGTCCAAGAGCTCCGTGTCCTCCCGGAGGGGAAGACGAACACCCCTAATCCCTGTAGACCTCGCCCGGAGGTAATAAGTCATAGCCTCGGCGAAGAAGAGAAACAGGTAAGGGGCAAGGGGACAGCCCTGACGCACTGATCTCTCCAAGCTAAAACGCTCACCCACAATGATGACTCTGCTAGAGGCTGTCCTGTACAAAGGTGAAATACCCTGAATCCAACCTGCTGGGAAACCTAGCCGCTCCAGAGTCCCCTCCAGAAAGGACCAGTCCACCCGATCGTAGGCCTTCTCAAAGTCGAGAAGTAGGATGGCAAGGTGTGATCCGCTGTGCTGAGCCCACTCCGCCGCCTCTGAAAAGGTGAAGACATTATCCAGGATACTGCGGTCCTGGACAAAGCCTGTCTGAGTGTCGTGAATGAGGTCTGGAAGTAGAGGCCGAACTCTGGCGCTGATCATCTTGGCTAGGATTTTGTAGGCAGTGGTAAGGAGAGTGATCGGGCACCACTGACGGATCTCCTGTCTATCTCCTCCCTTCGGGATGAGGCAAATCAGTCCCGAGGAGAGGCTCTCTGGCATATAACCGCTGCTAAAAATCCGAGCTGCTAAGAGGGGCTGATGGAGCTGGTCCCAGAAGGAGGTGAAGAATGCCCGGGATAGCCCATCCTCACCTGGCACTTCTGTCCATCGATGGCCATCAAGGCCTCCAGCATCTCATCCGTGGTAAACGGTGCCAACAGTGTCGCCTGCATGCTAGGCTGGACCAAGGAAGGAGTGTGTCTCCACACCTCCTCACGGGCACGACGAGTGCGAGGAGCAAGCGGCTCCTGCTGGAAAAGGGTCCTGTAGAAGTCGGTGGCCAATCCCAAGACCTCTCCCGGATCCGTGACGATGTGTCCCGCCGCTGTCCTGAGACTCCGAAGCTGATCACTAGCAGCTCTCTGGCCATGTGTCCTGAAGAACTCCCTACACATCCGGTCACCCTTCCGAGCCCAGAAGGAGAGAGAGGCATGATAGGAAAACTCTGAGCGACGCTGGAGTGTCTCCTCAAGAAGGGATCTGGCTCGAAGGGCTTGGGTCCGAAGCTCCTCCGAGCCCGGGGATGCCTGCTGGAGCTGCTGAATGGAGGCGAGGTCTCTCCGAAGGGCTCTCTCTCTACCCCACCACTCCTATCGAACCTATAGGGCTACAAGCTGGCAGATCTGGCTAGACTCCTGCAATGCCTGTGCCACCGAATCAACCAAATCTGTGCACTTGCCCCAGTCTCTATCCCAAAGATCGCAAATACTGCTGCGCACGTCCTCCCTCGAGAAAATGGAGTCGGGAATCCAGCATGAGCGGGGGGAAGGGCCTGAGCTGCCGAATCTAATGATAAGAGCACCGGCGCATGGTCGGAGAGTGTCGTCCCTGGAACTATACCGGCCTGACCGCCTCTGCTGATGGCCCAATCACTAACATAGAATCTATCCAACCTCTCCAGGAGTCTGCCTCCTTCCCTGCGGAAACCCCACGAGAAGTCCAAGCTTTCGTGCCAACGCCGGAAGGACGGGTCTTGCCAACAGTCCCTTCCTCCTATTGCAAAGATAAAAGAGTCCCAAGCGGACTGCTCTGCCTGAGACATACCTGTAAACTCCGGTCCTCTGCCCTGCTGGTCCTCCAAGGTCTCCAAATTGTTGAAGTCACCTCCAACAATCCAGGAATCCATGTCTGGGAGAATCCCTGTAAGTGTCCTCCAGAAGGTGGCTCTACAATGGAGATCTGTGGGAGCATAAATGTTGAGAATTCCAACTCTGGAGCCCTCCAATTCGAGACCTACCCAGAGGGCACGACCTAGAATCAATGTGCCATGACCGAAAACTCCCTAGGCTAGCTGCTCTCCCACGGAAGTACAGACACCACCACTCCTCCCCAGTGCGTCGATCGAGGGCTCCCAATAAGTGTGAGAGCGACCAGGGAGGATCTTCCCGCATCTACGGGAGTGAGCCATCGAAAGCTTGTGTTCCTAGAGCAGAAGTACATCCAAACATCCTATCACTGCTGGCTGAAGTTCTTGTCTCAAAATGAGCTTCCTGGGACCACGGGTGCCAGAAGAGTGAAACCCGTTCACATTCCAGGATACGAGCTGTAGGCTCATGGTGAGGACTGGGAGGCAGCGAACAACTGTCTGCTTGCGGTGTCTGCTTGCGGTCGAGGTTGAAGAAGAAGCTGACATTTCGGAGTAGACGTGCTGGCGCTTATGGGAAGGTTTGGAGGGGGAGGCGGGGTCATCCTGCCCGTCCTTCAACACCTTCAGCAAAGGCGAGAGGCCTTTGGTACCATGAACGAAGGCTTTCTCGAGCCAGCTTGAGATCTCTGAGGTGGACATCCCGTAGAAGGCATGGAGTTTCTGAGGCGTCCAGGCTCTGACATCTTGGGGGAGGGGCCAAGACAGGGGGGGCCTGAGGATCACAATCAGCCTGAATCGTTTGGCGGCGTAGTGCCACCGCAGGCGCACGTCACCCTCTGACCACTGAGTCTCGAGAAGCTGCCCACCAGACGGGCCTATCCAGGAGCAAATCTGAGCATGCGTCTGCTCCCTGAGAGCCTCCCAGACCGAGTCGTCTGTCCAGGTCTCGGTGCCGTCGCTGAGGAACATGAAACCAAAGCTAGGGCCATCCCTAGGGGCCAAGGCAGCTATCTTCCCATCCGCCCCTTTGCGGAGCAGGAAGATACTGATGTCGAGGCAAGCAGGGAAGGTCCCGAGGTCGGCCACATCCAAGTAGTCCCAGGGGTCGCGGGGGAGCTCTCTCTCCTGAAGCTGAGGCCCATCAGAGTCTACCACTGAGGGGCTAGCGGACGGAGAAGCCTGCTCCGGTGGTGGTGTAGACTCCGGGTGTCCTGCCAGCGGAGGGGGAGGGGGAGGGGGAGGAGGCTAGGGAATAGGCAGCTCAGACTCCTCAGGGGCGGTTGGCGGAGGAGAAGAAGGAGGGGGAGCAGGAACTGCCCTCGGCTGAGGAACCGTCGGAGCAGCTAGCTCTGCGGGAGAACTGAAAGAGGCGGGGGGGGGAGGGATGGGGCTGCAACTGGAACTGGGGCTGAGAAGGAGGGGGAGAAGACTGAGGAGGACGAGGGGGCTGAAGCTGTGGGTCGGGAGACAAGGGGTGCAGTTGGGGGATGGCTGGGGCTGGATGGGGAGAGGCTGGGGAGAGGAAGAGAGGGGGACCTAAGGCTATGGAGGGTGGGCTACCATCGAAGAAGATGCTCTCCCATGTCCCTGGGGCAGCTGCCTATCGGGTCTCTGAGGTGCAGCTACAGGAACCTCTGCCTCCTTGCCTTTATCAGAAATCTTCTTGTTCTTTCCTCTTTTTCTTTTAACCTCAGTCCAGCCGCCAGCAATCTCTGGTCCGGGCTCCGACTGCCTCTGCTCCTCCTGGCGTGGCTGCCCGGAGGGGGGAGGAGGGGGCGGAGAGGGGGGAGGCGGGGGAGGCCGAGAAGAGCTGGCAAAACGTGGGCAGGCAGCCGCCAGGTGTCTAAAGCCGTGACACCTCAGACACTGTCCTGGCTGTTCGGTGACTACCATGCTCTGGGTGATGCTGCCGACACCTGTCACGATCTCGATCACAGCCGGGAGAGTCGTAGGATCTGCCATAGCCACACGGACTCGGGGGGCTCCTGCCGTAGTCACCGCATCGGCGAAAGTATCGTGCATAACCCAGCCGAAGTGGGAACCCAGGTCCCTAACAATCGGCCGCAGCTCAGCAGCAAGACCAGGAAAAACTAGCGTCACTGGATGGCGAGGTATACAGAACCGGGCATCAAAATCTGCTGCGCTGAATCCACGGTACCACGGAACTATCATGATAATCTTTCCGTCCACTAACGTGGGGGAGCCAGCAATCAGGTTGCTCGCAGCTTTCGCATTGGAGAGTTAAAGCCAGAAGATGCCCCTTCCCATAAGGGCCACCTCCTCAATATGGCCGTCCTCTAGCATGAGAGTGGACTGGTGATGGCTGATCTAGAAGGGGAATGTCCAATGACTCTGCCATAAACAGAGGTAAGAGCAAAGTCATTGGCAACCTCCTGAACCCGAGATGATTGCTGCTCAGTCAGGATGACACGGTAGGCATCTGGAGAGGGAGGGACCGTCTGGGCCTCCGGTTCCGGGCAGGGAGCCGCCATACCGCCAAGACAAACTGCGAGGCTTCCGATGAGGAAGAGGCTGTCACCCAAAAATGGGGGGAGGTAGAAGCGGGAGGGTGGAGCCTGGGTGTGGCGGGAACGGAGGTGGCGCGAGGTGAAGGCGTGGAGGTATGGAGACTGGTGAGGTGGGGCGACGGGAGCGGAAGCGGGGGCGAGGGAGAGGCAGAGCGGGGACGAGGTGGCGGACGGGGGCGGGGGGGAATGGAGGGGCGGAGGGGGCGGGGTGGGGCGAATGAACGGAGGGGGGGTGGGGGTGAGGGCGGGAGGGGAAGGCGGAGGTGGAACGGGAGGGCGGAGAGGCGGGAGGGGGCAGGGCAAGAGGCGAGGGGTGAGGGGGCAGACTGGCGACGGGGGTGAGCGGAGTGGAGCGAGGGGGGTAGCAGGCTGGGGCGGAGGGGGGTAGCGGGGCAGGGGTGAGCAGAGGGGGTAGCGGGGCAGGGGTAGCGGGGCGGGGGGGAGCAGAGGGGGTAGCAGGGCGGGGGTAGCGAGGCGGGGGTGAGCGGAGGGGGTAGCGGGGCGGGGGGTGTGGAGCGAGGGGGTAGCGGAATGGAGCGGAGGGGGTGAGCGGGGGTGAGCGGAGGGGGGTGAGTGGGAGTGGAGCGGAGGGGGTGAGCGAGAGTGGAGTGGAGGGGGTGAGCGGAGGGGGTGAGCGGGAGTGGAGCGGAGGGGGTGAGCGGGGGTGAGTGGAGGGGGGGGTAGCAGGCGGGGGGGTGGAGCGTGGCAAGGGGGGACAGAGCGAGGTGGGGGTGAGGGGGGAGGTGAGTGCAGAGGGGTAGGGGCGGGAGAGGTGAGGCAAGGAGGGGCTAGGGGGAGGTAGAGGTACGGCGGGGGAGGAGGGGAAGCTCACAGGAGCTTTTTTTTTAAAGTCGCATAACATTAGTAGGACAACTATGATCAATTATGACATGAAGTGGCCTAAGGCCACATCCTATGGTGACAATTTTCTTGTGTTGCTCATGAATGCAAGCTCTCATGACAATTCGTAATGGTGAGGAAGCATAAATACCCACCCAGTCAAGGCGCATCAATGGCCAATTAAAAAGTACAAAGTTGCCTAAATGAAGGATAGCTAGGGTTTGCCACAAACCACAAGAGGGACATCAAGATGGAAGTCACAATCCATCTATGGGTGTTTGAATCTAGACGATGGAGTAAGGGGCAATGCAGGGTAGGAGGGCAAATAAAACAAAACCATCACTACTAGATGTGAGAAGAGGAGCAACAGGTAGCACAACCTTAGCTAGGGTAAGGGATGAGAGGAAACTAGGAAGGCTTGCAGGATCGAGCTCACTAGTCGAGACTCAAGGTATACGGGGAGAGGAGAGGAAAGAATATGGGAGCTAGATGGAGGAAAGTCAGGGAGGAAAGGTAAGAGAGAAGCATGATAGTAGCCGAGATCATGATCACAAGGAAGAAGCCTGAGAAGACTACATCTCAGGAGGAACATGGAGATGGAGTGCAGGGAGAAAGAGGAGAAAACAAGAGTTTACAAGGGACTATAGTCCTTGCTAGTCCAATAATAAAGGAGCTTTGGCTTCTTTCTATTCAATGCCAAGCTGACTAGTGCCCATAACTTGAGTTTGCAAGGGAATATAGTCCTTGTCAGTCCAATAATAAAGGAGCTTTGGCATCTTGCTATCCAATGTCAAATTGCAGCCAAGATTGTGAGCAACAAGAAGAAGGTCGAGAGCGGGGGGGTGTTGAGATATCGAGCTCCACTCGCGATATGCCAGGGTGACCGTTGTGCATTTATGTCACTGACTTGTTAGCTGCAGATGCGGTTGGTACACCGCCCACGAATAATAGCTGGATGATAGCTATCCTTATCTACTCTAGTTCATGGCTCAGTTAGTATGCCACCTTAGTTAGTTGAGTTTGGTTTGAGACCCACATATAGGGTTCTTCTATTTCTTTATACTTGAGTTCTTTTGGCTTTCACAACTAAGAAGAGAAAAACTATTTTCAGCCTCCGCCTTTGTGTGTATTCCCCCATTGTGTATGTGAGAAAGTCGTAAGTGAGACTCCTTCCCTCTCTCCCACTATCTTCACATGGTATCAGAGCCTTGTTCGTGGTAAGGAGCTCAAGAAAGCAAACCAAGTTCGTGGTGTACTAGTAAGAGGACCAGTGTTGCTTTCCCATTTCGAGTTTGGGAGCAAATCTCTACAGGTAGCACAGCCAGAAGTGCAAGAGTGCACTGTCTCAGATTGAGACGCCCTTCGCGATGTGGCGAGAGTGCAGTATATGCTACGGGGGAAGTTCTTTGCGGCCATTTCGGGGCCATTTCGGGGCCCGTTTTGAAGGCGGAAGTTCTTTGCGGGCACTCAAAAAAAGGACGTGGTAACTCTAGAGGCAGGGGGAGCCAAAGAGGCCATGGTGGATGGCAGAGAGGCCAAAATGCAAACAACAATGTTGAATGCTACTACTGTGGAAAAATGGGACATATGGCTAAAGACTGCTACAAAAAGTAGAATGACATTATGAATGGAAAATTGCAGCAAGGCAATTATGCATCTTCTAATAGACAGGGTGATGACAGAAATGAGCATCTATTTGTGCAGCACATGACCAATTCTGTGACAAGTGTAGAAGAACGAAATGATGTGTGGTATGTTGACTCAGGTGCGTCAAACCACATGACAGGTCATGCAGAATGGATGCAGGATGCAAGGAAAATGGAAAAACCAGGATTTGTGGAGACTAGTGATGATACTGCACATCCTATTGTGCAGATTGGTAAAATTCCTTTGTCTATGCAGGATGGGAAAAAGAAATACCTGTCTAATGTATTTCATGTCCCGAACATCACCAAGAACCTAGTTTCTATTGGTCAAATGGTTGAGCAGGGTTTGGAGGTTAGATTTAATCCTCATGGATGCTTTGTTGAGGATATGAAAAATAACGGTCGCTTGATAGCAAACGGGAAGAAGAAGGGCAAGATGTTTACATTGGATGCGGACATGCCTGAATTGAGTGCAGCAATGTTTGCACATGGGACCAGTGCAGTTGCAAATATTAATATCTGGCATAAATGCATTGGTCATGTTAATATACAGTGACTTAAATCAATGCAAGCCCAAAACATTATTGCAGGATTGCCTAAATTCAAGGTTGCTGAAATGCATAAGGTTTGTGAAGCCTGTAAATTTGGAAAATAGGCAAGGAAACCATTTCCTAAGCATGTTCAAGAGAGTAAAAAGCCATTGGAATTAATCCACTCTGATGTGTAGACTACTAAAGCTGCATCTATTGGAGGCTGTCACTATTTTGTCACTTTTATTGATGACTTCAGCAGAAAAGTTTGGGTGTATTTTATGAAAAAAAGTGAAGTGTTTGGGCACTTCAAAGCTTTTAAAGCTATGGTTGAAAAAGAAACAGGCTTGCAAATAAAATGCCTAAGGTCAGATGGAGGGGGAGAGTGTGTAGTCTCTAACCTAACGATGTATCTCATTGCCTAGAATTCAAGGTTTTGTCTTGGAGAGACGATTGCACTAGTTCTTGGAGTTATAGCACCAGTAAATGTGATGATTGATGTAGATGCACAAAATGGTAATGCTACATAGAATTCAATGCAGCAGTCACAAAATATCAGTGGACCTGTAGTGTCCTCTAGCAGTAGTTCACATACTTCGCCATGGACATGCAGATTGAGATCAGGAGAATCTCCTCAAAGAAATGCAGATAGTGGTACGCAGGTATCACGAAAAGGAAAAGAGAAGGTAGATCAGCCCATGTTTGATGTGAATGCAAGTCACTCTTATGTGGATGGTGAATCCAGTGGCTCAGAACAGAGCATTGATGATGAGTTGGGTATTCCTTCTATTGCTACACCTGGAGTAAGGAAGACCAGGGATGTTTTGAGAGCACCTGGAAGTGAGCCTATTTTGCACAGGTCTACCAGAGCTAGGTCTCCTATGGATAGGCTGAAATATGATGGATTTACAGCCATTCACTATGCCTATATGGTCAAAGTGATACAGGAACTAGAACCCACTTCTTTTGAGCAAGCCATGGGAAATGAAAAATGGGAGAAAGCCATGGATGAAGAAATGGATGCCTTGGAAGCCAATGCTACATGGGAATTGGTGCCTTTGCCTAAAAACAAGAATGCAATTGGCTGTAAGTGGGTTTATAAGATCAAGCACAATGCAGATGGTTCTGTGAATAGATACAAGGCAAGATTAGTTGTCAAGGGGTATGCACAGACATATGGCATTGATTATGAAGAAACATTCAGTCCGGTTGCAAGGATGGCAACTGTAAGAGCAGTCATTGCTATGGCTACATCAAAGGGATGGTCTTTACATTAGATGGATGTAAAGAATGCCTTCTTGCATGGTGATTTGCAAGAAGAGGTCTTTATGGAGCAGCCAGTAGGTTATGTTCATGCTTTTCATCCTGAGTTTGTTTGCAGGTTGAAGAAAGCCTTGTATCGCTTGAAGCAAGCACCTAGAGCATGGTCTGATAAGATAGGACAGTATCTTGTCACTATTGGCTTTCAAATTTCCAAGGCAGATTTCTAACTCTATGTGAGAAAAACAGAGAAAGGGATTATGCTACTTGTCATTTATGTTGATGATTTGATCATCACAGGTGATAGTGATGAAGATATCCTTCATGTGAAAATGCTATTGAAGTAGAAGTTTGAGATGAAGGATTTGGGAGAGCTGCGTTATTTCTTGGGCATTAAGGTGATTAGATCACCAAGTGGGATACAGCTCTTGCAGAGGCAGTATGGATTGGACATGCTGTCCAAATATGGGATGACAGGCTGTAAGCCTATTTCAGTTCCTTTGGAGCAGAATGTGAAGCTGAGCACAGATGCAGGTGAGCTTCTGGAAGACCCTACTATGTACAGACGCATAGTAGGAAGTTTGATTTATATGACTATTACTAGGCCAGATTTAAGCTATGCTGTTGGATTGGTAAGTCAGTTTATGCAGGCTCCAAGGAAACCGCATTTGGATGCGACTAGACGCATGCTCAGGTATGTGAAGTCCACATTGCAGTATGGACTATTCTATGAGGCTAGGGTTCAGATACAGTTGCATGGATACACTGATGTTGATTGGGCTGGTAGTACTTCTGATACACGATCTACCAGTGGATATGTGTTCTCTTTTGGGAGTGCTGCAGTCACTTGGAGCAGCAAGAAACAGCCTACAGTTGCCTTGTCGAGCACAGAGGCTGAGTACAAGGGTGCAGCAATGGCTGCATGTGAGGTAGCTTGGTTGCATAAGCTACTTTATGATATGCATCAGTCTATAGATGGGCCAGTTGTCATTTATTGTGACAACATGAGCAGTATACACTTAGCAAATAACCCAGTCTATCATGCTAGAACAAAGCACATTGAGGTGCATTATCACTATGTGCGGGAGAAGGTTTTACTAGGTCTTATTGATCTAGTTTATGTCAGCACAGAGGATCAGGTAGCTGACATATTCACAAAGGCATTGGGCACAGAGAAGCTGCGCAAGTTCAGAGACCTGCTTGGTGTGCAAGGATTGGGATTGAGCTTGAGGGGGAGTGTTGAGATATCGAGCTCCACTCGCGATATGCCAGGGTGACCGTTGTGCATTTATGTCATCGACTTGTTAGCTGCAGATGCGGTTGGTACACCGCCCACGAATAATAGCTGGATGACAGCTATCCTTATCTACTCTAGTTCGTGGCTCAGTTAGTATGCCACCTTAGTTAGTTGAGTTTGGTTTGAGACCCACATATAGGGTTCTTCTATTTCTTTGTACTTGAGTTCTTTTGGCTTTCACAACTAAGAAGAGGAAAACTGTTTTCAGCCTCCACCTTTGTGTGTATTCCCCCATTGTGTATGTGAGAAAGCCGCAAGTGAGATCCTTCCCTCTCTCCCACTATCTTCACAGGGGGTAGCTTGAATGTTTGACCTTATATTAAAGGCCAATGGAACAAGGTACTTACCATTAGAGTATGTAGGGGGTATCCAAGGGAGGAGAAAGAGATCATGTACCTTGGCTCATTAATGGTATTTTGGCACTCTATGTAGACTTATTATGACATATAAGGGAGGACAAGCCTAGATATTTCATGTCACCCATGGTTAAATAACAAAGAATCATAAGGAAATAAGGCATTAAACACCTACTCCCATAACTGAATTTGTGTGCTAATCGGGTTAGGAATGTAAGTGTGTGTGTGTGTGTGTGTACGTGCATGCATGCATGCATGTGCATGTGCATGTGCATGTGCGTGTGCATGTGAGTGTGCATGTGTGTGTGCATGTGGCATGCATGCATGCGCGTGCACGTGCTTGTGTGTGTGTGTGTGTGTGTGTGTGTGTGTGTGTGTGTGTGTGTGTGTGTGTGTGTGTGGAGTGGAGTGGAGTGGTGGTAGATATTAAGAATACTTACTATAGATACTAAAACTAAGAAAGCTCTTAAAATATAAGCTCAAATGAATATTATAAACTCTTTAAACTAGAAATATATTCAAATTGGGGTGAGCACTTATAAATACGGACCCTCGATTAAAAAACAAATTTCAAATACGTCCCCCCAACATGAAGAAAGTCCTCAAATCATTAATTTGTGGAAAGGGAAGAGGGGAGAGATGGTAAAGGAAGGGGGTTCACAAAAATGAAATGAAAATTTAATAAAACCTTTGTGGGTTTTACTTCGTCTTCCAACTCTACATAGTACTCGGACCCTTCCTTCCCATAGATCCATCCTTCTCTTCATTTGAACTCCATTCTCTTAGCCCTTGTTTTTTCTTTTTGTTGACTTGTCATTACTACTGTTTTGGCAGAATTGGCTGTTGTATTAAAGGCATGCTTCCAAATCGTGACATTTCTAAGGATATCCTCTAGCATACTGTAGACGAACCACGTAGTTTCCAAGGTAGAGGAGTTGCTAACTTGGTAAGCAGGAGGATATAGTGCAAAAAACATGGAATTATTATGCATGATGATGAAGACGATGCGGCTATCTTAGAATTTGTACTATGAGAAGGCTTTTTTGTCAGCGTTAAGTAGTGAATCAAGTGGGAAGTTACAAGGATGCACTATAAGAATCCAACTCCCTTTGATGGAAAGTACATTAAATTTTTTTCCTAAGTTTGGTATGGAAAGCGTTAGAAAAGAAAGCGATGAATTTCTATCGATATTTACGTGGACCATATTTTCATTGATAATGACATTTTGACTGTAATATCGATGTCACCTTTAATTAAACATGCCAAGGTTTGAATTTTGTTTATCCTTTGAGAGAAATTTTCATCACATAAGTCCATCCATGTGAGGGAGAGAGAGAGACTTCCATTGATTTTGTGAGAGTTTCATTGAGAGATTCATTCTACTCTCTATTCCATTCATTCTTTCGTGAGTGAGTGGTTCTTCATATTGTGAGAGATCTAAGAGAGTTAAGAGAGGTCCATCTCTATTGAGAAAGAGAGATTTTGAGTGTTTTCATACATTGACAAAGAGAGAGATGTGAGAGTCTATTTCTAAGAGAAGAATTCTTTAGAGAGATTGAGATCAGTTATATTCTAGCCTTCAAGCTGAGCTGCAAGCAACTCGACCTAGCTAATATAGCACCTGCAGATCTTGATTCAAACTCGTATGCAACAAGGCAACCACAATGCTGGACACTTTCTACATTAGCACCTCAAAGCCCAACAAGACAACATCAACGATCTAAGCTCCTGGCGAACTCTCAACAATAGCCCAATGACTTAGCCACACACTACAAACCACCTCGAATTCTGTAGTTAGCTGACTCCTAGCAAAGAATGAGCAACACCAGCAAGTTGAGCTCCATGCTTGTCGATCAACAAGTCGACTATCTAGTAGCATAAGAGATGCCTGCCTTAAGCCTCTATAGCAAGCCCAATGACTGCATCCTATGCCAAACAGTAGCTCAATACACAAATTGCAACAAGGCAATGTAACTCCCATGGCCTCTACAACCATAGCTAGCCCATAGCCATGAAGAAACGACTCAACTCATATGCCTTCTCTGCCCATCTATGTAGCATGAACTCGCGTGGCCTCTACAACCATAGCCAGCCGTCTCCTCCCACTGGCTTACATGACAGTGAGACCACCCACACTCGACAGCTCCTCTACACAATGATCCATAGAGCAACAACTTCACTGAACGACGCAATGTCACAATAGCACTGGCCACACAACCTTTAGTGACTATGGGTGCCAACCACACAATATTCAGTAGCAACAAATAATTTCTTTTCTTTGGTTCTTTTTATGTGCTCGGTCAGATGCATCAATGTAGAGGTTGATGTGCATGTAGGAAGTGGATTTGATGGCGAGGCTGAAAAGTGAGTGATACTTGCACTGAAATGTGCATGTGATGTGACGAGTGTAGATCACAAAAAATTGAGCAATTTTCCTTTATGGAGCACCCTCAAATTCTTCCTAGATCAAGAGATACGACTTGATCTAGGTGGAGGGGCAAAAAGGGTGCAAAGTGCTCAATGATGATTTGGCACTCAGGGTCACATGCAGGGGTGTGTCTACCAAGGGATGTGCCAGTGGAGCAGAAGCGAGCGTGTTCATGAGCTTGTAGAGTCAAATCTTGGAGCGCTGCTTGTGGTATAGGCTTCTTGTGCAGATCTTTAGAGGCACCTTGTCGTTGTAGGTTGGACGTCCATCAATGAAGGATCAATTCTGACGATCATATTGGCTATAGAGTTTCAGGGGGCATGTAGGCGGGCTTCTCAGTTTTTGACCAACTGGCTTGCCTCCCGTGAGCTTTGAGGTCGAAGCAACTGCTGTTGTTCTTTTATCGATCGATGGTTGTATAGATCTAGATCATAGTAGACTAGATCGCCATAGAGGAGATGCTTTGAATTTCTCCAAGTTGCTAAGACATGCCCAAAATTCATGACTCGTTCCTACTCAGAGTCAGTTCCTATGCTCACATATGGTTTCACATCATCACAATACCTAAAACCTGATGTTCATCAGTTCAATGAACAGACTTTGGAGTGTTCAAAGGCATTGCCGATCGATCAGTGGGCAAATAGCACATGATTTGATTTCACACACACATGCCATCATCTTAAAACCTATTTGGCTATTTCACAACATTGTGCACTTTATTTCAGCCTTGTAAAGGCTCTTGGCTATTCCCGGCATCATTTGCCACAAGTCTTGTAATTCAGATAGGACTATATATTATAGTTTTACCTTAGTTCAAATTTCACTTGCCACAGTCAGTGTTTTGCAGTTGATTCAGACAGTGATTTTCACAACACTTTGAGTACATTTCTTGCACCATACATCTAGCAACCTCAATCTAGAGGCATCTGCTAAGCTAGACAACTCTAATTACTACATATGGAAATACCGAATGAAGACCATTCTTATACTTCAGGAAAAATGGGAGTATGTCAATGGATCTACACGTAGACCATTGGATGATCCAGCCAATAGTACCTCTACTCCACCTGTTGTCATAGCACCAATAGTGGTACCTACAGCAGGATCTCTAGCTACACTCCACACTTGTAGTAGAACAATAAGTACGCATATCATCTGATCAAGCAGTCATATGACAAATCATCATGAATGGTTCACAAAGATGAAACCATTAGAAGGTCAAAATAATGTCATCTACACAACAGTAGATAATACACCAAATCCATTTCAAGGGATAGGCATTATCCCTACGAACAATTTCATTGGTATGAAAGTATTGGTGAAAGATGTACTCCATGTTTTGAATCTCAGCAAGAACCTCTTGTCAGTAGGTCAATTGACGGAACACAACTATCAAGTCATCTTTGACAAAGATGAATGCACTCTCAGAGACAAATCCATAAGATTTTAGCTAGTAGGAAAAGGAGTCAAGGAAGGATGCTTGTACAAAATGCTAGCTATAGTACCGAATTTGCATGCCATGTCAGCTCAACCGCAATAGATGCCACTATCTGAGCAAAATGGCACAAGAGATATGGTCATGTCAATTTCAAGAGCTTGTTAGATCTCAAGAATTAGAATATGGCAATTGGGATTCCTAAGCTATAGTTTCTTGGAAAAGTTTGTGAAACATGCTGCTTCAGCAAACAAAAGCGAACCAACTTTGGCAGAAGCACCTCTTGAGCATGAGGTATCCTTGATTTGATACATACAGATGTATGGGGATATGCCCAGACCTAATGCCCAGACCCCCAACATCAATGGTTCACTTTACTACTTGAATTTCATCGACAACTACAACAGATATTGTTGGGTCTATTTTTTGAAAGAAAAATCTGAAGTGTTTTGTAGATTTCAAGAATTCAAAGCCATGGTATAAAACCAGAAAGGAAGAAAGTGTTGAGAGTTCACGCTCAACATCATGTGATCATGTGTGCATAGCACCATCACGTGATCATATGTGCATAGCACTAACCTTATAGAGTGCTATAAAGGAAAGGGTTAGATCCCCTAACCCTAACCCTAAAAGGGTTTGTATATATTCTATTTTTTCAACTAATTCTAGTGTACAGTTAGTCATTTGTGGTGTGCTCTCTAGCTGTGCCCTCTCTCCTCATCTCCACTCTTCTCCTCTCCCCTCTTCATATTTTGTCATGGTATTAGAGCTCCCTTGTCTTCCGCTGAGACATTGAGTTTCTTGAGAGTGTGAGAGAGATTGTGAGATTGAGAGTTCTCTTGAGTGATTGTGAGATTTTTTTCCCTTCACTTCCGTTGAGAGAATTTCCGTCCATTGAAAGAAATTTCCGTCATTGTTCTTAAGAGAATTCCTTGATTGAAAGCAAGAGAGATTGTGAGTGATCTCTGCAAGAGAATCGTGTGAAAGAGTTCTTCGAGTGTATCCTTATGAGAGATAGATAAGGAGAAAATAGAGAAAATAGACATCCTATTGTTTGAGAGAAAGAGCCGAAGCTCTACTGGTTTTGAGAGAAAAGCGAGAGATTCCGTTCATTGCTTCTTGTGAGAGAAGAGGTTTCATTGAGAGTTTTTTGAAAGAGTTTCATTGCAAGAGTGAAGAGCTTTCATCTCAAATATATCTGCTAGTATTGAGAGCGAGATTGAGTTCGTATTCTACTCTATTCTACCTGAGTGCTCCGCAAGCACAAAGCTAGGCTTAAGACCTCAACCGCCTGCGTCTCTATAGCCTACTCTATCTACAGCTAGCCGAGGCAACACTCCTTCCAGTCCTATGGCGACTCTAAAGATATCCTACGATGCCTCTACAACAAGCCTACACTCCAGCAAGCGACTCAGGTGCACCAAAGCCTCTCCAAGCCTCTCAACCGAGTAGCGGCTCCTTCTATAGCCAGTCGACCTTCTTCAGTTTTCTCCAACCGAAGCTCCAGCCGCCATCAACGAAAGCTTCACCAACGGCCAAAGCAATCGGAGGTCCCTGCTCCATCGACCTTGCAACTCCCTCAACGCGGCACCAGCAGCTCCTAGCTCCAAGCTCCATGCAACCGACGCGTAGTAGTTGCCTCTAGTGGACGGTCGCATTTACAGCCACAGGCTGTGTTGCGGCTCCAGCTTCTAGCTCCTAGCTACAACAAGCTTACGCTCCAACGAAGCGCCATCGACAAACACAAAATTATCCTCTTGAAAAAAGAGGATTATGAAAGGGCCAGGCAAGAAAATCTTTGCTTCAAATGTCTGGGCAAAGACCATGCTACTTGGAACTATCCAAAAAATAAACCAGCGGGAGCTAAAGCCCCAAATAGACCTCCACAAAAACAAGTGCATGCGGTGCAAGTGTTACCGCTTAATGGTACTGAAAAGTACACTGAGGTAGAGGTCTATCATGAGGATAGCACCCACATGTGTTGTCTATCATCAGCAATGTGGCAACCCACCTTTGGTCCTTATGATTTAATGAGGATGCATGGAAAAATTAAGGGGCAAAGAGTAAGAGTGATGGTCGATGATACTGCAACACATAATTTCTTAAACTACTCGTTAGTTAAGAAATTAAAATTGCCTGAGAGTCCCAGTGCCCATAAATATGTGGTCTCTTTGGCGAAGGGCAGTGATAAAAAAGTTTGGGACACCATGATATATGGTGTAGAGATGGATATTCAAGGCTATCAGGATGCCTTGGATTTCCAAATCATGCATCTCGACTGAATAGATGTAGTGCTTGGCTGTATAGTCTTGGGCATGGATCTACCCCTATTTGTAAACCTCCATATAGGCTTAGTCAAACGGAGGAACATGAGGTCAAAAGACAGTTAACGGAATATCTTAGAAAAGGCCAAATCCAAACAAGTAGTTCACCTTGGTCTGCACTAGTTTTACTGGTAAAGAAAAAGGATGGTACTATGCGTTTATGCATAGATTATCGAGCACTAAATAAAATCACCATAAAAAATAAGTATCCTATGCCTCGCATTGATGAGCTCTTTGATCAATTGCAAGGGGCAAAATACTTTACTAAAATTGATTTAAGATCAGGATATCATCAAGTACGAATTAAGGAAGAAGATGTCCCTAAGACATCATTTCGTACTAGGTATGGGCATTATCAATTTAAAGTAATGCCATTTGGATTAAAAAATGCTCCAGCAACTTTCATGACACTTATGAACAGTGTCTTAAGGCCATATCTAGGAAAATTTGCTGTAGTATTTCTAGACGATATCCTTATAGTAAAACCAGAAAAAAACATTTGGAACATTTGCAAAAAGTGTTCCAACTGCTTAGAGATAATTCACTCTTTGCAAAAGAATCCAAATGTGAATTCTTTGCAAAAGAAGTGAAATACTTGGGACATATAATATCCCAAGAAGGGGTTCGTATGGACCCTGACAAAGTAAGGGCCATATTGGAATGGCCACATCCTACAAATCTAGAAGAATTACAGATATTCTTAGGTTTGTCAGGATTCTATAGGAAATTCATCCAAGATTATGCTAAGATTGCTGTTCCGATGACGGACCAGCTTAAGGGAAAGGGAAGCACCTTCATATGGGATGAACCTCAAAAGAGAAGTTTTGAAAAATTAAAGGTAACTATAGTGGCTAGGATCTTCTGGTTGAGTTCCATAGATCTCTTGTGAGAAATGTGCATTACTTATACAAAAGGGTTGACCAGTAGCTTTTGAAAGCAAAAAGCTAGATCGTGCCCAACGGAATTACTCGGCATATGAGAAGGAACTATATGCTATAGTCTATGCTTTAAAGAAGTGGAGGCACTATTTATATGGTGCAAAATTTGAGATCATCTTTGATCAAGAAAGCATTAAATGGATTTGTAATCAGCCAGAGCTTGGGCTGAGTTAATGCAAGAGTTTGATATACAGTTGACATATAGGAAAGGGAAGTTTAATGTGGTAGCAGACTCTCTTAGCCGAATGCCAATTGTTAATGAATTGAGTTTTACTCAATTTCATAATGATTTCCTAGAGTTCTTAAAAGGAAAATGTGAATTTGATCCTCACTTCTCTGAAATATGGAAAGCAATTAAAAACAGGGATCCAACTAATCGAGAGGCTTTCACTGAGGAGTCGCATGGAAATGGCGACACACCACAGGTTGGTGATAAAGGACTCAAGTGGATAAAATATACTATTAAAGATGGCTACCTACTCTATAAGGGCAGAGTATGTGTCCTGGATGATAATGACATTAGGCGCCAAATTCTTTTTGAATGTCATGATAGTCCGAGTGCTGGACACCCGGTAATTCAGAAGACATATGAACTTCTGAAAAGACAATTCTTTTGGCCTGGAATAGGTAAGGACGTCCAAGATTATGTATTGAAGTGCCAAAAATGCCAGGTCAATAAGGTTGAACGCCTTAAGGTAGGAGGTCTCCTACACCCATTGGAGATTCCATCTGGTAAATGGGAAAGTATCTCCATGGATTTCATTGTGGGACTACCTAGAACACAGAGGGGGCACAACTCTGTGTGGGTAATTGTGGATCGATTGACCAAGATGGCTCAATTTATTCCTGTCAGTGAAGATGTTAAAACTCCAGAATTAGCTAGGCTATTTGTGGAGCATATCTATAGATTGTATGGGTTACCAACCGGTATTGTTAGTGATCGGGATAGCAAATTTAATAGCCATTTTTGGAGAACTGTGTTTAAGAGGTTGGAAACTTCATTGAATATGAGCACCGTGGATCATCCACAGAGTGATGGTCAAACTGAAAGGGTCAATCAAATCATTGAGGATATGCTTCGAGCATATGTAAATAAACGGAAAACTAATTGGAAACAGTATTTGCCCATAATAGAATTTGCATATAACAGTGCCAAACATTCAGCTACAGGTTTTAGTCCATTCATGATTATGTATGGATTTCAACCTAGAGCCCCAATGACAGTGGGACTTGAAAAAGAGAAGGTTCAAGCGGCCAAAGACTTTCTCGTTGGAGTTTGAAGTAAATGAGAAAGTCTACCTTAAGGTACCTGAATCTTCAGAATCTCTAAAAACAGGTAAATGTCCGAAGTTGTCCCCTAGGTATTGTGGACCATTCACAATACTTAAGAGGATTGGAGAACTTACTTACAAATTAGCCTTACCTGAGGGATGTAGAGTACATCCAGTTTTTCATGTTAGTAGGCTAAAAAGAAAATTAGGAGCTGATGATAATCTCATTGGAAATGAAGTCCTCGTTGAACTTATCATCTTTACCACATGAACCAAAAAAATTTTTGATACGCAAGAAAAAAGAACGCGACAGACTATATGGAAAGAATATCTGGTTAAGTGGAAAGATAGATCTGAAGAGAGTTCAACATGGGAAAAGGTAACCAGTCTCCAGAGGAAGCTTCCCAATTTTGTTTTCGAGGACATAAACCATTCTTAAGGGGAAGGGAATGTTACGTCAGCCGTAATCCCAGTATTATCTAGTGTGGTTACGGTGAAGCAGGAAACCAGAGGGCACGATAGTGCTTGCAGCAATACGGAGTGCATCAGTAGGGCCTAAATGGGCATAGAGACTCTAAGGTCCAAATGGACACATGGCACTCAAGAGAGCACCATTGGCAAGCACTAGGCTAGGAGGGAGGATTCCAGAAGGAACTGAAAAAAGAAAGTAAGTTGATGTGACTCGAAGGAATCCGTGGCTGGGTGGACTAGCGCAAGAGAGGCCCTCGAGGTTTGAGGATTCGTCACAATTTCGAATTTTTTTGGTTTTCTATTTTTAGAGCATATTTTTTACTTTACATTCCACAACTTGTAAATGCAATTAAGAGGGGGTGTTGCGCATGGTATAAACTGAAAGGTTCATGGGATAAATCATAATCCTAATCCTAACCCTAAAATATGAACTTAAATATATTCTAGTTTCTTTAGAATACAGCATAACATACAATTAGTCATCTCTTGTGCACTCGTCTCTCTCACCCCATAGGGTTGGTGATCATATATGCGAAATTGCAATATAGTATACACGTAGACATCTCATGTATGCACCTCTCTCTCAATCGCCTTAAGTCATTCAACAATACAATATGATTGGTGATCATAGCTGTAGAACTGCATTCCAGCATACCAAGGGCATGGTGTGACTGGTCTAAGGAGTACTTCAAAGGTATAATCTCTCATGTCCAACAAATAAACTCCTTGGGAATCTTTATGTAGATTGGGAGACATTAAGGTTTGCTTAAAATGTGAAGTGAAAGTCTACAAGTCAGTAGGACATATAAGGTTATCGAGGTAAGGGGCTATGGAAAAACTATCCATTTTCAAATGGACCTTCTTGTCCAAACCTTGATGGAATTGGTGGCTAAGTGCAAAATAGCAAGAGGGTGTGTACAGTTGCCACATACACCTATTTTGTGAAAAAAAAGTTTAATATTAGTATGCCTTATCTTATTTTAATTTGTGCTCATACTTAGATGTTCACTATATAAGGTTCCATGTTTAACACAAGAATTGAATAATTTTTATGAATCCTTAATTATCACGACCTTTATCTATCAATCTCCTATAGAAAGTTATCACAAGAAACCAAAAAGAAAAAGAGGGTGTCTCTATTGGACAAAATATGCTAGGATAAAACATTGACTTCCCAAGCTCAATGGACAACCAATAAAATCCTCTAAAAGGTACTAATTGAGAAAGATTCTGAGTCCTTACAATGGCCACACTATTGAAATATGTTAGATCACAAGTGACCCATACTAAGGAGCTTAATGATGTGGTTGCCTAATTGCATGTAGTATGAGGGAATGCTATCAACAATTTTGTGTGCTTATTCTAATTCTAAAATCTTCTAGGAACCCTCCCTTTAGAGAAGTAATACCTTCTATTGAACCTAACGCATTGCTTACAAAGCCATACATAGCATCGATTATTAAGCCACAATTTGAAAATATCTGCTCTCTATTTTTTACCAACTACTTAGCAACCTGAGCCCCTTCTCAAAAGTTCAGAAATAGATTCAGTAACATCTAGTATCATCTGATTTGAATCGAAAAACGAGTGTCTATTGTTCTCTCTTTTTGTGATAGTACATTTGCTATATCCTATTGCACTAAAAAGTTTTGTATTTCCTGTACGTATTGACATGTTAGTCCTTAACTCCACATGAGATTTGACCTATTTCCAATCAATATATTCCTAACGAATTACGAATCGCACCCAAACTAAAGTGCCTCTTGATAAAATTCCACATTTATCAGTCCATCATCTTCATCTAGCATAGTTGCAAGCAAACATATGATCATGTACACAGTTGCAAGCAACGTACAAAAGTTTGAAAACATTTCATGCTGATCCTAGGTGAAACAAGGCTGGACATATCACAATACATGTAGTTCATATAATATTTCTTTTCTTTCCAGCTGGTAAATTTAAGAATCACACATAGCTTTGTTTTTTTACTTTTTGGGATTAGAAAACATGCAACCTTTCAAGTTTGATTTCTCAGATTCAAGGCTTGCAATTGAAAAATATGTCTCATCTAAGAACAGCAGAATGGGCATTGATGACTTGTGTTATCAGCCTTGTATTGCACTATAAACTCCCATACAACCAAGGTTCCTATCTTCAAAGTATAGCATAGAAAGAAAACCTCACCCTAAATGCTAATATGATTGTAAAACGTCATTAAAGATTAAGTGGGGGTAAAGCCTGTGATTCACCATGCGGAGGGTGGAATTCATGTAGAGTGTTCAATGCTCAACTAAGCCCTGAATTTGCAGGTTACAGTTTGCAAACATGTTTCTAGAAAACGTTTGCCTAAAATGAAGAGTTAGTTGCAACTATGGTCACGTATGGTGCGATTATGCTTCAACCCAATTTTTCATTTTGACAGACTTTTCTAAATATCAAAAGGGAAAACTTTTTCCACTAAACAAACTAAAATTCTTGAACTTTTGATGTCTCAATCTGATGATGTCAGCAGTTGAAGACTTAAATTAAGGCACATTACAATCACGTAGAAAGAAAATTCTAGTGCCGTTGATTCCCTGTGGCATTATCTACAATTACAGATTTTAATTGTTGGTTTGTGTCTTTCGGTTGCACAGGCATATCCAACAGCATTTGTGGTGGCGTGAAATACATTTGTAACGACATTGTACATATCATTATTCCTAAAAAAAGCTGTCACCATCAGAACATATTAAAGTTAGAAGAAATAAACCAAAAGTAATATTGAACGAATCCCTTGTTTCTCTTGTTTTATAAAATATATCATTTAAAATATTGGAAATATTCTCTGAATACACACACACACACACACATATCTAAATATCCATAAGAATGCAACAGAAAACTCTAAATTGAAAGAAAATAATGTTATGAAAAAACTGACCTGTAAAGAAGGCTTGAAATTGAACAAATATATTGACAAAATCATGGTAAGAAGCATTGCCATGGAAGTCGCATATACCTGGTCATAGAAAGCATTAGAACTAAAATTTCTTGAAGATGAGAAAGGAAAGGAGAAAGGTTCTCACCATAAAACCTAAAAGAAAGATGCACACCGTACCCACTTTAGTCCTAGTATCTTCCTTCAATTTGTTCAACTCTAGATGTGAAGGAGACATTGACAAACCAACCTTCACAATGTTATCCGCATACTTCATGATCCATGAAACAAGGAGGCCAGTGCAGCCCAAATTAAAAACTACAAGCCATGTGACAATGCCATAACCATCAAAGAGGCTCCAAATTTTGTGCCAACCACCTTCGAGCCATAGCCTCAAAAAATTGAAGAGAACGCCAAACCTGCCATTTGGGAAAAACTAGTTAATCTGAATAATTCATGCATGTGTGCCCCAGAAGCCGACAAATAGAGGCTGCTATAAAAGCTCGTGGAACATCAATCTGTAAGTCCAGTGCATGAAATGCATGAAATACGTGGGGAACTATCTAGACGATATATCCTGGCCGAGAGATTGACGGTCTAAGGAAAAAACTTCAATTGAGCCAAAGTTGAAAATCCAAAGCAACTAGGTAATATCACCCACCTATGGCAAGCCCTGAGGTGGGCTTAGAAGTCAACTAAAAGAGTCCTGTGCCCAAAAGCCACAGAAAGTAATATGATACTTAAATTTCCTTAAAGGACTATGAGGGAAACATGAGTAGGTTACTAAAACGAAATGAACACTGCCAACTCTCAATACTTTCCTTCCAACCCCCGCCATCATCACAAGCACTGAGAGCCAGGTTACATAGATGATGCTTTGTATAGCATGTGATTTATGTCCTTGACCATGTCTATGCAAATGATCCAAAGCCTTGAAACAGTCCTATGCTTGGCACTATAAAATGGATTGTCTGGTTTAAGAAACGAAAACACTTCACTTGTTTAGAGTAAGGGGACTGACGAGAGTAGCTAAAAAGGAAAGGGTAAAGCTATCTACTTACACTCCTGATAACAGTGAGCTCCAAATTTTGCACAAGTAGAAACTCTAATAGATTATCCCTAAAGAAGGTTTTCGTTCAAAGGCACTATGGCAATGAGGCAGGAGCAGGTTCTACAATGATATAAGTAAGAAACAAACTCTCTTCGTGGAGTAAAATTGAACCCTGGTTCGAATCTTCTTTGTGGTCTCAGTAAAAGTGCTCAGTTCTTTAAGAAAAACTTAAACATAACCTCGTCAAAATGAGCCAGTCAATAAAAGATGGGATAGTGACCTAGATTTATGCTTTGTGAAGGAGAAACCCACCGACCCCAAGACAGTCATAGGTGTAGTCATCTACTATGAACACAGCGAGAGCACATGAAACACATAGGGACTATAAGAGAGGGCTAGGCCAGAGGATCAAGAATGCCAAATAAAGTTCACCAATGCATGAGTGAATCTTAAATGAAACAAACCTATAGTAAGGATTGGAGACATTACACCAGACTTGGGCTTGATGAAAGAGCCGACTCTAGCAAGACCATGTTAGATTTGCAAAAATACAAAGAAGATTCTGGGGCACTACATCATGTTTCAATGCAATGCATGTTGAAGTATGGAGAAGTTCCTCTGCTTTCTTCTCTCACTCAATATTCGGAGTACTAGCTGTCTCAGTGGCAGTACGAAAAGCAATAATACCTGAGCTCATAATATTCAAAAACTGCTCTAAAATGGAAAATAGCCAGTTCACAGAGTAAGCAGAGATGTGACATTACTATGGCATGCTTAAAACAGAAGGATGTGAAGAGGATGTGAAGATGGAATTCTGTCTCAGGTCTCAACAGCTGGACATATCCCACCAAGGACTTACTGAAGTCATGCTTTTCAAACGTAGGCATACCAGCACATGTCCTATCATCTGGCACAGTTTGTGGTGGGTACAAGAGGGCAAGAAAATTTATTATAGCAGCAGCATGAAATAGAGTGCTGCACCAACCATTTGAAAATGACAAAAGCCTGACCTTTAGGTCACGACAGCAACAAGGCAGAGGAAGCACTGTTATTGCAGCAGCAGCAAGTGGTAGATAGTACTCTAGGCTAGATGGAATACAGGATGCAGTAGCAGATCATTGCCCAGATTAGAGCATATATCCTTGGCTTGAATGGATTTCTAGTGAACAGTAAAAATACATGGCTACTTTAGAATTTCTCAGGGGTTGGATGTTGACTGATTGACTTCTAGACAAGAGATTGAAGTACAGATTATTTTTAGTTCCCATTCCTTAGCTAGACCTTGCCGAATCTAGAGTCTCCCCAAGAGAGGAACTACAGAAGACTTCAGTGATGACTGTGTACAAGAGACTCAGCACCCAAAAGATAGTGCTTCCAAAATTTCAAGGCATGGGTGATGTCAAGGAGTTCTTTCTTATATATATTGTAATTCGTTTCAGAGTCCTTTAGCTCATTTTTTCATAAGCATAAACAGCTGCATGATTATCTTGCATCAACCATATGCATCTGTCTCGACTGGATATGACTTTGACAGATCTGGAGTTGTCGACACTCATTCAGAGCTTACATCCTTTTTCAGAGCTTGGAATGCTCCTTCCTGCATCAGTCCGTACAAATACAACCCCTTCCTTGCTCAGTTCATGGAGTAGCAGAGCAAAGTGCTCAAGAAAGTGTCAAATTCTAATGATAGATTCCAAGAAATGATATTACATCTTGCACTTCACATGGAGTAAGCCATTCAACTATAGGCTTAATCTTTGTAGGATCAACTTGGCCAAAAATAAACCTACATAAAAAATTATCATGAGAGGCATTGGAATCGTAATAAGATGGTCTTTATGCTTGATCATTTAAGAAAATGTGATAAGAGCACTTATGAAGAAAATGGCATTACAAAATTTCCAATCACACCACAAGTTGTCCGAAAGGGTTATGTACATCCTCGAGCACAAGCATGATAGTATCAGCTCTTAAGGTAAATTTGCTGAAAAAGAATGCACATCTCAAGCGGTCTAAAATATTACCAACATGTGGTATCAAAATTAATTCTTAAATTTGATGTGATTTAACAGTATACAATCATAAAAGCCCTCCTCTTCCTAAATGAACAACACTAGAGAGAAACTGATACAACAAATGGTCCTCTTTCCAACAAATCTTGCACTTTTTTTCTGATCTCTCTTTTTTTTTGAGAGAGGAAATTTGATTTTTATAGATTACATCATATCAACAAATTAAAGTACAGATGTGAACCTGGAGGCTGGAACCCACAATTCAGACATGGATAGTATGATATAGGGCCTTGCATGGTGGAGAACTGCCATGAGCAAGGTGATTACACATTTTTCTTCCCCTCCGCCTGTACTTGTGCTCTTCTTATTTCAGTTTGTATAATGAACCTTCCCTAAGACCATAAAGAGTATTCATGTCTAGTCTAGCTAAGTATCTCATCTATCTCTATAGGGATTGCCATGGTCACCTCCCCACCTATGAGCCCCCATATGAGGAGGACATGGGGGGGGTGTAGCAGCAGGGGGAGAGAGAGAGAGAGAGAGAAAAGAGAGGAATGCCAGATGGGCAGCATGTAGGCTACCGTGTAGGCAGCAAGCTTAGATGCTGCAGTAGGACATGCAAAGGACAACAGACCAGTACGGAGTCAGCAGAGGGAGTCTATTCATTCCAGTGATTGGGCCTTCTAGTGCCTCAGTTTTGGCTGCACGTCCAGCAGCAGGAAGGAGAGATACATTCAAGATAGCCCCTACTACTGGCTGTCTACCAGGGCAGCAGAGAGGCCAGGATCACCAAGGATTCAGGCAGTACAGTCAGCAGACCACCTACAGGTGAAGAGCAGTACACTGCACACAGAAGGTTTACAAGATCAAGCTCGGTGGAGCACTCAGTCTACAGGTCTTCATCAGAAGAGAAGCAGCCTCCCTATGCAGCCCACTGAAGCTGCAGGAGAGCAAGCAGGCTGACAGAGATTGAAGGTGCCAGGAGGAGGTAGATGACAGTTTCGGGTGGTCTGGGGTCCGCATCGAGGAAGTACATTGTCTGCTAGATGGTGGCACACTGACCACCCCCGTTTGTTTTGTCCATTTGTTTGGAGCAATCTATAATACATGATCTGTTGTTCTACACTATTGTTGCACTGTTCAAGGATCGACGTCTATGTCTATCTCTCTACATTCACTTGTGTACACATTAAGGAAAGGAGTGAGATTTCAATTAGCGCCATGTGATTTCTAGGAAAACTTTTATATAATCTTCCACTCTGCGGAGAGTGTTGAAGACAAGAGAGGAAGAGTGAAGGTGGTCATGTGCAGGTAATCGGTAAGGTTGAAGTTGGAGAAGGTGGTGGAGACGGAAAGGTCTCTGTCGACGATAACAAGGTATTTGGGCTACTCAAAGATGACACCCAGGGAAACTAGTGCTCAATCTTGGGCTATGCATGAAAAGCTTGGGCAAGCCAAATGCTCAAGGAAGAAGGAAGACACCCTCAACTAGATCTCCAACCACAATTGCACAATGCCTCCTTTACACACACACACACATTCATTTTTTTGGGGGGGTAAAAGAACCTTTCACTAAGAAGAATGTACATTCATAGCTGTCTCAAAGTGAGACAGCTACTACTCATATGCTTAAAAAACTTTAAAGAAAACATATTGTAGCTGCTCCAATAAAGAACAACTAGTACAACAAAGCTTAAAACAGTGAAAGAACACTTCTAGCTGGGCCGCATGAAGATCTCCCATGAAAAGCGCATCATGAAGGGAGCAATGCAGGGAGGAGCACAAGAAATGACAAACATCCACAATGGATTGTCTGACATATATCTCCCAAACAACCAAAATGAACTACTAGGAAATCGGGCACGAAAATAAGTCCCCAATCTTGAAAGAAAATCAGGGGCAATCGGGCAAGTCCAGAGTAGATGCAAGACTGTCTCCCTCGGATGCGAATAAGATGGACAATGCAAAGAAGTAATGCCCCCGGCAGCCAAGAAAGACTCCACTAGTAAAGCGCCAACCAAACACCGTCATAAGAAAAGCCTCTGTTTGAAGCGAGAGCTTACCATTCCAAATACAGTAAAGACTTGCCTTCCACCAAGTGACTACGCTCTTGAATCCATGGCTGTGGTAGAAGAAGATGGTAAGCTTTCTTGGTAGTAAGATCTGCAAAGGAGAAAGTAGAATAACCCGGAATGCCTCGATCAAATCTCCAATCCATAAGACAATAATTGGTAAACAAACGGGGAACTGGCTGAAAAGGAAGCAGCTTGGTAGTGAGAATACGGTAGATAGGCCTGTGATGCATACCCAAAGAAAATTGTCTCCTGGCCTGTGAAAAAGAAAGAGTAAGACCCCTATCATCCACCATATCATCCACCATGGAAATACCCAGTCAATGTAGAAAGTAAGCCTTTCTAGCCTGAAGATGAGCCAACAGTGGATCAAAGACAAGGCTCCAATGAATACTCTACAAGCAGTGTGTATTTCCGGGATCTGGGGACGGCTTGACCAACGTGGATGTTCTAGAAGAAGCTGCCAATCATGAAGCAGACGAGTAGAAAATGGGCAACCAGGAATGAAACCATGTAGCTGCCCAAAGATAACATCAGATAGAGGAGGAATCCACTGTCCAAATGCATCAAAACGAAGCGAAGCAAACAAGCAAGAGAGCATAAGTGCCCTGCCCATGGCTGATGCTGCTCAAGAAAAGTAAGCAAAAGAGTAGCCTTGCGAGCTCTCACATGATTGTGACACAATTTTTTGTTTGTGGGCAAAATCCATGTATTTTTATATTACAAGAGGCTGTCCCCAAAGTGGAGATCAGGAAATACAAGATCAGACATTTTCATTGGAAGACAAGGTAATCTATCTGACGAACAAACAAGCAGTCATAAAAGGATTGCCGGAGTAACATCTGGAAATTGTAGAACATGGAAGAAGTAGGCTCTCAAAAGAGTCGGTAGTTCCTGTCTTTCCACAGAGTCCAAAGTGCCCAATATTGAACCCATGTGGAAAAAAGATCAAACTCCGCCCTCCGTGGGTAAATGCCGAAGATCCAAAAAAGCTTGCCAAAGCAAGCAGTGGGAAAGCAGTCCTAGAGGTGCTGCTGAAGAAATGTAGGAAGTCACAGGTTGCTGAAACACACAAGATAATGAAACTTGAAAGTGCTCAAGAGGAAGACAATAAACTCAAGCTTTGTATTCCACGAATAAAAGAGAGCAAAACTTGCACACAAAAGAACACCGAGCCATCGAACAAATAGAGTAGACGTCGGGCAACACCGCCATGAAAAAATCAGCTGCAAGAATCGCTCCAATCATCTCACCTTGAATCAAGACCAAACCGCCATGAGAAAGAGCCAAAACCGCATTGCATGGCGTGATAAGATGTACTCTTGCATTTCTGGCACATGGCAAAGTCTTACCAGCCCCCCCTTAGACATGACCCTATCAAAGCTTGGTCTCCAACACGGGTGACAGGGCAATTCCAAAAAAGATGGAGCAAGGATTCCATGGGAGCAAAACACATGTGACATAGAGCAAGAGCAATATGCCTACGTGCCAAGAGTTGGCCAAAAGAAATTACACCAAGCATCACTCGCCATAGGAAAACCTGTTGACGAAGAGAGAGTTTGCAGGACCAGAGCTGCGGGAATTTTTACGCTACCATTTGGCATTACGATTCAAAGACCAAAGCTGATTTGCATGATGTGAAATCCAAGGATTGCGGCATAAAAACCCTGTATAAACCAGCCACAGAGATATCAGCTAGATGTAAGGGGCGGGTAGCAGAACCCTGGTGATGTAAGGTACAAAAGGACAACCTTTACCATGCCATCAATATAGCCAAGAATGAAGTCCCATGGAGTGGGATGCCAATGCCCAAAAGAGTCATCAACTGTGAAAGTAGGTGACACATCATGGCAGCCCAAGGCTGATCACCCGGTAAAAAATGCAGCATCATTTTTCCTTTATGAGCCAAAATATGGATGTGAATATTTAAAATGTTCAAGCCACCGTGCATCTTTATGCTCAATAGAGAGTAGTCTGATACCCTTATGGCCATGCTTTGAGCACCAAAAAGTCTCCATAAGAGTGGACATGAAAGAAGTAATGTCTTTTTTGTCAAACATCATCAAAGGCAAGAAAAACTGTAGGCCACCAAAGTTGATTGTACAATTCGGAGTCGGACATGAAGAGGCCAAGTGGCTAACTTCCGATATTCTAGTTTCTTCTTGAGCTTTGCAAGTACCCAATCTATTTGATGACGGGGAGTGATGGTCCATCCCATAGGATAGGCAAGATGACAAACAAGCTAGTTGGGCAAAACAATTTTGCCCAGCCACAAAGAGCTACGCCAATCCTTAGCATGCAAAGGCAGAAGCTTGGACTTTTGAAAGTTTACCTGCAAGCCATCAACTATTCCATACAAGGATGCAGCACTCATGAGTTGAGAAAGAGATCAGATTTTGTGTTCATTGGAGTGAAGAATGAATCATCAGCATAAGCTTGCGCAATCATGTACTAGCAGCAAAAGGAGGAAAAAGGGAAGAAGAAGGGGGGAAGGCGGGGTGGGGCGACGTCCAAGCCAAGCCAAAGACCGACCCTAAGGCAAGGCCAAGAGGAGAAGAAAATGCCAACAAATGGGATGAGGACCTACATGGGCAAAGGAAGGTACGGCCAAAGAAGCAAAATAGACAAGCAAAGAAGGGAGCGGCGGGAAGGTGGAAGGAGAGGGGGACGGTGATGGTCACGTGCTAGAGCAAAGCGCAGGCTACAAGCTCTCAGGTTTTATGCAACCACATGAGCAAGCCCTGATCTGATAAAGGTGCCTTCATTTTTCATTTTTTACGACAAAAGAAGAGAGAACAAAGAAACATAAGATGATGATGATGATGACAAGAAGTTGGCACTTACTTAAACAATGGTAAAAAAGGAGGAAGCCCAATAAGAAATCAAAGTGGAGCCACCTAAGACGTGTGAAGATCCACAAGAACAAAAACACACAGTCCAAGCCAACACCATAAAATGCCAAGGAATTAATAAAAAGGACATCCAATCAAGCGAAAAGATGACAGCAAAATCACATCATCTTGTTGGTTAAATGGCTTGCAAATTGGCCAATAAAAGCCACATCCATTAATAATTTATGCTGTCACTGTAACAAAATCAGGTCCTGCCACTTAATCACATAAAAGTATCTCACATCCCAGATATTAGCACCTAATAAAATATTTGCATTGCCCAATCACCGTGGTTCTAAATAGGTTTGCAAGCATATACTACTTCAAACACAGACAGACCACGTGACAGTCATACTGATAGATCTCATCAAAGAAAAGCATGCAATGAAGATATACTCACGAATACAGCTGGACATTTTGCCAGTACAGCGAGTCATCATTCCTCTTCATAAGAAACTCGGTGTAAACACCTGCTAACGCCGAAAGGAAAGCTGACACAATCCCCAAAACGTATCCTTCAAGTGGGGCCAAGAACAATCTCTCACAATCTGTTTCTCCACAACCTTTAATCTGTACAAAACAACTTGCATTAAAAAGTGCCTTGGAAAATTTATAGGCCTCTTTTGTCTAATAAGCATCATGCTCCATTTAAGCCTTTTGTGAAAGTGAAAATCCTTAAAAGAGTAATAAACATCATGCTTCATTTAGGCCTCGTCTGTGGTACTTGCAAAACATACGCGAATTACCTGACTAGTGGTTGTGCCAATCATTAGTAATACAATGGCCATCCACTGGAGATATGATAGCCTCCTCTTTAAAAACATCCTACAAGAGTATGAAAAACAAACAAGACAAAGGATGAGATATTTGATTTCCAATGCTTCGAACACAAATCTCTCTCTCTCTCTCTCTCTCTCTCTCTCTCTCTCTCTCTCTCTCTCTCTCTGTTTTGGCCTTCTGTACAGACATTAATAAACTTCTCTGCCTGCCCTGCAGCACCACCCGCTCTGCCTCCCCACAGCTCCATCCCTCCCTGCCTTCACCCCTGCCTCAGCTCTCTCCCTCTCTCCGCCCAGCTCTCTCCCTCCATGCCCTGCAGCTCTCCCCCCATGCCTGCCCCCTCTCCAGGGTTTTCACACCTCCCTCTGCAGCCATCCCACCTGTTGGATTAGAGTTGGTCATATTTCCAGAGGCTGTCCACAGATGGAAAGGATCTGTGCAAGGTTTACAGAAGAGAGAGGCTGCGATGAGACAGGGATGACATCAGCATCTGTATAGACATCTATCTCAGCATGTACGGGCTGGTCTAGAGCAGATCCAGAAGCCGGAAGGGGCCCGGCAGGAGGCAGGACTGCAGCAGGATGGAGGTGTGGCTGTTTGGCAGACTTAGGCTGGATTTGGGGCAGAGAACGGAGCTGAATTACATGGCCAGGTGGGCCAGCAAGAGCCCTCAAATGGGAGCCCTTTGGGGCATTCATAGAACAGTCGGCTGGTAGGGGGATTCCAATCAGCCCACTAAGGGCTGGCTTGTCGTTTTTTGTTGGGAAGGGTCTTGTGGCCTATAAAAGGGGGCCTTGGGCCTCCATTGGCATCACTTGGAGCAGCCTTCAGAGAAGCAGATAATAGGTGCCCACGATGTTCCCAAAAATAAAATACGTTAATTAGTTTTTACAAGGCGTGGGCATAGGAGGGATAGGGACATGCGAAGGTCAAAGATTGATTCCCCAGGTTTCGAGAAGTTTCCAGAGGGCCCGATTCCAGAAGTTACTTTCTGCCCCGCGCAACTATATAGAGGGGAAGGAAGAGACGAGCAACATATCAATCGAAAAGAGGCAGATAAGACAGCCTAAACAGCGGCCTCTCACGCGGAGGGATTGAAGGAAAGCCTTGATTAAGGCTTTATATGAAAGATTAAAGCCTTTTGCCTCCCTTGGGCCAATATTCAGGAGGTGAAGAAGGGACAAAGGTGCTGCAAGCTAAGCTTGAAGTGCTGCCCATCTAGGCTGACCACTCGGGCAGCAAGGTGGAAGGATCATTGGACAGAGTGTCTACATAAGCTCAGAGAAGCACGCGAGCTCAGAGATCTAGAGGTGCCAAGCAGATAGTAGGAGAGCTTTGGTAAGATTGGAGGACCACGGTTTGGTGGGAATCTGCATCTCTTTTGTATTGTGTCCAGTTTTTTGGACTGAAATATATCATTGTGGATTCTATATCCGTCTTGGATGCACTGTCTATTTACTGGCCTGCACACACATCTATGGTTGTGAAGTATACACAAGTAAAGAGTTTGATTCCGTACTGAAACACTTCCGCATGTAATTCCTGGGCCCATCTACCAGTCTTCCGCTACGGGATACCCTCTAGTGGGATTTCATTTCTAACACCAACCCCCCCCCCCCTCCAGCGTTCTTGATCGCGTTCCACCCAAGCATGCATTTTCACATCTCAGCCCCTCCGTTCCGCATTTGATCAGCCCTCCTGCATTTCCCCTCTGCTGCAGGCTGATGTCCTGCTGCATTTCGGCTTACTGCAGGCTCAGGTTCTGCTTGATTTCTGCTCTGCTCAGCCCGCCTCCTTCGTCAGGTCAGTTTTGCTCTACTGCACTCGGGTCATTTCGACGTGCAGGGCATGAGGCTGAGAAGGGACCTTTCGAGGTAAGAAGAGAGGCAGACACAAGGAAGGCCATCTTGGGATTTCTCCCGTTGCTTCCAACGGGCACCCCAATGGGGTCATCCACCCACCCCCAGGTGTGAATGTGCCCTTAAACTGGGACATTTACCTCTCATAATGGGAAACAAGAAAGGACTTTTGGAACGTGGTTCGAAGGGCAGGTTGGGGTTATTGAGGACCATTTATTAATGCACCTAATGCTTGGATTGATGCATGGGAGACACGGAAACCGAGGGTGCTATTTAAGGCTTTTGAAAGGTTATTGAGAGATTATTCCACTCAAAGAAAGGCCTCTCACCTTTCAGCCCAAGAAGCAGAAAGACAACGATGGGAAGGAAGGGCAATGGGCCCTTGCTTCTTCTTCTTCTTTTTCATGAAAAGGACTTCTATTAAGTACGAATAGGGTCGGGCCCTTGCTTCCTCTCTAACTGAAGGAAAAATCAAGAAAACAGCACAATCAAAGCACCATGGAATAAGGAAAAAGAGGAGACAAGGAGGAAGAAAAGAAGCAAAAAAATCAGCAGCTCAAACAGCTACGGAAAGGAGAGATCGATGACATCAACAACCGCCACAAGTGTAGTGGTTTGCAAACAGATAGCATGGCTATATAGAAGGCAGCCACCACGGCCTCTGCCTCAGCAGCTTCAGCCTCAGCCTCAACTTCAGCATCATCATCATCAGCAACATCGTCATCATCATCATCATCCTCATCACCACCCTTGGCGGTGGCAGAAGCACCAACACCAATATCGACATTGACATCGGAGTCGGCATCAACGACGGCCTCAACATGCTTTAGTACTCCTCTTTCTTGTCACCCCTACCCCTTAGCCAGCCACCCTTCCCCTCTACAATCAGACTAACCTCCGCTATACTTCAGCATCATCATCATCAGCAACACCGTCATCATCATCATCATCCTCGTCACCACCCTTGGCGGTGGCAGAAGCACCAACACCAATATCGACATTGACATCGGAGTCGGCATCAACGACGGCCTCAACATGCTTTAGTACTCCTCTTTCTTGTCACCCCTACCCCTTAGCCAGCCACCCTTCCCCTCTACAATCAGACTCACCTCCGCTATCTCCTAGATGTCCCCATACCACTCCTTCATAACCCATCCAAATAAGATACCCCATAACATTCATCAGGCACACCAACTTTCACCTAAGGCCTGAGAGTAGCTCGTCATTGAAGTTCATCACCTACGTGCACAAGAGCTGGAGCAAGTAGTTTTATTCATAGGCTTGGAGAGGTTTACACCAGTTTCCCTACACATGGACCCTTAAAACCATCAATCACATTCACAAGGTAGAGGATCCCAAGAGCCCCAAAAACTACAAGACCATTATGATTGGACATGTCATGTCCAAGATTATGCATGAGTGCTCAACACAAAGATTATCCGGTTTGCAAAGCTCCAAGGACTCAGTGCCGAGGGACACGTAGGCTTCCTGGCCAATCACACAACTCTAGATCACATACTCACACTCAGGTGTCATTAAGGAGGCTAGAGCACCGAGACGAAGGGTTTATTGCTACTTTTTGGAATTCTCCAAAGCTTTTGATACAGTGCCGAGAGCTCGCCTCGTAGAATAGTTGCACAAGCTAAGGTATGGTCAAGAGATCATTTATGTACTTTCTTGATCATTTATGTAGTCATGGCACTCTATGAGAGCGTCTCAAGCATGCTCCGAACGGGTGCAAGGTAATTAAAGATAATCATGAGCACTTTGGGGTCAAACAAGGTTGTCCATTGTCACCAACCTTGTTTAGCCTCTACCTAGATCAGCTCGAGAATTTCATTGGGACACTAGGGGAAGCAAGGTGCTCTCTCGTTGGCTCGCTAATTCAACTCCTCCTATATGTAGACGTTGAAACCGGCCTCTAATCACACAGAGGGCAATGGAACTAAACCTTTAATCACTTCAGCACTTATTTACAGCTCACAAAGCATATATCACAACCATTAATCATTGCATGATCACCATTTGGCATTTACCCATTTGTTCACAAACAAAACCACTGAAAAAGGCATGGAGGCTAGAATGCCCCTGCTCAACGAACATAGACAAGTGCATCCGATTGGCCTCAAACACTGTGGCGCCCCTTTCGGTATTTCTTTATATTTCACAGTAAAATGATTACAAGTTGCATCTGGGAGACCTTCCCTGCAACTGAGCACGCAGCCCCAATTCACTGAGCCTTCGCAAGGCTTTCAAGCATAGAACACCATCACATAAGTGCACTTAACCCATAGGCTCAATCCAAAGGCATTCTCTTTTCCGAGTGCAATTCCATTGGCTCTCTAGATGCAATCACACTACACCCCAGCTGCACTCTCTTTGAGTGGTTTCTAGATGACATTCACAAAGCTTTTCAAAGCTCCAAAATAAAATCAGCAAAGTACCCAACCAAAGAATGACTCATGTAGCACTGCCTGGGCACCTGTGAACCAAGAAAGAGACGGCACACGAGGCCAACCAATAGCTTATGGCAAAAAGAAATTGCAGTAGCAAAATCACAACTCACCAAACCCTGAAAACTCAACCAAGTCCTTGAAGGGGCAAATTGATGTGTGTGTGTGTGTGCCTATGGGCTTTGAGTCCCTGCAAGAAGTGTGTGAGTGTAGGTGTGCTAGAAGGTTCTAGTTAGGTGTGTCAAGTTGTTACGCTCTAGCCGAGGTAGCATGACCTCAGAAGAATCAGTCGACATTTCCCTTAAAGGATCTATATTTGTAATATATATATTTGTTTGCGCTTCATGTAAATGATCGGGAGGGAATTAATGTCAAGGTCCTAGGTGAGGGTTGATAGCACCAAACTAGGTGGATCTAAGGCTAAGGGCCTAATGCAAGGAATGTGCCTAGGGGCAAAGGATATTAATGCATCCCAAGAGAGGGGTGAAATGTTGCATTAGGAAGGCCCTGTGATGATGACATGTGGCATCTAGATCCATCTAGGGAGATGGGGCTTGTTGAAGCTAGAGAGAGAAGAGAATGTGTGATTCACATATGTTTTTCTGATTCGTAATTCTCTGTCAGCTCGTATGCTTTAGCAAGGTTGGCCGGGAGGAAAGAATTGGTGTTGCTCCCGTGATCTGCAGTAGGAAATAGATGTAGTGCCTAACAATTGGTATCAGAGCTCAAGGCTAGGAGATAGAGAGGGGACGGATTTCGATCTGACAGACGACGTGTCTGTTCAGTGATCATCCTGCACTGCCTCCAGGAGATTGCGGGGTGTTAGGCGAAGCCTGTGGGATGCGTGAAGTACTAGGAACGTGGAGCAATTCGGTTACTCGTGACCTCCACGCGATGGACAGACAGGATCGACGTTGACCTGCGACGGGTGACGGGATTGGCGCTGCCGTGGTCTACGACGGAAGGTTGGCGCTGCCCGTGGTCTACGATGGGCGTAACAATAGCTCATGAACGGGGAGACCCTTCAACACAAATAGCCCGTGAGTGACGAAATACAAGAGAGAAAGATCGTCTCGTTAGTGACAGAGCGAAAATGTGGGCAGACTTTGCAGAGAACATTTCGCCAGTTACGGTCTGAACAAAGCGATTCTGAAGGACGGACGAAATCGTTGAATTTTGGAGTGGACGACAGGCTTGGAGCGCAGAGGTGACGCAGAACAACGTGGTGGCTCGTGTGCATCTTCGAGGAGATTTGTGGATGGGCGACCCGTAGCCAGAGAACGTAGGCGAAGGGTCTCCGACGGAATGAAGGCTTGGTAAGGGAGGCCTTCGATGTGATTCGCTCAACGTGGAGCCCTAGTCGACGAGCAGCTGGCCACGTATTTAGGACTTGGACAGCGAGGGCGAAGCTGAATGCCTTTCCCTGGGTCGTGCATGCAGTGGGATTGTGTAGACAGTGCGGGAGACTGTTGGTTGGATTTGCATGGATCCAAGAAGGCTGTGACGAAATCGTTGATGACCAGGGAGCTCTCTTTGACCTCCATCAATTCCGTGTTTTTTTCTTGATTTAGTCGGTTGATGCTCTACTTTCATTAACAGGATCTCGTAAGTGATTAGCCTGCATGAAGCTTTGATGCTGTAGCAAGGACAGATTATGCTTGAGATTATGCCTATGTGCTTCAGTCAGAGTTAGTTTGCAAGAGCTTCCCTAGGATAAGAAAAAGCGCTGTTTGAGATATATGCATGTATCAAATGCTTAATTAGTGTGAATCTGGGATTGCAGGAATTCCCTAGTATAGGGAATTGTGTCAGAGTGCCAGTACCTTGAATTGTGTCAGTTGTAAATACAGTTTTCTAGCGGTGTTTTTAAAAAAAAACAAAACAAAACAAAACACCCATTCAACTAAATGGAAGCAGAAGAAGGGGCTTCCAGGAGGGACCCTGGTGAGTCAGGAGTCCGGCCAACCCAGCAGGTGTCGCGCCCAGTAGCTCATACCTTATCTGGCAGGATTGCATTGCTTGAGGATGCTTTGCAACAGTTATTAGCGCAGCAGTTACACGCCAATGCAGGGCAGTCTGAACTTAGGAGAGCGATACACAGTATGTCTGCCAAACCTTCTCGAGAGGAGAAGGGAAAGGCTCCAATGGAACCGGAGTCTAGTGTCCATACGGTCGAGCCTAGGAACGCTAAAGTACCAAATATTGCCAATTACAGACCGGAAAAGTATTCTGGTCGGATGAACGACCGTAGTTCCGATGTCACTGAGACCTGGTTACACAAATGGGACGAGGCGTTCGCCATTTGTGAAATCAGAAATGACATCAAGAAGATCCGTGAGGCCACCCACATGTTTAATGAGGCAGCAGATCAGTGGTGGATTAAACAACAAAAAGATGGTATAGCATCCACTACCTGGGAGGGGTTTAAAAGAGAATTCAGGAAACACTTCTTACCTCCTGACGAAGCATCCCAAGCTTGGGATCAATATAGGAACCCTCATCGGAGAAATTTATCGGTGGCAGAATACACTGATAAGTTTCGATAGAGTGTAATGAAGGTTGATGAACCCCTGCCTCAATCAATCCAAGTGAAAGATTTCATATTTGGATTGAATGATCGAATAAAAATGGAAGTCCAGGCTAAGTATGCGAACACGTTAGATGATGCAATAGCCATAGCCCTGAACTATGAAGATGCCAAGGGCAGCAGGCCAAGTGGGTTTGCACAGGTCGGAACCCAGTATAAGTATCCGAAGAAATCTTGGTTTAAGAAGAAATGGATTAGTAGAGGGAGTGGTTCTCAGCCGAGTGGTCAAGCCAAGCAGGCGAAACCGGCTGAAACTCCTAAACCAAGTACCACCATTGGAGTGAAAAGGAAAGTAACCCCAATGGCAGCCCGGGCTTGGTCTAAGTCTCCCTTAAACCCAGAACAAAGGGAAAAAGCGAGGAGAGAAGGCTTATGTTTTGGTTGCCTTCAGCCTCATCAGTGGAAGGATTGTCCACGTAACAAAGATCGTCGGATGGCTGAGATGGTGATCTCAGAATGCGACGTGGAGATGGAGGGAAGTCCCAGAGCGGAAGAGATGCAGATTCAACTAGCGGGATCTTCTCAGAGGTTAGTACCTTGTTTGTTATGTGTGTCTGTTGCTAAGCTAGTAACAAGTGCACCTGATAACATCCTATCTAAGCCCGCAGCAATGGGATATACAGCCTTTAATGATACGGAGTTAATTAAAATGAAAGGGCAAGTGGCCAATCATGATGTCATTGTGTTGTTTGACTCGGCGTCAACTCACAATGTGATTAACTCCAAGCTCGTGAAGAGGCTGAAATTAAAGACGAGTCCATCTAACTATGCGTATACAGTCAGGATGGCAGATGGAAGTTCAACTGAAGTATGGGACCAAAGGGTTACCAAGTTGGAGCTTCGTATTCAGGACTATGCTGAGAAGCTTGATTTTGAAATGACCAAGCTTGCTTATGCAGATATAGCCCTGGGTATGGCGTGGCATTCTAGGAAGAATCCAACCATTGATTGGAAAAAGCACCTTTATCAATTCAAGATGAATGATCTGCTTTATGTCTTGCGAGGTGAGAAAGATATACCTCAGGGACCGTTGGTTTCCGTGATGGAAATCCGAAAAGCTCAAGAAGAGTTTTTATTTCTTTGCACCACATCGGTAGAGCCGGTTGATGATTCTTCGGCTAGCACTGATGTTACGCAAAGTGGTGAGATGGCCAAGCTGGCTAATCTTATAACAGAGGAGTTCTCTGAATGTTTTAGGGATGAACTACCTTATGGGTTACCTCCAGTGCGGAATGTTCAGCATAAGATTGAACTGATTCCGGGGGCAGAACCTGTAAATAGACCTCCCTATAGAATGAGTTTTACTGAAGAGACTGAGGTGCGTAGACAACTGGAAGAATACCTCAAGTTGGGGCAGATTCAACCAAGTTTCTCACCTTTTGCTTCGCCAGTGATATTAAAGAAGAAAAAGGATGATACGTTTCGCCTCTATATAGATTACAGAGCATTGAATAATATCACTGCTAAGCACAGGTATCCGATGGCTCGGATTGATGATTTGCTAGATGCATTACATGGAGCCATGATTTTCAGCAAGATAGATCTTAAGTGTGGCTACCATCAGATCCGGATTAGAGCCGAGGATGTGCATAAAACCGCTTTCACAAGCAGGTTTGGTCATTATGAGTTTTTGGTAATGCCCTTCGGACTTACCAATCCTCCAGCGACATTCGTCATGCTTATGAACGATTTACTACGTCCGTATATCGGAAAGTTTATAGTACATTTTATTGACGTTATTCTAATATTCAGTAAAAGTATTACTGAACATCGTGAACACTTGAGAATAGTGTTCAGTACTTTGAGGAAAGCCAGTCTTTATGTAAATAAAAAGAAAACTATACTGTGTATGGTTAGGCTTGAATATTTAGGGTTCATAATTACTCCACAGGGGGTAGAAATGGATCCGAAGAAAGTGGCTGCGATACTAACTTGGCCAATCCCTCAGAGTCTGACCGCGTTGCGATCATTCTTGGGGTTTGTCCAGTTTTATAGAAGGCATATCAAGGGATATTCCGAAATAGTATCGCCATTGACTGATCTGACCTCAGATAAAGTACCTTTTATATAGGGAAGGCCAGTAGCCTTTGAAAGCAAGAAGCTTTCTCCCTCTCAAAGGAATTGGCCAACTCATGAATTGGAGTTGTATGCTGTTATCCATGCTTTGAAAACATGGAGGCATTATTTGTATGGTTCAGAATTTTATGTGGATGTGGACCATGATACTCTGAAACATTTTTGTAAACAACCTGACTTAAGGGGCCGCCAAGCTAGGTGGGCAGAGCTCATGCAAGAGTTTAATTTAACGATTCGGTACCGAAGAGGGAAGGATAATAAGATTGCTAATGCATTGTCTCGCATTATGCACAATATGAGTTTCACGGTATTAGAGAGTGCTCTAATGACCGAGATTAGAGAAACTCAAAAGATGGATGAGTTTGTCCAGAGCTTATGGCCTAAGGCTCATGTGTTAAAACCCGGGGAAAATGAAAAGGATGACCTGGCATCCAGAAAAGGCCAAACATATGCAAGATATACCATAAGGGATGGTATGCTAGAAAGAAATGGCAAGGTTGTAGTACCTAGTCAGAATGATCTCAGGCAGAGAGTCATTCGACAGTGCCATGATAGCCCGTGTGCAGGACATCCAGGAGTCGAGAAGACATATGATCTTGTGAAGCGAGATTTCTTTTGGCCAAAGATGAAAAAGCATATTCATGAATATGTGACACGGTGTTTCTCGTGTCAGGTAAGTAAGGCCGAGCGGGTGAAGCCACCCGGACTTTTACAGCCCTTGGAAATACCATTAAGTAAGTGGGAGAGTATTTCCATGGACTTTATTGTAGGGCTGCCTACAACACAAGGAGGGTATGATTCTATCCTTGTGGTGGTTGATCGTCTAACCAAGATGGCTCACTTCATTCCGACTAGAGAGTCTGTTAGTGCCCCGAAAGTGGCGGATTTGTTTATTAGACATATATTTCGTCTGCATGGATTGCCTAGATCCATAGTGTCAGACAGAGATGTCAAATTTACCGGTCATTTTTGGACAGCGGTATTTGAGACACTAAGGACTGAGTTGGGAATGAGTAGTGGGGATCATCCTGAGACGGATGGTCAAACGAAAAGAGTCAACCAGACTTTAGAGGATATGCTGAGGGCATATGTGTCATTGAGGCAACATACATGGGGCAAGTGGTTGCCATAATTAGAGTTTGCCTACAATGATAAAAAACATTCCTCTACCAGGTTCAGTTCGTTTGAGCTGAACTATGGTTATAGACCAACAAATCCAACTATAGTTGGAATACCTCAGAAAGTGCCTAGTGCCGCGAACTTTGTGGTTCAGATGCGGGAGATGCTAGCACTTGCGAGAGCTAATATCCGCCAGGCTATGAATAGAGCCAAGGTGTATGCGGATAAGAACCAATCTATAAGAGTATTTAAGGAAGGAGAAAAAGTTTTTCTCAGAGTTCCTTCGCACTCGAAGTCGTTGACTTCAGGAGAGTGTGCTAAGTTATCACCTCGATACTGTGGACCGTGGTTAATTCTAAAGAGAGTAGGCAAGGTAGCCTATAAATTAGAATTGCCACAGGGGTGTAAGGTGCACCCGGTTTTTCATGTTTCGCACTTAAAGAAATTTTTACATACAGGTGACTCACTAATCGAAGGTGTGGTTTTGTTTCAGGAGATAGAGGATAATGCGAGGCGCAAACCAACAAGAATCCTGGACCGAGGAACGATGCAAATACGAACGGAAGATACCCACGGTGTTGGTTGCATGGCATGGTCAGCCTCTATCCGAAGCTACCTGGGAATCCATATACCAATTGCGGAGAGTGTTCCCAGACTTTATCATCGAGGACGCTGATGTCTGAAGAGGGAAGGAATGTTACGCTCCAGCCGAGGTAGCATGACCTCAGAAGAATAAGTCGACATTTCCCTTAAAGTATCTATATTTGTAATATATATATTTGTTTGCGCTTCATGTAAATGATCGGGAGGGAATTAATGTCAAGGTCCTAGGTGAGGATTGATAGCACCAGACTAGGTGGATCTAAGGCTAAGGGCCTAATGGAAGGAATGTGCCTAGGGGCAAAGGATATTAATGCATCCCAAGAGAGGGGTGAAATGTTGCATTAGGAAGGCCCTGTGATGACATGATCAAGCCTTGCCCATTCCTTTCTTTCATCATTCCTGTGGAAGTCCCTAATTTGCTGCTTGGTTGAAATCTCGAACCCAACCCTTGTTTCCTCTTTCCTAGATTGCTCTCTCCTCCGAATTCAATTTTCAGTGCCCTTTTTTCTCTGCCACGATTTACTCATGGTTGATATGATAGAGCTATAAAGATGGACCATGTGACTTTATTGGGATTCTTTGTGGATAAATTACCTAATTCCTATAAACTCCAGATCAATAACAATAAATGTAAAACTTTGCAAGAGGCCATGAATTATGCGCAGATATATGATGATACAATGGCCAGCGCAAAGGGAACCACTACTTCTAATACGAGTGGGAAGAACAAGAGGAAGTTCTTCTAGTCAACTTCTAGTACAAGGGAGTCGAAGTCAGTTAACAATGCTTTCAAGAAGAATTTGACTCAGACAAAGAATGGTAAAGCCCGTTTCTTACACACCCTTAACTTCAAGAAAGAAGGACGTTGTTTTCTTTGTGAGGAGCAGAGCCACACAAGGAACGATTGTCCTAAGCGCAAAAAAAGAAACAGGCATTGAAAGCTCCAAGCAGGCGAAGGAACCAAAGCTAAAGGAGCCAACCAAGCCTGGATGACAGGTATTTTTGTAAATGCCATTACTTGTCCACTTTAATGTAATTGCACTTTTAATAATTCGTTGGCCCCCATGACCTTGTCCGAGCTTATGGTGAGGGACAAACAAGTTCACATTCCCTTTGACCCGGGCAGCTCTCACAATGTTGTTAATGACAAACTTGTGCAGAAGTTGGGGCTGTCCATCACACCTACGAGGTGCAGCTTCCAGCTGGGAAGCAGTTTTGGGATCGTAAAATCGACGATCTTTCTCTCTGGATTCAAGACTACACAGATACTCTTATGTGCTATGTTATGCACTTGGAACATGTGGACTTGTTGATCGGAATAGAGTGGTGTAAAACCCACGATATTCAGATCGGATGGAAAGATCATACTCTCTCTTTTTTGGATAAAGATACCCCAATTTATATTAAATGTGATGATATTCCCTCTTCTCAGGGACCTATTGTATCTGCGATGCAGCTTTGGAATATATTAAACACTTCTCATTATGATGTGTATCAGTTTGTTATGATTCCGCCTTCTTCATTTGTTGTTTCAGTTAATAACAAAATAAGTTAAGCACGTTTGAACAACGAGAATTGAGAACGTTGTTAAATGATTTTGTTGATGTATTCCCTACACAACTCCCAGAAGGTTTACCTCCCGAAAGGACAGTAGATCATCGCATAGATTTAGTTCCTAGGGCTCAACCTATTAGTATTCCACCTTATAGGATGACCCAGCTTGAGGAGGACGAGTTAGCTTTGCAATTTCAGGATCAGGATTATTGCGTTGTGGATTTTGAGTTTCGTAGTATAGCACCCATCAATGTGTAAGCCCATGGTGTGGCTGGAATGAGATACTATTTTTTAGTGTACTTTGTTGCATAGGCCCATGAGGCCTCCAGAAGACGTTAATATTTCTTTCTTTCTCTCTCCCCCTCCCAAAAGAAAAGTTATTTCTACTGTTCTATCTTACTTTACTCCATGGACTTCCACCTGAAAGCACATCAGGTACATACCAAGCACATCGTTATGAATCAGACCACAATATTCATGTCCTCAAAGGAATAGAAAACCGACCATGTTTATTAATCATAGCTAGTTTTATGACATTAAGGCATTTGTGCGACTATGCCTAACTTCTAAGATGAATAATGGTTAATTAATATTCATATTAGCACCAGCTCAATTTCATTAGATTTAGGCTTAAATTTTAACTTTCACTAAGGGGGGTAGCCATGTGAGTGTACTTTTAAATTAACACACAATTTCATAGATGAGAAGAGCTTTCTTTCTAGAGTAAATGCCACATGAAATCAATTTACTAATTTTAATGAAGCACCTGAAGAGTATACCAGTGGTAACAATCTTCAAATTTCCCATAATCTGATAAGTTGAAGTATCCACGTAGGTTAGGGTAGCAAATTGCACATTGTTGTGAATAAGGTAGATGATAGAAGGAATGGGATATAGACGAAGGGTCTTCCAGTCCACTGTGCTTCGAACAGAAGCAGCCTCCTTCCCTCGCCACAACAGAAATGCACTTACTGTCAACTGCAAAGCAAATCAGATTTTAAATAGAAGCACAAAAGTTAAACCAGGACAAAGACATTACAGTACAGAAGAACTTATAAGTACTTAGGGTACTTTTGACACCAGCCATAAATCCATACTATCTAGAATGTATCAGAACACCCATCCCTTTAAAAAAGCAAAAATTTTTAAGCTTGTAAAAAATCCAACCTTGAGCAATTCTGCCAGAAAGGGAATAGTTCCATAATCATACTTGTAGCCCCCTCCACTTTGAGAAAGAGTTGTTAAAATTCCCTGCGCAGACAAAAATTTAGCGTCAGGAATATGATACAACATAGGCTACAAGATTATTGCCCTTGTTTACTATCACAAAGACCCACAAAAGAAGATGCAAAAGTACAAACTAAGCAAAACAACACATCATGGCACCCTCTAAGTGGGAATCAAGCTTCTGCACACAACCCGTGAACAAACATATCCAAAGGGATATAACCCTCTTTATCCATATATGTGGTTCAATTTTAAAGACTTGAATCCTTGCTGACAAGTTTTAAAACATAAAAAGCAAGCACGCATATGTCAGACCGTAGGATAATTATACACACATCTTAGGAGGTTGGAATCGAGATGGGGACAATTATGATTTAAACAGGAAGATTGGAAAACAAAAGGAATTGAAGGGCCATGTGACATTTTGCAAATGAAGGACTACCAGAAGGCAAAAAAGTAAGGACAAGGTGTAAGGCATAGATGAGGACTTAAGACCTTCAGTTATTGACAATATAGAAGGACCAACGCAAAGATGTAGGAATAGCAGAGCAGTAAAGCTATGAGAGTAGAAGAGGAATCACGTCAACAATGCAAGAAAACGTGTCAAGAGACATGCTTTTTAAAAAGGCTACATTCAACCACAGCTGTCAACCCAGAAAACCCAAATGTGTACTGCTACATCTCTTTTCCACTTTAGATCCCATTGACATACCCACCCTCCTGCCTCACAATGATGTTTTCCCATTCTCTGTCTTCATGCATTTGCCCTTTAGAAAGGACCAGAACAGCCTCACAATGAAATTTTCCCATTCTCTGTCTTCATGCATTTGCCCTTTAGTAAGGGCCAGAACAGCTGATGCAGTTCCCTCGTTCCCCTCTTATCCAAGACTGCTCACTGTCTGAATGCGTGGGTAAAAGTAATCCTTTAAATAACTAGAGTATAAGACGGAATAAGCACTAAAACTAATGTAGGCTGATCAAAGTATAATGACTCTCATCAGTGATGATTATCAGCTTCCTCTTTACTGGATCATGCGATTTGCATGCCTTGGACTTTCTAAATTTGTATGCAATTTATATGCTTTGGACATTCCAGATGGACTCCGTAACAAATTTGATATGAAGCTAGCAAATATGTTTAGAAAGACGATGTTTGGTACAGTAAAGTATGGCACTCCTTCGCGCAGTGTTTGCTTGTCCTACTGCTGGGGAGCTCTTTCCAATACAACATCTTATCTCTTGCAGACTTCAGTTGCTCATGGTTGAGCTCTTCTGCTCCCTTCTACGCACTCACTTGTGCTATGCTACAGACCATAGGTCTGCACCAATTAGTGCCCTAGAATGCTGAGGGAATGCTGCAGAATGAGCTGACTTCTGCTACCCCAAGGGAGCCATTTTATAGGACTAGATAACCCTAGATCTGGCTGACAAGATCCACAAACTGGCTGAAAGCAGTCTGTTAGCCAACCTGACCATGCTCCTACCACTGACTGCCTACTGCAGTCAGTTAGCCGACCTGACCATGCTCCTACCACCGACTGCCTACTGCGGTCTGCGGGACTTGTTGGAATGGTTGCCTCCCCATCTGTGAGCCCCCAAATGAGGAGTGCATCGGGGGGGTGGACCAGATATGTAATGGCCTGCCACAGACAGCATCTTGGCTGTCTTGTGGGCAGGAGACCCATGGTGGAGAGGGACCCAAGGCGTGCATGTACGGGCTGGAACAGGCCCCTAACAGAGGCGCACAGGAGGCGGGACAGAGGCTGCATGTGGCGCAGCAAAAGGCACCTGCAGAGCTGGCACATGGCGAAGCATGGCAGGCCAAAGGAAGCCTGCAGAGGGCAGCACAAGGGCTGCAAGAAGGCGGGGGGCATTGGGCAGGCAAAGGGCCTGCAAGAGGCTCCCACAGTGCCAAAGGCAGCAGCCCAAACGGGCACCACAAAGGCCCTTATATAGGGCTGAACCAAGTCGGCCAGCAAGCCAACCAGGTTGGCCATCTGGAGCAGCCCTCTGACGGCAGACAGGAGCAGCAAGAAGGCTAACCTTGGGCCTATCCACAGGAGGTGAAGGTGACCCTGAAGGAGCTGCAGACTGAGCTTGAGTGGCAGCCCACCTAGGCTGGTTTCCAGACAGCAAGGTGGAGAAGATCTTTGGACGCGGAAAGTCTACTTACGCTCCAGGTGGAGCACGCAGGCTCAAGTCTAGAGATAGCAAGCAGATAGGAGGAGTACCTTGTCGTAAGATCAGAGGACCACACCATTGATGGGACTCTGGATCTATCTTGTGTCCATAGCTTTGGACGGTGACACATCCCAGCACTCCTGAAACCCCTGATCTGCAAAACAAACACACACAACGTGAGAAACTGAGCAGGCTGCTCACCACCCAACCATGACATCTACGGGATGTGATCCCGAATCAGGAGATGTCCCCTCCAAGCCACGAGCTGAGCTACTGGCACGAACACCCAATCAGATCCAAACCAGCCTGGTGTCCCATACCACCAAGTGGCGCTGTGAAGCCTGGGATCTGCCACTGGGCCTTGGGCTACGCTAAGATGCAGGCGCGCGTCCGCGACTCAATCTAGGATCAAACCTAGCACCTGGGAACGGAACTTGCTCCCATCGGCTCTCTAAGAACTAAACCCCTGGGTCCCTTTTATAGACTCGGGCCCCAAGCGCCAAAAATAGCGAAGACCTCTAATTGGTTCGTACCCTTGCCATTCAACCCGAGAATCAAGCCTGCCTAGCTCTAAGCCTCCCCAGGCTACCTGAGCTAGTCTTGTGTACCCAGTACACGTCAGATACCAATCCATGCACATGACATACTCCCCCTCCTCTAAGAACTCACTCCTGAGTTTGCTAAAAAACTTGGAAATGTTCTCTGAGGTTTTGTAATGTCTCCCATGTTGCATCCTCCTCAACACGATCCTTCCACTTGATCTTGTATTCCGTGATAGATCGATTATGAATCTGTCTGTCACGAAATTCAAGAATACACTCAGGTTCGTGTGGAATAAAAGTCAAATCTGTAACTTCTATTATCTCATGAGGAGAAACAAGTTGATCATCCGCACCCAAGACTTCTTTCAGTCTACTGACATGAAAGACTGGATGGACTTTAACATCAGGAGGCAATTCTAGTCGAGATGCAACTGGTCCAATTCTTTTAATGACCTTGAATAAGCCACAGTATCTGGGGGATAATTTCGGAACCAAACCAGTACTTAAGCTCTTGGATTCCTTAGGAATTCGCAAATATACCATCGTTCCTTCAGAGAACTCTCTAGGTGAACGATGTCTATTAGCATAAAATATGTCCCGATCTTGGGCACTTTTAATAGACTCCTTGGCAAACTGCAACATTTCCTGCATGTCTAGCAAGAAGTTCTTAGCAACATCATTTTGAATTCCTTTTAATCCAACCATAACTGGTGACTTAGGTTGAAACCCGTACATAAGCATAAAAGGACTGTAACCAGTACTAGAATGCTTTGCACTGTTGTAAGCAAATTCTATCATAGGTAGATAATCTTCCCATGAAGACTGTCTCTTAGATACATATGCCCGAAGCATGTCTTCAACCAACTGGTTAACCTTCTCCGTACTGCCATCGGACTGTGCATGATCTGATACTTAGAGTAGTTTCTAACTTCTCAAAAACAAGTGTCCAAAAGTTACTTGTAAACTTTGAGTCCCTGTCACTGACTATGTCATGACTATGTCAGATGGCAAACCATACATCTTAAACAAGTGATTTACAAACTCGTGAGCCAACTGGACAGCTGAAATAGTTGTTCTAGTAGGTAAGAATCTAGCCATTTTTGTCAAACGGTCGACTATGACCCAAATGGAGTCATGACCCTTGCGCGTTCGAGGCAAACCAGTAATAAAATCCATGGAAATACTTTCCCATTTATTACCTGGAATCTGTAATGGCTGTAATAAGCCTGCGCTTCTAAGGCGTTCTGCCTTAGTAACCTGACAAACCCGGCAACCTACTACATAGTTCTCAATAAATGCACGCATCTTAGGCCAATAAAAGATATGCTTCACAAGAGACAGAGTCCTATGTATACCTGGATGTCCAGCACTAGGAGCATCATGACACTCCTAGAGAATCTTGGATTTAAGGTCTAGAACATCTGGCACACAAATCTTTTCATTGCGGAACAGCAAGCCGTTCCTAATCATCCACTGACCTCCTGCCGCCTGTACCGTAGGTGGCACAATCCCTGAGTCTTGGTCAACCATGGAGCTCCCATCCTCGACTCTCTGCCAATAAGAACTGAAATGACTATCAGTTGCGTATAGCCCTCTCAAGGATTGAAATAGGTCTGAGGATATTTCCGTAAATGACAGAGCATTTACAAACTTAACACAACTTAAGGCATCCGCCACACTATTCAACGAACCCTTACGATAACGTATTTCAAAATCAAAATCTTGCATTAATTCTGCCCATCTAGCTTTTCGTCCCCGCGATTCTTATCCATCACACACATACTTAATTGACTGATGATCAGTCAATACAAGGAACTTTGAACCATACAAGTAGTGTCTCCAAACCTTAAGAGCATATACTACAGCATAAAGTTCCTTTTTTAGTGTGGGCCAACGATATTGGGTGTCGTCTAGCTTCTTACTCTCGAAAGCTACAGGTCTGCCCTCTTGGAATAGAGCTGCCCCAATCGCATAATCACTCGCATCGGCCTCTAAAATATAAGGCCGGGTAGGATCGGGTAATGCAAGAACGGGTGCTTCCTTGATAGAAAACTTCAAGGTTTCAAAAGCCTTGTTCAATGCATCATTCCAAGAGATCGGCTGGGTAGACCTGCGTCCACGACCTTTCAATATGTTTATCAGGGGTGCCGTGATATGTGAATAATCACGCACGCACTTCCGTAGAAATACCGTAAATCCTAGGAAAGAACGAAGTTGTTTCACAGTCTGAGGGATAGGCCATTCTAAAACCTTCTGGATACGATCCAGATCAATGCTAATACCTTCAGAAGAAATCTTGTGTCCTAAGTAAATGATCTCCTTCATAAAGAAGTCACATTTACTCATCTTGGCATAGAGCTTATGCTGTCTTAGAATAACTAAGGCAATCCGGAGGTGTCCTATGTGATCCTCAAGCGTTCCACTATATACCAAGATGTCATCTAAGAACACTACAACAAATTTGCCCAGATAATCCCGAAACAAATCGTTCATCATCTGCTGAAAAGTAGCAGGAGCATTGGTCAAACCAAAACGTAAGACAAGAAACTCGTAATGACCATACCTAGTTCGGAATGCGGTTCTATCTATGTGTTTAGCATAGATACGGATTTGGTGATAACCCGTACGCAAATCAATCTTAGTGAAATACTTCGCTCCGGCCAAACGGTCTATCAAATCATCGGAACGAGGTAGAGGATATCGATTCTTAATTGTCACTTTATTTAATCGTTTATAATCTATACACATTCTCCATGTAGAGTCTTTCTTCTTTCTTAAGAGGACAGGTGCCCCCCAAGGTGATTTACTTGGGCGAATATAGCCCATATTCAGGTAATCCTGTAGCTGGGTGGCTAACTCATCCTCCTCTAGCTGGCTCATCCTATAAGGTGGTACACTAATAGGTTGAGCCCCTGGGACTAAGTCTATGTGATGATCTACTGCCCGTTCTGGAGGTAAACCTTCCGGCAGGTGAGTAGGGAATACATCACGGTGTTCAAACACACTTAAATCATTTTTGTTAATTACAAAGACAACAAATGAAGAAAGCGGAATCAAAACACACTGATAGACATCATAATGAGAAGTGTTTAATATATTCCGAAGCTGCATCGCAGATACAATAGGTCCCTGAGAAGAGGGAATTTTATCACACTGAATACAAAATTGGGTATCCTTATCTACAAAAGAAAGTGTATGCTCCGTCCATCCAATCTAAATATTGTGGGTTTTAAACCACTCTATTCCGATTAACAAGTCTACATGCTCCAGGTGCATAACATAACACGTAAGAGCCCCTGTGTAAGCTTGAATCCGAATAGGAAGCGCTTCAACCTTGCGATCCCAAAACTGCTTCCCAGCTGGAAGCTGCACCTCATAGGTGTGATCGCTAGGTACTGTGGACAGCCCCATCTTCTGCACAAATTTATAATTAACAAAGTTGTGAGAGCTGCCCGGATCAAAGAGAATGTGAACCTGTTGGTCCATAACTTCTCCATAAACTCGGAAAAGATCATGGGAACCAAACAACGAAGTATTGAAAGTGCAATTACAATAAAGTGGGCAGGTAATGACATTTACAGAAATACCTGTCATCGAAACTTGGTTCGCTCCCTTGGTTTTGGTACATGGACCCGCTTGGAGCTTCGATCCAAGCACTAACTTTTGATTCTTGCGCTTTGGACATTCATTCTTGGTGTGGCCCCGCTCCTCGCAATAGAAGCAACGTCCTTCTTTCTTAAGCTTCAATGTGCGAAGGAAACGGGCTCGACCATTCTTTGCCTGAGTCAAGTTTTTCTTGGAGGCGTTGTCCGTAGACTTCGTCTCCCCGGTACCAGTCGTAGGCTGAAAGAACTTCCGTTTGTTCTTTCCACTCGTGTCGGAAACTGTAGTTGCTTTTGCACCGGCCATGGTATCATCATAAATACGCGCGTAATTCATGGCCTCTTGCAACGTTGTACATTTGTTGTTCTTGATTTGCAACTTGTACGAATCTGGCAAACCATCCACAAAGAAACCTAACAAGGTCACTGGATCCATCTTTGTGGCCCTGGTCTGCAGATCTCGAAACCTTTGAAGATAAACTTCAAATGACAAGTTCAGCTTTGACATATCGAGGGCTTTAAGCTTGCCAACGATATCATAATCGTCCTCCTTCTTCAGGAACTCCTTCCTGAAGACCCCTTCGAAATCTATCCATGTATCCGGCTTAGGTTGGAGTTCCTTCCACCATAGCAACGCCTTTCCTGACATGAATCCGGCTGCAAGCTGTATTTTCTTTTCATCTGGGTATGGGTGGAACTGGAAGTGTACCTGCCACTTCTGTAACCAAGTGTCAACAACCTCCTTAGTTCGAGACTTTTGATCTCCCGAAAAAGGGTCTGGAGTTATGTTCGGGCCTAGCACTGAAGCCATGGCATCCACATGCGTGAGTGCCTGCACAGTGCTAGCCAGAAGGGTGAGAGTCGCCTGAATCCCTTGGAGTTGTTGTGTCAACCCCGTTTGATTCGCATTAACCTGCTCGAATTTTCCATCCAGAGCAATGGTGAATTCACTGAAGGCCTTCTTCGTAATCGAATCGTCATAAAGACCTTGGTCTTCCTCTCCCACAAGAGTGTAATCCAAATCCTGATCTCCCATGGTGAACTCGGGATTTGCAGGATCAGACATATTTGAAATCTGATTTGAACGAATATAAACTGAGCGAAATAACTGAGGGAATCGAAGCTGAAAGGAGAGTGGAGCAGAGAAAAACCGTCCCAAGAGATGATGACGAAAGAAGATGCTGGAAACTGGCGAACCGCGGGCGCAATAAACCCGGAGTCTTCCTCTTGCTGAATTCGCTGCAGGCTGCAGTGTACGAAAATCTGCAGTAATCCGTACTGTACGGAATCCTCCTTCTAGCCATACAGTTGACGCAAACAGTACGGTTGCTGACGTGGACTGTACGGTTGCTGACGCGATCTGTACGGATGCTGACACAATCCGTACGGTTGCTGACGCAGGTGTATGGCAGCTGGCGCGGGTTGTACGACAGCCTGACGCAGGTGTACGGAATCCTGATGGCGCAATCAACGATGATGGGCAAGGTGGGCTTCTCGCACAAAGCTATGGCTGAGCTTGAGACCTTGCCAAGCTATATAGGGAATAGGGCGGCTAATCTAGGAAGCCCTGCTTCCCAGAAAAGCTCACCCTCCCAACTTTGGAGGGTGGTGCTTTTTCGAAAAAAGCATCACCTCCCACAGAGTAGCCGCACCCTGTTCCAGCCCCTTGCGCATCACTCTGCCCTGGCCGAAACTCCTTCCAGCCATGGCGCACCACACAACCTCATGCCTCTGCGTTCTCTACCCCCACGCAGCCCTGACCAGCCACAATCTGCACGCCTGCCACTCAGCTCCTCTATCGCCTCTCCTACCTGCACCTTCGCTCTCTCCCAGCGACGCTCATCCCTCTCTCACCTAAGCCCTTCAGCAAATTCGAAACACACTCTCTCTTTCTCCTACCTTTTCCCTACATCCTGACCACCCAGATAACCCATGAACCAACCAGAATTTGCAGCAGCAAATTTCGAATTTTAGGGCATACCTGGAGGAAGAAATCGTCCAAAGTATTCACATCAGAAATTCCTACCTCAGGAGCTGGCTCTGATACCAACTGACACATCCCAGCACTCCTGAAACCCTTGATCTGCAAAACAAACACACACAACGTGAGAAACTGAGCAGGCTGCTCACCACCTAACCATGACATCTACGGGATGTGATCCCGAATCAGGAGATGTCCCCTCCGAGCCACGAGCTGAGCTACTGGCACGAACACCCAATCATCAAACCAGCCTGGTGTCCCATACCACCAGGTGGCGCTGTGAAGCCTGGGATCTGCCACTGGGCCTTGGGCTACGCTAAGATGCAGACGCGCGTCCGCGACTCAATCCAGGATCAGACCTAGCACCTGGGAACGGAACTTGCTCCCATCAGTTCTCTGAGAACTGAACCCCTAGGCCCCTTTTATAGACTCGGGCCCCAAGCGCCAAAAATAGCGAAGACCTCTAACCAGTTCGTACCCTTGCCATTCAACCCGAGAATCAAGCCGGCCTAGCTCTAAGCCTCCCCAAGCTACCTGAGCTAGTCTTGTGTACCCAGTACACGTCAGATACCAATCCATGCACATGACAGACGGAAATGTATTATTTTGGTGGTTTCTTTATCTAGCTGGTTCATTGTCTATTGATGAGTCTGCACATCTATTCTACGCACATAAGTTTAAGAAGTTTGTGATATTCCACACCCCACACCACACTCGTTGGGTCATTTCTAACAGGACTGCCAACTATAGGAGTCTCTTGCTGACTGCAGGCAGCTCTCCAGGCCTATATAAGGCCCTGCTCCAGGTGCCTCTTTGCTGCTGCGACTCTTCCGGCCAATATGCCCATTACATGGGCCTATGGCTGGGCATATTTCAGCCCACAGCCAGCCCTAATCTTGGACAAGCTCGCAGCCCTAAGTGCCAACCTTGATCCTTGAAACCTCTAAAGTGAGATCCTTGCAGCTGCTGCACATAGATCTCACTGACTGGTCCCTTTCCAGAAGCTCAAGAACTACTCCCAGTGGCCTCTGGAACAATGCTCGACTCAGGTTCAATTCCTGAGCCCACCAAGGTTACTTGTAATCCCTCATGATCTTTTGGCTTCCTGATCTCCGACACAAAGTTTTAATTAGGTCACCATCCATATCCCTTTGATCTTTCTTTGAGAACTCAGAATCCTCCCTATCAACCAATCCATCTGCATCAGACTACCTGAGCTTTATCAAGGAATTCACCTCCCTAGCTCTGAAACAATGTTGAAGCAGTATCTTCACATCTCTCATGATCATTTGGCTTCCTGATCTCCGACACAAAGTTTTAATTAGGTCACCATCCATATCCCTTTGATCTTTCTTTGAGAACTCAGAATCCTCCCTATCAACTAATCCATCTGCATCAGACTACCTGGGCTTTATCAAGGAATTCACCTCCCTAGCTCTGAAACAATGTTGAAGCACGTATCTTCACATCTGGAAAGATGGCACACATAGTAAACTCACATATAGATAGATTATATCAAGTACAAAACGTGCACCATAGCAGCACACTAGTTGCTGTCTGGTACAGCCAAGTATGGCACTCCTTAGTCAACTGTTTGCTGCTCCTACTGTTGTAGAAAGCTCTCCAAAATAACAGTGTATCTCTTGCAAACCGCTCAACCATGAGATCTTACACTCCTTCCTATGCACTCACTTGAGCTCTCCTAGAAGCTGCAGGACTGCACCAAGTCGTACCCTAGAACGCTGAGGGAATGCTGCAGACTAAACTACACGATTTACTGACTTGTGTCCCAATAAGGAGGCACGGCCTTTTGATAGTGCTAGATTACGCTAGAATTTTTACCAGATCTGAACAGCCAGTCTGTCAGCCAACCTACCAAAGCCCCTACCACAGACTGCTGATTGCAGGCAGCCCTCCTGGCCTATATGAGGCCCATGCTTGGTATTCATGCGTGCATGTAGGATTAAAGGATATTCACTTCTACCACTACAAGCAGGAGAAATGGCAAAAATCTGGGCCAGGTTGAGAATATTAGGAAAAACAAAAGAGAAGACGTCGATGGAAAGGTGAGAAAGGACGTAAGGGATTCAGGTTGAGCTTCAAATGAAAAAGGAAGTGCCTTAAGAAGCTATTTAATGAAAGAGATGGGACGGCACAGAGGAAAGGCAAATCGGTTGCAAACTGTGCAAGCAATATATGCGCTCAGATTTTGTTGGGTCATGAATCATGGTAACTAAAAAGGAGGATTTGGTTGCAGCAACAGCCGGTTGTAGAGATTCAAAACTAGCAGTGCACATACACAAAGAAGAATTGGCAAGGCGCTTTCCTAATAGTGTCAAGGTAGATGAGCATGATAAAATTTATGATCATCCAGTATTAATTTCCTAAAAGAATTCAGCATGCTTCTTGTGGATGCACAATAGGGCTGAGATTTTATTTGAATTTTAGTAACTGGTAGTTGCTTGATCGAGTGTTTTGGCAACGTCACAGGGTTTGCGACTGTTTTGTTGGTGTGTTGACAAGTGTTCTAGTTTTCAACAAAGGTCGTGGGAGACTTTCCATCTCTTTCTATCTCTTTCTCTCTCTCTCTCTCCAGACTATTTCACGGTGTCTCACTGCTTCACAGCATCCACAAGGGAGACCCATAGAGCAAACCGAAGGGCAGAGGACAGCTAAGAGAGACATCAAGGCTTCAAAGAAGCTAGCCCCATTCGTTCACTTATGGTAGAGTCTGGATAGGGTCCACACACCTAACATCCCTTCAAACTTAGACATGCCCAGCTACTCTACTAGAATCACTTTTCGTATAGTTTTTTCTTTAGGGGTGTCCTAAGTTCCCCTACATGGGGTGTATGAATATGATGTATTCCAGCTTGTCTTATTCTTACAAGAACACCAATCCCGAAAAGGCAGACATTTGTTATAGTTATCTTTTTGCCATGCAGGTGCTGAAATAAGCTGCCGGCAGAACGTGAATTGCACAGCTACGGCATCATTCAAAAATATTGAGTCTACAGAATTTAGTTCGATGTGAAATACAATTCGCAAAACCCAACTTCTGCAAAATCTGCCGGCTTAGAAGCAAGTCATCACTGAAGCCGAGAAACGAAGGTTAGAAGCCGTCGTCTATTTCTAGGCCGATACAGAAAAACTCCCAACCTAAGGAAGCAACAGACCATGGCCGGGGGCACAATACAGCAAGTCGGGATACCTGTGAGCTGGTGAAAACGGTAAGAACAGCAGCCACAACGAAAGCCCGCAATCTTTGAGGGTGAAAAGCTGGCTTAGCAGACTCGTGTTCAACAGCACCACTGACAAGAGCTCCTGAAGCCCTCATCGTTTGCGTACAAATGATGGTCATAAAGATGTTGTCATTGCAGTAAAAACAGATGCAGAGCCCTCAGCTATACATTTTCTCTCTCTCTCTCTCTCTCTCTCTCTCTCTCTCGTATATATATAGAGAGAGAGAGAGAGATATATATATATATATGTTTATTTATTTATTTATATCACACACACACCACAATTCTTGCTATGCATTAGTCCTCAATTAGAGGCATGGTCTACTGTCTGACCGGGGGTGTGTGGCGTGTGTGAGTTGAGAGACCTCGTGTGGTGTGCCCCTCAATAGGACCATGGGTGTGGGAAAAAAAAATCTCACTCTTACTTTTTGGCCCTTCAAGGAGCTTATGGAATGTGTCAGTTTTGTAGATGTTTGATTATGACTTGTTTAAGTGTGTGTTAAGTGGTAAATATAGTTTAAGTGGCTAGTTAGTAGTAAGTGTAGCTAGTAGAGAAGTTTAGGGTTAGTGATAAGGTATTTTAGGTGGTTAGCTAGGGTAAGTGAGGTTAGTAGAGAAGGTTAGGGTTCATCATAAGGGAATCCTACACCTTCTTTTGCAGCTCCCGGCAGCCCTCCCTCTTGCCTGCCTTCCATCTTCAGCATCTCCAATGGCACATTCATGTCTTGTAGCAGCAGCTCGTGACTTCAATTCAGATGCTCTGGGGGGCTTGCAGGTTCATTCATGGACGAGGCACGACGTCTCATGGCTTCTCCTTCTTGCATGTGATGCATGAGATATTCACCTTCTCGTATGTTGCTCGACGTGGCATGTTACAAAAAGCGCTATGGCATCTTCATTCTCTAAAGTGTGTGACATGATGAGCATATATCTTCTTCCTATATATTGAAGGTACACTGACATAGTTTGTGGAATGGTGCAAGTTCTGTATGGTTTCGCTTGCAGAAGATTTAGGAGATCCTCTCATGATGATTTCGCATGGTTTCTCTGACAGATTTGTGACGAATGGATGTGTCTTGCAAGTGGAATTTCTCTTTTGAGAGACTTCGTTATTACAAGATGAAGGTATTTTGGAAAAGGGTTTTTGGTTTGGTGGTGTGTGAACGAGTGTGTGAACGAGAACCTAATGGTAGTTGTCATAGCTCTATAAATCATCATAGATCTATGGTTGGACTCCACATGCAACGGCCATTTATGTTTCCTTCGCATTTATGTAACATAATCATGGTAGACATCAAAGGTGTGTCTTGTGAGTTCCTTTAGTATGTACATGCACTTGAAGTATTCTGACTGTCGAGGAAATTTCGGCCCCTTTTTGCTTACATTTGATCTTCTACTGATTATCATTCGGATTTGCTATCGTATGTTTACATTGGTAGCCTACCTTTAAAGTTTCTATTTCATGTGCAGGTTTGCTTTTAAAACAAAAGACAAACAAAAAAGGCTCCAATGCATAATACGAGGTCTTTTTCCCGTTTCCATCTCTTGTCTCCTTTCTTTTACCATTTTTTTCTATTTCCTCCTTGTACTTTTGTTTTTTTTTCCTCCACAAACAATAGCATTTAAACTTCAATGTAACGAACAATGACACTCACAATATACACAAAATTAAAATATTAAATACTAATAATCTAATGTCAATAAAAGCTTTTCAAAATAGTGAAGAAAGGATGGTGTCCTCTAGAGATGGCGGTAGGGATAGGGTGCCCCCTAGCGATGACGGTGACAAAGCCTCCCCCGGCAGAGATAGGGCAGGAGCTCACCCTGCTAAAGTAATCCCCCTCTTCTCTAGTGAACTAAAGTTGCCAGCCCTGAATCATGAAGACAACAGTAAGATAGACCTCATCATGCAAGCTCTTGATCGAACCAAAGAAAATGCAAAAGATGGTACAACAATGGGCTTCACATTCCAAGTGGAGGATAGTGACATGCAAAACGCCGATGGAATAGCAGCTATCAGAGAACTACTAAGCGCTTTCAAATCTGCCCCCGACAGCTTTCCGTCGTTCTCAGGAAAAAAAACAATAGAAAAGTCTAAAGGAGTCACCTTATCAGTATCAAAACAACACGCCAACCCAATGGAGCTCCACGACAAGATCCAGTGCAGCAGGCCCAAGCAAGGGCATCCATGCAAGACGTGTAGAGAGGCTCCTATGTTGGAGCTATTCAAGGTGGAGGAAGGAGCGTCTTCAAAGTGCCACAAGCCCCAAAGCAAACCGCGTGGGAACAGCTCACCACGAGGGCCAAACGTAACCTCCAGCACAGGACCGGCAGAGAAGCTCGCTAGCACAGGTGGAAGCACTCTCAAAGGTAAGCTTCCGACAATGAAGGCCCACAATGGAATGCTAAATGAAACAACCAAATGGCTATGTTCCTATGCAGTTGTTGTTACATTCATGGCCCTCGTCCTCCTGCGATGTTCCTAGAGGGATGGATTAGGAATTTCTGGCCGCGCAAAGGACTAAATATCACAAGCATTCGCTTCCTGAGGAACTGATATATCGTCTTTATTTTTGAGAAGGCAAAAATGGTGACAGAAGTTGTGCAGAAAGGCACGTGGATGATCAGGAACCCAACCCCTCTCTGTCTAGTTGTGGGAACCTTTGTTCAATCCAAACTTACCTCTGCCTACTAAAGCGCCCATTTGGGTAGAGTTTCTAGACCTTCCCCTGTCGCTCTTTCCTCAGTTGGAAGTGCTCTATCTCCCTCTTTGCCAATTTCTAGGATTAGAAACGGAGAGATTCATAAGTCCTAGAGGAAATCCGCTAGTGTGTGTTCTTATGGACTTGTCTATAGATCCTCCCAATGCCATCCGGTTGCTTGATAGTGACGGGTCTGAACTAATACAAAAGGTGTTCTATACGAATATCCCGAACTCATGTTTTCTTTGTGGTTTGGGCAGACACTTTATAAAAGATTGCCATGCCCGCAACAATCATGGTAAAGAGAAGCAAGCTGAGAAGAGTAAGGAGCCGGAGGCACTAGAAAAGACAAGGGTAGAGGAACCAACTCCTTCACCACAGGAAGAGTACTTATGGGAGCATAATTTAAATAATAAATTTCTTTTTCAATCTCTCTAGATGAATGCTCTGTATTATGAATAGATGAATCACTAGACTTCCCTTTAATAGTGAGGTTATTTTTGAATTTTCATGATTTTGCATATAAGATTTGATTGTTGTGGAAGAGAAAGAAAATACTATACTATCCAATGAGTCATCCCAGGCTCCTCTTTGTTGCACAGAGTAGCATCTTTGTTAGTACCCTCAGATAATGCTCCATCTCCAATGTTAAGCTCATCCTGTTGCTTGAATGATGTGCCAATCATGTAAGATAATTTCAAGGATTTACATGGACCAACACAAAACTAGGGGAAGACTTACCATGATGAGATCATCTTTGAAGGGATCTCCTAGTCATAGGTTGTTAGCAAAGTAGTCTTTATATGAGAATGTCAGTCTTAATGATAAGAACCCCAAAACATTAAACTTTGTAGGTGAGAGTTAGCATTGCACCTTTGTGCCATTGACCCTCTTAGATCTCTTGAAAAATGGGAGGGGGAAGATAAGCGTTCACTTAGTGCTCCATCTAACAACAAGACTTTGTAGACTCTCCATGAACAATGGTGTCTTCGTCGAGGAAAGGGTCTTGAACAAATATGGACATATGAGGGAGGGAGGGAGAGAGAGAGAGAGAGAGAGAGAGAGTAGGGATGGAGAATGACATGAAGGGGAAGGAGTCAAGGGAAGAGGGGAAGGAGAGGAGAGGAGAAGAGTGGGGGATGGGCTACTACACAACTATATGAGGGAGAGGAAAAGGGGAGGAAGTGAGAAGAGAAGCGAGAGGGAGATGAGAGTGAGTTACGAGGCAAAAACAGACAAGGGTGGGTTTAGTCCTTTGTGAGAATAGCAAGCGAGTACAAGTACTTGTGAGCATTACCTTAGATATCAAATTTAAAAGCTCTACAAAATAGAACCAAACTATCAATCATGGATGAGACATGGATGTTGTGTTATTACCATCACACTCATAGGTTCATATAAGTGTCATCTACTACACTACTAGCTAACCATCTACTAACTAACACAATGTAGAAGACTTATATTTTTAGGCATGGATTTGTGTATGTCTATATATGGATGTATGCATGCATTAATGCATGTATGGTATAGATGTATGCATGTGTGGATATGCATGTGTTGGGCATGCATACACTTATGCACATATAGAAATTTGTCAAATTGTCAGTAGTGTGGTGCTTGCAAGAGCACAATGCATGGTCATCTACATAAAAATTGACCACTTAATGCACTAAATTGTTGAACCACCATTAATTTAACAACCAAACAGAGACAACCACCTAGTTCATATCAAATAATCCTTATTTTCATGTACCATTCTGTTACGGAAATTATATTTATGATATATCTTGCTTTGGACATTATTATTTTGAGTCGAGTGTGACTATGGCAAAGTACTCCATAGGAGTGCACCGGACGCGGTGGGGGTCCTAGTGGATACTTTGTGTGGTTAGTTGGGGATGCCTGACTAGCTTATGTTTCGCCATGCTAGATGATCGGTATTGTGGGTGATTCCATGTTAATACTGATGTCGCTAGTGTCATTGGTGTTGTGCTTGATTATTGTGCTTTGAGCGCGGTTATGTTGGGATCAGTTGATTCGGTGATTCGTTCAATCGATTGTTAATAACTAATGTAATTGGCGGCTTGAGTACAGGTGATGGAACTCATAGCGAGGATTGGAGTTAGTGCGAGGGTACTGATCAAGGTGTCGCACAGCGCATTATAAATGGCCATGGGCCAATTTTGTATTTGTTTTATTATTGCAAGTTTGAGCAGTATATTTTGTGGACATAATTCATTTTTGGGCCCTAAGATGGCTATGTAAAGCAAATCCCTCATTTTTGGATGAGAGGGATAATTTTGGCTCCTTGGTGCTTTTATGAAATATCATAAATACTCTAGATGAGGAAGCGTGAGCCACTCATCTAGGGGGGGAGATTGTACCCATTCTGCTGTCGCTTTCATAGTGTGATTGTGTTTGTGTTTCTTCTTCTCCAATTGATTAGGTGGTGAATTTGTGAAAGAAGATGGCTTTTTGGTTTCAGTGGTATCAGAGCTTTGGTACACTCTAAGGTTTGGAGAGGGGAAGCTCTGCATCAAAATTTGAACGAAGGCTTGAGGGTCACTAGGAGAGTTTAATGCACACAGGTTATACGGAATTATTCGGTGGTGCCCTCGACCAATCACGTCATCTCGATTGAACGAGGGATTACGAGCTATTTCATTAGTACCTACTGATGATTGAGACAATTAAAAAAAAAGAAAAATAATAATGCAAGCTATTAACACACCATCCTTCATGCTGACGCCTTCTCAGAATTGATGCCCGCACAGCAGCCACTTTTGGTAGCCTCTTTGGTTAGACTACGCAGCGGTAGCAGCGAAGGCCATCTGTCTAGACTTTGGAAGGCTCTTCTCAGTTTGCGCATTTATTCACAGAGTGCAGGGACAATAGCCATAGTTGCTCGCTCCCATCTGTTTGTATTCGCATCAGCACTAGCGAGGGATCGTGCAGTCAGTTGCCACCTTTGGAAAATTGGGACTTGGGAGTCTTTTCTCTGTCAGCATGCCCACCATGTCATCACGGACTCCGAAATTCTGAGTACCCTCTGACCAAGACCAGTAGTTAGATCGCCTCCAAGCCTTGGACCTCTGTGGAGTCGTGTGGACGCAGATAGCGATAGATTTCGTGCCACTGCTCTTGGCTCAGTGGTTGGTGCTTCGAGTACGTGGAAGAAGGCTGAGGGTTCGAGCACCCCTTCGACTGTGCAAAGTCTTGGGGAGACCTCTGTATAGCCGCCGCCCGCATTATCATTTCTCTTCCTAACCTTGCATCAAAGGTTCAAAGGCTTCATTTATTTATTTTATAATTAAAAAAAAGAAGAAGAGAAAAAGCGTTCTAAAGGCCAACTCAAGAAGACTCTCTTCCATTTGGCGACCCACAACTCAAGTGCTAAGCCACTCCATCGACCAGCGAGGCCGTATAAAAGAGAAAGAAGAAGATGAAAATTCAGCAAGCTACGAGGCTCCTATTAGCGATCGGAGCTCAACAAGGTGAAGATCAATGCCAATTCTGAACGCTTGAATCAAGAAGGTGATTGGAACCACGAATCACCGAGCAATTAATTAGAGATCAGTCGAGCGCAAAACGACTATGAGCGACATCATCGGTCACATATCTCCCACTCTAGTCCTTTTCACCTCTGATCAAAGAGCGAGATAAGTGATTTCTTTTGCTTTATATTTCAGACACTTAGTATCTTCTGCCATCCATTTCTTATCATACACTCGAATCACACTTTTTCATCCGTTTAATTCTCATACACTTAGTATCCTTATTTTTCTCCGCTCCACTTTATTTGTATTTATTGCATTATCATGGCACATTAGCCACAACCACCCATGCTCCAAGAGCAGCTCCAAGAGCAGTTAGATACACTTCAGGCACAGTTAGCTGCTGATGAGCATGAGCATAGGGAGAGATTGGAAAAGAAAATCAATGGTAACAAAAGGAAGAGACATTCATCTGATGATGAGTCATCTGATGATGATTCTGATGATGATACTATTATTAGGACAGTCAAAGCCACACTTGTCTTGGATCAGTAGTCAACTAGATGATTAATTTTCAGGGGAGAAATTTTTTGAAAAAGATAAGATTAAATGTGCTGCAAATCATTTAGTAGAGAGTGCTGCACTTTGGTGGAACATCACTAAGCATAGTAAAAGGCGACCAAAATCTTGGAAGTCTTTTCAAAAGTTCATCAAGAGAGATTTCCTTCCCTCACATTTCAAAGCAAAAGCTAGAAACAATGGGATACTTTCGGGTAGTTCGATAAGGAAACAATCTCCACATATACTGATAGATTTTGGCAAACGTTGATCCAATTACAATCCTTGGAGAAAGTTAATGAGCGAGATCAATGCAGAAAGTATGTGGTAGGTCTAAAGTCTAAGTTGAGAGCCGAGATTGACATGTTTCATCCTCGCTCACTGAGCTCAACAATTTCTCTTGCAATGAATTGTGAAAGGAAGAATGGGATCCCAAAAGAAGGAAAAGATCCGGAACGGCATGTACCCTTCCATAAGAAAAAGAGATTTGATAAAAAGCCCTTCTTTAAATCTAAAAATGGTTTGGTTCCACAAAAGACAGATTCTTCTTCGAAGCCAAATGGTGGAACTTTTCCAAAGAAAGAAATAAGGTGTTTCAAATGCAACAAGCTAGGACACATAGCCACTAAGTGTCCTAAAAGGAAGAAGACCCCGACGACAAAAGTGCACATGATTGACGACGAAGTAGCCAAGCAAGAGGGAGGTAAGTATAATTGTCATGCTCTTCTAAACATGAAAGGTTTCATTAATGGCAAAGAGGTTGTTATTTTGCATGACGATGGTAGTACACATGATTTCATTTCAGAAAGAACCTTAGCAAAGCTAAACCTAGAGTCTTTCCCATCTAATTATAAGGTCAAAGCTGCTTTCACCAAAACAAAGTACAATTGTACTAGAGAAGTCAAGAATCTTGAAATCTGAATCAAACCCTACAAGGATACACAAGACTTTCTAGTGGCACCCCTACAGGGAGTGTACATCATCTTAGGAATGCCATGGAGGCATCAATACAATCCTAAGATAGATTACGATTCACATCAGATGTGGATTGAGAAGGACAGACAAGAAATATGTCTGAAAAGCTCAATGAAATCTGAGGTTAGTCCTTTACTCAAACCCACACAAGCCAAAAGAGCAATTAGAAAACGTGAGAAGACATATCTTATTTTGGTGAATATAGTTACGGCTACTCAACCAAACACTAAGCCTATGCACCAAAAATTTCTCTCTCAATTTTTTGATTGTTTCTTAGAGGATTTACTGCCCAGACTACCATGTTCTCGACCTGAAGATCATAGGATAGAAATCCTATCGAGCAATACTCCACCTTGCAAAGGTCCTTATAGAGTCAACCAGCTAGAGCCAAAGGAAATACCAAAGCAAGTGGAGGAACTGATAGAGAGAGGATTGATAAGACCCAGTAGTTCTCCTTATGGAGCACCTCTCTTATTAGTCAAAAAGAAAAATGGAACCTACTGAATGTGCATAGACTATCGTGCACTGAACAAAATCACAGTGAAGAACAGATATCCAATCCCTAGGACTGATGATCTATTGGACAAATTGAAAGGGGCCAAGGTCTTCAGTAAGATAGATCTCAAATCCGGCTATCATCAAGTTCGTATGGTAGAAGAGGATATATACAAGACTACTTTTAGAACTCAAACGGGACATTATGAGTTCTTAGTTATGCCTTTTGGGCTAACTAATGCTCCAGCTACTTTTAGTAGAATGATGAACCGAATCTTTCTTAAACACCAAGATTGTGTAGTGGTATTTTTTGATGATATTCTGGTGTTTAGCAGAGACATAGAGGAGCATAAGGAACATTTGAAGCTAGTCTTTTTACTCTTGAAAGAAAATCAATTGTACATAAATCCTGAAAAGTGCAGTTTCTTTCAAGATCAGATAGAGTATTTGGGTCACATTGTATCCGTCAATGGGATCCAAGTAGATCCAAAGAAGATTGAGTGCATAGTCACATGGCCTAAACCCCAAGATATACATGAATTGAGATCATTCTTGGGATTGTGTAGCTTTTATAGAAAGTTTGTCAAGAATTTTGCATACATTGCACATCCATTGACAGACCTTCTTAGAAAAGCTAAGCATTTCTTATGGACTGAGCGCCAAGATAAATCTTTTATAGCTTTGAAAGAAGCTCTCACTCAAGCTCCTGTGTTGCAATTACCCAATTTCTCTAGACCATTCTTTGTAGTTGTAACCAATGCTAGTGGATATGGAATTGGAGTCGTACTTATGCAAGATGGACATCTAATAGCATATGAGAGTGGAAAATTAAAACCAGGAGAATGCAATTATAGCACATATGATAAAGAATTAACCACTGTCATGCATGCTTTACGAATGTGGAAACATTATTTGATGGGATCTAAGTTTCTTATCAAAACCGATCAGCAAAGTATCAAGCATTTGTTGACTCAGCCACTTATATCCGATAGGCACATCAAGTGGGCATCATTTATACAGAGTTTTCAGCCCATGATTCAGTATCAACCCTGAAAAGAGAATGTAGTTGCTGATGCTCTTAGCAGAAAGCCAAGTATTAATCCCATCACTGCTGTAGAGACCCAGTCTTTTGAAGGTATGAAGAATTCTTATCAAGGGGATCCAGACTTCTCCGATTTATGGAACAAATTAGAAAATAACAATTGGAATCCTATGTTGGACTATTCATGCAATGATGGACACCTCTTTTATCAAAAGAAATTATGCATCACTCGACCTTTAGACAAATTGTAATGGAGGAAATGCACCAACCACCATATATGGGACATAGGGGAGTGACTGCCACTTTACAAGTTATAGCAAGAGAATTCCATTGGCCTACTATAAGAAAAGATGTGGCTAAGGCAACTGGAAGAGCACCCTTTGAGATTATCTATGGGAAGGTTTTACCTATTCCTATCACATGACTGACCCATAGAGTGGAAGCAGTAGATGCATTTACCCATGATTATCAAAATATTCTCAAAGAAGTTCGAGAAGTGATTGCAATAGCTCAAGAGAAGTACACAAAACAAGCTAATAAGAAACGGAAACACATGCTTTTTAAAGAAGGCAATTATGTACTTCTTCGGATTGAGAAAAGAAGATTGAAAAGTGTTGAGAAATGGCCAGTAATCAAGATGTCACCACGTTTTTATGGACCATTCAAGGTGATTCAGAAAATCAATGATCTAGCTTATAGGCTTGAATTACCTGATAATTGGAAAATACATAATGCTTTCCATATCAGCCTCTTAAAGCCCTTCAAAGGACTTTACCTATTCATCCTGTCTATGAAGAGGCTCCATTGATTATTGATGAAGAAGAAATTTTAGAACTTGAATGAATTATTGATCATCAACAAACCTTGACCCGAAAAGGAAATATCTATACTACATACTTGCTCAAATTTAAGAATCATCCGAGAGATGATGCTCAGTGGATGCCTGACTGGTTCTTTTGAACTTTTCCAGACCTCCTTAGTTCCTATAATCAAACACGCAATTGAGGTCATTTGCAATCCAAGCAAGAGAAATGTTACGGAAATTATATTTATGATATATCTTGCTTTGGACATTATTATTTTTAGTCGAGTGTGACTATGGCAAAGTACTCCATAGGAGTGCATCGGATGCAGTGGGGTCCTAGTGGATACTTTGTGTGGTTAATTGGGGACGCCTGACTAGCTTGTGTTTTGCTATGCTAGATGATCGGTATTGTGGGTGATTCCATGTAAATACTGATGTTGCTAGTGTCATTGGTGTTATGCTTGATTATTGTGCTTTGAACGCAATGGGCCTTATGGGTTTTATTGTAGTGGGTGTGCTTGTAATGATTAGTGATGGGTCTATGATTCCCCTAGTCATCCTCACCTACTCCTATTGGGTGTGTATAAGCCAGTGGTCCCCCTATCCATTCCCCTGGAGGCCATTGTTCCCAGTCCATAGAAGATGGGTGCACATGAGGTGATGAGGGAACAATTATAGGGATGGTGGGGTGTGGGTGGGTGTGAGAGGATGGGAATGACAAGGGGATGGGACGAAGGGACAATGGGCATGCATGGGGGGATGGGCAGGGTGATAGGAGGGCATGAAATGATGAGAGGAACGACAAAGGGGGGCAACATGGGGACATGAGGAACAATGATGGGGTGGGAGGGTAATTGATGGCCTCGAGGCTGAGGGGATGAGAGGAACGATGAGGAGGAGGACAAGGTAGTAGGAGGAATGGCATGGGGGAATGCAAGGACAACGGTTGGGGGGAAAGGGCAAGGGGGCAGGAGGGACAATGTGAAGGGTGCAAGGGGGTAGGAGGAATAATGCAAGGGGGTAGGAGGAATAGTGCAAGGGGGATGTGAGTCATCTTGTGGCCTTGGAGTCACTCTTCTAGAGATATATGCTAAGATTTGATTCACTTAGAGGAGGTAATTCACAAGTGAGCTCATATCGGGATTTCCAATCCTATCCTAAGCATTGGCTGTCTTGATGGTGACAGCTCACAAATTGAGGAGTCTATGAGCCTTGATACCAACACGAAACCCCCTTAAGACCTCAAGAGGAGCACAAGCATACTTCCATCACCTATGGAATCTACATCCAATTTATTCTCTAGAGTATCCAATCTCTTTGGAGCCACAACCAAAATATAACATCCTATGTTTCCCACTGCCACACCTCCAAACTTTGTCAATATCTTTGCAACTCAGAAGAAACTTATGGCAACCACAATCCTAGCCAGTGAGTCACACCTAGCTAACACGTGGGATAGAACCATGAAACTCAAGAAGTCTACAAAGCATGGGAGTATGCCTACAATGCTCAAGCGCCAGGTAAATAGTTGACTTGAACCAACCCAATGGGAAAACACATGCCACAAATATTCATTAAACTATTACAAAATGTAGTACATGGGCAATTTCATCAGGCTAGCTTGGCACAATCATAGTAACTCTAAGCCATCCTGATGGTTGACCTAAACCATCTTCGTGGGAAAATAGCTGCCCCTTTTGGCTTCATGAGACATCCAAAATTGGATCAGACCACAAGGTGTCCAAAAAATCTTTACCCGAACAGCTTGATTAGCCTACTTAAATGAATACCCAATATCCAACAAATCCTAAATTTAACCCTTAGTACTCCTATGATTTGAAGATCCTTCTTGGCTAAGAGTCTTCAACTAATCCTCCTTATCTACTATAGCTAGCTATTTGATAATTATAGAAGACTAGCTTTTATATTAAAATAGGGCTACAAGAAAAGACGAAGCTTTGAATTATGTGGAGATTTATGCTTACCTTTGTGCAACACTTTGCTCCTGATTTTTAATTACATATAGTTCTCCAACTAATAGATGGACCACTCTCTATAGCATGTAAGATAGAGTAATTATCTCGAGACATATAATTAGTATTGACCATATGCAATAGTCATTAGGGGTACCATGATAATTGCTATCTGTGCTTTTATCCTGCATTTTTTCACCAAAAATTAGTTGTGTGAATGCTCTGTACCCCAAACTCACAAAGCATGTCATCATCAGTATACTTCTCATATTGTTGTGTTTGTGCCAAAGGTAAAGAAAAAACTTTTTCAAATGAACTCAAACATAATGTATTGATCCAAAAGGACTTGACCTTCTAACCATTACAGTGTGCAAAATTGTTGATATGTTGACATCCTATCTCACCCTTTGTGCCAAGGAAAGTGTGCATATTCCTCTAAACTCACTTTTTGTAGTCATCTCTAATGTTCCTCAAGCTCCAGGCCAAGTAAAACTTGGAACTCTTCAAAACAAAATGGTGAATCCATAGCTAACCTTTTAGATGGTTGAAACATCACACTTGCACCTGAGCCACTATCCAAATTGTGATCATTGAACACTATCCTATTTGGATACTATATAACCCATGGATTGTATCACATTGGCAGACCACCCTAGGTGATATAAGTGTGGTTAGAAGAGCAGGGCCCCACAGTTCGTGTGTGAGTGAGATTGACAGGATGTGAGTACAGTGGACGTGATCATATGTGGGTAGTAGGGGTGTTAGTGTGGGTGGTTATAATCTTATCATAGACGTGGGTGCATTACTTGCGGGGGAATGTGGAAGGATTGCCTTAGGGATTAGACCCACAAAATGATGGTAGAGGCCCCAAATGTTAGCTTCAGATACATAATGGTGGTCTCTCCATAAACACATGAAGGAGAATGTCAAATTCTTTGCATGCCCTTATGTTGGGAATCCCATTTCCCCATGGGGGTGGCTCATCACCACCTTCATGTGATCAAACTCTAGGTGCTCAGGCAATGTGTCCAACACAGTCCTTTTTGTGATGAGTTGTTCATGCAAATGCATGAAAACGTCCTTGTCAAAGGTCAACTACATGAGCTAGAATTCAAATCTTTGCAAAGTTGGACCCTAGAATCCAACCTTCTCTCTTTCTTCTCCATCTCTTTACTGTTCTCTCTTTACAAAATGTCCCATTCTTCCTAGACAGACTATTGTAACCTATCTGCCTAAAGTAATCAACCAAAAATCTATCTTCTCTCTCCTCTTTTCCTCTCTATCTCTTTCTTATTTTGTCTTTATAAAATGGTCATGGAGGGTGAAAATAGTGCCATTCTCCACATCCCAAAGAGGCAAAATGGCAGTACTACCATTCTCCCCTTCGGGTTATGGAGAGTGGCACTAGTGACATTCTCCCCTTTAGGATATCAAAATTGGCACTAGTACCATTCTCATCTTTGGGATGTGGAGAGTGGCACCCATCATCACTCTCTTTATGAGTTTATAGGGAATGGGACTAATCCTATTCTCCATAACCTCATAGGGAGAGAGGCATTAGTGCTACTCTTCTCATCTCAAAAGGGAGAATGGTAGTGCTGCACTCCAGCATAGTTAGATGATGATGCAAAGGAATGCCATTGTTCCTAATGCAGAAAAGGAGAGAAAGGGAAAGGAAAATGGCGATGCAGATCCTAACATATATGAGGTGCCAAAGGGCAGCTCAAAAAATCATGCAAATAGAGAGAAGGTGCATGGGGAAAAATGTAGTGCTAAAGGGAAACGTAGGTGACACAAATGCTTGAATTTCTATTTTCATAGTTCAAGTTGTGGTTCTAGCATATTTTGGATTTTAGGAATTGGTATGCATGTAAGAAATGATGTTGGTAGGAGAAATAGCATTCATGAATGTGGATTTTTTAAAAGACACAAGCCTTGCTAGATGGTTGAGGCTAATTAACATTTTGAAAGAAAACTGTTTACATATGGGCTATAAAGAAAGAGCTCATCCAATTATTACAGATTATGTTTCCATGGATAAATAGCATTCATGGATGTGGATTTGTGACATTTGAGGCTCATTAACATTTTTTAAAGAAAATCGATTACATATAGGGTATATAGAAAGAGCTAATCCAATCATTATAATTTATATTTCCATGGATTTCTTAAGCATTGGCCTTTGCTCATATGGATTTACACTTTTGCATGCATTTGCACTATTCATTCAGGAGAAAATCACATCATCCTTTCCACTTTTTTTCTCAACCATTCGATGATTCTCTTTCACTTTCAAGATTGAATTCTATGGTATTAGATGCTTTTTTTTGCTCTAGCTCCATACTACTATATATGTATGCTCCCAACAGTCCTCATCCCCAATATATCACCACTCTTTAATCTAGAAATTTGCATGTTGTACTACACCCCTACATCTTCTGTGGATCACAATCCAATATTGCAAAATACCTTCATATAACTAGTGGAGGGCTTTTTTGTGTCCTTATTTGATAATACAACACCTAGCCAAATGGGATATATTCGTTAGTCATGCTTGACTTAGCTTGACCAAAATGAGATCATCTTGTTTCCCATCCACCTCTAGTTTGAATTGTTCTCTTGGCTTATTAGACAAGCAAGGCCACTATAATGGTTCTAGGCCTTCTAAACTCATAGTCTTAGTATCTTCTATTTCCACTCCATAACCAAGATATCTTTCCATCGACTCTTTGGCCAAAAGTCATGACTAAGTTTCTCATGCTGTACAATGGGATTCTCCATGCAAGAAATCAATGTCAACCTAATATTTAATCACACGTTCTATTCACTTTGAGTATGAATCCTTGACTTTTGTATTTCCCAGATGAGACTTTCAATATTCCACATTCTTATTCATTTCCAAAATTATGAGATCTTTGTCATTCAAGTACCTGCTAATAAGAATAGCATCAAGAATTCTTAAGGGTAGTATTTCTCTACCTTTTGCATCACATTTTCACGATAAATACCTTCTAGTGGCTTCCATTGGATGCCTCATATACTATACAACCCCACTCACCACCATCACAAAGCAAAAATAAATTGCAATGGTTTTGAACAATCCATTAATGCCTCTTTTTGTTTGAATACGTATCCCTTCATGAATATTTTGAAATCAAAACCCCCCTTAATCACAATTGGAGATGGGTGAGAGTTTCGGCATTCACTAAAGGATCACATCAAATGAGGAAATGTCAAAGTACAATTCTTTCTTAGCTCCTCTGATAATTGACTAAACCACTACATCAGTGTCCTCATGTGTATGTTCCAACATCAAGAACCCTAGTTGGACCATTTGAAAGACTCCATATGCAAAAACAAAGGACAAGAATGCCAAAAGGTATCTATTTTTATTCTCAAAACCATAGTTGTCTATGATAAGAGTAGCTCTTTGTTGCTTGTACTCTCCACTCAATGAAGTTCTTCATGAACTTGGTGGTCCCAATGTCATAGTTATTTAATGCTCCTTTCATAAGTCCATATTGATGCATGTGTAAATCTAATGCATCTCTTGACATCAATATAGAGAATAACTTTTGCCTTATGCTACTTTGCTTGTTAGTTGTCTAATGTCTCAAGGTCAAGGATTCACGAACATAATAACAATGAGCCAATAGTGGAATTAGGGTCATTCTTCTAATATTATAATGAGAAGTTTGCATATGACAATTGGCCATGCACATGAGTAAGCATCCTTGATAAGGGTACAAGAAGTTGCATGACACATTTCAAAGATTTTGGTATCAGTTGTAGCCTTTGTATGCAAGTCTTCATTCGATCCATCTTGTCATGAATGGTGCAAAGATTTTTCTTTGGACCCATTTTCAAAGCCAAATTGCATGCATAATATAGGCTTCCATTTAATGTCCATTTTTTAAGACAACCTGCATGCATCATATAGTCTTTCTATATAACGTTTGCTAATAGCAGATCCTCCCTCTCCCAGTCTTTGCTCTTTCTAGCTCCATTTTATAGACTAACTATGTGAATAGTGTTATAGCACATTCTTTGTTCTTTCCAACTTCTCGTCTCACATTATTTGCTCTTTCTAGCTTCATTTTAAGTGTATTGAACATATTGCAATTGCAAAATGCGCTTGTTTTTTATAGACTAACTTGTTTGAAGCAGTATTCCATAACCTACTGAATGTTGACCTTGATAAAGGCTTCTACTTTAACACCTCCATTGTTTTGTTGACTTGTCATAAAATGTCCACTTGCGTGTACATGGGTAGGATGATGATTTGTGTCTCGTGTTTGCCAATGATCATTGTGTGACTTTTATGGGGCATTATGCTCAACAAATTATTGAATCATGACTTTTCCCGCCTCCACATGCCTCACTCAATTCCGTATTTTCTCCACATCTTCATGCATAGATTTTTGCACTCCAATATCATATTTTTACTTGTGCCAATAGAAATTTGTCTTTAGAATTCTATGTACCATGTACCAAGCCTTGCAGTAGCAAATGTTATTTGTCATTAGGTTAAAATTTAAAGAAGCATCTATTGAGCCGTTGGTCATGAGCCACGAGACTTACCTTCATTTTCACAGCTATTTTAATACTATAGCAACAAACTTTATGTACAAAAGCACTCCATGTATGCCTATGTTATAACTCCACAAGTTTTATGATGCCAAATACTTTTAGGTCATATATTCATGTACATCTAGGCGATAACCTATAATACATCGAGATCATAACCTTCCTATATTTTTTAATGTTTTGTTTGATTTTGTCTTTATTAAATGGGAGGCAATGCTTTTGAGCATTCATGATCTCTCCTTCTATTAATCAAATTTTGATAACCTTCTGTGGTCTCTATGCCAACATGGACTTAGGTAGCACAGAATGTGTGTGTAAAGTAGTGGCAAAGCTCTGCTTGTACTTGCATAAGGCTAGGGATAATCCCTCTTAGGAATTCAACTTGCATGTTCTACATGCAAGTTCTACATATGATTCCTACATGCAACATGCGAGTTCTACATGCAACATGTGAATTCTACATGTAACTCCTACATGCATGTTCTACATGCAAGTTCTACATGTGAGTTCTACATGCAACTCCTACATGCAACTTGTAACTCCTACCTGCAACTTCTATATGCAAGTTCTACATGTAGAGAGAGAATGTCTTACAATTCCTACATGCAAAGAGGAAAGCTCTCCAACTTTTATAAATACCCCATAATGGAATGAAGCCCAGACTCTGGGGCATTGGGTTGAGTTCTACTTGCTATTCCAAGCAATTGTCTCAAGTGTCCATGCTTCCTTGCACTCCACATCCAAAAGCATGTCTTAACCTTGCAACTCCTCCTCCCTCTCCTCCAACCTTGCAACCCATCCTCTCCCTCTCCTTCTTCCCCCTCCTCCTTCTCCTCCTTTCTCCTCCTTTCTTCTCTGTCTCCTTTGCCCCCATGCTCTTACATCTTCTTCCTCTCCCACTCCTATGCTCCCCCTAAACCGTTAGTTCCTCAACCCTTAACCTCCATGATCTACGAGGGAGACGAGTTCTCCATCATGTACTGTACCCTGAACTTGGGATCCTCCTTCTAACCCTTGAACCTCTTCTAAACTCTGGAACCTCTCTTTGAATCTTGGAATCTCTTTTTAGTTCGTGAACCTCACTCTAACCCTTAAACTCCTCCTAAACTCTTCAACCCCCAATGAAGGCGAAAGCCTTCATTACCCCAACCATGATGATGTATGTCCCTTTCACACATGCATGCACTATGTTTGCATACCACACTTAAGCCTACATCTCTCACCAAAATACAACTCAAGGTCCTAAGCTACACTTATACTATAAATGACAACACCGATATATCTGTAGGTGACAAAAAGCCTCGGAACCCTGCATACTAAGATAACCCTGCTCTTCCTACGGAAGCCGTGGGAAAGAGCCAACATCTTCGCCTATGATCAAGTAATGTATTTTTCCATTTTGTGATCTTTCATGTGTTTTTAATGTTTTGACAAGTATTTATGGATGAAGTCTTTTGTGATCTTCCATGTGTTTTTAAGATTTTGACAAATAGTTATGTGTAAAACAAATTCTCTGTGTGTGCGCGTGTGTGTGTGTGTGTCTCTCTCTCTCTCTCTCTCTCTCTCTCTCTCTTTCTTTGTGTGGGAATGTGTTTCAATTCATGAACATTAAGCTCAGAGTTACTCTTTGAATTTTTGTTTCCTATTATCAATTGCCTCATCCATATTTTTAGCCCCAATAAGCTACTAAGTAGTGCCTAGGAATATTCTCTCACCTATACTTTTTCACATTTTACAAGAAAGAAAAGATAAAGTTGGCATTAACGCATAGTTTATTGGGAGTCAAAATTAGGTGACACTAGAGAAAGGGTTGAGAAAAGCAAGGAGAGCTTGCTTTTATAAATCAATACATAAAAAAGAATGAAATAAACAAGGTGGCAATGTCATTGTGATCTACATAAAGGAAGAAAAGGAAATCGGAGTGATAAATGTGAGAGAAGATTTTTTCCTTTATTTCCACATTTTTAGTGGATGTTGAATGCATAGATTGATCTATCCAATATGCATAGGAAGTGTGAAATCTTATTACTTCTTTTGGTATGTCAGTCCATATGTGATCAAGGTGGCTAACGTAAATTGTTGTGGGCTCATGGATATGCATATGATAATTGTGGCTCGCCATCATTCTTTGAAGGTTTATTGACCTTATTGTGTTTTTAGACATGTCTATGTTGAAGTCTACCACCAATATTATGTTTTTATTCTCATTATGTATATTTTCAAGTACTTTTTTTAGGAGGTCAATGTTAAAGATAGTGTAAATTGCACTATCTACATAGGGCATAGGGGCAAACCCTAACCATAAGGGATTCACATGTATATCTTCATGTTCATTGTCAATACACTTAGTGTATAGGTAGCTATATCATGTGCACTCCTCTCTCCCTCCCACTCACTTTTGGTATCATGGTATCAGAGCCACATCACCCTCCAAGACACCTCATCGATTTGGACCCCCTCCTTGGACAAAGTTTGGCATAGATTTCAAATGGCCATAACTTTTGATCCAGAAGGAATTTGGAGGTGATCCAAAAAATAAAATTGCTCACCACTAGCTCACGCTCTACGTACCTCTCACATCAAATTTCACATCTGATATTTCCACAGGTCAATATTATTAAATCCTCATCATTGAAACCACAACCTGATCCAATGTAGCGTACCCAGCACTTAAAGTGAATTAAGATAAAATTCTTTTGCTGCATTTGATACTTCTATGTGTAGTCTAGTTGTAGTCTAGCACCGCCATAGAGGAGATCTAGCTCCACCAAGCCAAGTGAGCCATTGCCACATTACTCGATTAATTCCTAGTGGCGTCACTCCCATCAGATCTATCATCAGTATACACATTCACACACTAACACTAGTTCAGTTCTCTTGGTATTTGGCACTTCATCACTTAGTGTGACACTTGGTAGAGTGATCTTCCTCCCCGAATTTAGGATTGTTGCAGCTTTGCATGCACATATGCCACCAATGTATAGTCACATTTTTTGACTATTTTTGGCATTGGTTTCCACACACATACATCAGCCTTGTATAGCCTCTTGGCTACGTTCGACACGTAGTTGTCATCATTCTACTAGAGGCTTGATCCTTGGCATACATGTTCTCACATGACTTGGTTCTGACAGTTTAGCATAACACGGAAGTGAGAGAGGGAGAAAGAGAGGAGTGCATACAATATAGCTACCTATATACTAAGTGTATTGAGAATGAACATGAAAATATACATGTGAACCCCTTAGGGCTAGAGTTAGGGTTTGCCCCTATGCCCTATGTGGATAGTGCAATTTACACTACTTTAACACCCCCTCTTAAATTGCCCTGGGTAAGTAGAGGGTGCATGTATAAGACCTTTTTGTAGATTTTGTTTGGTGCGTATGATAGCATCCAAAACTAGAAATTTTTTTTGATAAGAAATTAGAGTAGTGTGTGCATATGTGAGCACATTAACTACATAGCGTAAGCATGTACAATGAGTACAATTTGCAATCCTATACAGAATGTGGATTTCCCCCTCTTAAATTGTGGGTCATTCTTCGCCTTTGGGAATAAAACCCATAAGATAGGCTGAAGGGAAGAGGAAGGAAAGCTAAAAAATAAGATGCCTGCCTAGATCAAAGACTGGTCAGTCAAAGATAAATGCATCGAGAACTGTGTGTATTGCTACATGCTAAAGATGTCAAGGCTAAACATGTCATAAGTAACCGTGGATTGTGCAGCTTCTTTGTAGAAGAGGCATCTAGATGTGAGGTTAGTCGATGTTGCGATGGCAATGTAATCTGGTAGGTTGTCACATACAAGGGTATCACCAACCCAAAAGAACTGATAGCAATGTTGAATGTATGCTGCAGTAGTGTAATCTCTATCAAATGATGCAGGTTTGAAGAAGACCACATAGTAGGTGTGAACAGAGTGATCCAGGGGCTGAAAATTTGGGGCCGAAGGTGCAAGTATGATTCCCTATTCTACCAAAGAAGAGGCCCATAAAGTTGACAAGGTACGGTGGCCTGTCAAACTTGTATGCTCAATTGTCATGAGCTGAAGGTCATCTGATGTGTGCATGGCTAAACATCCATCGACATGGGATTTAGCATCTATCATAGGCTCATTGAGAAGGAGTTGATAGTGTAAAGGCCTAGATGCCTGAAATACAACTGTGAAAACATAAGATGTGCTCGAGGCGAATGAGGTGCCGAATGCTGATGTAGGGACCGATCTCTAATCATGGATCCAACCTTTAATATGCATCAAGAAAGGACAGTATATGACATCCATAAGTGCAAGCTGAAACAATGAGTCTCCCTAGGGTGTGCTATGGCTGAACCTGATGATGTCCATTACACTAGGGTAGGACTATACTAATGCATAGGTATCCTCATGCTAAGGAATGATTTGTTGATCGAAAGAGGTGGTGATCATTGGATCGAAGGGTGCAATGCGGCATGACTGAGCTGATGCTAGAATGTCTTGTAAAGTGATCTGTTGATCTAAACTACTCGTAGAAACTGTGTCCATGGTATGCTCCGTGTCAGGAGGTCAAAGCATCAGAGATGGATGCTAGAATGGAATCACCAGAAAAGCTAAATGCACCATGGCATGTATCTCTGCATGCTGCAGAGGATGTGAGTGCCTCATACTAAGGACTTACTTGTTGAATAACTCCATGATCACTGATGAACTCTTGCTGAGTATTTGTAGCATCTGTGGCAAAAGATGGAGTTGGATCCATGCATGAATGTGATGCATGTACATCACTAGAATCAGTTTTTGTGCTGATGTAGATGAGACTACCTCATACCATCAAATTTGCCTCATGTTGACTAACCATCAAATTTGCCTCATGCTGAGGTCTTACTACTGAATGTGCCTCATGATGAGGACTTAGAAGTGTGCATCATGTTGAGGGCTTACCGAGGAATTTGCATGATTAGAAACTGCAGGTTGATCCATGTTAGCATCTGAAACATCTGCATCTAATCTATCAAGGACAATGAGGCTCGAGTCTACATCATAGATTGGTACATACCTTGTGGCAATAAATGGTCAAATAAGGTTCTCTTTCCACACACAGATCTCATCCAGAGTCATGACTGGTGTATCATCAATGGCGTGATGTGGATAACTCCATGCTGGGTGTAGTCTTATGCTATGTGCAAGAGGCTTATTCATGTACCAGGGCAAGAGTGTCTACCCATGAGAACACTATAAATGAGCTGCTCTTATGGGGGGCTTATGCTAAACGATCAAAACCAAGTCATGTGAGAGTTGTGTATGCCAAGGATCAAGCCTATAAAATGAAGATGACAACTGAGTGTTGGGTGTTGGAACACTAAAAGGAAAGAGTAGAGTGGACACAAAATCAGAATACTTGCTTATAGAATGAAGAAGAAAGAGGTCCTTAAGTAGGCACCTCATACAAGGTCACTGACATCACTGATGACCTCAAAGCTCCACAATCATCTCCTCAATCTGCTCCTAGATTCACTCAATCATCCTATGTGGCTTTTCCACCACCTAACTGTGCTTGTGGGCACCTAACTGTGCCTCTAGCACTCACACATAGAAACATAAGGTGTGCCTGAGGCATACACCTTGAGATATCCCAACAAACCCCCCCTCAAGGAAATGCCTCAGGCTATGTCAAGGATACATCTAGTCTCATAGTTTCTCATGCCATCTCATGGTGGTCAAGGATTAATCTATGGCTAGGTTCTCATGCTAGCAAGGGTTCCCTTGGGTGTAAGGTAAACAAAAAGGGATACAAACAGACCTTCCAATGGTTATCTCCCCTGCATGTACATGCACACAATGTCTGCAAGAGGTACCATGGAGCAAAACATACACATGGCCTACATCATAAGGTGACCAGAGGTGTTTACAAAACACACAAAACACAATAGTTTATTTTCATTCATTTTGGAGGACTATCCAGGGTGAGTACCTTGACATAAAAAGAGAGATCTGGAGCATACATAGAGATGATTTAAAATGCATAATCTTCAAAGGATGCCTCATCTTGTGGAGGCTCATTCACTGTAAGTAGATTTGCATTTTTTGTCTTTGCTTTGGCTCTGCAAAACTTCTCACTATGGTTGTTTTTGCCACAGTGCTTGCATGGATTAACTTTGAAGCAGTCCTTTGAAAGGTGATTTGTCTTTCCACAGTGATTGCAAGGAGTATACTTGCTCTTTTGGAATTTCATAACATAAGCAGTGTCATTGCCTTTCCTTAGCTCCATATGTCTTTCTTCTTCTTGGAGAGCTAAGATAATGCCTTCAAGGTTAGGATTGGGAAGATTCTTCAAAGTGCTAACAATGTGATCAAAACTTTCAGGCATACTCTTAAGTAACACTGCCATAGCATCATCAGGGGTGATAGGAGAGTTGATAGAAGCTAATTGAGTCATAAGTCTCTGCATATAGTTGACATGAGCAGCTAAAGTAGTATCACTTGCCATCTTTAATTCAAAGAAAGAGATTTTAAGTGATAGTTTAGATATGTGAGAGCTTGCACCAAAAATCAAGTCTAGCTTCTGCCAAGCTTCCGAAGGAGACTCCAAGTCAGAGATATGATGTATGTAATCATCACCCAAAGCTAAAGCAATTATACCATATGCTTTTTCTTCTCTTGCTGGATCCCTTGCCGGTCGTGTCGGAGTTGAAGATTGTCCAGCATTGGAGGCCGTAGAAGAAGCGGTAGGAGTAGGTTTGACAAGTCCCCATAAGTTCTCCCACATCAATGTAAATTTCACCTTCATTTGCCATGTATGGAAGCCCTTTCCATTGAGCTTCTCAAGATTATATATGGTAGCCATGAGAGGGTCTAACCCAGATATTGGGCAGTGTCTATCTCTCTTACAAGGCAAAGATAACTGAAATACTTCCAAAGTATGAGCACTTGATGTAGCAAATAGTAGTGACTAGATTTCGAACAATGATGCTTCTTTTTACATGCTTCATAGAAGTGGATGAAATAAACACTTTCCAATCAAAACCAGGTCTAGCAAGTCAAAACAAAACTGAAGCAACACTTGTATGAAGTTATTGAAAACTTCAAAAGACCAGAAATGCTAGAGTAGCATTTTATGTAGCATCATTTTCAAAAGCATGTCAAAACTGTCAAAACTAGAGAGCTGAAGTTGGAGGGCTCATAGCACACTCTTCAAAGCAAAAGAAAGGGGGCTTTCTGAGGCAAAAGAAAGCTGGTATACCACAGTAGATCCTCTGGGAAGAAGAGGCGAAAATATGCGTCAGGTCACCTTCACCTTCTGGAATAAAGTCGACTGGTTTTTCTCTGTTTTCTCCTTCAATATGCAGCCATTGTTGCTCAAATTTCAGCACAAGGTAGCTCTAGGTATGGAGAAGCTTGCCCTAAAAGGAATTAGACAAAGACGGAGTAGGCGCAGAGAAAACGTAGGAAGAAGATTCGATGAACTTCGTGCAATGGCGACCAGCAGAGCTTGCATTTCTTCAATTCCTTGCAGCTCGAAATTTGCCCCAACAAGAGGGATCTCCAGTAGGAAGGGCGTGGGAAATGGGTGAGAATCGGAGGAGAACAAGCTCAAGCAAATTTTTGGAAGAAGAGGGAGAGATGGTGAAGAAGAAGAAGAGGAAGAAGATGATGATGTGGCAGAAATGGGCTCAAGGGGGATCAAATGGCTCTGATACCATGTTGGAACACTGAAAGGAAAGAGTAGAGTGGACACAAAATCAGAATACTTGCTTATAGAATGAAGAAGAAAGAGGTCCTTAAGTAGGCACCTCATACAAGGTCACTGACATCACTGATGACCTCAAAGCTCCACAATCATCTCCTCAATCTGCTCCTAGATTCACTCAGTCATCCTATGTGGCTTTTCCACCACCTAACTGTGCTTGTGGGCATCTAACTGTGCCTCTAGCACTCACACATAGAAACATAAGGTGTGCTTGAGGCATACACCTTGAGATATCCCAACATTGGGCATAGCCAAGAGGTTGTACAAGGATGTGTATGTGCAGGAACCAATGCCAAAAATAGTCAACAATGTGACTTTACAAGGGTGGCATATGTGTGTCCAAGAAGTATGCAACCACCTTGAATCCAAGAGGGAGAACTCTGCCAAGTGTCACACTGAGATGCTGAAGTGCCAAATGCTAAGAGACTAAGCTAATGTCAGTGTGTGAATGTGTATACCGATGATAGAATCGATGGGAGTGACATCGGTGGGGAATTAATCGGTGGCTAACTTGGCTTGGTGGAGTTGGATCTCTATGATGGTGCTAGTCTATAGTGAAACTACATGTTGAATCGCAAAATGTAGCAAATGAATTTCATCCTAATTAATTTTAAGTGTTGGGTGCGTTGCAATGGATCAGGAGTTGGTTCTGATGAGGAGGATGCAATGATGCTAACCTATGGAAATCTCAAAATGTAGATTGAAAGGTCTCAATGCATAGAGCATGATTTGGCTAGCATTTTTGTTTTTTACATCTCTACGAAATTCCCTCTAGATCAAAAGATACGGCCCCCGGAAGGATAAGCCAAACTTTGATCCCAAGAAGGCTCAAAAATGATGATGTGGCCTAAGGGTTGATGTGGCAGAGGGTGTCACATGCTAAATTCATTGTGTGCCTATGGTGGAGAGGCAGATGTGCCTAGTAAGAGGTTGTGCCATGTGGCACTACCATATGTCAACAAGTTAACTAGCCTTGTCTAGAAGGCCAAACCAGAGTAAACTCCACTCGGGTTAAAAATGACCATTGACCAAACCTGCCTAACTCTAGGCACTCCAAACGTAACCATGTTTTAATATTAACCACTAACTTAACCTTGTCTAACCAAGGTTAGCTTAAAGTATCTTAACTTGACCAAGGTATCATTGGGACCTGATCCTCCACATCACAGAGGCACATCACCCTCCAGGACATCTCATCAATTTGGACCCCCTCCTTGGACAAAGTTTGGCATAGATTTCAAATGGCCATAACTTTTGATCTAGAAGGAATTTGGAGGCGATCCAAAAAGAAAAATTGCTCATTATCTTGCGCTCTACACACATCTTACATCAAATTTCACATATGATGTTTCCACAGGTCACCATCATTAAATCCTCATCATCGGAACTACCTCCTTATCCAATGCAACGTACCCAGCACTTAAAATGAATTAAGATAAAATTCTTTTGAGGCATTTGATGCTTTGACATATGGTCTAGCTGTAGATGAGCACCACCATAGAGGAGATCCAACTCCACCAAGCCAAGTCAGCCATTGCCACATTACCCAATTAGTTCCCAATGGCATCAGTCCCATTGGATCTATCATTGATATACACATTCACACACTGACACCAGTTCAATTCTCTTGGCATTTGGCACTTCATCACTCAGTGTGACATTTGGTAGATTGATCTTCCTCCTTGGATTCAAGATTGTTGCACCTTTGCATGTAGATATGCCAACCATGTACAGTCACATTCGTTGACTATTTTTGGCATTGGTTTCCACACACATACATCAGCCTTGTACAACCTCTTGGCTATGCCCGACACATAGTTGTCATCATTCTACTATAGGATTGATCCTTGGCATACATGTTCTCACATGACTTGGTTCTGATTGTTTAGTGTAAGCCCCCCAATGGTGGCAGCTCTCACATAGTGTTCTTATGGGTAGACACTCTCGTCACGGTACACGGGTAAGCCTCTTGCACAGAGCACTAGACCCCTCCAGCATGGAGTTATCCGCATCACACAATTGATGATACACCAGTCATGAATTGGAATGAGATCTGTGAGTGGAAAGAGAACCTTCTTCGACCATTTATTGCCACAAGGTATATACCAGCAGTCTATGATTCAAACTCGATCCTCATTGGCCTTGACAGATCAATTGTAGATTCTCCACATGTTAGCATGGATCAGCTTGCAGTTTCTGATCATGCACATTCCTTTGTAAGCCCTCATCATGAGGCACATTTGGCAATAAGCCCTCAGCACGAGGCATATTTGACGGCGGTAAGTCCTCAGTATGAGGCACTCACATCTCCAACTGCATGTGGAGATTGACTCCATCTTTTGCTACAGATGTAGATAGTCAATAGGAGTTCACCATTCATCATGCAGTTATTCAGCCAGGTAAGTCCTTAGTACGAGACACTCACATCTCTAGCTGCATGCAAAGATTTATGCAATAGTGCATTTAACTCTTCAGGTGATTTTATAGCATCCATCACTAATGCTTTCATCTCTGACACAGAGCATACCATGGGTTCAGTTCCCTTCTGCAGTTCTGATCAGCAGATCAGTCTAGAGGACATTCTAGCATCAGCTCAATCATGCTGCATTGCACCCTTGGATCTAGTTATCACCACCACCTTTGATCAGTAGAGATCATTCCTCAGCATGAGGATACTTATGCATCAGTGTGGTCCTGCCCCAATGTAGTGGACATTATTAGGTTTAGCCATAGTGCAACCTGGGGAGACTCAGTGTTTCATCATGCACTTATGGCTATCATATACAATCCTTACATGATGTAGATCTTGCAAAGTCAGTTTATTTCATAGTAGTAAATGAGCTGACTATGGAAGATTTGTGGAAGAAATTATGTGCCACTTATGCGAAGGAAACTGCCTTTAATAAAGTTTACCTCATGAAGAGGCTGTTTGAGCTGCAGATGAAGGAACGGGTCTCCATTGCTTCTCACTTGAATGAATCCAATACAATTTTGAGCCAGCTTCAAGCTCAAACTGTCTTCATTTCCATCCTCATGGGATACCTTCCATACAGCTGTCAGTTACTCTGCACCTGGTGGAGTACTGAAGTTTGATGATGTTGTGGGTAGCTTGTTGGCCGAGGACATTAGACAAAAGTCTATGGATGGCAACAAGTAGGTTGTAGCCTTAAATTTGCAAAGGGGTAGATCATAGTTCAGGGGGAAGTCCCAAGAAAGAGGAAAGTCTCATAGTAAATCCAAGGCACAGAACATTGAGTGTTACCACACTGTGACAAGAAGGGCCACATGAAAAAGGATTGCTACAAGCTAAAAAGAGAGCAAAAGGATAAGAAAAAGAATGCAAATTGGGGTGCTTTGTATCCCTTACATGTATCAAGGGTGTTTGATCATGTTGTTGCAATAACCAAGCAGCCAGTACTTCTTTATGGCATTATAGGCTGCGGCACATGAGCCAGAATGGAATGAAGCTCTTATGCCATTTGGGTTATGTACTATAGTTGAGTTTTTATGACTTTGAATTTTGTATGCATTGTCTCTATGGGAAGCAAACTAAATCAGCCCATAAAAGAAGAGAAAAGAAAGAGCTTGAAAGGCTTGATTTGGTGTATTCAGATGTATATGGTCCCATGCCTACAAGGTCATTAGGCAGGGCTAAATACTATGTGACATTCATTGATGATGCAACTAGGAAAGCATGGGCTTATGCTATAGCTTGGAAGAGCAATGTATTCCAGGTATTTCAAAAATGGCTTGCTTTGGCTGAAAATCAGTCAGGTAGAATGCTTAGATGCCTATGGACTGATAATGGTGGATAATATATCTATCATGAATTTTAGCTTTTTTGTGATACACATGGGATGAAGAGGGAGCTCATATCTCCTCATACTCCAGAGAAGAATCCAATTGTAGAACAGATGAACCGCACCATTCAGGAAAGGTTGCAATGTATGCTTTCCAATGCAAGTCTTTCTCGTGGTTTTTGGGCTGAGGCAATGAAGACTGCAGTGCATGTGATCAATAGATCACCTAGTAAGAGTTTGGATGGTGGTAATCCTAAAGAGGCATGGAGTGGCAAGAAGCTCTCTTACTCTCATTTGTGTATATTTGGGTGTGAGGCATATGCACATGTGCCAAAAGAGCTTCAAAAGAAGCTAGATCCTAAGTCTAGGAAATGCATCTTTTTGGGTTATGGTGAGAGTGGAGAGAGGGGCTATCGTCTCTGGGATCTAGAAGCAAAGAAGATCATACGAAGCCATGATGTGGTCTTCAATGAGAAGAAGATGCATAAGACACCCATGAGGGATGTGGAAATGAGGAGAATCACTATCTAGGATGTGAATCCACTCACATATGTTGATAGAAGTAAGATGTCCATGCACCAAATGTGCAAGAAATGGTGCCACCAGGTACTCCCACAGGTATACAATTGAGGATAGATGATGGATCATATATTGGTGGAAATGATGAGCTAAATGTGGCTGATATGCAGGCGGGACAACATGCTGAAATGCTCTTGAGAAGATCAACTAGAGTGTCTAGACCACCTGAGAGATTTGTTCTAGGGGTAGACTATGTGATACTTTACTGATTGCAGGGAGCCTTCTTGCTATAGGGAGGCTATGATGTGTGAGGATCAACACAAGTGGGAGTATGCTATGCAATTAGAGATGAATTCCCTCATGAAGAATAAGACTTGGGAATTGGTTTCTTTGCCACATGGAAAGAAAGCATTGCCATGTAAATGGGTCTACAAGATGAAGGTCACAGGAGATGATGTGCCTAAGTGCAAGGCCCATTTGGTTGCTAAAGGGTTCAAGCAAGAGAAGGGTGTGGCTTTGATGAGATCTTCTCTGTGGTTGTGAAGATGACACTTATATGCATACTTGGACTTGTGGTAGCAAAGGATATGGAGCTTATGCAAATGGATGTCAAGAGATCTTTCTTGCATGGGGATCTGCATGACAAAATTTACATGGTACAGCCGGAAGCCTTTGAAGAAAATGGCAAAGAACATTTGATTTACAAGCTAAAAAAGAGTGTCTATGGCCTTAAGCAAGCGCCTAGAGAATGGTATTATAAGTTTGACGCTTTCATTCGGGGTCCTAGGATTTCAAAAGAAGTGAGATTTGATCATTGCCTCTAAACTAAAAGGACTAAGGATAATAGCCTGATACTCCTGGCACTTTATGTGGATGATATGCTATTGGCTAGCAAGAATACTTATGAACTAGATGCATTGAAGGCCAAGTTTCATGAGGCCTTTGACATGAAGGATTTGGGACCTACAAGTCATATTCTTGGTATGTGCATCATGCGTGACCGGAGTAGGAAACTCCTTTGGCTTTCACAGAAGGAGTATGTTGCAAAAGTATTGCAGCATTTCAATATGGAGGGGGGGAAGGCAGTGAGTACTCCATTGCCTCCATATGTGAAACTCAATCATATAGATAGTCCCAAATCAGATGAGGAGAGGGCCATGATGGCCAAGGTTCCTTATGCATCAGCGGTTGGGAATCTTATGTATGCTATGATAGCTACTAGACCTAACATTGCATTTGCAGTGGGAGTTGTTAGTCGATATATCGCTAATCCAGGAAAGAGGCATTCGGAGGTAGTTAAGTGCATCATGAGGTACATGAAGGTACCAAGGAGATGTGTATTTGCGCTAACAGAGGAGAGATGCATGTACTTGGGTACACAGATTCAGACTATGCAAAGCATGTGGATAGCAGGAGATCCACTTATGGTTATGTGTTCCCTTTGCAGGTGGCGCAATGTCGTGGATGTATTGCACACAAAAGTGCATTGCTTTGTCTACCATAGAGGCCGAGTATGTTGCAGCTATAGAGGGTTGCAAGGAGGCTATATGGCTTTATCGTCTAGTGGGAGACTTGGGGATTCATACATGTGTACTGATATTGCATAGTGATTCCATGAGTACTATTCATCTAGCACAGAATCTGGTCTTTCATGCAAAGACCAAACACATTGAGGTCAGGTACCATTTCATCATGGAGGTACTTGAGGACAAGTGCATAGAGCTTATCAAGGTTCATACAGATAATAACCCTACAAATATGCTAACAAAGAGTCTATCTAGTCAGTAGTTTGAGTATTATCATGTATTGATGGGCATTGGATAGTATGCTCACCGATTGTTCTCCCTTAAAGGCACATTGGCCTTTAAGTGGGAGGCTATGGGGGTTAAAGGCCACTGTGCCTTAACCCTAGTTATGTACAATACTCAAACACATATATGTATGGATGACATAGAAGATTAGGGTGTTTTGCACCCACCAAAACTTGTGTGGCTCTCTCTTCTAGCTCTCCCTCTCTCTCACCTTCTTCTGTTTCGCTTCCATTGTTGAGATCTCTCAATCTGGACATGCATATCATTGAAGATGAGGCTATGGTCCTCCTCATCATAAGAATCCAAGATCTCCTTTGCCATCTCTTCATCCCACACTTGCTACCACGACAAGCTGGCAAACTTCATTAGTCGATTCTCCTGATGTGAACATCGCTAGAGAATATTCAATCAGGTGGTGCAGAGGCAACACATGAGAGCTTCTCTTTCTCTTGTGGTAATTGGTGCACTCTTCTCTCTCCATGACTATGAAGATAGCATAGATGCTTAGTGAGGAAGGAGATGTGAGTGATGAAAAGGCTGAGTGGAAAAGGGGATAGATGGGCACAGTAGAAACAAATGGAGCAGAATGGCCGATGAAAAGATTGATGCTATTGTAAATAAGAACAAAGAGGGAGCTATTATAGACAACGAAGATGACAACAGAGAGGTAAGGACAGGAGTATATTGAGTATGCAAGTGAGGCTGATAATTAGAGTCCCTAACCAAATGTAGTCGAATCAAATCTGCAACTAGGCATCCTATCAGATTACAGTTACACACTACATGCATAATGAACATGATCATTTTCATATACATCATTACCCCTTATGGATTGTTCTAAATTGCCCTTATAGTCCTCTCTAACATAGTGCAATTTACACTATCCTTAACACATAGGAATTAGGTTCGCCAAATATTCATGGACTAATAATCATTCTAGGTTTGAATAGGCTTCTGTCGTGCAAGCTGAGTGAAAAGAAATCTTCAAACAATCGGGCATATCACATTGGAAAAGCAGCATTTGCATTAAGGAATGCATTAAAATCATGGATACTTTTTATACAAGCTGTAATGTGGAAATATTGTCATGAGCTTATCATTTGCAAGAGAGCATAGCAAAAGTCCTAGACTTGAATTGCCCAACACATCACCAAAATTTTTTTCCCTTCGCATGGTAACAGCAGTGCCACATATAAAAATATCCTCGCTCATTTGTGGCCTAACTATTAGATATCAATGCTCCACTCTCATATAACTATGCGAGAACTAGCTAACTCTACTTGTAAGCCCCCCATATGAGGAGAAGGCATTTGAGTAGCTCGGTTATCTGGTAGGTCCTGGTTTGGACACCAGATGGGGGCCATGTGTGGCCTAATGGCTGGATGGCTTCAGATAGAGTTGGCACACTACCAACTAGGCTACATGCAAGTGCAGGAAGGCATCCCTTGACTGACCGCACTGAGGGTAGATGGAGCATTTCCCAGGGTAGCCCACTCTCGGGTTGCGGGGCTCGTTTGGAGCCTCAGATGATCTCGGATGGCTGTGGGCTAAACGGACACCGTAAGTTGGTTGCTCTGTTTTGCACACTGGTTTTATCGTATGGTTGGTGGCCTATTTCGCTGACCCCCAGTCGACCATTTTGGGTGGACTGGGTCGGCCACCCAATTGAGCCTAACTGACTATGACTGGTGGCTATATAAGAGCAAGCCCGTGAAGTCCATTTCATCACTGGCTACAGCAACCCTAATTCCTTAGCATCCAGCCTCCGTCTTCTACTGTTTTCGGCATGCCATCGAAGCTTCTTTCATAGGAGCGCATGGTTGGGAGGCAGCGCCATCTATTGTATCAGTTCTACAGTAATCAAATTTTTGATTCTCCATATTATCTTGTTTTCTCTCTTGTGTACGAGATCCTATTATCTGTTGAGCACATACGTTGTATTATTTTCTTACACTAACAAGCTTACCATCATGGAGCCTATGTACAAACCACTAGAAAGGAATTTGGGGGACCATGCAATGATAAGAGTATTGTCTTGATGGATATTGATAGCTAATATAAGAGATGTGTGAACCACCTCGAAAATGGTTCTTTCCAAATTCATTTTCATTTGGAGATTTGAATAACAACTTAAGTATGTACCAATATGGTTGAACTTTAGTATGAACTTTAGTGGTGCAAACATTAAAGGTGTGGAATTGGAACAATAGGCCCCCCCGGTTGGTGAAAACTGCTATTAACTCATTATATGGTGTGGGGGGAGGGGGGAGTGGTATATGATGGCAAAATATTTAGGGATAAAGTGGGGGGATTGAATTAAATTAAGGGGTAGGGGGAGGGGCAAATATATACCCTTGAATTTGGGGCAAATTAATCCCACTCAAGGGGGAGGGGAGAGCTTGAATTAAAAAAGGGGGAAGGGGGAGGGGCATTAAAGAGGGAGGGACATGTGAGATTGGGCTTGAATTAAATAAATGGGGAGAGGGAGGGGGAGGGGCATTAAAGAAGAAAGGAAATCCCAAAGGGGGAGGGGGAAGAGGGAGGATATCTGACACTATTATAAAGAACGGGTAGCATGACCCATGTACAACGGGCTACAAACCCGCTCTATTAGAACTTAGGTCTCAATTTAAGATCTTAAAATGTCTTAATTTGCAGAAACAAAATTTCAACCCTAGGCACTACTTTGCTTGGCTCACTCAATCTAGGTTACGGGACATTATAGGTGATGTATAGCAATCAACATTTAATTTGTTTCATCTAGTGTTAGAGAGGCTCGTCACCATTAGGTTTTTTTAAACCGTAAATGTCCATGTCTCCATCTCATGATTCTAATCACCATATGTATTAAAACATACATGCATTGAATCATACATGCATCAAACCATATGCAAAAAAATAAAAGCATGTACAAATGCAAGGGAACAAATGTCACCTACTAGACCAAATAAAAGAAGCAAATGGAGATACAAATAGAACAAAATAATCCCAAACATATGATATTATTTTTCCAAATTGTAGATTCTAATGACATTTTTCAAGAGAATCCATATAAGAAAGCTAAATATCCCTTCCACTCAAGCTCTTTATTCATTGAGTCATCATATGTGTTGAATCATGCATGCATTTAATCCTATATGCATTGAACCATATGCAAAAAAATAAAAGCATTTACAAATGGCAAGGAACAAACAACATCTACTTGACCAAACAAAAGATGCCGATGGGGATATTAGTGGTGTATAGACCTGATGAGCTAACGGCTAAATGGAGTGTCTTAAACAAAAAACCAAAGAAAAAATGAAAAGATCATGGTTTTTGTAGGTTGCTAATTCCATGACATATATGCATCAAAGGATATGCAATTGCAATAAAACATATGCATATAAGTAAAAGCACTTGTACATGTGCATATATATCTTAAAGCACATGCAAACAAAAAAGAACGTGTACATGCAATTGCAATGATACATATATGCATTATTTTACATCTCCTCCTCCCCCTAGCCCCCATGTCCTCCCCCCCCTCCCCCTCTCTAATCTCACCTCCCTCAACCTCTCAAATAACTCCCTCTATGGGCCTATCCCTCTCTTCTTCTTCAACCTCTCCCAACCTCTTCTCTAACCCCCTCTTAGTTTATGTATATATGTATCATTGCAATTGCATGTACACATTCTTTTCATATGATGTGCTTTAAGATATATATGCACAAGTATAGATGGAGGCAGTTGGCAAGTGATCCTAGTCCAACTCGAGATGGAGGAGATGTAAAATAATTTGCTACATAAAGTACAAACTACATCAAATTTCATTGGATAAATCAAAGCACATTGAATTTGCTTCATTTACATTGCATTTGCATGAAATCACATGAAATGGCAATGACCTACATGTAACCTACTCTCAAAACCCCCAAAAAAACTAAATTATCCTTAGACCTAAATTTTAAAAACATGAGTGAAATCACTAAAACTAGACAAAAATGTAACCAAACTTCCTAAAACACTTATTACAAAACCAAATTAATTATACATAAATATGTAAGATTACTCGATGTTTTTCAAACTATATGAATATATCAAAGTACATTGCATTAGGCAATACATCATAGTACATTGCAGCTCCATGAAATTTTCATGAAATCACATGCAAATGCAATGACTTACAACCTACTCTCAAACCCCCAAAAAATCACCAATTATCCCCAAAAAAATAAAATCACTTAAAATATACAAAAATCTAACGAAACTTCTCAAAACTACTTATTACAAAACCATATTAATTATACTTAAAGATTCATATTACTCAAAAAAAAAATCAAAGTACATGCATGAAAGTAAAAAATACATCAAAGTTCATTACGTATATCCAAGCTCTACAAAGGATCAACAGTGGTAGCTATCAAGACATAAGACTAGACGATGCTGAAAGGGCTTATTGTGCTTTCTTGAAAGTGATTGTGACCCACCTACATTAGGGCAATTTGATTGTGTTCAACCTTCTTCACAGAGGCAGTTGGCTTCCATTCTAGAGAAAATTTCTATCGATAACCTAATGCAAATTCTTGTGTTGAGAATGAGCACAAGCGTCAATATTTGTGGCCCATTTGTTCTAAAATGGCCATTAATTTTGGTGTCCGTTCAGAAAAGCAGCGAATATATCTTCCCCCCCCCTCTTTCTCTCTCTCCCCCCTAGCCACCTCCGCTACCCCTCGCTCCTTAGTTGGTTATCCCTTCCTGGCTTTCATTATCCCCCTCCTTGTGCTCTCTCCCTACCCCTCATAGCTCTTTCGCCCCTTGTAGCTACATCTCCTCCCCCTCATTGCTGTTCCAATCTAGACATGCCACCCAGCCCATCCCTCCTCTCTCCTGCCTTCCCTCAGCTTCTCCTTGGTGACCCCCCCCCCCCCCTCTCTCTCTCTCTCTCTCCCTCTCTCTCAGCTTGTCTTTTTCCCTCTAGACCACCTCCTCCCTAATGACGTCCCCTTCCCCCCTTTTGGTGTCTCATATCCCCTCCATAGAGCCCCAAACCCTTGTCTTGGTATCTCCTCTCCCCTCTACACTTCTACATAGCCTAGTCTTTTCTCACTATCGCTCCCCTCCATGGCAATACCATCTCAACATCTCGATAGTTCCTTCACCTCATTCCTCACCCAATCTTGTGATGCTCACCCTTGACCTCCTCAACTCACCTCTCTCCCTTGCCTCTGCTCTACCTCACACCACCCTCTCAAGACACTCTTGCCAGCAGCAAGGATGACTTTTTCAAGTTAGTTTTGTTAAGAAGCAAAACTTTTATATTGTTATTGAAAGCTCATATACCCTAATAAAAATAACTTTTGAAACATTCGCCAAGATTTGAGACTTTTATGGGGAAAAATAATAAGTTTCGCCATTCAGAAGAGAATATATAAAATTGTAGTGTGTGCTCTCAATAATGTGAAATAAAAAAAACTACCTCGATAAACTTTCACCAAGATTTTATATTAATATATAACTATAGATTCGATAAAAACATCCATGCTTGCCAGCCTCTTGCCTCTACAATATGACCTTCTCAATGACACTCCTCCCCACCTCCTCCCTCAAGAACTCCACCCTTCCCTTCTATATGGCTCCCCCCTCATCCTCTGAAGTGTCTCAACCTCACCCTCCCTACTCCAATAGCCCCACACCATCAACCCATAGCAACTGCATTTCTCATCCACACCTCTTCTCTTTGCTCACTCTCTCCCCACATGGCTTGCCCTCCACTTACCACATGGATTTCCATCCATATGACACGTGGTCGAGCCCCTTATTTAACATGTGGCCTTGTTCACGATTTTTAAAACAAAATAAAATGGGTGTTTGGAAGAAAGATTTATAAAAATAATTTCGAGGTGCTACAAAAAGTAAAAGTATTGTGGTTTTTTAGGAGTTCAAGCCTAAGGTAGCAAAATTTGGAACCAAGCATGATTTGAGGGAGTTGCAGCCTCCTCCACAACATCTTTAGGAAACCTTCCCAAATTTTAAAGTTCCATAACGCTTTATGGGAAAAATGAGTACTTTTGCATTCTATATTCATTGACTATCGAGACTATGTGATGCGAAGCTACCTGGAGCATCTCACTTGGTGCTTTCCATAGCAATTCATGTTTCATGTGACCAAGTTGTACTTGGATTTATATTATTCATTTGGTAACAAAAGAATATGGTAGAGATCCCTATCTTTTGTGGTGGGATAGATTAAAACCCCAAAGGTTATCTTGTATTGTTTAAGCACCACTGCATTGCGCTTCATTTATGAACTCAAGATACATGAATTAAGGTGATACCTATTTTCATGAAGGGCCTTGCTAAAGTTTGGTTTTTAAAAAAAGCAAAGGAGATTCAAGAAATTTGGCCACTGCTAACTATAGTGTTTGTGGAGCATTTTGGCTAGAAGGAAGACCCCACATGCATGTTTGTGCAGCAACTAGCCTAGTTAAGGCATAAGGTGGGAGAGAGAACAAGTTGATATTTGGATTGAAAAACTTATCTTTTGTAGAGCCTTTAGGGAATGCAAAAGGTTTTGCCTATAGAAGAGCTATGAAAAAGGAGGAATGTGTGCTTTTGCATGTTCTATTAATTGGTTGAGTCAAATTCACCACACTATGTGATGCAAAGCTAGCTGGAGCATCCACTTGCCATAGTAATTCTTGTTTTGTGTGATGACCAAGTCGTACTTGGCTTTCTATTTTTCATTTGGTAAAGAAATAATATAGTAGAGATCCCTATCTTTTGTGGTGGGATAGATTAAAACCCAAGAGATTTTCTTGTTTTGTTTAAGCCCCCTTGCATTGTGCTTATTTATTGACTCAAGATACATGCATTAAGGTGATACATATTTTCATGGAGGGGGTTGCTAAAGTTTGATTTGAGAAACAAGCCTAGGAGATTAAGTAGGGTTGGTCATTGCTAACTACAGTGTTTGTTGAGCATTCTGGCCAGAAGGAAGACCCCACACTCATGTAACTAAAGGTGACCCAAATAAGGCATGAACCATGAGAGACAATAAGTTGATATTTGGATGGAGCAACTTTTATTTTGGAGTGCCTTAAGGGAATGCAGAAGTTTCTTCCTTTGGAACGGCTTAGTATGTGCTCATTCAACAATGGAGCTAGTGATGAGTTCCAGCTTAAGTTGAAGTAGAAGGCACCCACCATGGGGCGGGTGGGAGAATTCTAGGCAAGCCTCCACACTCTTACTTTCTACATAGAATCTCTGAGCTAAAGCTTTGAATAGTAGAAACCTTATTTCCCCCATAAGTCCCTCCAATTTGTTGGATTTATGGCTTTTGATGCTAGATTTCTTCGCTGGTAATAGATGCATGTATGCTAGGTTTTTGTTTAGCAGAGCATGGCAGTCCATTTGCATTTGTAAAGCTATGTTGAACTACAACAAAAATCATCCAACAAGAAAAAACCAACAGGTTGTCTAGACAAGAAAAGACCGCATGGACGCATGTGCATCGGACTACATACATAGCTCCATAGGAGTGGCTCCTACAATGTCATGGACTTTGTAAAGAATCAACTATAGTTTTGGGTACAAAAGTGTGTTGGGTGTGAGAATATGTGAATTGCAAAAACGTGTTGGCTTTGACCTTTGGAATGGGCATCAACACGCAGTAGCTTCAGCTTAATTGCTCACTTAACAATATGAGTGATGCGTGCATGGATGGCACTATAGATGCAAAAGATCAGCTACTGCTGCCTGCGATGATACATAGCACCTCAAGGATCGCGAGGTGCCAGAGTGTGAATACTGCTGCGAATCACGAATTGTTTGAGCAAATATGTGTCATCACGAATTAGTAATGGCTAGAGGAAGTTGGTGAAACAAGGTAATAACAACGATAAACAACAATTATTTGGACTCTTGAGTGTTGTAGTTCCATTTGAAGGAAGAATGATGATGATGCCAAGCTCAACATCCCATCATCATGTTTACTAAAGTGTAGACTCTAGAGTTTATAGAGCATTATAGTATACATCCACATGATGTTCGAGGTTTGAAATTTGTATAAAATTCTCTGGTTCCCAAGCAAGGTAGGATGGTTTTGGCCGTTGACTAAAGCAAAATCATGTCTCATTATTATTGTGTCCCTCAACTACTCAATGAGGCACACTCATTCACTCCGTAGTGCTCATTGCTCACTGTAGCTGCAAAAACATAGTGGAGATTGAGGATCGAGGTGATATGAAGAACATCCTTAAGGCAATGCCCTTTACGCCGCTCTCCTAGCTAATCATTACATTGGGGACTTCCTTTGCCAAAAACCCATCTTTTCAAGATAGCTTACATGTAGTGGAATTTTCAGCTATGATAGATGCCTAGGGATGGCAAATATTACACGGATCATTCCTTACCAAGGCAGTGGGATGGATGCTCGATATTATAGCATGCCATTGTGTGCCATTAGATCTTATACCCTGAGGTCACATCCCTTTAATGGGAGAGGCGTTACGCAGAAGCCAATCCATGCAGATTTTGGCACAGTGGTGTCTTCGATTAGTGTAGTGTGTTCTCATAATTTGGCAAATGAATTTACATGCATTGATGCCGATGTGACTTAGCTTTCGGTTGATGAGAGTAAACCTTATGAGGGGAAAAAGCTTATGGACACAAGTGCTCTATATTGCACCATAAGCTTTAAGATTCTAATATGATGCAAGGGTGGGTTCTCACTACATAGTTCTATCTGTAATCTCATAGTTGGCTCGACAATCTAGAGTGCAAATGACTAGAATGAAATAAGTTTGCCAAAGCGTAATTTTTTGCAATGCAATACCTTTCAAGCTTTCATTTTATTGCTGTTAGATTTTTTTTCTTACAATCATAGATCTAACATTGTCTTGTTATCGTTTGAATAATAGGGGGCCTAATATTAGAGAAAGTTCTAGGTCTGTGTAATATTTGATCAAATTAGCCAAGGCTAAATGCCTGAACAAGCCATTTTAAGCCACCCCGTAGCACACTTGTATCAAAGGACACCGTTTTATGTCTCTTCTATGATTGCACATAAAGGACCTGACACCTAGAACACAAGTGCATTCTAGGTAACGTGCACCTTCCTCCAATCGAGCTCGAGGGCATTCTTCTATCTCATCATGCCATTGTAAGTGCACCTTGCAATGCATAAATTCTTCAAATGGGTTCTCATGCAAGTGAAACAAGGTTGTGATCATGAAATAATGTGGAAAGAATCACTCTTGGGTCTTGCATCCTTAATCTTTCCTCTTCAGTATGGCAGATTAGGAACAACAGAGGTAACAGTAGATATTGGAATTGAATCTATGTTAAGAGCTAAGCAGTGTGAACTCTAAGCCATATATCCTTAGTGCCATGAGGAATGCGATTGTGCTTTATCAAACAATCATGCAATCGATATAATGCCGTAGCATTGAACGGGTCCCCTACTATTGCCCCAATGCACACTCCCCACACAAAGAGGCTATATAGACAATAAAAACCAAGACGCATGAAACTACATGAACACCCTCCATAGACAAGAATCCACCAAATGGAAAAATCTCCATGCATCAATCAAGCACAATAGACTATGCTAAATGAAAGAAAGTCCTCACCTAAAGAGCCTACCATGATCCATCACATGCAACCTTGTAGGCTTGTCATCTACCCACCCTTTCAAGCTCCATATCATATGTAATTGATACCCTCTTCAACATCTTAAGCTGATGCCCTAGACTGCAAGATATAGTGTGGGTTCATGAAAGATGAGAAGAAAAGTATATACCTTTGTAAGACTAGAATAAGTCCAATCATACAAATTTAGATTTTTTGTTGTTCTAAAGATCAAAAATCTACACAGAAAAGAAAAGAGAAAAAAAATCTACACAGAAAAGAAAAGAGAAAATAAAAGAGAATATGAAAGAGAAGAAAAAAGAGGTAAACAAAAACTTTTAAGAAAAACAAAAGGAAGACATACTTAGCAAGCAAAGCAACACTTATGTCGTCATCAGTGCCCAAGCATAAGTAGCTATACTAGGTTTCTAAAGACCCTCGGAGTCTCTTAGGCAAACCATGTGCTTACTAAAATATGTCAAATAAACAAAAGAGAAAGAAAACAAGAAATAAAGAAGAAAGGAAGCAAGTGACTAAGCAAAAATAAACAAGCACGTCACGAAACAAAATCTTCCAAAAAACTGGAATCTCTCTCTCTCTCTCTCTCTCTCACTCTCACTCTCACTCTCACTCTTATTTAAAACATAAAAAGCTAAATGGTCCTTTACACTTATGTATTGTTTCCTACAAAGAGTCAAAAATACATTTCCAACTTAAAAAGCACAAGCATACTCAAACAAACTCTCTTTTGAAACTAAAAGAAAAACGGGCTATTCAGCTCCTCGCTTTTTGTTTTCAACTTATGTTCAATCATTCTAAACATACTTAAGGCTGATACACCATAGATAAAAGACTTCATATTTAAGATTGTGCGTACTTTTTTCATTATTTTCCTTGGATTATACCTCTTGTGTAATAGTAAAGTGATCAAATTACTACATTGAGTGATAAAAGACTCCTTAGTTGTACAAAGGCGGGAAAATCTATGGAATTGGGAAGAAATGACTCCATATTTTGCCAAATCAGAAATGTTTGAGTCAATGTGAGGCATTTTTATAATGTGTAAACCACTATATTCAGGTTGTTCACGTTTATTGTATATATCAACGTCTAATCCTATGGTAGATTGAGAAATTTTAAGATCTAAGAAAACACAAGAATCCCTCTTGAAGTGCAGTTCAGTTCACAAGAGTCACGAGGATAGATTCCTTCTCCAAAAGCACTAGCGTCTTTGTACATAAAGTCTTGAAAGTTAGGAACATCTAGTACAAATAAATCATCTATAAAACGCCAACTTGGCTAAGCTTATGTAAAATGATAGGGCAGGTATTGATGGAAATAAGACATTGCATAAACTCAAATTCATAAGTGAAAAGATAAAAGTTTGCTAAAAAGACGACACAATTAGTGCCCATGGGGATTCCTATAATTTGTTGAAATAAAGAATCACCTATTGTAATGTAAAGATTATTTAAAAGAAAATCTATCCAAGAGCAAACATCTTCCACACTTACTACCTTTGTGTATCTTTTTTTTAAAGAACCTATGTCATGATCTTTATTTTTTAGCCACAAAAAGTCAAAGCATAAGGCTGTTTTCTCAACTTTTAGCACTTTGCATCTATCTTTGTCAAATCTCATATTGAAAACTTCAGCCACTAGCTTTTTTATTCTAAACTTCAGGTCTTCCAGCTCAATCTTTGTGTAAAGCATCGTAAAATCATAGGTTTGAAGGAGAATAGGAGACTCATTTTCCTGAATGCTTCGGGAGGAATTACAAAATTTTACAACAGGAATCACTCCTACCAAGTCATTTAAAATCCAGCTTGAGTGCAAGGGGACATCTGCCTCTTTTAATAAGTCCCTCCAAAGTTCATGGACACTAGGCAACATGGCTTTGAAGCAGTAGCTTAGCCATTTAGAGACATCCGTCAAAGTAGTCTCACAAGTAGCTGCAATAAATCTTGGCTTTTTGGGAGTTTTGTGAAACTTCCAAGCAGCACAAAGGAAAGGTATACTTGGATTGCAAACAAACCTAGAAGACTTGCAAAAACTCTAATGTTTTGAGATCAAATCCTTTTGAGAAACTAAGGCAGGGGCATAAGTTTTGGCAAGCGAGTTCACTTCTCTCAAAAGACATTCTAAGTAAAACTTTTTGCAAATAAAAACAAAGTTATTGGAACATTTGTCCATATAAGAAATGACAAAATTCCTATGGAATTTTCGAAGAAGAGTTTCATCTTCTTTAGAAAGATGGTTACTTTGCTTTGAGCAATTAACCGAAGGGACTTCTTCTAGTTTCAAAGCAACTTTCTTCAAAATCTTCCCTTTCCATTCTGATAAGATATTTTGAACTCCTAAACATTCTTCTAATTGCAAAACAGACTTTGAGATTCCCTTATCGATAGCTTTTAAAAGGCAAGACTCTTTAAAAGAGTACAATTGAAATTTCGTGCCTTTCATGAAAAGGTCTCTTAAGTTACTAGAAAGCAAAATTGAGGTATCAGTTGTGACTACATGTCCTAAATCAGCATCAATAAATCTTTGGAATCTCTTACTTTTACAACAACAAGGTTCTCTAAGGATAGAAGATTTTGAATGCTCTGAAAGCCTTTTCCCTATCTCTCCATAGTTGAAAGCCTTTTGTCCTAAAGTTTTTACATACTTCCAAGCTACTACTAAATGCTTCCAAATTCTTCTCACAAAATGAGAGAGAATCCATTACTTCAGGAGACTTCAAAATTGAGTTTAAGCCTATCTTGTCAAGTGAGGGAGAAGTAAAAATACAAATCAAGAGTTCCTTATTTAGATAGACTTCATTGCTTTGAAAGGAAGCTTTTACTTTTAAGAAGCGATCCAACGAAGTTTTAAGTTGTATATAATGGAGCTTATTTAGATTCAAATCCTTAAAAGAGAAGTTTTCCAAGGTGTATTGAAGTTTAAAAAGAACTTTGACATTATATTTTTCAAAAACTTTTATTGAAAAAAGACCTAGAGACATTAATCTATCTAGCTAGAGTAGTCTTCTTTTATAGTCTCGAGAAGCAAAAACTCTTGGAACTGAGGAAGTTAAAGGGACTAAAGGAGGGAGAAGTGGAGGAAGAGGAAGTGAGGGAGGCAACTCACGAACAACATATGAGATTGTAGTAGAGCTAGGACAACCTCGTAACATAATTTTAGGTTTCCATACGATGTTAGGTGTATGACTATGTTGGTAATGAGGAATGTTAAAGGGCTTGATATGAGTTCTCCACATCAAAGGCTTCTTTTTAGAGGTTCTTTTATTTTTACGAAGAGTTGATTTTCCTTCCAAATTAAAACTTCTTAGGAAGAAAGTGTGTAAAGTTCTCATCCAAAACAATTCATGAGGACGAGCAACCTTGTAAAAATCCTTGGTATTATTAAAATGGCCCTCTATATGCTCAATGGGAAAGCAACGAAAAGATTCAAAACAAGAATTTGCCATTGCCGCATATAACGGTTTTGAATTTTCAATTAAGAAATTCTTCCTATGAGCTTTTCTAGCTTCCCTAACATGTTCTTAAAAACGAATAAAAGCTGTCCTATAGGTTTGTCCTACATAAAGCATATTACTACTATGTATGTTATAAACAACATAAATTACTTGCGTGGCATGAATAGGACTAATAGAAACAAAAGTCTTGAGATGCTTGTTTTTAAGAAGTCTTAGTTTATTAAGAATTCTTATGTTATTATTAGTATAATGAGTGCTAACTAATAAAGCCTTAAAGTTAGACCAATTAATGTTACCTTCCCCAAAATCATGAAGATTATTCATGTTTGACCTAGCTAAAAAGTTAAACCTTTCCCTATATATGTTTCTTCTAACTTTTTTGTTTTGATTTACTGAGCTAGACCCAACTAAATCACCTATCAAAGAGACAAGACGATCACTAGTATTTCCAATGTTCGATCAGGTCAAACGATCCAACATTGGGGAACTTGCTTGCACTCTCCCTGCCCATCCCAAGGCCGTTTCCCCCTTGCTATATCCCCTGATTCTAGTAGGAGCGTGACTAGTATTCAGGGAAGGGCTTGCTTGCACAATCGTTACTCGTCCCAAGGTAACTCCTCCCTTACTACTACAAGGGAATGTCACAGGAGCCAGATGACATCCCAACAAATCACCCTGTTGGTTTCCAAAAGGCAAATTCATCATAGCATGTATTGCTAAGCCAATATACCCCCAAATTGGCGATTACAATTAGGGTTAGCCAAGGCCCCAAGGCCACTAAAAGAGCTTAATCAACCTAGAAGCACCAAAGGAAGAGAAAGAGAAGGAAAGTTACCAATAATTTAAAAAATAAAATAAATAAATAAATAAAATAAAATAAAAAATAATGCGATCATACAATGAAATAAACCAAGGAGAGCAACTAAAACAAAACGCAAAAGCACACTTTTTAAAGAAATAAATTTTTAAAAAAAGTTAAAATTAAGAGAGAGAATTAAAAATAAAAATAAAATTAAATTAAACAAAAAGAAAAGGATTAAAATAATAAGAATAAATGAGAATAAGTTTAGCTGTTGGGGCTCATGCACCCGTGTAAGATAAAACGATGAGAAGAAAAGTGGTCATTCCTTTTTTATTTGTGCAAATACATTAGCACATCCTCAAAGTTTCCACAGGTTTATATTGGAATAAGACCACAAATCTCAAGGTATGAATCGGATTAAAGTGGGGAATTAAACCCTCTATGTTGCAAGCCTCTTATATACAAACTCTACAAGATTAGACAATTATACAAGAAGAATTACATAGTCCATAGTGTTGATTACAAGTCAAAGGCATGTAGGAAAACTTGAGCGGATGTGTGTCTTCAAGCTGAAGAACTGGTCTTCAAGAAAATCCTCTTCTTTTAGTAACTAACATGTTTTTGCTGATGGGCAATGGTATTCTTTTCTTAATCTTGTAGTTGAGATTCGAGAACGTGAGAGTTTTGCTACACGTTCCAGACAAGCAAAACTCAACTGATTTGCAGTGAATCTGTCCATGGATAAATACTTCCATACATGGCAACATTCTAATCCCTGCAAACGGTTGATTTCAACTCTAGAGCTCCAAGATTTATCCTCTGCCATTCTGCGACTAGATTCATGGAAAATCGGGCATTGTCACCTGTGATTGCCCTCCTCTAAGAGATAGATGCATCCCTCGAGCTTGCCCCACTTGCAGGATCATGGCCACCTCCGCAGCTGCCATGGCAGCTTCCTGCAAAAAAAAATTGAGCCATCAGTCTAGGCGTCCGTGACTAATCAAACTTGCGCGTAACCAGAATATGGGTGTTAGAATTTCGGGCAGTTTGTTTACCTGTCTATGGCGTCTCCTCTGTAGCATATTCATAGCGCGAGCCATGATGTAGCAAGGGAGGAGAAATCCCACTGCTCGTAGCACGAAGAGCTGAGAATGCACAACAGATGAATTCAAACTTCTGCTGCCTATGGCGGGGGTTAGGCTTAAGCTCAATGTCTGCATCACAATTTTCCCGCCTACCAATATCTAGTGAAAACAAACTTACAGTGAAGAAAATGGAAGCATCTTCATCGGCGCTGGCAGCAGCCATGGCAATGGCATGGCGGAGGAGCAGGAGAGCCATGAGCTGTTAACGAACAGGAAATCGAAGGAATGAGAACGATAGAATTAGAGAGAAAGTGGGATTGCAGCGAGAAAAAAAATTTGTTGGCTTACGATGAGAGCAGCTGAGCGGCAACAAGCAGCACTGCTGGAGTTAGCTTCTTCGTATTGAGCGTCCAGGAAATGGCGCTGTGCGGCAGCCATAGCCAAGAGGCGAGGATCATTGAGCTCGATTGTGTCTGAGTTCCACTCATCGCTGCTGATACAAGCCAAGAAGTGCAAATTAGCTCACAAGAAAAGATGAAGAACCACTGCACAACATTTGGACTTTGGGAATGAACAATCTAAGGCGCCGATCTTGGAACATTTTGGACATGTTCATCCGAGCAACAACAGACCTGAAATCTATGGAGACATCATTGGAGAACAGCCGGGCGGGAGGAGCGGTGTAGCCGCTCTTGTAAGGCTGCCGACAAAACAAAGCAAAGCAGACGAGATCATTCCCAGGCATAGCATCTGTTGATCTCTTTCTCAAACGATATAATGTTTGGAGCACGAAGAATCACAGAGCACTAGTCCTCGCTAGCAGAGATTTCTGACAATTTCCTCGGAAAACAGAGCACGATGCCCTTTGATCGCATAGGTGAGCGTAGAAAATATGATCATTCGTCTGTTACCTCTTGACAAATTTCGCAGATCGTATCTCCTTTCTCGTTGCACCAGCGCTGCACACATTTGCGGTGCGCATACTGTCCAGCATGCAAAACAAGTAGATGCTTTCATGATTTTGCAAGAAGATGCTTTCATTTTAGTTGGCAGCAGCATGCTGGAAGCCATAATTACGAAACTCACAGACGAAAGCTGAGCTGACCTTGACGCTGCCGGAGCAGGCACACGGATTCTCCAAGTTTGCAATTTCCTCCTCTTCCTGACAGATCCTACATTCGGCGACGGCTTTGGCCTTGACGTAAAGACTCTTAAAATCGGAAGCCAAGACGGCGTGGGAGGGCGCGTTGGAGGGGGGAGGCTTGTTGGGAAGGTGCGGGTGAGGGAGGAGCTCAACAGCAACAGCATGCTGGAGCTGGGGCAGCTGCTGGGTGACGACGGAGAAATCTTCAGAAGAAGCTGGCGAGGAGGAAACGGGCTGTTGTACATGCGATGAGAGATGATCTTCCATGGCGCAGATACGTGCTAGATTTTCGAGCAGACAACGATGAATTCACCTCGATCGTTCGTTTGGCGAAGAATGCGAGGAGCAACAGGGACGACTGAACGTTCTCTGTGTGTGTGTGTGTGTGTGTGTCTCTCTCTCTCTCTCTCTCTCTCTCTGTGTCTCTCTCTCACAGAGACTGGAGGAAGCTACCAGGAGACGAGCTTTGTGCGAGTTTTTCTTCACTCTCTGGCTCTAGCTAGCAAGCAGCTCAGAGCTGGCGAGGCACAATGAATTGAACTAGGAAGAGGAAGCGGGCGAGGAAAAGCCCGCGAAAGCGGTCTGAGTTACGGGGCTACGAAGTCTGCGAAAAGGAAGGGGGAGGAGGACGAAGGACACCATAGCCAAAGCGAGGGAAGGACGGCGATGGCGATGGCGATGGCAATGGGCAAGTCCAAAAATTGGGCAGAGAGGGCAGGTAAAGAAATGGGATGAAGAAGAAGGCGGGGTTTTTGAGGGCAGGCGGCCGCCATAGCCAGCCAGCCACGGTCAGTTGGGTGTCCTTCATTTAAGGTCTCCCTCACACACAACCCTCTTCCTTCCTTTACAAAGACCTCGCCGACCACCACCGCTTGCCCCAACTGCCAAGCAATTCATTGCACACATGAATTGCTTGGCTGCCCACACCTCGGATGGATTTTGGGCACACCTTATTAGTCTTTCTACTCTGCACCTCATGCGTAGACCTTTCGGTTTCGTTTCCTCTTAGTGGGACCATTGGGTTTTTTTTAAAACCTCCCCACTTCTACTTATTTAATAAATAAATTCATGGCACAAAGTGTGCCCCCCATTACAAGGGAACAAGGTTCCTTCTTGAGTCCTCATTGAGGACTCTAGAATCTAGGGTTACTAGTCAAAATTAACATTGTGGCCTCAAATTTCTTGGAATTTGATCGTCTAAGTAGCATTATGTTGGAATATGGCTTTCCGCCTTACAAGGTCCCTAATTAGCCAAGCGGCAAGATCATTTCTTTTACAATGTCACGCATCACAAATTTTCCCATTTTCAAGGTGAAATCTTTGGAATAGTCATATGATGGGTGGAGTAAGAGCATTTGCTATGCAAGAATGATCTTTGAACTCTCTAATCTTACCACCTTTTCAGTCTTGTACATCCACTCAAAGATGCCAGTTTTCATTATATTCAATGGACCATAGATGAAATTGAACATCCAATCAAAAAATAAATGCCCTTCACCCTCATTTGGGGGAATTGGGGATGACTCTACTAGGGTGACCATGAGGGCTTTGAGAGAAGGTTAGTTGAACCATTTAAGCCATAAGACAAATGGGGGGGCAAAGATGAGCTAGTATGTTCTTAAAAGATTGTCCCCATAAAGCTACAAGGAAGCCACGATCCCTACTTTTAAGATTAGCATCAACCACATATGAGGCTTCCCACAACCCGATATACTACCTTGATGGAACTTGACTTCAACGTAAAAAATACCTTCCTTGTCAACATGGTCATGGATACCCCATAGGTATGCAATTTCAACAACCCCTCCTTCCATAAACTCTTTCTTATATCCTAGCTAGCTCACACAAGCATACCTGTCCCAAGACAATGGCAGGGTTACCCGCCCTCCTACAAACTGCCAAGCTCTTACCCACAAGCCCTTACTATAGAAGCTATTGAAGGTTGAGCTATGGAAGCTCTTACCCACTAGCCCTTACTATAGAAGCTATTGAAGCTCTCTCTCTCTCTCTCTCTCTCTCTCTCTCTCTCTCTCTCTCTCTCTCTCTCTCATCATGCACACGCACGCAACACACACACACACACACACACACACACACACACTTGCATGCGCATGAGCTTACGCATGCACCACATGTTTGTGTTCATTCATATATGCATACTTGCATGCTCGCATACATGCGTAGATGTGTTTGTGTGCGCACACACATTCGTGCATGTGCGTGTGTGCATGCATGTGCCTGTGTGTGCGCATGTGTGTGTGTGTGTGTGCACGCGCATGTGCGCACACATGCACACATTGTATGTTTCCTCTTTGAGGACTGCTTCTTGTAATATAAACATACATAATTTTCAGGGGGATTTCACTAGACAAAAGTGTGTGCATGCATCCATGTGCGTGTGCACATGTGTGCCTCTATGTGTGTGCGTGCGTGCACACGCCTGTGCTTGTGTGCATGTGCATGTGCATGCATACATAGATGTGTGTGTGTGTGCACATGTATGTGTGCATGCATTGTGTGTGTATGTGTACGTGCACACGCATGGACGTGTGTGTGTGCGTTATATTTCTCTTAGTCATGCAACTTCAGAAAGCACCCCCAAAATTAAGAATTTCCACCTTTCTTATCATTATTGGCATGGACACCTGTGTTGATCCCACCTTGCTCCAAATGCACTTCTCTATGAGAATTCATTTTTGCCTAATGCATGACTCTATGGAAGAATGACTAAAACTTGTGCTTATCATAAGGCATCAGTTGTCCTTTCCACGGAAAGTCGTTTTCCAAAGATTGAGGTACTCATTTTTGCTATGTTTTTTGAAAAGGTTGAGATACTCATATTTAAGTATAGTTAAGTTAGAGCATATAGATCCAATGGGGAATGCATGTTCCCTAGCCATAGGCCCTTAAAACACACCCATAAGCCCTTATTATAACCACCATGCATACCCTTGTCTTTGCTTCTCCTCCAAAGATCACTCATAGGCTCTAATATAACTACCATGCATACCCTAGTGGACTCTAAAGATCACCCAAGCTACAAGTGGTACAAATTGTATGCCCACTCAATGTCTTCTTAAACCATGGACTGTATTCAAAAAAATTTTCTTAGCAATGCGCATGGGAGCCAATGGATGCTCGTTAAATAATCTCAACGACAACACACACTTCCATCTTGCATAACCACTTTATGGCCAACCTATCCTGACACTCCCATGAAGTATATATCACCACTATAGTAATACATGGGATTTAATTCCAATGAATTTAGTTGGTGCTTCAAATCAAACTATAAGCATGAGTATTTAGACATTGATGAATGCTCTTCTACAGCCCATCATTCTTTATTAACCATTTTCTCAAAAATAACGAAATTCATTGTCAAATCGATGCGGTATCATCCTCATTAATAGACGTCTTGAAGTCACTTTTCCATTTCCCTCTCAATGATAAACCATCCTACCTCTCCCACTAGCACAAATTATCTCCAAATAGTCTTATTCAATAATGGTACTCATGATGCGGTTTAACTTCGCCACAAAAATAGCACTTTTCAAGCCATGAATATCATAGTTCGATCCCTCCATGGAGCCCCACCATCTAAGTTCACACCACCTTTCATTAGAGAATCCTATTATGGCCACCCCATTCTCAACACAATCCGTGTTCCCCTTAGTCCCCTTTTCAAGCCTTCCATTACACCCATTATTTCTCTAGCTTCGTACCTCTATTTGCAAGTTGGCCTTGATGAGCATTTCAATAACACATACCAGCCATACATCCACTTGGCTCTACATCATTTCCCCCACTACTTTTTACGTTGTCCTCAAAATATATGTGACCTACCACTTTTATAAGCCATCATTTTTATACAAATTCTTTGGTTTCCTTGAACTTTGAGGTAATAAGTTTTAGCCATGCTTTATGAAGCATCACTTGCAAGTGGCTTTGTGAAAATTATATAAAAGGATATCCATGAGCGGCTCTTATTAATATCAAATTTGTGACCTTTACAAGAGAGAATTGTTTTGCTCCTTTTAGATTGCCTATTTTCTTGCTCCTCGTAGGTTGCCTATTTTCAAATTTATATCTAATTACAATAGTTATGTTCGTCAAAATGTAAGATAGTGATGTTCCCTACTTAGATAAGTGTAAGATCCCACCCCAAATTTTTAAAGTGAGTATAGTTTTCCTTTTTGACAACAAAAAGGATCACAAGGACATTGAAAGTCTTTCTTCTAGTCATTAAAACGTAAGCCTATGCTAGAAACCAAATCTATAAAGGTTTCATTCTCCATGATTTAAATCTAACCATGAAAAGGAGTGTGAAACGATTGTTTTAAAAAGCATACCATGCCATAACTTTAACACACACTCTCTCTCTAAAACACACATATGCACATGCACAATCGCTCTCACACACACATGCATGCGCATGCACACACGCATGCATGCACGCACGCACGCACACACGCACACACACACACATACAAACATGCACACGCACAAACACATGAATTGATGTGAGATATATTCTAGCAATTTTTGGAATAAAGTGCAGAAAAAATGTGGAGGAAGTTATGTAGTAGCAATAAAAGAACTTTACAAAGTTTGTGTCGTAGGCAACAATGAATCAAACTCCACTCTATGATTCTTTGTCTAGTTTGATAAAGAGGATGTGCGTCACGATGCTGCTTCAATGAAGATTCTTTTGTCACTATGTGAAACACTATCTATGGATCTCAAAAAACTATTATTTTCAATCATGGTGACAAGTAAAAGTACCACCATTATTCTCAAGTTAAAATTGAGGAAATGGAAAACTCTTGTATTTATTTCCAAAAAAGCATCTTTAATCCTCACAAAGAATTATTATGTACTTATGAAATCTTTATTTCTTTTCTTGGCTCTTCTTATTGACTGGAAATACAAGGGAAGGTCAAGGGAAGTTCCTCCATTTGTGAGGTATTTGTTATGGGTTTTTAGAATTTTAACTTGCTTGGATCATGAGCACCATGATCTTATATGGATCGACACAATCTCACATACCTTGATTTATAAAAAGGTTCCAAACAGCTTACTTATTTTATGTGTTATTTTAGAATCTCTACAACTTATTTTTAAACATGTTAAAACATGCTATTTTAGAATAGTGAAATTGATAATGCACTTGAAATTTCAAAGGCCAAGACAAAGTAGGGGTCAAGATTTTTTATAAACATTTATGGCTACATTAAATTCACAACATTAAACAAATAAAATGATCATTTATGCTTAATTTAAAAAAAGAGAATAAAAGTTATATGACTAAATTTTACGTTTAGGGAAGATACTATCCAATTTTAAGGAGATATAGTTTTGGGTGTGTGTGTGTGTCCATGTGTGTGCGTGCGTTTGCACACGTGCATGCACGTGTGTGTATCATGTCCTTCCTGATCAAGGAATTGTCCGGTGTGAATTGCCACACCTAGTCTATTGTCATATGGAGATGGTTTTAATTCAATTTGAGCGTGGGACTACATCGATCGTTCCAAACATTCTCTTGCTCTGAGGCCACCAACCTCCTTGCCATCATGAGGATCAGTGATGGTGACCCAAAGAGGAAGGATTGGAAGACCAAGCTAGGTGTAGGGCAATGAATGCATTCATTATGCTCAGCCAATCATGGCTCGAGTTGAAAATGGGAACTTTGCAATCAATTTTGATAGCTATATAAAAATATCATTTTTGTGAGTGGCGACTATGAAGCATTGAGTTATTGAAGCAGCTAAGCTTTTGCTGAGCACTAAAAAATAACATGGTGCATCTACAAGTGTGCATGCTACTGTATAGGGAGCCAATGGAGATGGTTAATTGCTTAATCCAACAAAGAAATGGAAAATGGTTAAGCATCAAAGCAACATATATCAACTACTCCCCGCTTAACAAAATGCAATCAAAGAAAATGGATTTTGATAAGCGAATATGAATCATAGTGTCTTGTAATGGTTCCATGCATGAGCTCTACAGGAAGAACCATCTTTTGTGCCAATGTGCACCATTTAATCTATGCTCTTTTGGCTAGACTAGCATGCTTTCATCACGCCAAATGGTTTTGTATAAACTTGCAAGCTTGCAACATCGCGGCTTGATTTTACTCCAAATGGTGCATGTTGAGTTGGAATCATTGATTGGGAAATGGCACAAGAAATTTCAAAGGACCATAGAAATGATTTTAGAAAATTGAAGCGGCTGCAGGGTGAGAGTGATGAAGATTAGGCATGACCCAAATTCTCTACCACTTGCAAGGTCAAGCTTGAAAACATTGGTTTGTGCTAGAGTTACAAGTTCTTGCAAAACAAGGAGATACACTCGAAACTGACATATTTGCCCTTGGCTAGATTATCACCAAAATGGTGTAGTTTCTCTTTGATGCCCATGCATATTTCACTTTGGGTGTTCACATGCATAATAGTGCACTTTTGAGTTGCAGTTGGACACACACTGGTCATAAGATGAAAACCCATAAGAAAGGCTTAACTTGAAGATGAAATGCTACTTGACTCTATGTGTTTGGTTGTGATGGGGAGCTGGCTATGTGGCCCAGTTGTCTATGCATTTGTTGATTAGCATTACTACCTTTTTCTTTAGGAGCATTATTCCCAGGGAGTCTCCATATCTTATCATCTATCAGGAGAGTTTTATGATCTATCATCTATCTAAAAAGTTGGTATTTTCCACCTTGAATATATACTTTTCCGTTGATGTATATAGCATTGTTCCTAGCTCCACATTGGAAAAAAGAAATTTATGCCCTACATGACATTGTAGACACTCAATGACTGCCATAATATTCTTATGCATTGTTGTTGACCAAATGTCAACTTGGAATTTATAAAATAAAAGCGTCAAGAAACTGCATCACCCCAATCAAAGTACCAACCATTGTTTGCCCATGTGTAGACATTCACAATTCATTGACTTTGAGAAGAAACATTGCAAAAGAAGACCATTGAGATCCAATACAATAGATAAGGTGGTAAAGTTTGTGAGCAGTGATTTATTGGGTACATGGGCTTATTTCATTTGATCTATTACACACCCACATGAATACCCCCTTCAATACAAATGCGTGTAATTCAATACACAACTCACACATGGCATTTAAAGGATTGGACAATAACACACTCCATGGATGACCATAATTTCCTAAAAACATCTTATGTTCTTAAATACATATACCGTGCATGCACAGGTATAGACAACATCCACATGTTGAAAGGAAATGATGGATTAAACATTTTGTCATGTGGTGAAATCTCATGTTTTTAATTCTAAAAAATCAACTTTGTGGCTTCCCCACACTCCCCTCAAGGTTTGTTTTGGGCACCATTGTGCCCTAATAAAGATTGTTCTGCATGGTCAAATCTTCTCTAGGCTTTTTGATTTTGTGGACACTTGCTTGCCATCATAAAGATTTAGCCACATGGTCAAATCTTAAATACGTGGGCACCATGTGTGTGTGTGAGAGAGAGAGAGAGAGAGAGAGAGAGAGAGAGAGAGAGAGAGAGAGAGAGAGAGAGAGAGAGATATTGCCATGTGGTCAAAAGTTTTTGACATGAAAACCTCTAAGGCTGGGATTCCTTACCAAACTTTAAGCCGAAAGTTTTGGCCCTGTGGTCAAATTTTTATGCCAAAACTTTGAGCATATGATTTTGGCTGTGGTTAAACTTTTGTGCCACATGGGTTGGAAATTTAAATTGGTTGTGAAAAAAGCATTTTTGTGAGTCTAATCACACAAACCACCATAAAATTGAGGTATTAAAGAATACAAGACAATACTATAAAAGATTCAAGATTTATAATATTTAATTTGCTATTTGTTTACAAAATTAAAAACTTCAAACAGCTTTATTGTCCTTCATGTTCCTTGCATAATAACCTCTTGAAGTTTTGCATCTCTTCCTTTTCATCTAGCTATGTCAACTAGATAAACAAAATCAGGCATAGACTTTGGGTATACAATTGCATGTGCTCTTCAACAGTTCTTTGCTCCCGTGCATTGCATACCAATGTGATAGTTTTTATATTATTTGCCACTACAATAGCTAAAGCTTCACCATAAAGAAGGTATAAAAAAAACTTCATATGTGGGCCTCAGTGAATGCTTCTATGATCACATGTCCCTTCTTCTTTATTATTGCCCTTGCAACCCTTACTTCCTCTTGAAGGCCTTCATCATCCTCAACATCCTTAGCATCCAAAATACTTGGATAGTTGGCATTGCTCTTGTAAGACTGAACAGTATTGAAAGTCTTATCTTTGCTAACAAGTGTAAATGCAATAAATGAATCAATGGCACCACTAGCCAAAAGTGTTGAATCTTTGTATGAAGTTGACACTCCCTCTCAACATCTTGTACCTGCCAAAGATGTGCTCAAGAGCATCTTCCAATGCAACCATTTGCCTATGAGTCATGAACAACAATAACATGAATTGCTTTGGAGCACTTGTCATTTCTAGCATTGACTTCAACACCATCTTGAACTTAGAAGCATTCCATATCATACCAACATGTGTTGCATCCATCACAGCCACACCAATGGTAATGGGTTCTTTATACACATTGTGTATTAGGTCTAATGCTTCCAATTTTACCCTAACCACTTACACTTTCCATTTCAAATCCAAGAAATCATGCTAAGGGTTATGAGAGAGATTATTCCTTACTCTATCACGACAAACCCCCACAAACTTTGAATAAACATAGTCATCTCTCTCTCTCTCTCTCTCTCTCTCTCTCTCTCTCTCTCAGGATGCCAAAACATCCATACATATGACTAGACCACATGGCCAAAAGTCCATACACATTCAAAATAGGGTCAAATCTTCTATGGTATTTGTGATTGTGTGGACACCAATTCGTCCTCACAAAGATTTGGCCACATGGTCATATCTTCTCCAGGCTATGCAATTGTGTGGAAACTCCCCTCAAGATCCATTTTGCACTCATAATTATTTTAGTAGAAGGTCTTTAACCCCACATTCCCATGAAGATTTGTCCACAAGGCCAAAATTTTTCTAGGATTTGTGATTCTGTGCACACCATATTGCCCTCACAAAGATTTGGCCACATAGACAAATCTTCTCCTTCCACAATGTGTGATTGTGAGAGGAGAATGTTGCCCTCATGAATATTTGGCCACAAGGTCAATATTATCTGGGCTTTGTGATTTTGTGTTCACCATCTTTGGTCAAATCTTTATGAGGGAAACATTTGTCAACATGGTCAAATCTTCTCTAGGATGTTTGATTGTGTGAGGAGAGTGTTGCCCTCATAAAGATTTGACCACAAGGTCAAAAATTCCCCATGCTCCCATAAAGGTTTTATGTAGATACCATTACGTCCTAAAAATTATTGAACCACATTGTCAAAACTCCTCCAAGGTGCATGATTCTATGAGGAGAGTGTTGCCTTCATAAAGATTTTGTTACAAGTTCAAAAATTTCCTAGATTGCTGTAAAGGGTTTGTGTAGACACAATTTTGCCCTCACAGAGATTTGACCACGTGGTCATATCTTCTCCATGATGTGTGATTATGTGAGGAGACTATTGTTCTCATAAATATTTGGCCACAAGGTAAAAGCTTCTTCACACTCCCATAAAGGTTTGGCTTAGAAACCATCTTGCCCTCACAAAGATTTGGCCACAACATTAGTTCTTCTCTAGGCCTTGAGATTCTGTGGACACCATGTTGCCCTCATGAATATTTGGTAATGTGGTCAAATCTTCTCTAGGATGTGTGATTGAATGAGGAAAGTGTTTGCCTCATAAAGATTTGGCCACAATGTCAAAACTTCCTCACATTCCCATAAATGTTACGTTTATACTCCATCTTGCGCATACAAAGATTTCACCACATGGTCAATTATTCTTTGGACTTTGTGGTTTTGTGGACATAATCTTGCCCTCACAAAGTTTTGGCCACATAGTTAAATCTTCTTTAGGATGTGTGATTGTGTGAGGACATTTTTGCCCTCATAAATCTTTGGACACAAGGTCAAAGCAACTCTGCTCGCATAAAGGTTTTGTGTAGACACGAGGTAGACACCATCTTGGCCTCCCAAATATTTGACCACGTGGTTGTGTGAGGTGAGTGTTTCCCTCATGAAGAAAAACTTCCCCACTCTCCCATAAAGATTTTGTGTGTACAGAATCTTTCCCTCACAAAGATTTGACCACAAGGTTAAACTTTCTTTAGGATGTGTGATTGTGCGTGGAGTGTTGTCCTCATAAAGATTTGTCCACAAGGTCGAAACATCTTGATACTCCCATAAGGTTTGGTTTAGATTCCATCTTGCCCTCATAAAGATTCGGCAACAAGGTCAAATCTTCTTTAGGCCTTGTGATTCTGTGGACACCATCTTGCCCTCACATACATTTTCCCACATGATCAAATCTTTTTTAGAACGTGTGATTGTGTGAGGAGAGAGGTAGCCCTCATAAAATTTAGTGACAAGTCCAAAAAAGCTTTGCTTTGGACACCATATTGCAATAAAAAATATTTATCCACATGGTCAAATATTCTCTAGGGTGTATGAATGTGTGGGGAGAGTGTTGCCCTCATAAAGGCTTGGCCACAAGGTCAAAACTTCCCCACAAACCCATAAAGTTTTGGTTTAGACACCATCTTGCCCTCTTGAAGATTTGGCAATGAGAGAGAGAGAGAGAGAGAGAGAGAGAGAGAGAGAGAGTCACCTCTTTTGTTTCCAATATCTCTTGCTAATGGAAAGTTGTGTGGATCTTGTAGGTTTGTTTCCATGGCACCATATTTTTTATCAAAGAAGTAGAGCCAAATACTTGATGGTGTCAATAGTGAGTTTGTGTATCAATGGTACATGGATGCCAATGACCTTGGTGCGTAAAGGACACACAACATTAACTTTTTTGTACTGAAGGATCCCTTCTTGAGCTTTGAGCAAAAACTGGCCTTGTAGAGGATGGCTCTAATGGGATTGTGGGTAAAGAAGTAGTACCTTGCAATGTGGCAAAGATGAAGTAGAAGAACATACTATACTATATAAGCTTGATCCATGATCATTCAACTTCACATGCATTAATGAGAGTAGAATGATTACTTACTAAAGACGATGGGGAATCCACAAGAGGAACTAGTTAACCCTGAGATAATTTTGCTGGCATTTTAGATGGTCAGAAGAATGGTAGGCATGCAAGAAGACAAAAGGTAGATGGTTGTGGTTCTTGCAAGGGGAATGATACCACATATTTTGAGGAGAATGAGTACTTGTTCTCATCGTAGAATGGCAGGTAAACAAAAAGAAAAAAGGTGGATGACTGTGGTTCTTCCAAGGGGAATGATACCACATCTTCCAAGGAGAATGATTGCGATTCTTGCAAGGGGAATGTTGACAATGGTTCTTGTAAAGGGAATGATACCACATCTAGAAAGTCAAGAGATGATAGTGTTGGAGACCTTGGGGAAAAGACACTTGTACCCATGCATACCCCTTGCCTCAATGCCCAAATCCTTTAAAAAAAGGGAAGAAAAGGACAAATATGGAGGGTGGCCTGCATCTATTTGTACCTTGCTTTCCATTTTGATCACATAGAGCTTGCTATCCTAGTTGAGAGGTCTTTTTAAGCACCACCTCTACATGCATACAAGACACTTTTTGGGACTGTGTGAAAAAGGTTGGTGTGGCTTTTCAAAGGAATCCAATGAATCCTGCAACTACAACATATGTTATGCCATTTGCACAAGAGGGTACTGTAACTCGGCCACTTAAGAAAGAAGAAGTGCAAGCTAGCAAGTTGCAAATAGATAACTATTGGATCATATCGAGGTTGCATTACATCACTATTACAGAGAAATACATTGAGGAACTTTGACATATTGTTTGGAGACAAAGCTATTGTATGCTACTAGGAATTCAAGAATACTTGTTGATTGCTTTGTAAATATGTGCATTCAAATCACGTGTAGGATGAACTTGGAGTCCTACAATTTAATGAAAAATGCTTCTTACCTTGAATACATCCACAATAAGGGCTTCCAAAGAATAGTCCTTTGTAGCAGCTATGGGAGGTAATGTTTCTTGAACTAATCTTGTGCATCTTCTCTCCATCTTATCTGTGAGCTCATATCCCTCTATAAAGATTTGGCCACGTGGTTAAATCTTCTTGTATGTTACGTATAATAACACTAAGGTTTGTTTTTTAGATATTTGTGCGATAATGTAGGGGATAAATTCACTCGAAGAGATTTCCACAAGGTCATCAGTTCAAAGGGATGTTTAATGGTTGGGTTGATATTATATACAGGCTATACGAAGCTTGAGATTCCATTGCAAGATGAGCTCTTAGAAAAGAAGGCAAGACAACCTTCACCATCAATATTTTGCTATCTCATGGGAATTATAGAAGAGGAGATCAATTCATTGCAAGGAGAGATTAGACAGGACACTAGATGTTACTTATAAGACACAAGTGGTATGGCGAATACAAACTTAATATGGAGACACTAATTAAATAGGAAGGGATACCGCAAGATGAGCTGGTTGTCCTTTTCAATGACTTGATGCCACAAATTGGAGCTCCAGCTAACCTTTGCATGAGTTAGTTAATAAGTACAACTATCCTACCCCTTGGTGAGTGGAAAGGTCAATACTTGTGTGGCTATGGTCATGTTGTGTGGCAATACATGAGTTAGGATATCATAGAAAAATTGCAATTCATGTTAAGAGAAAAGAAACCCATATCCAAGCAATTACAAGGGAAAGCAAAACACCGATGAAAGCATCGTTATAAAATGCAATTTTTTAAATTAAAAAGCATTGCAAAATGATGTTAAAAAAAAGAAGGTAGAGTGTATGATGTTCTAAAAGTGATTATATTAGTCATCTTAAGATGTGCTAAGTGTAACTAGTGTACCGATGCATTCACATCCTCATCAAAAGAGGAGCTCTTTAGCACCGATATGTAGTCATGTAAGTGAATGAAAAGAGGGAAATCTAATTGTTGCAAGGTGCACAAGGAGTTATGTGCTCTCAATGGTTTATGCTCATCAAAACCTAAAGCTAAACTCATCCACTACCATCGACCTTCTCATCTACTTTTGACCTCCTCCATAGTGCCAAGATGCATCGTGCTGCTACCTTCTCCTAGTCAAAGGTGAAATGAATCGAACAAGGGATTCTTTAGACTCAAACTGTATCATGATCTAAATCCCTATGTCACAATATGAGAATTTGGTCCTTTCAAGCATGTTGCAAGCAAATTAGGTGATTCATTCCAAAAATTGTATCATAGGAGAATATTGGATATTATTGTCTAGGTTGGAAGTAGTGTTGATCAAGATTTGAAGAGTTTCAAGGTTGTGACTATCATGATTAGAGTAGCCTTTTAGCTATGTGAGAGTCTAAAAATAGATTGATTTGTGAAATTGAACGTGTTGCAATAGTCTAGCTCATGGTTGCAACTTGGTGTAGTGGAGGATTGGCAAGGAAACTCTGAGTAGACCCATACATAGGTATTTCCATGAACTTAGCAGAAGATGCACATTTGGCAAGAACTTATATCCTAGGAAACCTAGCAGAACTATAGCATTCCTTTTGGAAGCTTGCAGCGATGCCACTCTAATTATTTTGATGTTGCACACTATTTTGTCAATGGGCTTCAAAAGGTTTTCTATGTTAAATCCATAACGAATTCTAATTGATGTCAGAAGAGTATCCTCCCTCTATCCTTCTCATTTGCTTCCCCTCCTTCTCCTTCTCCCTCTATCCTTATCCCCCCCTAGATCCCTCTCATCCATCCACCCTTCCCCTCCCCAATCATTGGGCCTCTCCCTCCTTTGCCTCCACTAATTGTGTGCCTGTCTTAAGTTCTCTTACCAATGCCACCTATAAATTGCTTATAAGGCAGACTCATTTTCTTTGTGTGACCTTTTGTCATGTTGCCTCTACCATGCTTTTCAATTGCATCAAGTGTTGTGTGCCTTGTTTGCTCAATATTACTTTCATCTAACTGTAAATTGGTCTCTATTTGTCTTTTGGCTTGTGTTGTGACCTTGAGCTCACTCCTATTACCTACAAAGATGCCAAATGTCAAGCAATGATGCAAGATTTTTACTTAATTTTGCAAGATTCTCTTATCAATTTTCAACATTGTCAGATCTCTACCAAGAATGAAAGTTTCTTTTTATCAAAGTCTAGTCTATACCTAAAAATAGTAAAAGGGATATTCAACATTTAAAATGTAGGTAGGCAATTTTTTAAAATAAATTTTGTTAGAAATTTTGAGTTTTAATTGGAGAAATTTCAAGAGAAATTCAAAATTCCAATTTCATGGAAAAGTTGAGTTTTCGAGGGATAGTCAGGTGTGCAAACCTCCTCTATAGATTTGTCAAGTGATCAAAACTTAAACCATAGATATTTTCAAGGGACAAAACTTAAAGGACATATATTATAGAGCCTATAAATTTGTTCACGTAACCAAAACATGATCTCCCTTGTTATAGCCTCTTCGTCCATAGATCTAGTTAAACGATCAAGTGTGCATTTTCCGAAAAACCAATAGATCTTCCATAGATCTAGTCAACAAGATTAAATCTGTAATTCCATTAAAACTTAATTGAACCATAGACCTCAGAGAGACTATATATTTGGTCACATGACCAAAACTTCACCTCCCTTAGAAAAGCCTCCTCTTTACAAAACCCATAGACCACATATTAATTTAGGCACATGAATGAATTTGCATATCCCTTATTATTTACTCAACACACAAATCTTGGAGGGCTCACACATTTGGTCACATGTCCAAACCTCATCTCCCTTGCTATAACCTAAACATGATTCTCCAATTTATGTCCATGTGACAAAACATGATCTTCTTAAGTATGGCCTCATTTTACAGATTTGGTCACATGAAAAAAACGTCCTCATCTCCCCTATTATAGCGTCCTCCTCCATAGATTTGATCATGTGACTAAATCAACATCTTCTTTGTTCTAGCCTCCTCCATAGATTTGGTCATGTGACCAAAGCTTAACTCTTAACTCTTATCCCATGATCTTCCTACTCATGGCCTCATTCTATAGTTTTTGGTTGCATGATCAAAACTTCATCTCCTTTGTTATAGCCTCGTCCTCCAAATATTTCTTTTCCTTGTTCTAGTGTCCTCCATGGATTTGGTCATGTGACCAAATGTCCATTACCCTTGTTTTAGCCTCCTTCATAGATTTGGTCACATGACCAAAACATCATCTTCATTGTTATAGCCTCCCCTTCCATAGATCTAGTCACATAACCAAACCTCCCATTTAGGTTTGGTTAAGTGATAAAAAATTAAACCATAAATTTGGATAAGTGATCAAAACTTAAATCATAGATCTTGCAGAGCCCACAGATTTGGTCACATGATCAAAAATCATCCCTCTTCCTTGTTATAGGCTCCTCTCTTCCATAGATATAGTCACATGATCAAATATACATCTCCCTTAAACCCATAGAGTCTCCCATGTATCTAGCCACAAGACCAAATATGTAGTTCTCATATTATCTACTCAACCCATAGAGCTTGAAGAGCCCATAGTTTTGGTCTAATGATAAAAAATTTCTCTCCCTTGTTATAGCCTCCTCTTGAAGCTCACAAATTTGGTCACATGACCAAAATTCATCTCCCTTGTTATAAATTACATGTAATATCCCTTGTTATAACCTAAAAACAATCTTCTTGATTATTACCATGTGACTTAAACATGATCTTCTTGATTGTGCCCATAGTCCTTCATCTCCTCTGTTGTAGCCTCCTCCTCTATGGTTATAACAAGGGAGATTGAAATACCTTTTTTTATTTGTACTCAATACAAAATAGACTCATATAATAAAATTGTGTGTGGTCAAAGGCTTTCACAGGTGTTGCTAGAGAGCAAGGTGTTCCTTAGATATACAGTATTCAACTATGGCATATCTACATGAACCACCTTCTTATGATAAAGCAAAGATGAAGGTAGATGATGATGATAACATGCTTGAGATGGGTTGGGAAATAGAGGATAAAGATGGTCCTTTAGGAACTAGGTATGTTTGAGAAAGTACATGCTAATATTTCAAACACAGAGTCAAGTAAATCAAAGAAGTCAAAAGAACAAACTATTTTTAGGTGAATAGGGGAGTCCCTGAAGCTCTTTGGCTTTGGTGAATCCAAGAATAAGGTCATGAATTTTATCATTTGGTGGTTCTACAATCACTATGTACTATCATCAAACAAGAAAAGAAGGTAAAGAAGAGAAGTGAAGGGCGGTCTAGATTGGTGGCATATGAACACTTCTATTCATTTGGACTATAGGAAACATTTTCCAAACATGTGAGGAATTGTATTGCTACTCCAACGCAATATGTTTATAGGCAACTAAAAAAAGACCAAGTAAAGAATTTGGCACTAGATTGGTCTTAATTCTAGATTAAAAGCATTGCTGATGGAATATAGAGATTTCATGGCTTGGTCCTACAAGGAAATGAAAGGTATTTCCACTGAAGTTGTAGTACATACCATAACAATTAGGAAAGGATCCAAACCTAAGGTATGCAAACCCTACAGGACAAATCCCAAGTTATGGCACCCATGTCTATGAAGAACTAGAAAAGTTATTGGATGCCGCTCATTTATGAGATCCAGCATATCGATTGGCTGTCACCAGTAGTTATTGTTCCTAAGAAAAACAAGAAGCTCAAAATATGTGTGATTCTCAAGAATGTCAATGCAACAACAATCAAAGATCACTACCCCCTACCATTGATTGAGAAAGGGTAGGTGGGTTTGAAGTGTATAGCTTCTTGGATGGGTTTAGCGGGTATAACCAAGTACAAATTGCACCTCAAGATCAGGCAAAGATAGCATTTTCCACAAAATGGGACATTTTTACATATAGAGTCATGCCATTTGGCTTATGCAATGCCCCATCCACTTTTCAAAGGGTCATGTACACCACCTTCAAGGAATTTATTAATCCTACAAGTCTTCCTTGACAACTTGTGCATACACTCAGGCAAAAAGGATCACTTGCAATGCCTGGAAAATGTATTGAAGAAATGCAGGGAGTATGGAATCTCTTTGAATCCTCTCAAATGTCAATTCCTAGTCACACATGGAGTAGTCTTGGGACACATAGTCTCTTGACATGGGATTGCAACAACTGACATGGACAAAATAAAGATCATCATGGAACTTCCCGCCCCACTAAATGCAAAGGGTGTCCAAGTCTTCATGGGTCATGTTGGATACTATAAAAGGTTCATACTTAGGTATGCCATGATTGTAAGACTCCTATATAAGCTCCTAGTCAACTTCATCTAGATAGATGAATGCAAACAAGCATTCGAAACCCTCAAGTGGGGATCGATCATAGCCCTTATCCTAATGGCAGCAAATTGGGACGTAGAATTTCATGTACATACTGATGATTCCAACTATGTAGTAGGGAGTGTGTTATGTCAACCTGGCAAATACATGAAAGACTGCCTCGTATACTTTGCAAGCAGGTAATTAAATGATGCAGAGGTGAATTACACCTCAAGAGAAAGAGAAGTTTTAGCAATGATCTACAGCCTAAAGAAAATTTGACACTATCTATTGGCTACTAACTTTTTCTTTACACAAATCATCAAGCCTTATTATATCTTGTGAATCGGTCATGTACCACAGGCTGGATCACTTGATGGCTTCTACTGCTACAAGAATTCAATTTCAAAATCATGGTAAGAAAAGGAGATCAACATTTCATTGTGAATCACATGTCATGATTGAGGATAGGAGAAGAGTCGGAAGGATAAAAGCAGAGAGTTAGAGTAGGATAAGTATAGTACATCAATGTATAATGAAAAGCCCTTACAAATCTACCTCCATAGATACACAATGTAGGAAGCTTTCTCATTCCCAGAGGCACAAGAAGACTATCCAAAGAAACATTTGGATGTAAGATTCTCAGAGATTCACAATATATTCCCACCTAACACAAAGTCACAAAGCGGGGGGATATGCAATGATATGATTCTGGATCCCATATGCAAAGAGGTAGCCAAGTTTCCGACTGACATTTTCAATCATACAGGATTGAGACTCTTATACTCACTACACATAATGGCAAAAGCTACAGTGCCCATTTATCGGCCATTATAGTTGGGTTTGCAATAGAGCAAGAGGAAGACTCTACACCTCTCTCAACACAAGATATATAAGACTTTGAAATATTGATATTATCACCGGAATGGGAATTAGAGACTCCACCTACTCTCAATGTGGACAACATGGATGGACAACAATTTGAACAGGTTCCAGAGAATGAAAATTGGAACACTACCAAAGAATCATCTTTTGCTCCATTGGTTGCATCATTTCATCCCTTAGCCTCATGGTCATGGCTGCAAAGCAACCTTCATCGGCTATTTCTATAGACTTAGATTTTCCTTTCTAGAGCATCTATCCTTGCCACCATCACTACGGGTAATAGCATGGCCTCAAGTAGCACAAAATGTGTGCATAGAGTAGTGGCAAGCTCTACTTGTACTTGCATGAGGCTAAGAATAATATCTCAGGAATCTCTCTTAGGAATCCTACATGCACATCTTACATGCGATTCCTACATGCACATCCTACATGGATTCCTACATGCACATCCTACATGCAATTCATGCATGCAAGTTCTAGATGTAAGTTCTATTTGCAATTCCTATATGCACATCCTAGATGCAATTTCTACATTTAGAGAGAGAAAGTCCTATAGTTCGTACATGTAGAGAGAGAAGATCTCCAAATTTGTATTAATATCTCATGATGGAATGATGTCCACACTCTTTGGGGCATTGTGTTGAGTTCTACTTTGGTGTTCTATGCAATTGTCTCCAAGTGTCCATGCTCCCTTGCACTCTCATGTCCAATAGCTAGCATGTCCTACCCTTATCTCCTACTCCCCCTCCCTCCAAGCTTGCAACTCCTCCTCCCCCTCTCCTCCTCCCTTTTCCTCTCTCCCCTCCAACCCCTCTAGTCTTACACCTTTCTCTCCCACTCCTATGCTTCTCCTAAGTCCTTACCCTCTTATATTAGTTCCTCAACCCTTGTCCCCCAAGGTCTATGAGGAATATGAGTTCTCCACCATCTACTCTATTCAGAACCTTGGATCCTCCCTCTAACCTTAAAACTCCTTCTGAACCCTCGAGCCTCCTTTTGAACCCTGAAACTTCTTCTAAACGTAAACCCCCAATGGAGGTGAAAGCATTCATTCCTCCAACCATGTTACTAAGTGTTCCTTTCATGGAATCATGCAAAATGTTTGCTTCCCACAATCTAGCCTATGCCTCTTAGGGGAATATGACTCGGGGTCCTAAGCTACACATATACTACGATGACAATGACAAGGACATCGATATATCAAAATTCTTAGAACCCTGCATACCTTAATCACCCTACACATCTTGTGGATGTCATGGAGAAGTGGCAACACCTATGCCCATCAGATATCATTTTCATGGGTTTTTTACCAACCTTCATGCACAAGATAGAAAAAAACATGCATTGGGGGTCTCATTCAAATGTGCGAGTCTAGGATCGGTATGACACTTTACATGCACCTCAATCTCACCCACTTTAAGACCTATGCAAAGTATGTGCAACTTTGATATGATTTGCATCCATTGAGGAAGGATTTTTCTCTACTTGTCCTGTGCAAGGGTAAAAAACATGCTTATGGGTGCATTAATATCATATTTTTAGAGAGTCTCCCATGGGAGGACAACTGTAGAAGCCCAAAAGTTTTAAAATAAAGAAGAAAGCTAGGAAAATTCAAAACAATAGGGTGGTTGAGGAGCTCTAAACGTAAATATTGTGTATATAAGTCTCCTCACTCTCATTTTCCTAATTCTGACAAAAGAAGAGCAAGAGAGAGATTGCAAGGGCAAACAGAAGGAGGGGAGGGGAGGTATGCACATAGCTCCCCTTGTCTTTCTTACATTGTCCCTGGGCTACGTTGCTGGATTGGTGGCCGTGTGCATGGAGGATGATGATGTTAGATTAGAGTTTATTAAAAAAAATGAAATTTTAAATATAAAGTTGAAAGCTTATATTTTTTAATTTAAATGAAAATTAATTTTAAAATATATTTTTAAAATTAGAACTTTATTTTTAAATACATAAATATACAATTAAATAATATTTTTATTAAGAATTTAAAAAGTAATAGTATTTAAAATGGAATTTCTTTAACTTTTTAGCTTTTTAAATTAATTTTATTTATATAAACAATTATAAATAAGATAATTGTGTGTGTGTGTGTATCTATATATCTATCTACACACGATCCAAAACCAATGGTGATGAATCAAAGTGAGAGCGTCAATAATGAGCTGCTATCCTCACTCCATTGAAGATTGATGATTCTCTTTTGATCAAATTTTGTAGGTCTTTTTTTCCGAGCTGACCCCCCCCCTTTTTCTAATATATAAGCTACTTTTTGCTTTAAAAAAAAAAACTAGGAACATCAAGGCATGGTGTTATAAGCTACTTTTTGCCCAAAAAAAAAAAAACTAGGTCAGTGGTCAGGGACATTGAGGCGTGGTGTGACCAGCGCTTTCCAATGATCTCTCTTGAATTTTCTACACCCCATGCACCAATTCAAATTCAATCACATTGACAAGAGAGATCGAGCTAAAGGGGTCTTTTTGCATGCCCTTTTTAAAAGTTGATACTAGTGGCCTAAGTTGACAGCGACGCAGTGGCCTAAGTTGACATGGTGGTATAGTTGATCTCCGCATCATTGAGTAGGGGTCTTCCAAACTTCAAAGGGAATCGAATGCGGACATCCAGCTCAAAACCACCTAAGTTGCTGCTATTCCACGCTCTCATCAATGTGTGCTTCATGGCAGATACGGCGTTTACTTACAAAAAAGGCTAAAACCATGCAACTCAGAGAACGTGCGTGAGTTGATAATATAGCTCATTTGTAGGATTGTACACCTACATGATGAACAGTAGTAAGCTGATAGTTCGTCTCTATCACAGGAACCTGGGATTGATGCTGGAACGTGAAGCCTTCACCATTGAGTTCACCGTATCCACCTCTGAACAACCCAACAAGCTGCGCGAATCGTACTTCGCCCTGCTACTCTCTACCTTTTTCGAAGCAGGAATTTTCGTGTAGCTTTCACGATTGCCCAGGTTAAGTATATCGCTCGACGATATCGTGTGTGTGACCTTAGCTTTATCAGAGATTTTCAGCTGTTGTTGGTCTCTAATATTCGTGGTTTTCGTCTGCTCGAGGAGGCCCTTCTGAAAGGAAACGGATTTAATTTTCAAAATTCGATATGGTTGCACTCTTCTAAAATATAACAAAAAAGTTTGATCATCTCACTTACATGCCGGCGTTTGTCGATACAGTTCGAAGGAAACGCAATCGTGACAGCTTCTTTTGCGCAAACCTCCATTGCCAGAATGAAAGGATCCGACTCCCAAGTGGGTTGTTGCTTCTTGGGCGGCAGAGGATGGACGATAGACCAGCCGAAGATGCGCCTTCTGGCACACGTTGGCAGGGGACCTGCTTTGTGCAGTCGCGGAGGTAGAGGGAGGCTTTCAAGTATCAATTGCTTGTGATCGGCTCCGGGCGTGGAGGCAGAAATAACAGCACCTTCTTGCCGCACTTCGTTTGAAGTTGTTCCTTCGCAGGCTGTCTCCAGATCGCCGAGCAGCTTCTTCTGTTGAGAGGACGAAGCAAAAGCAGCTTGCCGGACCTTGTTGAAAGCAATCCTCTCCTTTTCTTCGGCAGCTTGATGCACCTCTTCACAGTCACGTATATCAAGATGAGTCTGATGCTGATCAAGAATAGGGGAGTTCAAAGTAATTCCTTGGTAGTCAGATTGCTGAAGGTCGATCAGACAACCGTCCCGCTCCACCTGGTTATACGCAATCTCCTTACAATCAAGACCAAACCGGTCGATTTGAAAGGGATATTGGAAAGATTTATTAGCCGCAGCTGCAGCGGCTGAATTCGTCTTCCGAAACATGTTGCAACGACTCTTCTTTGGCTGGAGCGGCTTGAGCCCTCCTCCTCAATTGGACAAAATGCTATGAATAGCATGCAATCAGCAATTTTTAGAGTTTTCCTATTCAAGTGGTCTTGTGTTGTGTTCATGAATTGCGACACATATGGTCATATGAGTAGATTCAATTGAGCTGATGTTTTTACAGTTTCGTTCCTATCCTTTAAAAAAAAAAAAAACAAACAAAAATGGGCCACGAGCCCGAGGCCTATGCTTAAGAGCAAAGCCCAACCTCCCAGAACTTGGGATTAACCCATCCTAACAGCAATCTCAACTACACACACAACAACACAAAGCAACTATAGATGCGCTTGATAGACACGCAAAATAGCGAGCGCGTCTATAGGCGTTGCTTGAATAGAGAAATTATAGGCGTGTCTAATAGTGCGTCTAATAGCTCATCTATTTGTATATATATTAACACGTCTATTTGCGCGTCTACACTGAGAAAATATGGGCCCATCTAACATTATATTTGTCAGCGCGTCTATTGGCGCGTGTATTAGCGCGTCTATTAGCACGTTTACACTGGGAATTAGATGCATATTTAGACGCAAAGCAGAGAATACAAAAAGTGAGATTTTGGTGTACATCATTGCTTTCCAAACATTGCCCATGGTTACCAAAGCACATAATTTTAACAAAAACATCAATGCTTTTTTGCAAGCCCACATATACAAGGATTAAGTGAGGTGAGGAGAATGAGACAATATGTAAAATAGTTTTGCCAATATCAATGATGGGCTACGGTTCAATCTCATCCTCAATGAGATCAACCCTAGCCAAACTATCTACTTCAAAATCCAAACAAGTGTTTAGATCTACAAATACATTCAACCCACTACTACTTGTGCTACTCATGTGCTCATTGAAATCAGCATCACTAATGGTAGGCTCGTCCTCATGTGTAATGGCCTCAATATATGCATCTCCTATCTCATGATCATCCTCCTCTCTCATATCACGGTCATCATCACGTCCATGGCCATGATCATCCTCCATACGCTCCATATTAGTAAATGTACTATACATCACTTTGGAACGTGGCATAATAGGTATGACATGCCACCATCTATAATATTATCCACCATTGGTTGATAGACAACCTAATTCAAACACAAATACAATCATGTTATTTTCCTTGCATCAAATATTTAAAAGAGAGTATTTTTATATGTGTGCACAGTATCTGTTCACATTGTTGCGGTAGTACTAGTATGTCCTTCCTACTTTGCCAAAACTTTGTGGAGTTAATAGTTACAAAGCCACTTGCATGGCGTTTGATTGTTGCATTAGGGCCTCTTTCCACCACGTCCTTAAACCACTTTACATCCAAAACATACACAAAGAAGCATCGAAAGTCAAGCTTAATAATATCTTGGATTATGCCACAATAATCATCCATGGCTCCATTGGCTCCCTCAAAGCTAGCAATGATGCTACAATCTTGCGTGTTTCTCTTGGCATCAATCCGTTGTGTTTGAAAATGCTTGCCCTCACACCATATAGCATTGACCATAGTGCACTACACCAAGAAAAAATTAATTAAATAAGCAATCTAAATTATTGAAAGCTCCTAACTTATGCATAACATTCTATATACCGACCTTGCTCATGCATCCCCTATCATACTCCCATTCTTCCATTGTGATAAGAATCCCCTCGTCTTTCTCTGCTTTCTCCATTTCATCAAGTAGCCAATCCACATGAATATCCTTTGGAAGTGCTCTTAGATACCGAGGGTATGGCACAGAGATCTGTGGTGTGTATGAAAGAGGGCCCTTTCTTCTTGTCTTCTTGCCTTTGCGTCCTTGTATCTTGTCACCACTATTAAGCACGCAATAGAGGTTGATACTATTATGCAACTCCGTGTCGATTACTTTGTTGCATCCTTTCCCTTGAGGCACAATAGAGGTCATCCTTAGGTCTTCATCATCTCTCCATAGTCGTGGGAGAGAGCTATCCACATCAACAAGAAACTCAGAATTATATACAAGTGACTCTTCTACCAACCAACCCTCAGCCATGCTACCTTTGGGTCTTGCATTTTGTCTCACGAAGCCCTTCAAGGTCTTCATGAAGCGCTCGAGGAAGAACAACCATCATGCATGTATAGTACTGCATATAGCAATCTTATCCACCAAATGCACTATAAGATGTAGTTGGCTTGTGAGAATAGAACGTGGAAATGTCTCCTCCACTAAACAAACCACCTCCACTGACATAACTCGAGCATTCTCAAGCATGGTGGATCTATTTCCTTTGAGCTCACATACCTAGAAATGAAAAAGTACACCATATTAGCAATATGAACACCTTGCATGGAGCATTGATATGCATCATATTTTGTATCATGTAAAGTACCTCACAAGCTCGCCCATCTTGTAAATACAATCTTTCACATCCTTTGATGCACTATGTGAAATGCTAGTAGGTAGTATAAATTGAACCCACGAGGAGTGGTTGATTAGTTGCTTATAATTATTCACCCACAAATTTGAAAGAAAAAAGATATTATGCACATAAAATACTTACTTGGAGCATCTTGTGCCAATCATGAGATTTCAAGCCATATAATTGCTCTACACCTCTTTTCTTGCTCTTTGTAAAGGCTCCCTTCAAACACCTCATGCATCCAGTGGGAGTACAAATTATAGTAATAGCGTGCTTCACCACCGCCATCTCTAGCTTTGATAATAACCTCCATGGTGCACGAGGTAAAAAAACACGCCCATTTGGTCTCTCTTGTGGCCAAGCTTCATGCATCCTCCCTGTGGTACATAGATCCTCCCTTATGCCTACGGAATCTCGTGTCCCATTCAAATGCTCCCAAATGGTAGATGCCATATTCTTGAAGATATGCATGGGATCAAGCAGGTGATTGATCTTGAGGTGGGACCAATATGGTAAATGATAAAAGATGGAGTATCTAAACAAAATAAAGTGTTAGCGGACAATCTTTATTTCTAGCGAATATAGCACACAATAGTTACAAACCCTTACAGGCTCATGCCAAGTGGTGGAGGAGTCGTGGAACCGTCCCAAATTCTCATCCAATCTCCCGTGGTGAGTGATTGTGGGAGGACTTCATTCTAAGGGGCAACATATCTAAGATGATCAGGTGGGAGAAATCGATGGTGATTCTCATAGATGACCTTATTCAATGTGTCTGCCTGTGAGGCAACTAGCAAAGGACCACAAATAGGACATGCATGATAACCCGATGTAGTGAGACCTGAACAATAGACAAAATTAAGAGTTGAAGGTGGGTTTAGGGTGCCACATCCTTTGCCTAATCATAATTAGAAGTGCAACATTTGCTTACCTGAATAATCGCCATAGCCTGGGAAGTCATGCATCGTCCACATCAAGACTGCTTTGCAGTTGAAGTCTCGTGACGAGGGAGGCCTGCTCACATCATGCACCTCGATACCTCTCCAAAGTATCTCTAGCTCATCAATCAAAGGCTCCAAATAAACATCAGGATTTTTGACTTATGTTTCCCTGGAATTAGAAGGGACAGCATAACATGTCCTTTCTTAATAGCCATAGAGGGTGGAAGATTATAATTCACCAATATCATTGGCCATACACTGTAAGAGGTGCTTTTGAGACCAAATGGGTTCACATCGTCCATACCCAATCCAAGTCTCAAGCTCCTAGGTTCTTCCTTGAAGCTTGGCCATGTGTCTTCAATATGCTTCCACGTAGGAGAGTTTGCGGGAGTTCTCCACTTGCCATCGGTTGATCGATGGGAGGAATGCCATGACATGAGCTCTACAAGGATTTGCACTTGAACATATGTTAGATGTGAGGGATTATGGGAAAATGTCGCAGAACCTTACGAGGCACATCCAAAGTTTTGAGATCTGCTCTATATCTCGCCTCTCCACAAGTAGGGCACTCTCTTGCATTCTTATGTAGTCCATGAAACAAAACGCAATCATTGATGCATGCATGGATGTCCTTGTAATCTAATCCTCTAAGAGAGGTCACATGTTGCCTTGCCATATCTCTTGAGGTCGGTAATTTATTCTCCCTTGGAAGCATTTTACACAATAGCCTGCACGTGAAGACCATAAATGAGGAAAAGCATTCGAGTAATCGACCCACTAGCATAATTCACCATGTTTGCAAAATAGACTTTAAAGCTTACTTGAGTAATGCATTCAAACTTGCATTGCTCCATCCATAGATGGTTTGCAAGTTTAGTAACTCAAGGGAGGCACATGGAACAGAGAATGTGCACCCCTCAAACAGTGGAGTTGATGCTGTAGTAAAAAGATCATCTTGCTCCATGCTATTATCCCTCCCTTGATGGACATATAAATCCTGCACCATATCACCAAACACCTCCTCCTCCATGGCTTCATGAGGTAATGGTGGAGGGCTACTATCACCATCACTCCATGCATCCGTAATGGTCCCTTCTGAAGATCCCACCTCATATTGCCGATGCTTCGCCTCCTCACGGCGAGCATAGGGCAACATATGCGGGTGTGGCACTGCATCCTGTATCAAATTAAAATGGAATCATAACTCAAACATATGAGCACCCATAGGTATCTTAATTAACCTTAACTCTTTAACACTTACCATGTTTACGGTTGCATCCCATTCTCCATACTTTGAGATGTGATTGAGTGTAATCCTGCATGCACGATACATGTTTCCTTGACATCGATCACACATACATTTGATTTTTTCCTCCAACCACAATTCGTGATGGTGGATACGGAGGGATTCATCCTCACTGGAGCTACTTGTCGAAGATGAAGACATCCTACAAACAAACAGCCCAAAAAAATTTGCTTTTCTTCAAATATTTAATTTTAAACTTTATGGCACGTCTAAAACCACGTCTGTCTGTTTTGTGGTGCGCGTCTACAAGCGCATCTAAAACCATGTCTGCTCTGTGTATCTAGACGTGCAATTACATGCGTATTTAGATGCGTGTATAGACGCACTATTAGACGTGCTTATAGATGTGGTTTTTAAATCTGCTTTTAGCGCGCTCGCTTTGCTTTTCTTCACATTACTTATACTTTGCATGGTTTGCTTGCTTTGCTATTAGCACATCCACAGTTTCGACGCTTAAGAGGAAGGCACCCACACTTACTTCCAAGCTTACACTTAAGAGGAAGGCACCCACACTTACTTCCAAGCTTAAAGGAGAAGAGGGTGAACAAGGAAGAGAAGCAACTTTGAAAAAGGAGAAGAAGCTTCCATACCTCTATCCAAGGTAAGTCTTTTTACAATTGATCTTTTTTGGAAGTTTGCTCTCTTTGGATTTGTCCTTTGTCGTATCCAAGAAACACATGATTTTGGTATCAATGTTACATTTTTGTGTTGGGCGCATGTCCTTTTCTACTTTTTAGAAAAGTTCATCTATCGGAGTGCATCTATAGGCACGTCTCAGAGCGCGTCTAAAACCGCATCTATAGGCATGTCTAGACGCGTGTCTAGCCTGTTTGCAGATATAGATAGCCGTGTCTATAGACACGCTATTATATGCAAAAATAGACACGCTTCTCAGATGCGTCTATAGATGCACTCCGATAGTTATCTTTTCTTCCCTTCCCCTTTCTTCTCAGCTCATCAGTAATCGTCTTTTTTTCTTTTTTCCAGTTCATCATGTGGCCAGGAAGCTCTTCGGGCTCGCCTAATCTCCGAGAGTCTATTTTTAGGGACTTATATAACCTTTTAGGGCACCCTCCTAGTCTTGTGGAGTTATACGGGTATATGACGGGTACTGTAAACACCCCCTAGGAGTTGGCACTATAGACTCCAAACCACCCCACACCAGCTGAGATTACCCCAGCGGAGTCAGCACAGCCCAGCCGGCTACACAGCTGAGGCCCTTCTCCCATGCCGTCTTATGCCCCTTCTTCCATGCCATCTTCCCCAAACTAGCATCCCTCCGTAGCCCACCACGCCCTTTCCATTCTAGCAGCTCAATCAGTGCATTCCAAGCTGCAACCAACCCACTCACCAAGTCTGAACCCGAGATTCTAATTGGGAGCGGCAGCTACCATGGAATGTAGTGCATTTTTCTTTCCCCCTTTTCTTCTGCCCATAGAAAAGCTTGCAACATCTTCTCAATCTCTTCCCAGTGAGATTTCCTAAAATTCTACACTGATGCTACATAAGTAGTGAAGGCAGACAGAATATGTTTGATAACGATTGCTCTAGCATTCCAGCCAAGGCATAGTCCTTGCCAGGCCTTAAGCTTCCCTTTAATCCTCTCTTTAAACCAGGCAAATCTTTGCTTAAGTGTAAGCCCCAAACCAATGGGTGCCCCAAGATACCACACTACCTCTCCATACTGAAACCAGGAAATTTCGAGCGGGCCTGCCCATTCAGGTACTGGTTCCCCACTTGTCCTTAAGGCAAACGATTTGGACCAGCTGCAGACCGAACCCGAGGCCTTGCAGAAGACCTCCATAATTCTCATTAAGCATTCAGCACTCCCTTGATTTTCTTGGGCTATCACCATGATATCATCAGCAAATAGCTGGGAACAAATCTGTCCGAGGGAAGCTTCAAGCCTTGAAATTTCCCCCCATTCATAGCATCCTTCAGCATAGTAATAAAAGGAATAGTACATATTGCAAATAGTAGGGGTGCCACCAAACATCCCTCCGAATTGAGCACTTAAGATCAAATGCTCCCACAGCTCCCCCATTAATGCATAGGACAATAGAAGCATTACTGGACAGTGTTTGAACCAATCTAATGAAACAGTTCCCAAACCCCAATCGAATTAACACTACCAAAATAAAATCCCACCAGATCTGGTCATATGCCTTGCCCAGCCCAAAACAAATGCATTTTTGATAAGAGGCTGAGGCAAAGTCTAATGTAGTAGACACATTTAGAATATTTTCAAGGATATCCCGGGACTTAAAATCCACACTGTTCGTGGTCAACTATCTGAGAGCATATGTTCTTGATCCTTAGTGCCAATGTTTTGGCCATTATTTTATACGATGTGTTCAACATTGTAATGGGTCTCTAGTCCTCTACCCACAATCTAGCCTACCTCTTGGGGAATAATTTTAGCAGCCCAACCATAATCAGCCCTCTCCCAGTGTGGAGAAAGAGGATGCAAAGGGTAAGAAAAAGGGCAAGTGTCACTATTGTAGGAAGCCAGGGCATTACATCAGTGAATGTCACAAGAGGCTTGCAAAGGAGAAGGAAAAGGGCACTAAATCTGAAGAGCTATGATCCTTCCATGCATGATGATGTTTGTCTCTCTATGGCTAGTACTCAGGAGTGGTACTTTGACAGTGGTGCTAGTAAGCACATTACAGCGCAGAGAGAGTTATTTTCAGATCTTGTGACTACCTCATAGGGAGGTATGGTCACATGTGCCAATAACTCCAGCTATCCGGTGCAGGGAGTTGGCAAGGTTGTATTGCATTCAGCCCACGGTGGCTCCTTCACATTGAGTCACGTGTTGTATGTGCCAGGTATCAGGAAGAATCTAATATCCATCCTTGCAATTGCCTTGGGAGGATTAGATGTGAGATTCTCAGGACCCAAATGCACAGTGCATGATCTTGAGGATGCATGTACCATAGTGGCATCAGGGACACTCCGCAGAGGGTTGTACAGGCTGGATCATTATGCAGCAGGTACTCATGATGCTATGGCAGTGGTAAGCACAGAAGAAAGGGCCAATGCTGAATTGTGGCATGCACGGTTTGGTCACTTGAACTTCAAGAGCTTGCAGAGACTCCATACACATGACATGGTGGTAGACATGCCACATATACATGCCCCTGGTAGACATGTTTGTGAGGGGTGTATATTGGGAAAGATGCATCGGGCTCCATTCCCGAAAGATGCCACTGTAAGGGCTGTCTGAAAATTACAGCATTTCTAACAAGTCCTATTCAATCAGGTCCTAGAAAACAATATAGAATTCAGAAGGAAGTCCATCCGGTCTGGGAGACTTTTCCTTCATTGATTTCAGTGCCTCCCATAGTTCCTGAACAGAAAACTACTTATCTAGCATGGCCCACTGCGCCTCAGAGACCCTATTTTCAACTCCAGCTAGAGACTCCTCCAAGGCAGCCCACCACTCTTGATCCTGTTCGGGATGCTGGCCCACTAATTTTCAGAAGTGCTCTCTAAATATATTCACAATGTGCCAATATTCCGTTATGACTTCATCATGCTAGTCCATGACCTGAGTCCATGACCCGATCAATCACTTCCCACTCATGCTTTTGTTTCACAGCTTGGAAGAAGAATTTAGAGGGACAATCTCCCAGGGATAACCATGTTTGTCTGCTCTTAGTCCTTGCAAGGTCAGCCTCCTCAAATTCCCTAAGCTCAATTGCCTCTCTAAGCCGAGAAAAGATATTAATCAAAATATGATCCTGAGGGTCCAATTTTAGTGCCTCATTTAGCGAGGCCAGAATGACAACCAGGTCTAGAAGTTTCCCTTTATGCATTCTAGCAGCTTTGTCCCAAGCTTTGGCCTCCCTCATTACACTTCTAATACATGCATCCCATCTGTTGCAAGGTTCATCCCTATTCGCCCTTGCAGACACCCAAGCATCTTGAACCACTTCTCTGAACCTAGGTGATTCTAGATATCGAGTACACAACTTAAAGGGGATATCAAATGACCTGCCAACTGAGGACGGAAAGGCAAACTTCCACAAAATAGGCCAATGATATGAGATTGCAGAATTAACTAGCACTTCATCCTTCATGGGGTCTCTCTTCCACCACCCTTCCCTTGACATGTAAAACAGATCTAATCTGGCTGACCTAAACTCATCTCCTTTGCGATAATTTGTCCACGAGTGCACTTGCAGTCCCATTGGGTCTAACTCAATGTAGTTTGTGAGATCGTAGGAAATGCATAGCTCTTCCTAGCCATCAGAGATTCAACCGTAACCCTTTCATTTTTGGCCTGCCTAAAAGATAGCCTTAGTTATGAAACTCTCTTTGAGAAGTGAAATTAAGAATTTTTATTTCCAAAAATTCATTCTCCCAAATTTGGACATATTCCAATGCAACTAGACTCTAATTTCTACATAATACCCCCCCCCCTCTCTCTTTCTCTCCTTCTTTCCTTAGAAATCCTCCTCTCTCTCTCTCTCTCTCTCTCTCTCTCTCCTACACATGGATCCTATTGCGATGTTTATGTACCAACGTTTAGCATGTGCAGGGCACTAATTGCCGGTATGAAAAGCACGTTCTGTAAAGCATCGCTATATAGTGACTTTAGGCAAACGTTGCTATATAGCAACTATTACAAAGGTCGCTATATAGCGACTTTTAAGTGTCGCTATATAGCGGCACTGAGATACTATTTTATAGCGACATTTTCTAGGGAGGTTTTTTACTCATATAGGCCTTAAAAGTTAGTTTTTTCCAATGACAAAATTTTTTAAATTTTCATACATGTTTGATCTCATAGAGAATAAAAATATGAGAGCATGTACATCAAGCCTTTGAAGCTCATATATTCATGTCCAAGTTTGACATGAAAAAAATCAATGAAGAGCATTTACATCAACTGTTTCATCTTGAGCCAAGTCTAAGGCGCCAAACAGTCTATCTCCAACTCTATACCGAGTTGATCTCCTATATCATCATGATACTCTAGCATCGTACATTCACCTAAAAGTACTTGATCATCTTCTTCAATAAAGTGTATTGATTCTTGATGATCGTTGTCTTCTTCCTCAATATCGTGATCTCCATCTTCCTCCCGTGTGATGTCATTATGGGCATCTTCCTCTTGGCTCATATTGTGATCTTCATCTTCTTCGCTAGATTCATCGGGATCAATTGGATCCGGCATTGGTAGTGGCATCTCCATATCCACATCTCTATCTTCAAAAATTTGCTTACTTCGTGGTGCAACTTGGATCACGTACCACCATCTTGGATCAGAACGATCCGGATGAAAAACCACCTATATTCAAGATGGGTGCCAGATGTTGTCAATTATAATATGAAATTATGCTCAAGTACATGTATCAATGGATCTTTAAAAAGGAAATCTTCGATTAATTAAATCATTAGTATGCACCTACTCACAGTGCTCGAGAAGAACAAAAGTATCACTTTCATCGGTCCAATGTTTGGTGGAGTCTATTGCAAAGAAACCGCTACTATCTTTTCTCACCGTCGCATGGGGACCATTGTAAATAGTTCTAAACCATTTTACATCAAGAATGAAAATACTAAATCGTCTGAAATCAACTTCATAGATTTCGTGTATGGTTCCACAATAATCCAACTGTGAGGAGAGAAGGTTGGTATCCGAAGCACTTGCTCGGCTATCTTGTGTGAAGTTAGCCATGACTCCACAATCATACGTGACTCTCTTTGAATCGATGCGTTCCACATGAAAATGTCGTCCATATGATCATAATGCACTGTACTTTTTGTACTGTAAAAGAGCATCATTAAAACAATGAAGATGCATCTATTTTATAGCGTATATTGCCACAAATAATTGCTTAATTATGTCAAGAGGTAAGAAACTTACATGCACCATACATCCAGATGATAACTCTCGCTCGCGCTTGTTTATTGTCTCTCCATCACGTTCGGCTTTACGTAGAGCCAGTTGTAGCCAATCTAGTGACATGTGAGTGGGGAGAAGAGCCAGATCCCATGGATATGGTTGCGATCGCTTGTACATTACTCTGAATCTCGTCCTTGCATTTATTCTTTCTGCTTTGGCCACTTCATATCTCTCAATCCACTTCTGCATCTCAGGGCTATTGAGGATACAAACTTATTGAATTTCTCCATTTGCTCTTTGCTCATCTTTTTTTCAATCCCTTTTCCTTGGGAAACCTTGCCAACGATGCGATCATCATCCTTGTTATGCCAAGCTTGTGGCATATCGGGATCTGTGGATGCAAGAAACTCCGTGATATATACTAATGACTCTTGCACAAGCCATCCCTCTGCCATGCTTGCTTCTAGTCTTGCTCTTTGATTTACAAATCCCTTTAAAGTTTTCATAAACTGCTCGAGAAAAAACATCCATCGACTATGAACGGTACCTGCAATAGCCACTTCATGAACTATGTGCACAAGCAAGTGGACTTGAGTTGTCATAATGCTCGAGGGAAAGTGCTTCTCAAGCAAGCATATAGCTTCAATGTATTCCACCCTAGCCTTCTCGATGCTCGATATGGAGATCTCTTTTTGAGATATCCACCTATTTCACATGTCCATGTAAGATATTTTCATAATCAGTCTACAGATTAATCAACTTAAATTGAAGAAAATGCAATCAATGCGATTTGATAGTAAGCATACATCACAATACCACAGATCTTGAATATAGCATTTCTAACATCTTCTTGTAAGCACCCTTTTATTGTAATTGGGAGGATGAACTATCAAAGTAACAAAGAAGTCATGTCAACAATATAACATAATCATAATTACGCTAACGCATCACGATTATCGGTACACTAATTGTATAGCTTAGAATACCTATAAGACCTTGTGCTGATCATGGGACTTGAGCCCACTAAGCTTATTGTCCTTTGAAAATGCTCCTTTCAAGCAATGCATGTACCTTTTCGGTGTTTGAAAAGAGGCAATGTCCACCTTAACTGCTGCCTCCTCCCTCATAGAGAGGATCCAGGTTGCTTTCGGGAGGACAACTTTTCCCGAAGCATGCACTTGGGGCCCCAAACGAGACATCTTATTCATAGCACACAAGTCTTATCACACTCCTCTTGAGTCTTTGGAACCAACCAAGTGTGCCCAAATAGTAGCCCCCACATTCTTGAAGATATGCATGGGATCCAAGAGATGATTGATTTGTAATTGACCCCAATAAGGAAGCTCGTGAAAGATAGCCTCTTCATACCAGGAGGACGTTCCTCTCCATTCGCCCTCCAAGCTTGAATCCAGTCACTTGCCTTCAAATATGATGGAGGTGGATCAAGTTGACCTCCACGTGCGAGATGGTCGAGCGGAAGGTATCGAGCATGACCTTCATAAATATTTTTCCTCATATATTTGGAGTATCGTGCAAGCGATTTCAAACCCGATCCACAAACAAGACAAGCATGGTACCCACTTGTAACAAGTCCTGCATGCATGCATGAATGTGTTAGTATAAGACATGCATGTGAAAGAGAGTCATAAAAGCATAATCCTATATTATACTTGTAGAGACACAACCACGTACCTGCGCACTCTCCATATCCTGGATAGTCATGCATGGTCCGGAAAGATAAGAAACGAGAAGGGAGTGATAGAAGAAGAGAGGGAAAGACACTACTACTATTAGCTCCTTTTACAATGCCTTTTTTTAATGCATATTACTTACTAGTTTTTGGGCCAAGAATTGTTTAGTTGATATTACAGCCAAAAAGTCATAACATCCATACTTTCATCCATGTTAGCATCAATATTAGTGTCTATATTAGAATTATTTATTGATTAGTGTCGATACTTCAGTTTAAAAAGCCTTTGGAAAAAACACACAGCGTCAAAAAAAGCATTGATAGTCATCCTTGGTAAACCTTCCAAAATTCCAATCAAATTGAAATGTTTTCACATTGCAACATATATTAGATCAATGGTGTTCTCCACTTCTTCATCAATTCAAGCGTCACTGGAATCTTTATTGTGATATTGATGCTCGTCCTCTCAATCATCCATAAGCAAGTCTCGTATAGTATCCGCTCACCCTACAAGTCATCTCTATATCGTTGTTCCCCACACTTCAGACAACTAGCCAAATCTCCATGCTCACGATGAAAGAGAATACAATCATTACGGCAAGCATGGATGGTATCATAATCCATACAAGCATGGATGGTATCACAATCCATACCCACCATTGTTAGCATCTTTTTCGCTTCATCTCTTGATGCGGGCATGGTATTTGGTGCAGGCAACATTTCTGGAGCAACCTATCACAAAACATACATAGGCTTCGAACAATGATGATTTGGTACACTAATCCATACATGATGATTCTCAAAATAAACAATATCCAAATAATGAGTCAAATTAATGCAAGAGCTAACCTCATTAAGGCCGAGACACTTGTATCCGACCACCCATACTTTACTTGCAGATTCAAGATTGAGAGACAAGCACGTAGTTTAGACATCCTAGCACCCTCGTACAATTGTGTTGATTGCAACTCTTGCATTTTGACCTTAGACTCTGACATCATGTGTACATAGGATGTAGTGCCCCTAAAAATAGAATCCATCATGTTGACCATACAACACTATATTAGAGAATTTGGGAAAATCCCAATTCCCACGAAATAAAATATAGTCACTTCAAAAGTAAAATTTGATATTTTTTATTGAAACATTAGCTCCATTGAGGACCCAAGTTTCAGTTATGTTGGGGGAGACTAGACCATGCACAATACTTTCCCAATTCCTAGAACCCAAGCAACAAGCTTCCGTATGTTGCTATGGCAAAAGGCCTTAATAGATGTGAACATGGTCCCATGGCCAAAACATTTGTTGATTTGCTAGTGAAAGAAAGATGTTTGTTGTTTCATATACATCAAAACCACAAACAAAAGCCAAATTTATAGATGTTGCGTTAGGAAGATTCATTGGAGTAAATTAAATTGCAGTATTGATATATGCAATAGGATTGTTATAGAGCTTTGACATCCATCATATAAATGTGGTGTTCAAAAACAAAATGAAACTTGCAACAATTGTCAATTTTTATTTGGTATATTAGATGTATCAAATTAATGCCAAATGCATATGTTTCTATGTTGATGAATTGCACTATTGACATATGCAATAGGATTATGGTAGAGCTTTGACATCCATCATATAAATGTGGTGTTCAAAAACACCATTCCATCATAATAGAGCTCGTGAAACTCTCCATCACAATAGAGCTCATGAAACTCAGAGACATGGTCTTGATAAAAACCTTTTTTTAAATTGCTTTCTTGTGCTAAATATAATCAAAACCATTGACACATAACCAAATTTGCAACTAAATTTTGCATCACATCATTTAACACAATCATTAACAATTCCATACTAGTATTCATACTCACAAAGTAGCTCATCTTTGAAGGAGATATCCTTTATGGTTTGCACAGTAATGTAGCCATGGGCACTCAAATCTCCTTGTGACTTTTGAGCCCAAGGTGGTAGCTTAGGGAGTATACAAATATAACATTTGTTCTTTCTTTATAATACATTGAGCTATTTGTATATCCAGCAATGTTTCCATACAATACATCTCCCACAATACATTTCACATCTGTCAATGGCTCAATGAATGGATCTTCAAACATTCCATAAGTCTTCATCCTTGGGAAAAACTTGAGAGATCTCCAAGTATCATAATCATACTTTGGACCATTATATACCATCAAATCTTGTTTCTTCTTGATGCTCATATGTATAAAAAGACCATATCCTACCCCAGATATTGTTGATTTCTTTACTTCATAATGGATGCCATTCATTTAGAACACGTGCTCAATGGGTATGGGCAATTCATGTTTCCATAAACCATTGGATGCACGATCAAAATTTGTAATAAGATAGCTCTTCAACTTTTTAGGACAATCTGCAACACCTATCATATGTTTAAAATCAAAGAATCATTCTTTTAGTGGAGGAATACAAACTCACATCACAAAGCACAAAGCATTTTTTGCACAAGGTACTAACTCAATGTCTATTAATTCTTTCACAAAACAAATTGAAACATAATGTTTTGCAAATCGAATCTAACCAAATAGTGTCCAAATATAAATCAGAATGTAGGCACAAATGTTTTAGCTGAGCATTTGTGTCTGTAACTCTAATTAACAAGATCACCCAGATTCACTAAGGGTTGTCTATGCAATAAAATTGAATCAAGTTGGCTGAGAATGCCCTTGCAGCATTAGCAGTGATTCCCCTTTCCTTGCATCCAAGAACCATAGCAAAGCGTTTTGCCTCACTATCTTTCAACGGCCCCATTTTGGTAATTTTTCCTAGCATGCATTCTTCCTCTTCATTCAATGTAACATGTTGAGCATGCACCATACTTCTTGTAGTAGGACAAGTCCCTCTCACTCTAGTTTTGGTTATAGGTGAAGCAATACCTTTCTCTGTGTCTTTTTTTAAACTACGAGTAGACATATGAGATTCAAAATTCATCCTTTCGAGCACTTCTTTGTTTTTTTCTTTGAATTCAAGGATCACTGGTTGAAAATAATAGAACATATCATGCCCTTCGACAATCGGAGCTTGACCAAATCTGTTAGAAGAGATGGCACTGGGCACATCTACTGCATCGTCTAGCATCTGTAGGTATGGCAATAACTCATGAAGCAAAATAGAATCACCACAATCCATATCAAATTTTGTAGGGAAAATGCAATTTTCTGCTAGATTAACACAACCCATGTAAGGCAAAACATCAATGAACACTGTTCTTGCTAGTTTGCATTCCTCTTTGAAACAACACCACACTCTCATTAATGGTTTAAACTCCGCTTCCACATTCATCCTATCTGGTCGAATAATTCTACTCTTTGTATGCTTGTGGCATGCAATCGCTGCCCAAACCATGAAGAAATGTAACTTTTTGTTAACATGATGCTCCAAAGTGTCCAGCATGTGTTGCACCATGCCCTTTTCTCCTCTAGTGGACCAAATGCCAACATGGCAGTGATCAAGCAACCATTATAGAAACTCTAAACACCCAAGATGGAGAACAAGCCAATGCTTCCCATTGTGCAAGCTCATATGTTTGTTTGATTTCGAAAAAAAACGCTCGAAAAATAACCCTTTCAAATCTATTATCACTGCTAGTCTTATTTTTGTTATCACCTCTTTTGACATTATTTCTGAGGGTGACATTATGTCTTCTCCTTTACCTTATAAGATTTCTTCTGGCACCTTGGCTTCATACAATGACATTGCATCTTCTCCTTTACCTTCTAAGCTTGCATCCACATTTGTCAATGGAACATTAACTCCAGACATTGCATCCTCAACATTTTCAATCAACCATGTTGAGCTTGGAACTTGCATGCTAATGTTCAAATGAGGCACATAACGAATCATTGGATCAGGTGTCACATATACAAGCAATGCTTCTAGCGATGTGAAATTGAGATGGCCAAGATCTGTTGATAAACAAGGAAATGAAATTCATAAGTAGAAACAAACTGAAGATTGAGTTGGAAAAACTGAAGATTGAGTTGGAAAACCAAATTGTTAAACTTTAGGTTGTGTGCTCTCAATGAAATTTGTTTGAGTGAAAGCATTTATGTTTTTCTTTTTCAAAACAAAATTGGATTACTAAAAAAAAGAAAGCATTCATGTTCATATGCATAGTATACCCCCTAAAGTTGTTGAATCTATACCCTTTCAAGTTATTTTAATCCCCAAAACTACATATCCTTACAATGCCAAAAACCTTTGCATAATAGATAGAGTGGAGTCCAACATTATCTAGCATTGCCCAAGTGTTCCCACTAAGAAAAGATTTGGCCAAGCGGCCAAAACATATTTGAGCATTCATATGAAGTGAATAAGGATAGAAACAACAATTTACACTAATTCATTAATCACAAAACATATTCAAGAATACATATGTTCATGTTTGAATTATGGCAATGAGATAGAAGAAATTTCCAAGTAATATTAAAAGATCCTTGGAATGAAATTAATACATCATATGGAGAATATAGCAAGATAACATATGGAAAACATGAACACCATATAAAAGGACAATTTCAAGGACCTATTGTTTCCTCTTTTGTTTCCCAAAACTTTGAAGCATGTTTTTGTAAATGCTTACGCTACTCTTCATTGAAGGGTTGAAGCTCTTTTTGTCGTGGTATGGTATCAATTTCTTTATCCCCTCCACCTTCAGTTGTATCATCTTCTTTTGGTACCCCCTCTATTGCCAATATTGGTTCTTGCAAGCCAGCCCGTTGTCGAATTTCATGATTATTGTAAGCATACGTGCAACAAATACTTTCCACCTTTGCCAACTCCTCATAAGTCTCAACAACTAAAACAACATGCCTCTTATAAGAAATAGACTCTATTGCAACAAGCTGAGAGTGCTCTCAACGGAAGCAAGAACAGAAGAAGGAGAGAGAGAGAGAGAGGGGGACAGAGAGCCACACAAGTTTTGGTGGGTGCAGAACCACCCTAATCTTCTTTTTCATTCATTTATATATGTGTTTGAGTATTGTACATAACCGGGGTAAAGGCACAGTGACCTTTAACCCCCACAACCTCCCACTTAAAGGACAATGTGCCTTTAAGGGAGAACAACCAATGAGCATACTATCCAATGCCCATCAATACACGACAATACTCAAACCGCTAGCTAGGTAGACTCTTCGTCAGCATATCTGCAGGGTTATCATCTGTATGAACCTTGACAAGCTCTATGCGCTTGTCCTCAAGTACCTCCCTGATGAAATGGTACCTGACCTCAATGTGTTTGGTCTTTGCATGAAAGACCGGATTCCATGCTAGCTGAATAGCACTCATGGAATCACTATGCAATGTCGGTACACCTGTATGAATCCCCAAATCTCCCACTAGCCGATCAAGCCATATAGCCTCCTTGCAACCCTCTGTGGCTGCAACATACTCAGCCTCTGTGGTAGACAAAGCAATGCACTTCTGTGCGCGAGACATCCACGACACTGCACCACCTACAAAGGTGAACACATAACCAGAAGTGGATCTCCTACTATCCACATGCCCTGCATAGTCTGAATCTGTGTACCCAAGTACACGCATGTCTTTTTTACCAAAGCAAATGCACATCTCCTTGGTACCCTTCATGTACCTCATGATGTACTTAACTACCTCCCAATGCCTCTTTCCTGGATTAACCATATACCGGCTAACAACTCCCACTGCAAATGCAATGTCTGGTCTAGTAGCTATTATAGCATACATAAGACTCCCAACTGGTGATGCATAAGGAACCTTGGCCATCATGGTCCTTTCCTCATCTGATTTGGGACTATCTGTATGACTCAGTTTCACATATGGAGGCAATGGAGTACTCACTGCCTTCCCCCCCTCCATATTGAAATGCTGCAATACTTTTGTAACATACTCTTTTTGTGAAAGCCAAAGGAGTTTCCTACTCCGATCACGCGTGATGCGCATACCAAGAATATGACCTGCAAGTCCCAAATCCTTCATATCAAAGGCCTCATGCAACTTGGCCTTTAATGCATCTAGCTCATAAGTATTCTTGCTAGCCAATAGCATATCATCCACATATAGTGCCAAGATTATCAAGCTATTATCCTTAGCCCTTTTAGTGTAGAGGCAGTGATCAATTTCACTCCTTCTAAAACCCTGGGACCGAATAAAAGCATCAAACTTCTGATACCATTCTCTAGGCGCTTGCTTAAGACCATAGAGACTCTTCTTTAGCTTGCAAACTAAATGCTCTTTGCCCTTTTCTTCAAAGCCTTTCGGCTGCACCATGTAAATTTCCTCATGCAAATCCCCATGCAAGAAAGCTATCTTGACATCCATTTGCATAAGCTCCATATCCTCTGATGCCACTAGTCCAAGCATGCATCTAAGTGTGGTCATCTTCACAACCGGAGAGAATATCTCATCAAAGTCCACACCCTTCTCTTGCTTGAACCCTTTAGCAACCAAGCGGGCCTTGTACCTAGGCACATCATCACCTGTGGCTTTCATTTTGTAGACCCATTTACATGGCAATGCTTTCTTTCCATGTGGCAAAGAAACCAAGTCCCAAGTCTTATTCTTCATAAGTGAACTCATATCTGATTGCATAGCATACTCCCACTTGCGTTGATCCTCACGCATCATAGCCTCTTTGTAGCAAGAAGGCTCCCTGCAATCAGTAAGCATCACATAGTCTACCCCTGGAACAAACCTATCAGGTGGTCTAGACACTCTAGATGATCTTCTCAAGGGCATTTCAGCTTGCTGTCCCATTTGCATATCAGCCATATTTGGCTCATCATTTCCACCAATAGATGATCCATCATCTACCCTTGATTGTATACCTGTGGGCGTACTTGGTTGTACCATTTCTTGCACATTTGGTGCATGGACAGCTTGCTGTCTATCAACATATGCAGGTGGATTCACATCCTGGAAAGTGATTCTCCTCATTTCCACATCCCTCATGGGTGCCTTATGCATCTTCTTCTCATTGAAGACCACATCATGGCTGCGTATGATCTTCTTTGCTTCTGGATCCCAGAGACTATAGCCCATCTCTCCACTTTCACCATAACCTAGAAAGATGCATTTCCTAGACTTAGGATCTAGCTTCTTTCGAAGCTCTTTTGGCACATGTGCATATGCCTCACACCCAAATATACGCAAATGAGAGTAAGAGGGCTTCTTGCCACTCCATGCCTCTTCAGGAATACCACCATCCAAACTTTTACTAGGTGATCTATTGATCACATGCACTGCAGTCTTCATTGCCTCAGCCCAAAAACCACCAAATAGACTTGCATTGGAAAGCATGCATTGCAACCTTTCTTGAATGGTACGGTTCATCTTTTCTGCAACTGGATTTTGCTCTGGAGTATGAGGGGATGTGAGCTCCCTCTTAATCCCACGTGTATCACAGAAATGCTGAAAGTCATGAGATAGATACTCTCCACCATTGTCAGTTCGTAGGCATTTAAGCGTTCTACCTGACTGATTCTCAACCAAGGCCAGCCATTTCTGAAATACTTGGAACACATCACTCTTCCGAGCTATAGCATAAGCCCACACTTTCCTAGTTGCATCATCAATGAATGTCACATAATATTCAGCCCCGCCTAATGATCGTGTAGGCATGGGACCACATACGTCTGAATGCACCAAATCAAGCATTTCAAACTCTTTCTTTCCCCTTTTTTTATGGGCTGATTTAGTCTGCTTCCCATAGAGACAATGCTCACAAAATTCAAAATCAGAGAAACTCAAATGCGGTACATAACCCAAACGGCATAAGAGTTTCATTCCATTCTGGCTCATGTGCCCCAACCTGCAATGCCACAAAGAAGTGCTTGGCTACTCGGTTATTGCAACAACATGATCAAATACCCCTGATACATGTAAGGGATACAAAGTCCCACACTTGGCACCCCTGGCCAAAAGCATAGAGCCCTTTTGAATTTTCCAACTCTGAAAGCCAAAAGTGGTGGGAAAACCAGCATCATCTAGCTGACCCACTGAAATAAGACTCTTGGTCAGCTTAGGCACATGTCTCACATGTTTCAAAACAAATGCAGACCCATTTGCAAAAGAAAACTTTATGTCACCTACTCCCACTATGTCACATGCATAGTCATTTCCAAGATGCACACAACCTGTCTTTCCACTATCATAAGTGGAGAACCATTCCCTATGGGGAGTAACATGGAATGAAGCACTAGAATCCAAAATCCAATCCTGGGAATATGCATCATCTGAAGTGGTAAGCAACTCTGCAGATAAACTAGACATGAAGAGAACGTCATTGTCACTATCATGTGTGACTGCATTGATCTCCTCGATCTTCACTTTTCCTTTGTCCTCCCTTGGACTCTCTTCCTTTTGATTTGCACCCCAATTTGCATTCTTTTTCTTATCCCTTTTCTCTCTTTTCAGCTTGTGGCAATCCTTTTTCATATGGCCCTTCTTGCCACAGTGGTAACACTCAATGTTCTGTGCCCTGGATTTGCTACATGACTTCCCTCTTTCTTGGGACTTCCCCCTGAACTGTGATCTGCCCCTTTGCACATTTAAGGCTGCATCCTGCTTGTTGCCATCCATAGACTTCCGTCTAATCTCCTCGGACAACAAGCTACCCACAACATCATCAAATTTCAGTACTCCACCAGGTGCAGAGTTACTAACAGCTGTACGGAAGGTATCCCATGAGGATGGCAATGAACATAAGAGAAATATTGCCTTAGTCTCCGCATCAAAATTCATCTTCTGAGTCTAAAGCTGGCTGAAAATAATATTGAATTCATTCATGTGAGAAGCAATGGAGACCCCTTCCTTCATCTGCAGCTCAAACAACCTCTTCATGAGGTAAACTTTATTAGAGGCAGTTTCCTTCTCATAAGTGGCACACAGTTTCTTCCACAAATCTTCCGTAGTCTGCTCATTTATACTACTGTGAAATAAACTGACTCTGCAAGATGAAGTCTAATAGTAGACTTTGCTAATGCATCCAACTCATTCCAATCATCCTCAGACATATTTGCAGGCTTAGCTTCAATCCCTGCCAAGGGTTTAATCTGCTTCTTTTGAATAAGCACATCCCTTATTTGTTCTTTCCACAAAGAAAAGTTTGTCCCATCAAACTTTTTAATGCTGAAAAACTCCTTTTCAAACGTGGAAGAGGATGCCATGATGCAAATGAAACAAAATCCCAAATGCTAGTGCCTGCAAGAGAGAATCACACCAAATACTAGGTGCACCCAAATGTGTATGCCACAATAGAGTGAAATATCACCAAAATTCAAAGCTCAAAGCATCAAAAGATGCATCTGACTCATGTGCATATACTATGCATCCATATGAGCAAATCTAGCCCAAAAGAAAATGTCAATAAGTGCCAAATGACTCAAGCATAAACACCATCCACCAGCATATGCATCAATAATATCTCATCCAAGAGAGCATAGCACTATCAGTGCATCACCTGCAATGTGTCAAAGCTGTCCCTTAGCTTAAAATAGCATCCATGTGCAAAGCGTCCATAAAAATTGCATCCCACAAGGCAATTTGGGCCTATCAGCGCATCCAATAAGGACTGCAATGCATCTAAATGGCCTATAAATCATCCACTGCAACCCAATGCACACCACGAATGAGCGCACAACACTGCTCAAACTGCAACCAGAGTGATCTGCATAAGGTATGCTCAAGAAATCATAGTCCCACGGTAATGAGTGCTAGTGAAAATAGAACCTGAGATGCCTCAAAACATGGGCGCCATTGCATAATCGGAATCAACAAGAAAATCTGCAAATATCTCTCTTCTGCCAGAACTCCAAAATCCCAACCGATGAGTGAGAAATGGGAGTCAACACTTATCCACTGCCATGTGGCATAAATCTAAGGTTTCAAAACCTTAGAATGAAAAATGCATAACAGAGAGACGAAATCGAATACACAGAGATCTATAACTCTGAAAATCCTCCACCGAATCGCGCAAGAACTGACAGGTAGGGGTTTTTGGGCGTCCAGAATGCAATGGGGCAGACGGTTTTGGAAACCGTGGTCTCAATCACTGGGTCCAACACATGGACTGAAAAACGTTTTTGGAAATAGAGCTATCTGTAAACTCCACCGGAGTGCGAATGATGAGCAACATAGAAGTTTTAGGACCTCCTGAGTCCACTGGAATTGACAAATCTGCAAATGGTTGCTCCAAACTTGAGTTCCAACACCCGGACAAAAAACGCAGAAACTGACACAGTGAGTCAGAAATCCAATGAAATGATCCCAGATTCAAGAATGAAGGTGTTTCCAGGCTCCTGAAGTAATGTGGACACCAAAAGCAAGCAATAGTTGCCTCTACAAGTCAATACGGAGTCTCTGTCATCGAACGGAACAGGGAGAAGTTCAAAAAATGACTTTTTTCTTTGAAACCACTTAACAGGCTCTCAAAACTACTTCATAAAGCCAAAGTGACTTTTCCAAAGGTTCCTCCAAGGTCTTTGCACACTCGAATGCAAGTAAAATCACCCACAAAGCTTCCCACAGAGCTTCTCCTTCCTCCCGCAAAGCTGCTGAGCTTCCAAGCATTCACACACGCTCAGCCAGATCACCCGGGCTCTGATACCAGTTGAGAGTGCTCTCAACGGAAGCAAGAACGGAAGAAGGAGAGAGAGAGAGAGAGGGGGACAGAGAGCCACACAAGTTTTGGTGGGTGCAAAACCACCCTAATCTTCTTTTTCATTCATTTAAATATGTGTTTGAGTATTGTACATAACCGGGGTAAAGGCACAGTGACCTTTAACCCCCACACAAGCCCCTTAAAGAACAAGTCCAATACATACTCATCTTCTCGACAGAAACCCATGATCATGTCTTTCATGATACTTGAACGTTTTCTTTTCAAGGACAATTCAATGTCAAATTCATCATCATCATCCTCGTCATCATCATCCTCGTCACCTGATTCTTCTGCACCACTTGATTTTTCATATTTTTCATCTGCAACATATATTGATGGCTTACATTGTGCATTGGTATAGCGCTCAATATCATTGAAATGCTTTTCCTTGCTTACCAGTACACATGCAGTTAAGCCATCCATAGATCTAGTGACAAATATATCTACAGTTTCAAAATTAAGGCAACCAAAGTGTATTTTATATTGTCCGCATGTCTTATTTAATGCATTCTTCAAACATGATACATGATCCATGGTCAGGAACACCACAAGAAGGAATTGCACTGGGGGAGAAGCGATTGTCATCAAGCTTTTCAACAAACACTCAAAGCGATCCTCATTCCAATTTCTACTTCTGCTTGGTCCATACATTACATCCAAAAAAGCAACCCCTATTTCCATTGGCTCTTGGTACACATTATGTATAAATTCCATTCCCTCCATGTTTGAACCGACTGTGTAGAACCTCCAAGGCTGGGTGGAATTCGGTCCATGACTTGAACCTTCACTTTGTCCCATAATCCACCTCAAATACCCCTTTGTAGCATCAGGCAATGGTGGAGTTTCCTTGCCCTATTGAAGCTTTAGTTTTAACCATGAATCAAAGCAACCACGAATCCGATGATACAATTCTGGAGTAATTTTAAAATGTAATCTGCACTCATCCCAATTTTTTAACATTAAAGAAGGCTGTTCTACCGATATAAACATATAAAGTTCTTCTTGTAGTGTAGCATCTCTCTTGATCTGCATAGCTCGTCCTTCAATATCAACAATCATGGCATGAGTCTCTGTTTTAGTTATGACTACTCTACCTTCCTTAATGTCATTTTGAATTTGACAAATTTGATCATCACTCAATCCACGCAAGCATCTAAACATTGAGACTGTGGGTTGCCTACGGCATTTTTCATCTTGTGAATATTTGCATGCAATGTAATCCTCAAGGATGGAGATCCAACCATCATAAATGGCATCGCTTGTAATTATCATATGTACATCCTTCATGGCAAAGCTATTGCCCAATGTTACCTTGCCAGTGTCAATGAAAGCCTACAAAATATATGAATCCATTAGAATGCAATAATTAAGAAAACATTCTTGTAAAAAATATTCATAATTAAAATATGTACTTACATCCCAATTCTCACGATTTGGATGTCCTTTTGCAAGCCCTTGTTGTGCTTTCTTGGGTTTGTTAAAGAGAATCCATTGTCCCCTCACCTGCTTAAGTATATCAATGTATGGAGATTGTCTCAAGATATTTTGAGACTCCAGGTTTGCCATCTTTGATATGTCCACACAAAAGCGTGCGGGACAATTCACTACAATCTTTGCCTAATGGGTACGGTAGTAGTTCTTTCTTTGGGCCGTGCTGTTATCATCATTAGATGTGAATATTTTAGCAGCATATATTGAATGTTGTCCAGATAGTATCCAATAGTGGCACATGGTTAAATCCTTTTTATCTACCCTTTCTAGGGGCTGCTTTGTTTCAGGATTGAAAGGCATTAAATCCGCTACAGCAGCAGGAGGCCTAGAGTTATAAGCGAAGTCTGCAGCAAGCTTCTCCACATGCTCTTTGTTCAACCCTCTATATACATAACTTGGAGGAGCTTTTTGACATCTTGCAACTGGAATTGGAAATGTTGCATGCAACTTGAATGGGTAGCATTTTTCATATTCCACCAAGCCTAATGGTTTCTTTTGCCCTTTTTTTCCTATGACCTTTCCACTTGGCTCCAATTCGCTACCACTGCTTCTTTCCACAACTGCTAGCATACCCTCTGGAGGTGTTCCTTCCTCTGGTACATCAATTATAGTGAGCTTTCCTTTCTTTGCCCCTTCTCCACTACCACCTAGTGCTTGAACCATAGTCAACTTTCCTTTCTTTGTTCCTTCCCCACTATCTTCCCTAGTCTTGAGCTTCTTTAATGTTGCTGAAACTTTGCGATATGATTCAATCATTGTTGTCACTGTGTCAGTTTCATTTCCATCAATTGATTCAACACTTATCCAACCTCTTGAGTGCATGTTGTCATCTACATCAGACTTCATACAAGATGCTTCATAATTGCTAGGATCCAAGAGAAATTTCTTATTTTGATTTATAATGATTAACAATCCCAATATCTCCCTCTTTTCCAACCACATCTTCTGTGATTTGATGTACCGATCCAACACAAGTGTATGCACTTTTGTTAGGTAACAAAACAAATAAGTGAACTCATGTCAACTGTGCTCCCTCAATACTGTATATGTCAAAGTACCATGGTATGCTTTTTTCTCCAAATCCACTTACAACTTTCTCAACCTTCTTCACATTTGTGTCTTTCCTATAAAAATCCAAGCAATATACAAACTATCATCTTTATAATCTTTAATGTTAGACAAAACACATTATCAATAAACATATCTAAAATAGAATCGAGAATTAACAGCAAACATAGTGGTAGATTTGAGAAAGCACCAGGGTCTAGGGAGATTTGGCCATGCGGCCAAATCTTATGGGCTTCTTTTAAAGCACCGGAAGGGGAGGTTTGGATGTGTGGCAAAATCTTATGGGCTTCTTTCAAAGCACCAAAGTTTGGGGAGATTAGCCTTGTGGCCAGATCTTGTGGGCTTCTTTCAAAGCACTAGGTCTGGAGAGATTTGGCCGTGCAGCCAAATCTTGCTAGCTTCTTTCAAATCGGTCAAATCTTTCTAGCTTCTTTTAAATCACCTGGGTCTAAGGAGATTTGGCCATGTGGCCAAATCTTGCTAGCTTCTTTCAAATCGGTCAAATCTTTCTAGCTTCTTTTAAATCACCTGGGTCTAAGGAGATTTGGCCGTGTGGCCAAATCTTCCTAGCTTCTTTCTAATCACAAGGGTCTATGGAGATTTGGCCATGCGGTCAAATCTTTTCAAAGCAGTAGGGTTTGGGGAGATTTGGCTGTGTAGCCAAATCTTTTCAAAGCACTAAGGTTTGGGGAGATTTGGCTATGCAGCCAAATCTTGCTAAATTCTTTCTAATTAGGAGGGTCTAGGGAGATTTGGCCATGCGGCCAAATCTTTTCAAAGTAGCAAGGTTTGGAGAGTTTTGGCTGTGCAGCCAAATCTTGCTAGCTTGTTTCTAATCATGAGTGTCTAGGGAGATTTAGCCGTGTGGCCAAATCTTTTTAAAGCAACAAGGTTTAGGGAGATTTAGCTATGGTGCCAAATCTTCCTAACTTCTTTCAAATCGTCAAGGTTTAGGGAGATTTGACCGTGTGGCCAAATCTTTTTAAAGCAGCAAGGTTTAGGGAGATTTAGCTGTGGTGCCAAATCTTCCTAGCTTCTTTCAAATCACCAAGGTCTAGGGAGATTTGGCCGTGTGGCCAAATATTTTTAAAGCAGCAAGGTTTAGGGAGATTTAGCTGTGGTGCCAAATCTTCCTAGCTTTTTTCAAATCACCAAGGTATAGGGAGATTTGGCCGTGCGGCCAAATCTTGTATGTTTTGAAAGAAGCTAGGAAGATTTGGCCATGCAGCCAAATCTCCCCATTTAAAATTCAAAATTCAAATCTAAAAATTCAAAATTCAAAATCTTAGATTTAAAATTGAAAATTTGAATCTTAGATACAAAATTCAAAATTCAAATTTCAAGATCTGAAAGTCAAATCATATACTAAAGACCCTACTTTCAAATCACACTTCGAGATTCATACTTTTACAACTCTTGCTTTCAAATCGTGGTGTTTCGAAATGGAAAAGATGGAGAACATGCAAGAATCAGATACACTTTCTATTTCTTTCGTTTTCTTACTTGGATGATTGAGTAGCCATTGTTGTTCGTGAGTTTGTGCTCTTTGGATTTCAAGCAGGTAGTAGGAATGGATGGAGTTTTTGTTCACAAGAGGAGGAAAGGGTGGAAGAGGCTAAGAGTAGGAAAGAGCAACATAAGATGGAAGAGGCTGAACAGGAACGAAGGAGCAGACAGAGATGTATCGTGGCATGCAGGCTTTGCTCTACGGTTCCAAATCTAGGTTGTAGACTATCACCTCATGTGTATGGCATACCGAAGAATTTTTGTTGCTTGGAGGCACCTCTTATCATGGACCAGTAAATGGCATTGGCATTGCTTTGACCTGTTGCTCAGGAGTGCATAAATCTGTGTCGTAGCTGTAGTCGATTGCTACCACAGAAGGAGGCTAGTGCAGAGCGTCTCTTAAAGGATCAACTAGATCCGGAACATCCGTGAAAAGCCAGGGGATTGTGCTTCCATTCGGATGGTCGTAGTTCCAGAAACTCAGAGAAAAAGTTTCATCCCCTAGTAGGGTGGCCAAAATCCACTCGTGGAAGTAGAGATACTAACGATGGAAGGAGAAGAGAAGCCACGATCTGTGCACTTGGAACAATTCAGTGGAGTTGAGCTGGGTGTAGATAGTGTTGCAGTAAGCACATTGGATGTTGGCTTACTGAGCAAAGGAGTGAGGATCTTTGGGAGGAAGGTCTCGCATGAGGTTGTAAGCTCGGGAAAGCTTGTGGGCATATGCTGGGTCAACAGCGTGAGAAGGACGTCAGATTTTAAGGAAGGCAGGAGGGGTGAGGTTGAGGTAGAAGGGGGTGGGAGGTGAGGAGGGGGGAGAGGCGCAGCAGCCGAAGGGAGTTTCTGTAGAGGGGAGATCGAAGGGGAGAAGTCTTTGCGATGACGATGGGAGGCACGAGGAGGAGGCGGTGGCTCTGTGACGATGGACGAGGAAGAGGACGAGAGGGAAAAGGAAGGGGTTGGGCGGAAGGAGGAATCCCCCAAAAAAGCATGTAGAGCCCCCCCAAAAAAAAAAGAAAAGACATCTTCCTAATCCAACTATTGAGTGTGGAACCTATGGAATGTTTAATTGGTAATGGAAGTTTAAAATCTACATAGTTAAGTGCACATTGTTAGGATAAATCTGGGATGGGGAACCTCTCAGGACCTCTCATTTTGACAGTTTTGAACTTTTTTGCTTGCAATTAGCTAACCAAGGGTGGAGGAGTGTTTTCCAAGAACTACCCCATCTAAGACATTGTCCTAAGGCTCTCAAACCACCCTAGTTACACATTTGAGATCTAGGAAGGGAGAGAACAAGGTGAGCCTCGCACTTGTTCCCCCATGAAGATGAATTCAATTCCTTCTCATAGTTTTACTTTTTATGCTTCGTTTAAAAGGTTTGTTTAGCTTTGCCTTTTAAAGTTTTGGTTTTTTAATAGTTTTAGATTTTTAGGTTTGCTTTTAAAGTAAAAGTATGATTTTAAAGTGTAATAGCATGAATCATGAAAAGCATATACGATGTTTTTGAAAGTAGGATCTCTAGATACTAATTTCAAATTTTGAAACTTGAAAATTAAAATTTGAATTTTCAAATTTCAAATTTGAATTTTAAATTTTAAAATTTGAAATTTGAATTTTGAACTTTTAATTTTAAATTTTAAAATCTGAATTTTCAATTTTTAAAATTTAACGTTTGAATGTTTGAAGATTTGGCCATGTGGCCAAATCTTCCTACTAATTTGAAAGAAGCTAGCAACATTTGGTAGCACGGCAAAATTTTCCCAAACGCTGGTGCTTTGAAAGATTTGGCCACATGGCCAAATCTCCCAAAACCTGGTGATTTGAAAGAAGCATGCAAGATTTGGATGCACGGCCAAAACTCCCCATACCCTAGTGCTTTGAAAGAAGCCTACAAGATTTGGCGACATGACCAAATCTCCCCAAGTTTGAAAGAATGCCACAACCAAATCTTCTCAGTGCTTTGAAAGAAGTCACCAAGTCTCGAAGGATTTGGCCGTGCATCCAAATCTTGCTAGCTTCTTTGAAAGCACCAAGGTCTGAGAAGATTTAGCTGTGTGGCCAAATCTTATTACTTCTTTCAAAGCACTAGTGTCTTAGGAGATTTGGCCATGTGGCCAACTCTTGTTGGCTCCTTTCAAAGCACCAGGGTATGGGGAGATTTGACCATGTGGCCAAATCTTGTGGGCTTCTTTGAAAGCACCAGGGTATGTGGAGATTTGGCTTCTTTCAAACCACCAAGGTCTAAGTAGATTTGGTTGTGTGGATAAATCTTGATGGTTTCTTGAAAGCACCAGCGTCTTGAGAGATTTGGTTGTGTGGACAAATCTTGCTATCTCCCTTTCAAAGCACCATGGTCTATGAAGATTTGGCCATGTAGCCAGATTTTGCTGGCTAAAATTCAAAGCACCAAGGTTTAGGAAGATTTGGTCATGTAGTGAAATCTTGTAAAGCATTTTCATCCTAAGTCACACCATCAGATATCAATATTGAACTATAACAAATGTTATGTATGCAGGTGCCACATTGAAAGTGGGGGTTAAAGTCAACTTGCTTGTTAGTGGAAAGATTGTTGCCATTGGGACAATATTCTCTACATCACATGATGACATGTGCCAAGGTGTGCCCTTGGGAGAAAACAATGTATCAATGGTGATCGATATTTGTATGGATGAAAGTGCACTTCTTCCATTTCCTATAATGGATGCATTCTTAGTCTATGAGGCTTTGGGTAGTGTTCTTTGTTGGAAAGCACGATCAATGAGTTGTGTGGACAATGTCAATGGAGCTATTGTACCAATGAATGATATAACATCAGATACCATTGATGTTGAACCTCTATGTGAATATGATGAGTTTTCCATTCGAGAATCATGGAAGGACAAGAAAGTTTTAATATGGGATGAGAAGAAAACCAAGAGCATTGCTGAGGGTGTTGTTTTGTATGTCTGCCCATTTGAACCTATAAATTTTGAGATGCTTAGTGAAGGTACTCTAGGTGTGGGAATTGAAAAGTATCATAGTGATGTATCAGGCATCGATACATCCACTTAATAAAATGGCCCATTGAACAAATAACCTTTTTAGATGGAACTTCATTAAGAATCAATGATACTATGAATTTTTCAAGTGGTTCTATGCAAAAGCACATGGAAGATGAGGACCCAAATGAAAAATCCACAAAAAAGAGGCGTTACTGCATGATAAAGAGGAAAGCTAAAAAACATGGCATGCCATTAGCATCATCTAGACTCATAAGGGGTGCAGTCACAAAAGTATCTATGATTGATTATTGTAAACAAAATTGTTGTCAATTTGTCGATCATCAAATGATATCCAAATTACGCATAGAGTATTGGGGCCAAAGTTTAGAGGCTCGCACCAATTATGTATATGACACTCTTGGGGTTGCTTGTCGAAAAGATGACAATGGGTAGTTCAAATATGTCTTTTCATTAAATGGTATTCAAGTTTATTATAGAGCATGGTATGAAATGCATGGTATTCCAAAAACAACATTTTATCGATACAAGGAGCAATTTGAAATTGGTATACGAAGGTGCATGCATGGTAATAAAGGAATCGTGTGGAGAGGTTGGGACCACACAGAACTGGGTAGAGCCATAATCCAAGATTTTGTGGATAACAATTCTGAGCATATGCCGCACAAAAGTAGAACACTTCAGGATGGATCAAGGGAAACACAGCTGGTGATATCGGATGTATACAAGCAGGTTGATATTCTCTATGAGGTTAACATATGCAGTTAAAGCATAGTTTGGGTTGTAAGGAGATGTCAACTTCCACATTCGACTGTATATGGAACTCTGAATTCAAGCATGTAACTTTGTCAAAAACAAGTGAATTCTCTAAGTGTGGTTTATGTAGTGCAATCAAGGCTCAGCTTGCAGCGACAAAATGCCAAAATGAACGTAATAAGTTGATGGAAGATAGAAGAAAGCACATGTTACAACAAAAAAATTGTAGAAATGTGTACTACACTTGGTGCAGATTTTCTAAAATGTATCCTCAGACATACTTGTGCATTATCCATGATAAGATGGACCAAAAGAAGACAGCCATCCCTAGATTACACAATCATTCAAAGGACACAGACAAATCCTTTCAGCTCCCAGTGGCTTTGACTGACATGCTAACACATGGACATGGTTAAGGATGTTATGGTCACTTTTCTTTATCCTTGTGGCCATCGGATCCTAACTTCACAATCGGTTCATTAGCTTTGTGTTTGAGAAATCCTGAAGATTTGATAACCATGCACTTGGAGATTTGGTACATGATGGGATGCCAAGGTTTGATAACACTCTGCTAAACGCACTAACCTTAAGAGAAGCGTTGGATTCTCACTATGTTTCTAATGACAAGCAACAACATCTTGGAGCAGTGGGTGGAACATTCAAAGACCTTGGACTTGGAAGTTCCCATTAAGAAAATCCTTATAAGAAACTACCCGAACACCTATTGTTGCAGTTGGATAATTGTGGTTCTGAAAACAAGAATAGGTACTTGTTTGCATACCTATCATTACTTGTTGCTCGAGGGATTTTTAAGTCAATTCAATTGGGATTCTTGATGGTTGGACATACACATGAGGATATTGATGCAATGTTCAATAGGTTTTCACAGAGGTTAAGAACTAGCCAAACATTGACATTTGCACATCTCATGGATACTTTTAGACAATGTGAGGAGTCTTCTCCAATGCCATTTTTGGTAACGGAAGTCCTTGATTTCAAGAGCTATGTTGATGGATGCCTATGCGATGGGCAAGATGCTTTAGTGGGACACTCAAAGCCTCTCCAATTTCAGTTCTTTATGCAAAATGAAGTTCCTATCATGCAATATAAAGTGCATCCATGATCATTAGATTGGCAACCAAGTGAAGGTGGCATTGAGTTGTGGAAGAGACATCCGGATGGTCATCCAATGCTACCAAGTGGAGAGCCACCTTGTGTACCCATGTTTGAGTATGTCAAGGATCACTCAGATGTGATAGTTGGTATCAAGGAGTATGTACACTTTTGGGAAAAATGGGTGCACCTGCAAGGTCCAGAAGCATCTTTCACAAAGTTTTACAAGCCAGTAGTGAAGTACTGGAAGAACATGATTGATGAGCTTCATAAACCAAACAATAGTGTAGAGGACATGTACGAGAGATTTTGGCCAAAGACACAACATATTGATTGTGTGCAAGTAGTTCATAATGAAAACGATGAGTTTCAAAGAATTGAAGAGTTGAATGATCACTACTGTGGACCTCAAAGGAAAAAGCCAAAACAATCATTTGATCTAATGGTTGATGTACAAAAAGGACACTTTCTTTTGGTCCGACCAGCAAAAAAAATTTACCTAATTTGGCTAGGCATTTCTCAAGCTGATGTACAAAAGGATAATAAATCTAAAAATTTCAAGAAGGTTTTCATACAATATTGGGCACCTATATGCAAAAGACGCAATGCACAAATTGAGGAGGTGTATGCAGATTGTTGGAACAAGATTTGGATGTGCAATAGAGGTGATCCTCCATGTTGGGAATCTATTGATGCTATTGTATGGTCATGGGTTCCAAAAGGTAACCTCTCAAAGAAGGTTTCCTCAAAGAGCAGCAACCTCCCCATCAAGGTGAAGATACCAACCATTGCATGCAAGCGAGCTTTATCTAGTTTGTCTCATAGTACAGATTCCAACTCTAATGCTGACTCCACAATGGAGTGAAGGTACTTGAAAAGCATGACTTTTTTTTCCTTGCACAATGATAATTTAATTGAATACTGACAAATATTTGGAAGGTATGACATTGATCTTTTTTCTTTATCTTTTTTTTTGCAGACCATTGCTTTGTGGTTACAAGTTCTGCACACTTGACAAAATATCAAGGACTAGTGTTGCATTCTTACTTTTTCTCCAACTAAACTAAAATGGTGTTTTTGAACACCACCTTTTTTCGAGAAGAGACAAAAAGTGCTTCGTTGAACTCAAACATATGATGTTTTTTTCTCGGCTAATGCAAAACATTCACACTCCAAACTATGAGTTTCATATACATGGCCAAATCTAGTAAGAAAGATAATGGAGTGCACTCAATGCATTGTAATTACAACCCCTCAAAAACTACCATGCATTGGTCGAAACCTCAACATTTGACATTTTATTTATGTTGATGCAAACCATGCACATTTGTGAGATTTGGATGGACTGCCAAATCTATGGGAAAAATCAATGAAAAACATTGAATGTTACATAATTACAACCCCTCAAAAATTCCCAAATTATCAGGATTTTCCCAAATTCTCTAATATGGAGTTATACCCTCGCTGGGAGACTATAGTCTTGCTCAAAGTGTGAAGGTATGTGCGTACCCTCGTCAGCCTCCTCATCCTATTTTAAGATTTTGTGTAAATATAAGATCTTCTATTTCCTGGTATCCAATATTAACCGCGAACTTAAATAGCTTTGACTTATTGATAATCCATCAACATGTGCAACACCAACAGTGGGTACTGGTTCGGGCTCCTCCCCATACGTCCACAAGTGGCGCATGATAATATGACGTTGATGTCGTACTTCTCGCTTGCAATGAGTGCAATGATAGTATAACCTCTCCGTAAGCCACTTTGTGCTCCCGGGCATTGGTGCACCATCGGATGAGCTTCCACTCATCCCTTCCATCTACAATTATAAAATCACAACATAAGTTGCAAGGAAATATATTAACAGTTATAAAATAGCATCTATGAGCTTCTTTTTTAACTTAGAACATAAAGTGTCTTAAAGCATCGCTATATAGCGATGTTTTTAATTAAAAACATCACTATATAGCGATGCTGTGGGTCAAAACTGAAACCTGACGCGATGCACAGTGCTTTCTTTAGCACTCTCTAATCTCTATTGTAAGCAAGGCAATCTCTCCTCCCACCTATTTCCGATGACCTCCCACTCTATTCTCCACTCCTCACCATTACTCACCCCTCTCCTAGCTCTTGTGCTGCCTCTCCACCCTTCTCCCTCTTTGGTTTCTTGAAAGGAAGTTTTTCAAGAGGTGAGTCTCTTTGAACAATGTAGGTAGGTTTTTTGTGAGATTTCATTTTGTGAGTGCTTCTCCTTGTATTGCTAAACTTGTGTACTAGTCTTCATGCTTGATTTCAAAGGATTGAAACAAAAAATGAGATTTCAAGAAAGAAAGAAGACTCACCTCTTCTAGTCTTTTTTGTATTTCTCTTCCTTCTCTTTCTCCTTGTCTCCTCAATCCAATCTTTATGAGAAGTTGATTTGGTAATCTCCTCCTTCCTCTAACATCTTATTTGAAAAATGGTATGTTTCCTCTCTTTTGTAGGGCCAGTCCACAAAACACCGAGCGGGATGTACTATTCCAGGTAAGTGCTTCCTCTTTTTTCCATTTGTTATTTTTGTTATTTACATTGGCCTGCAGCTAGTGCCTTAAGCACTAGCTGCAATGATGGGCGTAGGAACCCTCTCTTCCCCTCTCTTCCCTCTTCTTTCCCTCTTCTCTCCTCTTCTTTCCCTCCTTTCCTTCTTCTTCTCCTTCAATCTTTCAATCTCTTTCCCCCTCTTTTTCTCTCTTTCCTTTCCCTCTTCTTCTCTCTTTCCCCCTTCTCTTATGCTCATGCATAAGCATAAGCATGAGCATATGTCTCCTTCTCTTGCATAAGCATAAGCATAAGCATAAGAGAAGGAGACATATGCTCATGCTTATGCTTATGCATGAGCATAAGAGAAGGAGACATATGCTCATGCTTCTCTTTTCCTCTTCTTCTCTCTTCTCTTCTTTGCCCCCCTCTTTTCCCTCTTCTTCTCTCTTTCTTTCCCTCTTTCCCCTTTTCCAATCTCTCTTTCCTTTCCCTCTTCTTCTCTCTTCTCCTCTTTCCCCCCCTCTTTCCCCTCTTTCATGCTCATGCTCTTATGCTCATGCATAAGCATAAGAATGAGCATATGTCTCCTTCTCTTATGATTATGCTTATGCATAAGACTCCTCTTATGCATAAGCATAAGCATGCTCATGCTTATGCTTATGCATAAGAGGAGTCTTATGCATAAGCATAGAGCATGCTTATGCTTATGCATAAGAGGAGTCTTATGATTATGCTTATGCATAAGAGGAGTCTTATGCATAAGAATAAGCATAAGCATAAGAGAAGGAGACATATGCTCATGCTTATGCTTATGCATGAGCATAAGAGAAGGAGACATATGCTCATGCATAAGCATGAGCATATGTCTCTTTTTCCCTCTTTACTTTCCCTCTTCTTCTCTCTTTCTTTCCCTCTTTCCCCTTTTCCAATCTTTCTTTCCTTTCCGTCTTCTTCTCTCTTCTCGTCTTTCCCCCCCTCTTTTCCCTCTTTCATGCTCATGTTCTTATGCTCATGCATAAGCATAAGCATGAGCATATGTCTCCTTCTCTGATGCTCATGCTTATGCTTATGCATAGGACTCCTCTTATGCATAAGCATAAGCATGAACATAAGAGAAGGAGACATATGCTCATGCTTATGCTCCTCTTATGCATAAGCATAAGCATGAGCATAAGAGAAGGAGACATATGCTCATGCATGCATAAGCATGAGCATATGTCTCTTTTTCCTTCTTTAGTTTCCCTCTTCTTCTCTCTTTCTTTCCCTACTTCCCCTTTTCCAATCTCTCTTTCCTTTCCCTCTTCTTCTCTCTTCTCGTCTTTCCCCCCCTCTTTTCCCTCTTTCATGCTCATGTTCTTATGCTCATGCTCTTATGCTCATGCATAAGCATAAGCATGAGCATATGTCTCCTTCTCTTATGCTTATGCATAAGACTCTTATGCTTATGCTTAAGCATAAGAGTCTTATGCATAAGCATAAGAGAAGGAGACATATGCTCATGCATAAGCATGAGCATAAGCATAAGCATAAGAGTCTTATGCATAAGCATAAGAGAAGGAGACATATGCTCATGCTTATGCTTATGCATGAGCATAAGAGAAGGAGACATATGCTCATGCATAATAAGCATGAGCATATGTCTCTTTTTCCCTCTTTACTTTCCCTCTTCTTCTCTCTTTCTTTCCCTCTTTCCCCTTTTCCAATCTCTCTTTCCTTTCCCTCTTCTTCTCTCTTCTCATCTTTCCCCCCCTCTTTTCCCTCTTTCATGCTCATGTTCTTATGCTCATGCATAAGCATAAGCATGAGCATATGTCTCTTTTCTTTCCCTCTTTTCCTTCTTTCCCCCTTTTCCTTCTTTCCCTCTTTCCCCCTCTTTCCCTCTCTTTTCCCCTCTCTTTCCCCTTTCCCCCCCTCTTTCCCATCTTCTTCTCTCTTTCCCCTCTTCTTTCCCTCCTTTTCTTCTCCTTCTCCTTCTCCTTCAATTTCTTTCCCCCTCTTTTTCCCTCTTTCCTTTCCCTCTTCTTCTCTCTTTCTTTCCCTCTTTCCCCTTTTCCAATCTCTCTTTCCTTTCCCTCTTCTTCTCTCTTCTCCTCTTTTCCGCCCTCTTTCCCCTTCTCTTTTCCTCGTCTTCTCCTCTTTTCCCTCCTCTTTTCCCTCCTCTTCTCCTTTTTTCCCTCCTCTTTTCCTCTTCTTCCTCTTCTTTCCCTCTTCTTCCTCTTCTTTCCCTCTTCTTTCCCTCTTTCCTTTCCCTCTTTCCTTTCCCTCTTCTTCTCTCTTTCCCCTCTTCCAATCTCTTTTCCTTTCCCTCTTCTTTCTCTTTTCCCTCTTCTCTCCTCTTCTTTCCCTCTTCTTTCCCTCTTCTTCTCTCTTCTTTCCCTCTTTCCTTTCCCTCTTCTTCTCTCTTTTCCCTCTTCCAATCTCATTTGCTTTCCCTCTTCTTCCTCTTTTTCTCCCTCTTTTCCTTTCTGTCTTCTTCCCTCTTTCCCCTCTTTTATGCTCATGCTCTTATGCTCTTATGCTTATGCATAATCTCTTTTCCTTCCTCTTTTCCTTTCCCTCTTCTTCTCTCTTTCCCCTCTTCCAATCTCTTTTCTTTCCCTCTTCTTCCTCTTTTCCTTTGCCTATGCCTATGTCTATGCCTATGCTTATGTTTGTTTTTTGTTTTTTGTTTTCGTGTTTGTGTCTATGTTAGACATGGGATCACGTCGCACATCCGACGAGTACGGACAGCCTCACAGGAGGAGACATCACGATCTATATGCTCCAGAGGACTTTGATTCCTCTCAGGTGACACCTGAGGGGACTACCCTTGGTTCGACTCCTCTCGGACCTAGCATTACGACTACCCCTAGTCCGACTCCTCTCAGACGTAGCACTAAAACTACCCCTCGAGGAACTCCTTTGCTAGCTGCACATGGCTTTGTCGGGAGTCCTGATGAGTTTGTGGTGCAGATGAGCGATGAGAAGGTAGCAAGATTCTTCTCTCTGCTATCTTAGAGGACCTTAGCAATTCCCTCCCCTACACCGATGGCTAGACCTACTACCCAACCGTCCCCTCATGCCCCTTCGATCGAGGGGTCATCACCTGTGCGTGCCTCTTATAAGGGAAGGAAGAGTAGGAGGGGCCGCTTATGTTGTGCTGACTCGAGCGATGTAGACGAGTCAGCACACTCACATCCCTACAGGTCTCCACTTGGTTCGGAGACACAGTATCAATAAGGTCCCTTGCCCTCTCCTACTCCCACTGCTACTCCTCGCTCCGGAAGCACTCACACAGCTTCCACTCCTTCTGACTCTACTACCATCAGTCCTCCTTACTCATCAGAGGATCTCTCCTATCAAATCACGGCTGTCGGAGAGATAATAAAAGATAGAAAGGGCAAAGCAGTGATGGCCACCATGAGGCGGTTGATGAGCCATCACTTTAAGAGTGGCATTGCTACCAATTGGTGATATCAAGATGACCAAAAGAAGCAGGCGGTCATCGATGAATTAAAACAAAAATACCCTAACACGCCAAATTGGGAGTTTAATGAGAATTATATGCGAGAGCACATGGGTTTGGTCTTGAAGCACTGTAGATCAACCTTGCGTACTTTCATCGCAAAGGGGATGGCTAAACCCAGCTGGGCAGACAAAGCTGATTGGAAGTTCTTCAAGAAGTAGAATAGGGACCATCCTGAAATGTTTGAGGGTCAGAGGAGGGCTGCGAAGAGATGGTTGGACATCGTAGGTACTTCGCACTTTGGTGCAAGCGAACGGTTGGCGTTCGAGGCAACCGTGGTAAGTCTACTTCTTCTCATTTAATGTATTGTTCTATTTGTTTTACAACATATTACATGCACTTTATTTAACTCTAACTCTCGTAAATTGGATCCATAGCAAGCTACAATGGGTCATCTTCCTACAGATGCAGAGACACGATGTGCATTTTGCATAGGAACAAAGCAGTGGTTTATTAAGCAAGAGGCAATGGGAGCGATGGTCGATTGGGCTGAGGTGGTTGCTCGCATGGTATAAGTCTACTTCTACTTGTAATCTCACTTTTTAAATTGTTTTATTCTTTAAGTTCCAATCTAATTTTCAATTTATATAGCAACGTTTATCAGCGTCGCTATATAGCGATGGTTCTTTTCTAACACTTTTAACGACTTTAATAACGATGTTTTTGCTCGTAAAAAAAAAATTTAAATGTAAAAAGTGTCGGTATTTTCGTTGGAAAAGGGCATATGCCTTGTAGTGTCTCTCTCATTCATTTATGAGCATTCATCTTGCTTTTTGGCCTGCCTGAAAGGTAGCCTTATTGATGAAACTCTCTTTGAGAAGTGAAATTAAGAATTTTCATTTCCAAAAATTCTTTCTCCACTACCAATCCAAATTTGGACATATTCCAATGCAACTAGACTCTAACTTCTACATAATCCTCCCCCCCCTCTCTCTCTCTCTCTCCCTTCTATCCTAGCTTGGTAGACTTTAAGATTGAAAGGATCAAAATCCTTCAAACACTTGCAGCACCCATGCCAGTACACAAACATTGCACTTCACATCTCCAGCTATGATTGACTAATTATTGAAAGAAAATAGTTGGGACAAAGATAAAAAAATAAAGGACATAGAACTCACATCTAGAAGCCAGATTGATAGTGGAATGTTGGTATAGAGTATTTAAAGCATAGTACTATTTGGTGCCAGCATATTTTCAAGCAAAGAGAAGTTGTAACATGTCAGCTTTCATTTATGAGGCAACTCACGAGCTTTCATTTTATAGGTACGATCCAAGTAGGTCTAATGAGAAGATAAAAATTGCCCAAAGCATTTGTCACTTGAGTAAATTATTATCTTTGCATTTATCCATCCTTGGATACGATGGTTGTCTCTTTTTGAAACATAAAAGAGTAAATATTACCTGGAACTTCTTTAGGGGCCGACGGGCCCCTCTAGTACATTTGACTTTTCTATATAACTTCAATTTTAAAGTAATAAATTGCCTTTGCATTTATTCATCCTTGGATATGATGGTTCTCTATTTTGCTTCACTCAATTGGACTTTATAATTTGATGGACATTTTCAAATTATACAGTAAGATTCTCCATAACATCGCATCTAAATTAGAAGAACTAATATATGATCTAACACAAATGCTCATTGAATGGGCCTTGCTTACCCAATTAAACCTCTACCTCCCAATAAGCAGTTAAACAAATATCACTATGGACATGCCCTCCCAAATGTGTCACCCTACTCCTCCACCTCTTCACAACCTGAGTGTGTCTCACACAATCTTTTCTCTCCTAGTCTTGAAGAGAGATCTTCACACAATTGTTCCTCCCATAATCTTGAGATCTTGACATATAAGAGCTCTTCAAATAGTCTTCATGACATACACAGTCTCCTCACATAGATCTTGAAAGATCTATGCTATAGCGTTACCTTGAGCTTGGTGGTGCAAGACTAGTTTTGGACATATTCAATGATAGCTAGAATAGATTTTCTATTCCCATCCCTCTCTCTCTACCCACAGGATTGGAATTGCATGTAGCTACCTGCATACAGTTATGATCCCAAGGATCGGTATCTCATTTCTCTTTATCTTAATGTGACGTACTCTTTCTCAATGTGAGAACAAAAGAAGATGAAAAATGAAGCAGATGAAGAAAAAGGACTATTAAGAATGTGATTAACCCTATACTTAAGAACACTAACCACAACTAACATGGCCATATACTCATGACATCCACCCACATTAGCAAAAAACCATTCCAACTCTCCATAGACCCTTACTTGGGCCAAAAAAAGAGAACTAAACATTTCTATAGAAATAAAATCTATGAGATAAAGGAACAAGTGAAGGGATTACTTTCATTATCATAAAGGCCCATCCCTATGGGGTTTATTGCTTATTATAGAAGCACCATTCAAAACAAAGGTAGCTACTCTTGTTTGGGGCTAGATGTAGAGCTCAGGGTCTTCGAGGTGTTTTTCTTGTCCTTCAAGGTCCTTGAGGTGGGTTTCGCAATGGGTATGTGCCCCTCCTATTTAATCATATATACTGTAAATCTTGAATCGCCATCTCTAGCACTCCTTTCAAGAATCTCCATGTCTTCAAGATCAATGTCAGTAGAACCTTTCAAAGTGGGAATGAGGTGTGCTCCTAGCAGAAGCATGATATCAACTGCATGCTTCATTATCTTGAAATATTGGTAGAGAAAAGACTCCAAGGACTTTGCCTATTCTTACTTTTGCTTGCCATGCGTTGATGTGAGTTTTTGGTAAGGAGAGTTTTAAGGTTGGCATTGGGAAGGAGGAGATGCTTGTGATGAGCAGCTTGAATGAGCTCTATTTAATGACATGTGACTAGTAATTAACTGCACTAAAAAAAATAAAAAAATACCTTGGGTATATAAAATCACATGCAAGCCCACGTGGCAAGAAGTTTCCATGCTGGCGATTGGTCATTAACTGGTAGTACCACCTAGATTACATTAAGGATCTCAAGGGCATCCACCACTCCTCATCATCATTGAGATCTATGATCATACTGAGTTTGGTTGTCCTAACTCCCAACATTCCTCATTTTGCATACCTGCCTTTGCTCAGGGGCCCATGAGTAGCCGGGTATACTAATGAGCAGCTCATAATTGAACATAACTTTTTTGCAACCGGACTGAATGTTGCTTCATAATCAATGCCATATGTCTGTGCATACCCCTTGACAACTAATCTTGCCTTGTATCTGTTCATAGAATATTCCTTCAACCTGTGGATTGGGTTTCTTTTTGTGAGTTTTGGGTGGCAATGGCAAATCAGACCTCAAAGTACCTCTAGGACTAAGGTACAAGAGCGAGCTCTTTTCTTTGTCAATCTCTCTCTTTGAATCTAATCTATGCTTGCGCAAAACTGTGTGTTTATCAAAATGTTACAAAGTAGAATATAACTTTTGCAAGTTTTTCATGTTGGGTACGGCGAACCATTGATAGGTTCTCGCTCTTTGAGAAGCTTTGTTAATCAAAATATCGAGTACAATAGCGAGCTCTTTGTTTTTTCAATCTCTCTTTTTGAGATTTAAGATGAAAGTGTTAAGTTGGATAATATTCTTTCAGTCTTTGGTAAACAAGAGTATATTTATAAAGATGTTGCAGAATGGAATGTAACTTTTGAAAGTTTTCTCTAGAAGCGTTGTTGATCATAATATTGAAGCGCAAGGTACGAGAATGATGTCATTGCTTTATCAATCTCTCTCGTTGATAATATTCTTAAGTTTTGAATAAGAAGATCGTGCTTATGCAAGACTAGAGTATAATGCATGCTCTTTGATATATCCATTGAGTTTTAGGTGTTCGAGTAAAAGTTTGGATACTAGTCTCAATGGTATGCATTGATAATCAGAACCCTCACTTATCAACCTCTTTCCTCTATATCTTCCATCGATGTTGCCAACAAGGTTACATTGGATGGCTCGTGGAAAAGACTGACTGTATCAAAAGGAAGTTGGGGGGATGAAATCAATAAAGGAAATATTGGTTCAACATGTATACATGCATAGAGAGCTTGTGTTGCGAGAGAATTATCCAACTTATCTTCCAAAACACAAGCCAAGTTGTAAATGACTTCATTGAAATTTTTTATTTCATAATCAAAGATTTTTCCTGAACCTCAATGTCTTTATTTTTATTTTTAGATACATATCCTTCATCTTATGAGCAGTGGCAGCCTACCGAATGCATTTTAGGATTCATGGATGTGTTACATGGGTCCATAGGAGAGTTGCAATATCAAGGTAGATCAACAGCACAATTAGCTCAGTCAGGAGTCTTTTTCTATGATCATTTTTACCAACTATTGGATAAAACCAACACCCATGGTGTGTTGAAGAAACTAGCTCTTCCAGCAAGGAATACCATTGATTGGCCAATTCCTCATGGTGCTGTAATAGAGTCATATAGAGCTAGGTTGTTTTCAAAAGTACAACGATCCTTACGGCCAGGGATTGCTAGTAGAATCAACAAAATAACTATTTGCATGCCAATAACAGTCTTTGTAGATCTTCTCTACAAATGGTGCTGAAAGAATTCCTAACTTCTTGGATTATGGTTGGGACATGATAACATCCAACCAAGTATATTGTGAGGTTTTGCACAACTCCATCAAACTTAAGTACATGATTGCCACTCAAAATCTCATATTAACATTTTACTATAAACGCAGTAGAATGATTGGGAACCAATTGGTTCCAATGGATCAAGATTTGAACTCTTTTGGTCCTAAGAATGAAGCACTGGATATCACCATTAATGAGAATGAAAATTTATTGAAAATTATATCACTCAGACAATGCTGCACACTCGCTCAATTATGCCACGACATTCAGGTGGAGACAGAGGGTAGTGTTGCAGAAAGATTCTCATTCATTCTGAATAACAAGAAGGTAAATAAAGAGTTGATGTGACGCAATGTTTTTTATTTATTATTGAATGAATCATTGATTTACACTACATGTTGACAAGTATTGGAGCGAAGGGAAAGGAGAATTCTCTGTAGAGATATCCCAAATGAAATTATTGAGATAATTAAAATTTCATGATTACAGGTATGAAATGACTATTTTCATAGTATACAATTGTGAGGCAATGGATAAACATTATACATTATATTGTCAAACAAACTGATGATTCTCAGACAATCAGTGCCTTTGAGGCAATGGTGGATGCTATGACTCGAAGACAACAATCAATGTTGTTCAGGTGATAGTGGATGATCTGATGAAGAAGGTTGACCAAGGAGCTTCTATTGTGCCTTTTCCTCATATACCACCTTCTCTTCCATGTTTTGATCTCACCTTCGCTCTAGTAGTTGAACCTTTCTAGGCTCATATTGTTGGAATCATAGAAGTTCTACTATAGTTTTGGCTCTAAAGTTATAGCCATAATCAACATTGTAACTATATTTTTAATTTTTTACAAAAAACAATGGAGAATCAGTCTCTTTGCTATTGTAACAATTTGTCATTCAAAGTTTGTAATAGATACATCCATATTCATGAATCAAGTCTCTCTCTCTCTCTCTCTCTCTCTCTCTCTCTCTCTCTCTCTCTCTCTCTCTCTCTCTCTATGAATTACAAACTAGAGTTTCGAATATAGATGAATTTCATTAAACGTCATTATGCATTACAAACTTCCAAGAGTACAATTTGCCTCAACTCAACCAGGAGGCTCTGAAGTTTATAGACGATTCTCAAGTCCAACATCATGGGGAATGGGCTCACAATTCTCAGGTCCAGGCTTAGTAATTTAAGGGGCTGGATGAGGGGCCTCATATCCAAGTTCATATCCAAGTTCAGTGGATTGTGGAGGCATCTAAGGTTGGGCCTCATGGTCCTTTAGTCTTGTCAAAGGGTCCCCATCCTACTCTAGAGTGAGGATGTGTATTGAAGGAGATCTACGATGGTCCTAGCTCTGAAGTTTAACACAAATTGATCATCATAGCTTTGTTTTGTCATTTGCAGAAACACAAACAGAACTTTAGTTTCAAGTTCTGTGTTATATTTATGCTATGTATAAATTTTAAATGCATTAATAATGGTACTTACGGGACCCACTGTACCTCGTAACAAATAAGCCTCCAAAATGTACTTGGTGTTTAAAAGGACCCTCCATCCGCAAGAGTGGGCATTGTACTCTTGTGGTGTCTATGAACCATCCAGTCGCTTGTAAGCATAAAATTATTCTAATTAATTTTAAAAACGTACTGAGAGGGCAAAGGATTTTATGTCTTACATCCAAGTGCAGTGGTTCAATTGCTCCCAACTTAGATGAATTTTTTTCGCAGAAATCGATTGCAAAAGATAGTCTCTTCAGACCACTGCAAGTTGCATATGTGAGTGTGAACAACTTTCTAGAAAATAGATAATTTATTATTTTAAAAAATTACGATGCATTCAAACATTCACTTACAGATCGATCTTTGGATGAGTATCTGTAATTGAATTGAAGTAGAAGAATCCTTTTGATGGCAGATGTAACAAGCTAAACTCCAATGTCGACTTCATTTGACAAATGTGGTAAAGATTAGCATTTGTGGATTGAAAATAATAATCTAGCTCCTTATGCAATGTACTTAGTAATCACTTACTTTGAATGGTAAGGGATGAAAGTAGGGTCATAGATTTGAAATTGCAATATGTGAACCACTTCACAAGCTAGTCCACTGGCTCCCTGGGTTCCCTCATTTTGAAGGAGATAGCTGGGTCCACAATATGAACCATACCTTGAATCTCCTCATGTAACTTTTTTTGGAGTAAGCTACAAATCAACAGAGGAATTTAGAATAGTGTTCAAAATAAGTGGTTGTCTAAATCAATATATAAAAAGAAAAACCTACCTAAGTCCTGCAAGGATAACTGTATCAGTAACTTGTCCTGCTGTGATTGCTTTGAGCAATCTTCTATTAGGATAAGCTCTTTGATTGACTCTGCATCTGCAAAACTTATCCTTACATCAAGTCCCAGTGTATGTAGATGCTCAAGAACATGTAGCTCTAGCTTTGCAGTATCTAAATTAGTGGATGAGGTATGAAGATGCTGGGTGTCCTTATATTTAATCCTTTGCACCTCCTCAAAGGCTATTTTTGCTCTTGTTTTTATTCCATGAGTCACTTGAGTGACTTCCTCTATAGCCACCTCATCTTGTTTTGGCATTCGAGCAGGTGGTATAAGCAAAATGTCTCTCATCTTCATGTCTGTCATATCTATAGCCTTCAAGAGTTTGTCGTATCTCCATCTCACCATCTTTAAAGTGGTGATATCTTTTGCCATGATTATCACCCTATGGCTGTGGGTTGCAAGAAGAAATGTATCTTGGAAAAACTCTATGAAAAAGTCATCAACAACTACCTGCAATGCCCAAATAGTTGTTCTTTGCCATCCGTATCCAAGGCCCAAAAAATTCATACATCACAAACTTCCCTAACAAGCCTTTGAAAGGAACCTTGGGAATGTACATGGCTTTTTGGGCCCTTCTTGTGTCCATTATAGTATTGACCATCTGTGTAAATCTTCTCTTTTTTGCTTGTTGGAGAAGATGCATTTGGCTTTCCTTTTCTTGGGTGTGAATCCCGTCCTCTAGATGTTGGCAATTTTGCTATCGGGGGACCCCTGTTTGTCTTCCTGGCAATAGCCTTCATCCTTGCCATTGCAATTTATGATAAACTACACCTGAGATCACAAAACATGTCCTAAGTCCTCTCTCTCTCTCTCTCTCTCTCTCTCCCTCTCTCTCTCTCTATCTCTATCCTCTGATGCAACTATCCCCTCTATGTACTTATATCCCCTCTATCCTCTGATGCAACTATTGATGGATAGCATGGAGTAAACTCTGCAATCAGTCTAGTAGTATTAATCTATCAAGGTCAACACGCTTGGGCCAAATGACAAATACTTGGGCACTTATGGATTCTAGATTGAAGCTGCTAAGGCTTCCTTAGCATCCCCACCCCCAGCAATTCTATCCTGCTACTTGTTTTGGGGTTTCATGGAATAAGATGATTTGCATCTATCCTTGTTTGTCTATCTCTCCCTCAGTTGAATAGGATAAAGAAGGGGGAGAGAGAGAAAAACAAAGTCAACTAATTTAAAGTCTCCATACTTAAGAGAGAAGCCAATGAATAAAATGCCACTTGAGCAAATCATTTTTATTCAAACTACTTTATTCAAATTTGATAGTTTGGAGATGTCAAAGTTGAGCAAATAAAATGCCAAAAGTCTCCATACTTAAGAGAGAAGCCAACAAATAAAATGCCAAAAGTCTCCATACTTAAGAGAGAAGCCAATGAATAAAAATGCTGCAATCACAGAAAATATTAAGTTAGAATTTTGTAAATCATGTTTGAAAGTACAAACTATGCATAAAAATAAATTAATTCAACTTACCATGTAGTGTGTTATATTGCAGCTTGACCAGGCTTGTTTCATGGATTTTTCAAAAGTTTTTAGCTCCTCTTCTAATGCACGATGGTCACTCTTGGTCCATGTCATTTTGTCACAAAGTTTGAAAAGCTTGTCTAAGGATTTCCATACCTCTACTTTAACATTTCGAGCAAGACCATTTGCCATATCATCTTTAATGCATTATGCACATGTTCCAAACTCCGTATCTCACCTTGGAAACATATCTTCATCATCTACCAACTTTTCCCTTCTTTTTGTGGTTCTGATAAAAATGTTCTTGCTTTGACTCCACCAATTGACGGTTTGATAGGAACATCTTTTCCATTTGAGGACTTCTTGATATCTGTTATGATATGTGTGAAGAGAGTGGGAGAGAAGTAAGGAGTCTCACTTGCAGCTTTCTCACATACACAATGGGGGAATACACACAAAGGTGGAGGCTGAAAACAGTTTTTCTCTTCTTAGTTGTGAAAGCCAAAAGATCTCTCTCTAAGTACAAAAGGAATAGGTGAACCCTATATGTGGGTCTCAAACCAAACTCAACTAACCTAGGTGGCATACTAACTGAGCCACTAACTAGAGTACATATAGATAGCTGTCATCCAGCTATTATTCATGGGCGATGTACCAACCACATCTGCAACTAACAAGTCGGTGACATAAATGCACAATGGTCACCCTGGCATATCACAAGTGGAGCTCGATATCTCAACACTCCCCCTTGAGCTTAATCCCAATTCCTGCACACCAAGCAGGTCTTTGAACTTGCACAGCTTCTCTATGCCCAATGCCTTTATGAATATGTCAGCTACCTGATACTTTGTGTTGACATAAACTAGATAATAAAACCTACTAGAACCTTCTCCCACACATAGTGATAATGCACCTCAATGTGCTTTGTTCTAGCATGATAGACTGGGTTATTTGCCAAGTGTAACATGCTCATGTTGTCACAATAAATGACAACTGGCCCATCTATAGACTGATGCATATCATAAAGTAGCTTACCTAGCCAAGCTACCTCACATGCAGCCATTGCTGCACCCCTGTACTTAGCCTCTGTGCTCGACAAGGCAACTGTAGGTTATTTCTTGCTGCTCCAAGTGACTGCAGCACTCCCAAAAGAGAACACATATACACTGGTAGATCGTCTATCAGAAATACTACCAGCCCAATCAGCATCAGTGTATCCATGCAACTGTATCTCAACCCTAGTCTCATAAAATCGTCCATGCTACAATGTGGACTTCACATACCTCAGTATGCGTCTAGCTGCATCCAAATGCGCTTTCCTTGGAGCTTGCATCAACTGACTTACCAACCCAATAGCACAGCTCAAATCTGGCCTGGTACTAGTCATATAAATCAAACTTCCGACTATGCGTCTGTACATAGTAGGGTCTTCCAAAAGCTCACATGCATCTACACTCAACTTCACCTTCTGCTCCAAAGGAACTGAAATAGGATTATAGCCTATCATCCCATATTTGGAAAGCATGTCCAATCCATACTGCCTCTACAAGAGCAATATCCCACTTGTGGATCTAATCACCTCAATGCCCAAGAAGTAACGCAGCTCTCCCAAATCCTTCATCTCAAACTTCTGCTTCAATAGCATTTTTACATGAAGGATATCTTCATCACTATCACCTGTGATGATCAAATCATCAACATAAATGACTAGCAGCATAATGCCTTTCTTTGTTTTTCTCACATAAAGTGAGAAATTCGCCTTGGAAATCTGAAAGCCAATAGTGACAAGATACTGTCCTATCTTGTCAGACCATGATTTGGGTGCTTTGCTTCAAGCCATACAAGGCTTTTTTCAACCTGTAAACAAACTCAGGATGAACAGCATGAACATAACCTGGTGGCTACTCCATATAGACCTCTTCTTGCAAATCACCATGCAAGAAAGCATTCTTTACATCCATCTACTGTAAAGACCATCCCTTTGATGCAACCATAGCAATGACTGCTCTTACGGTTGCCATCCTTGCAACTAGACTAAATGTTTCTTCATAATCGATGCCATATGTCTGTGCATACCCCTTGAAACCTAATCTTGCCTTGTATCTATTCACATAACCATCTGCATTGTGCTTCACCTTATAAACCCACTTGCAGCCAATTGCATTCTTATCTTTAGGCAAAGGCACCAATTCCCATGTAGCATTTACTTCCAAGGCAGCCATTTCTTCATCCATGGCTTTCTCCCATTTTTCTTTTCCCATGGCTTGCTCAAAAGAAGTGGGTTCTGGTTAATGTATCACTTTGACCATATAGGCATAGTGAATGGCTGTAAATCCATCATATTTCAACCTATCCATATGATACCTAGCTCTGGTAGACCTGTACAAAATATAATCACTACCAGGCGCTCTCAAACGTCCCTTGTCTTCCTCACTCTAGGTGTAACAATAGAAGATATACCCAACTCATTATCAAGGCTCTATTCTGAGCCACTAGATTCACCATCCACATAAGAGTGACCTATATTCACATCAAACATGGGCTGATCTACTTTCTCTTTTCCTTTTTGTGATACTTGCACACCACTATTTGCATTGCTTTGAGGAGATCCTCCTTATCTCAATCTGCCTGTCCATGGCGAAGTATGTGAACCATTGCTAGAGGACACTACAAGTCCACTAATATTTTGTGATTACTGCTGTGAATTCTGTGTAGCATTACCATTTTGTGCATCTACATCATCAATCACATTTTTGTGTTTATACCTACTGCTCATCTCATAAAAAACAACATCTCTGCGTACTGTAAACTTACGAGTAGAAGGGTTATAGCATCTATACCCTTTTTCTTACAGAGAATAACCAATAAAGATGCACTTCTCAGCTTTTGGATCCAACTTGGATCTCAACTCACCTGGCACATGAACATAGGCAATGCAACCAAAAACTTTCAAATGAGAAATATATGGTTTCCTACCAGTATACCTCTCCTTTGGTGTCATGCATGTATTGCTACAGTGGGAGTCCTGTTCATTATGTAGATTGCTGTAGCAACTACTTCAACCCAATAATAATCTCGCAGGTCTTTTTCGTTGAGCATGGCACGAGATACCTCTCCAATATGCCTCTTTTTCCTTTCTACAAGTCCATTTTGCTGTGGGGTATGACTGCATGAATATTGCTGCTTTATGCCATGCTCCTCCAGGAACCTTGTAAACTCATTTGAGAGGTACTCTCCCCCTCCATCTGACCTTAGGCATTTTATTTGCAGGCCTATTTCTTTCTCAACCATAGTTTTAAAAGCTTTGAAATGCCCAAACACTTCACTTTTATTTTTCATAAAATACACCCAAACTTTTATGCTGTAGTCATCAATGAAAGTGACAAAATAATGATAGCCTCCAATAGATGCAGCTTTAGTACTCCACACATTAGAGTGGATTAATTCCAATGGCCTCTTACTCTCTTGAACATGTCTAGGAAATGATTTCCTTGCATGTTTTCCAAATTGACAGGCTTCATATACCTTATGCATTTCTGCAACCTTGAACTTAGGCAATCCTACAACAATATTTTGGGCCTACATTAATTGAAGTCGCTGTACATTAACATGACCAATGCATTTATGCCAGATGTCAATATCTGCAATTACACCGGTCCCATGTGCAAACATTGCTGCACTCAATTCAGGCATGTCCAGTTCCAACGTAAACATCGTGCCCTTCTTCTTCCCTTTTGCTATCAAGTGACCTTTATTTTTCATATCCTCAACAAAGCATCCATGAGGATTAAATCTGACCTGCAAGCCCTGCTCAACCATTTGACCAATAGAAACTAGGTTCTTGGTGATATTCGGGACATGAAATACATCAGACAGGTAGTTCTTTTTCCCATCCTACATAGACAAAGAAATTTTACCAATCTGCACAATAGGATGTGCAGTATCATCACGAGTCTCCACAAATCCTAGTCTTTCCATTTTCCTTGCATCCTGCAGCATGACCTGTCATGTGGTTTGATGCACCTGAGTCAACATGCCACACATCATTGCTTTCTTCTGCACTTGTCACAGAATTGGTCATGTGCTGCACCATAAACAAATGCTCATTTTTGTCATCACCCTATCTACTAGAGGATGCATAATTGCCTTGCTGCAATTTTTCAATCATGATGTCATTCTACTTTTTATAGCAGTCTATAACCATATGACCCATTTTACCACTGTAGTAGCATTCAACATTGCTGTTTCCATTTTGGCCTCTCTACCATCCACCACAACCTCTTTGGCTCCCCCTACCTCTAAGGTTACCACGTCCTCCTCCATAGGATTGGTTTTCTTGAATTTGTTGCATATTCTAATTTCTGCCACGGCCTCTAGATCGGCCTGCTCTACCTCTGCCTCTACCTCTGGCAGCATTTGAGTAGAAGATAGTTTCTTTTGAAGTTCCTCCTGAAGAAGATGCACCACCATGTTGAGATATGGTGCCACGAGCACATAGATTAAAGGTTAAGGTATGGTATAGGAAAGAATTAAAGTAGCCACCCTAGGATGTGGACTACATGATGTGGAGATGTGGATTGAGGATGTCCACAAGGAGAGATGTGGATGAGAGGATCCCACATGGTTGACTATTCTAAAGGCTCTCTCTATATAAGAACTCTATCATGTATTGTTGAACATACATTGCAAGAGATATAGATTTGCTATCTCCCTCTCATGTCTTATTTAGTGTGCTTTGAGCCTCCTTAGTTCTTCTGCTAATCTTGTGTGCACTAGGTTTAGCACAATCTTACATTCTTTCTCATGGTATCAGAGCATAGGTTTAGCTCTCCTAGTTTCGAGAGAAATCCAACTTCTTGAGAGAATTCCATTCATTGCACTTCTTCTTGAGAGATCTTGGAGAAGGAGATTATTGAGAGTGTGAGGAATGTTCTAGAGAGATTATATCTCTCTATCCTAGTCTATGATTGGCCCAGTGAGCAATCCTCCCACAATTCAAAGCGCCAACCGAACAAGTAGTATAGCTGAATACGACTCTACCTAAGGCTTCAGATCAAGAGACCTATCCTAAATCTCACTAGCTATGCACAGCCAATGGCCGACTGCCAAGATTGCAATTTCCTTTTTGGTGGCATCGATAGCCAATGGAAGCACTCCTGTAGCCTCTTATTCAAGATTCAGAATCAAACAACTCAGGCAAGGAACCCCTCTTGTAGATAGGAGAGTACTCACGCTCCCCCTTTGACTCTCAAACCTTGTGCTGTCATGCAGACTCAAACCGTAGCTCATTGATTGCAAGCTCTCCTCCTTGATGAGTATCGGCGGTGCCATTCGTCCCAGGTAGGCCTTCATTATCTTCCTGTAATTTGACAGGCAACCTTTGCAAACTCAACCCAGCCCGCTGCCTAGACTCAACGAGCTTCTGCCAACGACCTCCAGCTTGGATCTGCAGCGGCTCCTTCTGCCAGTACGCAATGTCCACAGCCCTCAATAGCCACTGGTAGTGCTTCTCCATGGCCTCCATCTCCACCACAACCAACAACGAACTGCGCCAATGCCAAGCAATGCCAATGGAATCCGACGACGACTAGCAGCTGCTCCAATATCAAAAACCTACACAAGCAAGTAGCATGGGCAGCGAGGTGTTAGAAGAAGCTGAAGCACGAGGAGGAAGCACTTGTTGTCGCCACCCCAATATCTCTGCAAAGATTTTGATCTCTAAGGTGTAGATCTTAGGGTTAGGCTAAGGTTACCATGGTTAATAAATTGACACATGGTAGATAAGCCACTTAGGTCCCAAAAGACCTTATGGTTAGTTAAATGCCACATCCACCTAAGCATAGTGCCATACAAGCATATTTGTGTAAACAGCATATGAACCTATGTGCCACATCATCAATTGCCTCCCTTCTTGATCAAAACTTTGACAAGCCGTAACTTGCAATCCAGGAGGAATTTGCACACGCTCTGAAAAGAAAAAGTGATCGTTTTTCCAAGCTCTATGCACCTGTCAAATCAAAATCATTATATGCAATTAGACACTGCCAATATTGAAAGAAATCAATTGGTAAGACCTTTGCAACAAATTAAAAAGCAACGCATGAATGCAAAAAGCATGCCGAAAGCACAAATGTATGAGATGACCATAGCCGGAAACATGGCATCCACACATAAAGCATTAAGGCACATGGAAGAACAAAGCAACATGCATCAAGCTACATCAAGTAAAGATGCAAATGCCATCGACTTGAAGCATTGAAAAGCAAAAAGCCTTGCCAACCTTGCCTATGTTTTGTCATCAAGCCTGACCACCTGAGAGTAGCTATGAAAACACCCATGGGAGGTATTGACATGTAGAAACCACACTTAACCACCTTAAGTAGTAATGCATGCACTAAGTGGAGGTGATGGAATGTAACTCACATATGACCACCTTGTAGTAGCCAAAGGATCATGGCACCAAGGGGAGGTGTTGAGATATGGTGCCATGAGCACATAGATTAAAGGCTAAGGTATGGTATAGGAAAGAATTAAAGTAGCCACCCTAGGATGTGGACTACATGATGTGGAGATGTGGATTGAGGATATCCACAAGGAGAGATGTGGATGAGAGGATCCCACATGGTTGACTATTCTAAAGGCTCTCTCTATATAAGAAGCCTATCATGTATTGTTGAACATACATTGCAAGAGATATAGATTTGCTATCTCCCTCTCATGTCTTATTTAGTGTGCTTTGAGCCTCCTTAGTTCTTCTGCTGATCTTGTGTGCACTAGGTTTAGCACGATCTTACATTCTTTCTCACACCATTTCTCTGCTCTTCAGAAATTAAAAGAGCAATCAACTACTCAAAATCAGAAAATTTTTCACGGACGGCAATGGATGTCCGAAATTGTGCATAATCCTTTCCAAGACCATTCAAGGTCACAAAAACAAAATCATCATCTTGCACTGGTGACCCCAATCGAAGCAAGTGCATCTGCAATCTTCTTCACCTTCATGTGGTAGCCATTGATGCTCATATTTTCTCTCTACACATTATGCAACTCGTGCTTGAGCTGCATTTTCCTGGCTTGTGTATTTGTGCTATACATTTTTGTCAGAGTATCCCACGCCTCCTTCGGCGTGCTTGCATCCTGAATATGCACAATAGAATCTGAAATACTGATAAATAGCCAATACATAACTTTTTGGGCTCTCTCATGCCTGCCTTTAAATGCTTGCAAGTCCTATTGATTGGGAACATTAGGAATAACTGGTTCTTGTTTAGCTCCAGTTATGAACTCCCAATAGCCTTTTCCCTTAAGGAAATTTGTCATTCTAAACTTCCATGCTTGGAAGTTGTTCTTGTCAAGCTTTTCAGTGACTATCTATGAAGACTATCTATGAAAGAGCATTAGACACCATTACAAAACACTGCAAAAATATTCTCACTGCAAAAAACACAACTTCTGTCTCACAAGGGCAAATTTGCAAAACTTACGAAAGTGGTATTTGACCACACAGTCACTTCCTAGTGATGATTTTGCATCAAGCAATAAGAATGATTCTGTCACTCCCAATATCTCAGCGCATAGGCATATGATGCAATTTCTGCGGTAACTTTTCACTGACCTGTGGAACAATGGTTGTACAGCAAAAACAGGGCACTTTTTTGAGTGCCTGCGGAAAGCTTCTGCCACCAAAATGGGCCTCTTGCCACACCGCGAAGGGCGTCCCAATTTGAGACAATGCACTCTTACACTTTCCAGCTATGCTACCTCCAAAGATTTTCTCCCAAAGTAAACAAAGGAAAGCAACACTGATCCTCTTACCAAGACACCGCGAACTTGGTTTGCTTTCTTGAGCTCCTTATCATGAACCGAGCTCTGATACCATGTGAAGAGAGTGGGAGAGAAGTAAGGAGTCTCACTTGTAGCTTTCTCACATACACAATGGGGGAATACACACAAAGGTGGAGGCTGAAAACAATTTTCCTCTTCTTAGTTGTGAAAGCCAAAAGAACTCTCTCTAAGTACAAAAGGAATAGGTGAACCCTATATGTGGGTCTCAAACCAAACTCAGCTAACCTAGGTGGCATACTAACTGAGCCACTAACTAGAGGACATAAAGATAGCTGTCATCCAACTATTATTCATTAGCGGTGTACGAACCACATTTGCAGCTAACAAGTCGGTGACATAAATGCACAACGGTCACCTTGGCATATCACGAGTTTCCTCCATGGAGACCCATGTCCAATAATACTTTTTCTAATGTAGCAATTGCTTTCTTCCTTCTTTTTTTGGGTTGAAGCTTCCAAGAAAATACAATGTACAAAAAGACCAACTTTTCGATGATTCTACATAAAGCATGCAATGTGCATATATGTACATTACACAAAGGAATATCAAGAACTGCTTTGAATTCAGGATCAACCTTGTCCCTATTAGGAGCTTTTCTCCACCATTTAGGATCCATGACTTGGGTTGGCTCCTTGCAGTAAAGGCATGTAGATTTTGAATTACCTCCTTTGCTTATGTTGAACATACATTTGAGGGTCTTGAGGTCCCCTGCCATATGCCAATCAACTTGGAAATCACCTTTGCCTTCAACATGAAGTTGCCCTCCTTGAACTTGGTTTTTGATGATTTTTGGTATTTTGATATGGTGAAACTGTTAGATATCAATGCTCCACTCTCGTATAACTATGCAGGAACCAGCTAACTCTACTTGTAAGCCCCCAATATGAGGAAAAGGCATTTGAGTAGCTCGGTTATCCAGTAGGTCCTGGTTTGGACACCAGATGGGGGCCATGTGTGGCCTGATGGCTGGACGACTTCAGATAGAGTTGGCACACTGCCCACTAGGCTACTGCACCGGTTCTATCGTGTGGTCGGTGGCCTATTTCGGGACTGACCCCCAGTCGATCATTTTGGGCGGACTGGGTCGGTCACCCAATTGGGTCTAATCGACTACTACTGGTGGCTATATAAGAGCAAGCCTGTGAAGCCCATTTCATCACTAGCTACAGCAACCCTGATTCCTTAGCATCCAGCCTCTATCCTCTACTGTTTCCAGCTCGCCATCGAAGCTTCTTTCACAAGAGCGCACGGTTGGGAGGCAGCGCCATCTATTGTATCAGTTCTATAGTAATCAAATTTTTTATTTTCCATACTATCTGCTTTTCTCTCTGGCATACGAGATCCTGTTATCTATTGAGCACAGACGTTGTATTGTTTTCTTACATGGTATCAGAGCTTGGGCTCTAGCAAGAAGATGTGACAGTGTGTTTCTGTTTGCGAGTAGATTGTGAGAGATGGCCCAGCCCACAAGACTGCGAATCCCACGATTTGGCGAAAGTGAAAAGTTGGACGGCACTAACTATTCACTCTAGAAGTTCAAGATGAAGACCATCCTAAGCGCATATGAGCTTTGGGATACTACTACTGGGGTGGACATGAAGCTGGAATCCAGCTAATGCAGCACAATAGATAGTACCAACTGCAGATGAGATTCTCGCATGGATAAGAAGAAATGCAGATGCACTGTGTTCTATTGTCTGCAGTGTAAGTGACTCCATCATGGCGTTAATTCAACATGTCACCACAGCGGACGAGGCATGGACGGTCTTGAAAAATCAATACGAGACCACGAATCAGATGCGGATTCAGAATCCAGAGACTCAACTCGTGAATGAGAAATTGTTTGAGTCTGAAGTGGTAGAGAAGTTCATCACCAGGATGAAGAATCTGCATGATCAGATGACTGCGATTGGCATCACCATCACAACGAGAATCTAGCATGAAGGTGCATACGGATTCTTCCACCAAAGTATGACAGTCTTGTTACGGCACTGAATATGCAGAACAGAAATCCGCCCCTCAACTTTGAGGATTCCAACGCGATGCTTCTGAAGGAGGAGATGCGTTAAAAGACGAGGACTGGAGAAGATTCGGCTTTCTATGCTGGATCAAAGAAAGGTAAGGGTAAGGACTCTAGTAACCCATCCTCTTTTGATGATAAAAAGAGAAAGAAGAAGATCAAGTGCTTCTATTGCAACAAGGTAGGGCACAAGCAAAATGAGTGCCAAAAGAAGATTGCAGATGAGAGTAAAGAAAGAGTCCAGCAACAACGCGCAGGCAGTACTAGTAGAGCTGTTCGTAGCTATTAAGGAGATTTGCACGAAGGCTTTCATGTACCTGCGGATGCTTGGATTATTGACAGTGGTGCATCGCACCACATGACCAGTGGGAAGGATTGGTATACCTCTCTACAACCGGTAGGGAATGACATCCTGGTAGCAGTTGGCAATGATGCAAAATGTCTAGCAAAAGGAAAAGGTACGATTGCTCTCAAGTCAGATGGAGTTGTAAAACAGTTGTCCGATGTTCTTTATGTGCTAGATATCAAGAGGAACTTGTTGTCCGTTTCTGTGATCACGGATCGGGACCTCAAAATTCAATTCGATAAGAATGTGCACAGATTTTGGATCTTCAAGGGAAGGTCATTGGTAAAGGTACACTGCGCAACAACATCTACGAACTCTCAGCTTTCAATGCTCGAGCCGATGTGAAGAACACTAAGCTGTGGCATGAGAGATTTGGTTATCTAAACCTTAGTTCTTTAAAGGAGATGTGTAAAAGTGGAATGATTGCAGACCTACCAGAAATTACAGATCTGCCCGATGTATGTGAAGCTTGCATGATGGGCAAGTAGCATCGGCAGCCATTTCCTAAAGAGGCCAGCAGGGCAAAGGCTCCTCTACAGCTCACAGAGACCTCTACGGAAAGATGGAGATGGAAGCTTTGGGTGGTTCCTACTACTTCATGACACTGATCGACAACTACAGTAGAAGGATATGGATATACTACCTAAAGACTAAAGATGAGGCTTTTAGCAAGTTCAAAGAATGGCATGTAATGGTCGAGAAAGAAACGGGGAGGAAAGTGAAGAAGTTGAGATCAGACAGAGGTGGAGAGTTCACATCAAGTGAATTCAAAAGTTACTGCAAAAGTCACGGGCTCAAAAGGGAGAAACCCCCGCCACATACATCACAGCAAAATGGAGTACCAGAATACAAGATGCGCATCATCTGCGAAATGGGCAGGAGTATGATGAAAGGGAAAGATTTTCCAAAGACTTTCTGGGCTGAAGCATGTAACACGATAGTTTACATTATGAATCGTAGCTACACGAAGGCTGTGAACGAGATGACTCCACTGCAGGCCTTTTCTGGTAAGAAACCTTCAGCTGTACATTTCAGAGTTTTTGGATGTGACTGTTTTGTGAATGTCCCTGATGCTAACAGGACCAAATGGGAACTGAAGAGCTAGAAGTGTATTTTCTTGGGCTACAGTGAAGAGGCGAAGGGTAACCATCTCTATAAACCTGTTACCAAGAAGGTAATAGTAAGTCACGATGTGGTCTTCTCAGCACAGGTACATGGTTTTGATTATTAGGATACTTTTGCTCCCACAACTCGACTAACCATAGTTCGCAGTGTTTTGGCTTTACCTGCCCAGGGAAGTTGGCTCGTGTTTCAGATGGATGTAAAATCTGCCTTTCTGAATGGAGATCTCAAGGAGGAGGTATACGTGGAACAACCGCCAGGTTTTGTGATCCCCGGTTCAGAAGGTAAAGTCTGTAAACTAAAGAAGGCACTTTACGGGCTGAAACAGGCCCCACGAGCGTGGTATCAACGGATTGATGCCTACTTTCTGCAAAATGGGTTCAGGAGGAGGCCATCTGATGCAAATTTGTATATCTTCAGAGAAGGAGGCAAGTGTATGATCATGGTCCTTTATGTGGACGACCTTGTCATAACAGGGAACCATGAAGAGAAGATCTTGCAGACAAAGCATTTGCTAGGAAGAGAGTTTGAAATGACAGACCTCAGACTGATACATTTCTGTTTGGGGATTGAAGTTTTGCAAGAGCCAAAACAGATCTTCATTTCACAGCTGAAGTATGCTAGAGAGATACTGAAGGCATTTGGCATGGCTGAGTGCAAGACAGTTGGTACCCCTATGGAGGTTAACGTGAAGCTCAAAAAACAAGGATTCATCACCACTAGTGCACAAAGTGAAGTATAGAAGTCTTGTGGGTAGTTTGATTTACTTGTGCAACACACGGCCAGACATCAGTTTTGCGACTAGTGTACTAAGAAGGTTTTCCAATAAGCCCCGGGGAACCATTTGAGGGCAGGGATGCGGGTGCTGAAATACATCAAAGGCACACTTGATTATGGCATCACCTATACCAAGGGCAACATCTTGATCGGATTCTGTGACTCTATACATCTTTGTGCCTCTATCATGTCCTGCCAAAAGAAACCTACATCATGAGGTTGAGAAGTACCTTAAAGGATCATGAAAATCAATAGCTAGGGAAATTAATATTCACCATCTTTGACGACTTCAAGTAATACACCCACCACTAAAGCATGTCCACCTTGCAGCTATTTTCCTCCTTCTCCAAGTCTGTTTTTGTGAGGATGCCATCCAACATCATCTTTAGATAGAACAACAACATTACAAAGTTATTTGGGTATGCCATATATTCGCTGTAGGTGGATCGATGTACAAAGTTTGGATCGGTGTATAGAGTTTTGGGGCTAGATTTCATGATGGGCTCTTAGTTGTGTCTACACTGCACTTAAATAGGGAGAGAGTTCATTGAGCTCGACCTTATCAATCTTGAGTCTCATGTTAGTTTGGTAATCAAAATCTTTGAGTGCATTGAACCTGACCTTTACATTCTTTAGTCTCATCCTAGTTTCTAATCGAAATCTTTCATCTCACATGGACAGCAGGAGATCAGTGATAGGTTACTGTTTCTCACTTGGATCTGGAGCTGTGTCATGGGTCAGCAAGAAGCAACCCACAGTTGCTCTTTCTTCTATCGAGGCTGAGTACAAAAATCAGCATGTTTTGCTTCTTGTAAGGCAGTGTGGTTGAGGAGAATTTTAGGGGACATGGGTGCAGTGCTGCAGAACAAGCCTACACAGTTATCATGTGACAATCAGAGTTGCATGGCGATTGCAAAGAACCCTGTGTTCCATGCTCGCACAAAACACATTGAGATTCAATATCACTTTGTACGCGAGCTCATCATGGATGGAGAGGTCGACTTGGTGTACTGTCCAACTACAGAGAATGCTGCGGACATCTTCACGAAGGCTCTTGGAAGAGACTTGCTGGACGGGCATCTTCATTGACTTGGCATTGGGCCGAAAAAGTAAGTTCACTTGCGGGTGGACATTGAGGGGGGGTGTTAGATATCAATGCTCCACTCTCGTGTAACTATGCGGGAACCATCTAACTCTACTTGTAAGCCCCCCATATGAGGAGAAGGCATTTGAGTAGCTCGGTTATCCGGTAGGTCTTGGTTTGGACACCAGATGGGGGCCATGTGTGGCCTGATGGCTGGACGACTTCAGATAGAGTTGGCACACTACCCACTAGGCTACATGCAAGTGTGGGAAGGCATCCCATGACTGACTGCACTGAGGGTAGACGGAGCATTTCCCGAGACAGCCCACTCTCGGGTTGCGGGGCCTGTTTTGAGCCCCAGATGATCCTGGATGGCTGTGGGCCGAATAGGGACAGTAGGTTAGTTGCTCTATTTCGCACACCGGTTCTATTGTGTGGTCGGTGGCCTATTTTGAGACCGACCCCCAGTCGACTGTTTTGGGCGGATTGGGTCGGTCACCCAATTGGGTCTACTCGACTACTAGTGGTGGCTATATAAGAGCAAGCCTGTGAAGCCCATTTCATCACTGGCTACAGCAACCCTGATTGTCCTCTATTGTTTCTAGCTCGCCATCGAAGCTTCTTTCACAGGAGCGCACGGTTGGGAGGCAGCGCCATCTATTGTATCAGTTCTATAGTAATCAAATTTTTGATTCTCCATACTATCTGCTTTTCTCTCTTGTATACGAGATCCTGTTATCTGCTGAGCATAGACGTTGTATTGTTTTCTTACAAAAACATCCAAAACAAGGTTTGGTGGTCCTCTGTCTTTACCTGCCATTAAGAAGAAACTATATTAAAGCATCTAGATATAATAAATGAAATCAAACAGCAATATATTTGAAAAATGAAAGTTGGCGCTTACCTCAAATGCTCCCAACCACCAAATATGCTTCTCAGATTGTACACTAAAATGGTTTGAGTTTTCTCTAGTGATTGATGTATCAAGTGCCCTATTCATAAGTGTGATGGTCACTCTTTCAATCTTTTTCTCTTTCACAATTTCACATTCATCCAACTTTATGACAAATATAAGCTGTCCCTGACACTCTTTAAATGTGATTCCGTAGAATTCAACCATTCTTTTTTGTAATTGTTCAAGATCAACAAAAATATTATTCCAAGGATTATACACATTGGTCCCCTTACTACCTTTAAATACATCCTCAATATGCAACTACTAACCAATAAAATCATCTACTTGTTGAGTGAAGCTCTTAAATTCCAAACTTCTGTAGGATTTGGAAGAAGCACATGTTTGGTCCTCTGATCTTTAAAAGTTGATGACACTGCTTTGAAAATAGAAGAATAATCTTTCCTGCTAACTCCACTCTCATCGAGAGCCTTCTGAATTAAGTTTACATCAACTTTATTGCTTTCCATGAACTATTGCACAACATTGCGTTTGATGGCTTTAAACTTCTTTTCCTCAATCATCCCTTTCGCAATAGTTGTTGAAAATAGACTATTGCAAAAGGGATGATTGAGGAAAATGTTGATCCCAAACAAGTGCATTTTGGTCTAAAATGCTTCAAACACAAATAGGCTAAAGGGCACACTATCGAGTTTGATGCTGTATATTATGAAATGCAATTACCTTTGGCATACTTATGAGCCATATAGCAAGCAAGTGTATGGAAAAAGAAACAATTCAAAATTGTAAATAGTGTTGGATTTATTAAAAGATATTTGCACATGGATAAGTTGCACTTTTTCAACTTCTTCCATTTTAGGGTGAATCTAGATACCAATACCAACAACTATCAATGTTTTAAGACCACCATGCAGTAGTCCCACTAGTTTGGATTCCAAAATTTCAATCCATTTTGGTTTTCAACAAATCAAAAAAAAGTTATGGAGCATGCTCTCAAATGGGTATGCATCACTTTAGCACAACATTGGAGTCGTGTTAACCCATGCCTAATGTTCTCATTTAGGTGTGTCCTTGGGTTGAGGAGAAGCTCACATAGTGTACTTTTGAATGATTACTTGGTTGTATGTATGTATAGAATAAAATTTTGATGTTTTTGAATAAGTTGCTATATTTTATAGTCTTCGGGATGCATGCTTCACATGCAACATAGCACTTGTAATGCTTTAACGGTCTCGTTCCAAATCCTTATTCATAATTTTTTGCTCTCATGTTCAATTTTGGAATGTGTACTACAACTTGAAGACAAAGTTTGCTCCGAATTTCGTTGACAATGCATAAGTTATGGGTCATGCAAGATACCTATATACAGAAAAGTCCTTGAAGAGTCGCCAAAAATGGCTACACCTAAGCAAACAATGACCCGGAATTAAAAGAACCCCTTACCTACGGATTGTTATAACCTATATACACCCCTTTTGTAAAATTTGCGATGATTAAAGTATCCCTTATGTATGAAAATTTTCACTATTTGAATTAAAAAACCCCTTATGTTCGTATATTTTTTATAACTCCATAAAAATATAAAGCCCTTTCCATTGATCGCACATGCTATCTTACATATTTCTTAGTGACCCCCCCGGTGGGGAGGTAGTTGTGTCGGCTTGCTGATGGTGGTACTGATAGGTAGAGTGATGCCTAGGATCCAAATGACATAGTGTGATGCAGGATGTGATCGAAACGAGATGGCCTTCCATGAGGTAGATGAGAGTGTATTGCCAGTCGACTGTAAATGCCACTTTTTTGCAAAATTTTCGAAAGCTTGGGATCCTCCCACGGCAGCCCCTAAATTAATCATCATGTCACAAATTAGCAATCGAGTGCCCTGCAATGGAGGAGATAGGAGAACGAGCCTTCTTTCAAGGCCAACTTCAACCAATACGATTATAGGTTCAAGCTTGCTTTGCATCTGTTGTAGGGATTTCTATCAAGGATGGGTGAGGACGAGCAAGCAGGCAAGTCGTGGGAATGATAGCTCTAGAATGGCACGACAGTGCTGAGCATGCTACCTAAGCATTGTTGATTGACGAGCATTAAGTGGGAACGTCCTCTGAACCAAGATGGAGTAGGGAAAGGGAGGGGGGACGGAGCAGGCCGTCAAGACATTTTATGAGGGGGAAAAGTGGAACCCCTATTTTCCTTCCGCCAAAAGCATGGGGAGTGCACCACGTGTGATATTCTAAATTCGGGCAGCTTCAATCGTTAAAAGAATGAATCGAATGGGTCAGATCTTCTTACGTGCGACCCCAGCCTTTGACGGTGCAAGAGATGCGACCAGATTTGACAGGGACATGGTCAGAAAGCGATGGGATGTGACAGGCGAAGGGCCGAAAAGCGACGGGGTCAAAGAAGACGAGGCCTGGTAGGGAGAGGGACGACATGCCGTCTTCTAAAACATTCCCTACAAAATTTGTCATCTTTTTCAATCTTCATCTCCATCTCCATCTACATCTGCATCTCCATCTCCATCTTCATCCAATGATATAGAAAAGTCTTTTGCCAATTTTAAAGTCTCCATTAAATCATCAAATCACAACTCGATTCATGTGGTTAGCCATATCTGTTGCACTATTCCTTGACCGATGCATGCTTGACAAATGAGGAAAGTCCAAAATTGAAGATATAATTGGTAACTTGAGAAGTCTATCAGTGAGTGGCGTTGATTCGATATTTGCATAATAGTTGCAAATTGTACTATTTTTTCTCTATGAACCTGATCATCAATAGGTTTGGCTACCATCATCAAAAGGTTTTGCAAATTCGTAGGTTTGGCTACCATCATTTGCTTGTTGGTGATGACTTATGGCCATAAAATCAAGGTGGCATATAATGGTGGGGAGGGCTGATGGGGCCACTATGTAAAAACTGCACATAGCACATGCAATCAAAGGGTATTAAAAGAACCCCCTACCTACGGATTTTTGTAACCCCTTTAACACCCCTTCTGTAAATTTTGAGATGATTAAAGTATCCCTTATGTATGAAAACTCACACTATTTGAATTAAAAAACCCGTTATGTTTGTATATTTTCTGTAACTCCATAAAAATATAAAACCTTTTCCATTGATCGCACATGTTATCTTACGTATTTCTTAGTGACCCCCCCCGGGTGGGAAGGCAGTTGTGTAGGCTTGCAGATGGTGGTACCGATCGATATGGTGATGCCCAACATCCGAATGACACAGTGTGATGTAGGATGTGATCAAAACAAGATGGCCTTCCATGACGTTGATGAGAGCGTATTGCCAGTCGACTGTAAATGCCACTTTTTTGCAAAATTTTCGAAAGCTTGGGATGTTCCCATGGGCAGCCCCTAAATTAATCATCGTGTCACAAATTGGCAATCGAGTACCCCGCGGTGGGTGAGATAGGAGAATGAGTCTCCTTTCAGGGCCAGCTTCAACCAATACGATTATAGGTTCAAACTTGATTTGCATCAGTTGTAGGGATTTCTATCAAGGATGGGTGAGGATGAGCGAGCAGGTAGGTCATGGGAACAATAGCTCTAGAATGGCATGACGGTGCTGAGCATGCTACCTGAGCATTGTTGATTGACGAGCATTGGGTGGGAACGTCCTAGTAGGGAAAGGGAGGGGGAACGGAGCGAGCGCGCGAGCCCATTTTATGACACGTGACAACGATTACCACTCGTGAAAAGAATGAATCGAACGTATCGGATGCGACCCGAGCCTTTGACGGTGCAAGAGATGCGACTAGATCTGACAGGGACGTGGTTGGAAGGCGACAGGATGCAACACGCGATGGGTCGGAAAGCGACCGGGTGAACGAAGACGAGGCCAGGGTGGCAACATGGAAAGTTTTGGTTTTGTCATATAGGGAGAGGCCGTCTTCTAAAACATTCCCTGCAAAATTCGTATCTTTTTCAATCTCCATCTCCATCTCCATCTTCATGTTCAAACTATGGAAGCTGCAGAGTGGCTATGGCTATGGCGATCGCGATCTCAATTGCTATTGCCAACCTCCCCAGTCTCTCCCGCCATCGCCGCTCTCGCATCTTCTCGACTCCCCCTTTCTTTCCTTTTCTCCACTCCCTCTCCCTGATGGATTTGCGCCTCCTTTCTAGGCCTCCCTGTACACGTTTCCTTCCTTCCTTCCCTCTCGATATTCTCGCTGCCGTGTTCGCCTTCACCGTTCACAATCTACGAATGCAGTGCGCAACCAATATCAAAGTCATACGATTATACGCAGGCCAATATACAATGGAGGCGGAGATCGATCACCTTCGGACAGCTGCTTGCTTTTACTGAGTTTTTTGCGTATTTCCCAACGGTCTGTGAATCCTCTTTGGTTCATCCATTGCGGCGCCTGTTTCACAATCAGGCTAGCTCCCATCGAGCCTTACATCTCCTCACAAGCAGCGCTTGGACCCTGCGTGCTGTCATGGGATCGCAAACCATGCTCTCGCCTTCTGTTAGTGGGAATTCAGGACCTGCACAGGCGCCTACTTTCTCCTCACTGACGCGGCAGCCATCTATTTACTCTGTCACGCTGGAGGAACTTCAGAATGCTAAGAAGGAGCCGGGGAAGAATTTTGGTAGCATGAATATGGACGATTTCTTGAAGAATATATGGACAGCCGAAGATAGCCAGGCTATGGTTTCTACGATGGCAAGCGGACCTTCTAGTGGGGAAGCAGCTCGGAGTGAGACTCTGGACACGCAGCCCAGCTTGCAACGTCAAAGCAACCTTTCCGGCCCACCAACGCTTAGCAGGAATAATGTAGACGAGGTCTGGAATGAGATTCATGAAAAGCATGAATCCAATTCGGCAGACAAGAAGCAGTTTCGGCAAGGTACTGTCGGTGAAATGACTCTCGAGGACTTTTTGGTAAGAGCAGGAGTCGTCAAGGAAGATGCAGATGCTGCCCAGGTGGCTGATATAAACGGTAGTGTTCCGATCTATCCTCCCATCTCACGGGGCGAGATTTCCAATTTGCATCAATCCCGTCTGGAGACTATGGCGGCTCAAAATCTCCAAGCAGACTGGATGAACTATGCTTCTCGCCAACAACAGCAGCAGTTGCTGCAACAAGCGGAGGCCGCGGCTGCCTTAGTGGCATCCAAAAGAGGCGGGGCGCTGATGTTACCAGGCAATTCGATGTATGATGGATTGCCGAATGGTGCGGGCTTTGGTCCAGGTAGTCTTGCGAGCGGTCTAGCATTATCCCCCGTTGTCTCACAGTTCTCCATGCATAGTAAGAAACGAGTTGCAGCTGAAGTTGTAGTCGAGAAAACCATGGAGAGAAGACAAAGGCGGATGATCAAGAATAGAGAGTCGGCCGCTAGATCTAGAGCTAGAAAACAGGTGACGACTCCGTATACTGTGTCACAAGGGCGGTGCACTTCACCGAGTGCGTAATTGATTCATTGTCTTTATGACTCCGTTCAATAAATACATGCATGTGGTGTTTCAGGCTTATACCGTTGAGTTAGAAGCGGAGGTGATGCAATTGAAGGAAGAGAATGCGAAACTTCAGAAGCAACAGGTGCCATTTTCAAATCAATTAGCAGCCGTCGAAGTGTAGTGAATTGTTTCTTCCTACTCTACATGAGATAGCTGTATTGCTTCTTTGACTATACACGTGCGATTCTTCTTACTACGGGGCTAGTCTTCGCCACTTAAAATGTAAATTTTGAGAAATAGAAATGCGAAGGAGTACATCTGTCTCATTTTAGAGAACGGCAAGGCAACGACTTTCGTACAGTAAGGGGAAATGGCCATTTTCTCCGTATGCAGGCTGCTAACGGAGAGCTCAGCGGAGTCGCGGCTTGAAGCTGCAAGTCATAAGTTTGCTGCCTCCTCTTGGGTCGATAACATGCGTTTGGTATCTTCCAAATGCTATGCATGTTTTGATATCGTCAAGGTTCGTGTCTAGCACATTACTAGAACTACTTTTAGTAAGATTTATAACTCTACAAATGGAAGTTACGTCTCATCCCTCCTTTTCGAAGTAATGCATAATCCAGACCAGCTATAGCATAATCAAGATTAGGTGTATTTGTCTTTCTAAGGCAGTTATGACAGTACACCATGCAAAGTAGACTTCAGCAAATCCTTATGCCAAGCAAATGTATCGTGTCACAACGCCGTTAGAAGGGGGTGGGATCCCAACTAGGAGAGCCAAGTGAGCTCCTCAAAATTTTGCGCGTTTTGTAGAAAGAATTGTTGTTTTGCACACCAATTTGAGCTAGATTCTACAAGCATTCAGACTATCACTGAAGAATATCTCAAGGAAAATTCATTGGGTGACGAGATCACTGCTGAGATTTGAGGCTAATAAGTTGGCAAGGCCCATGAGCCTAGAGCCAATTCAATATTCATGACTTATAAGCTCTCATGTTACATTGGAGTTATCCCCAAATCCGTTGAGGTACTAATGGCTGCTATTTGCATTGTCAAATTCTAGGTAAGGTGAAAAGCCTTTCATACGTTCTGTTTAGCATTTCATGATATGTTGTCGGCCTCTCTCTCCCTACCCCAGCTGCCAAATAAAATAATGATCAGAACAGTAATCAGTAAACAGACCATCCTGATAGTCAGTTTGTTGGCAGCAGATTAAAGTCTGCCAATATCATGATCATGTGGCTCCAATATGCATACCATGATCATCCAAAATAGAATCATCCCACGTAATGGGCTGTCTATGAATCTCATTCTGTGTGGAAGGAAGAATACACGTCCAAGAGCCTCAGAAACTATGCCAATCCTCTCACAATAGCTATCGTAAGTGGTGACGAAGGCATCCTAATGTTTGCAGAAGTGAAGATCCATCTTATGCTGTCCGGCTAATCACTACCAGAGGAGGGGCTACAAGAACAAATCCATCTGAAGAAAAAGACATTCCACGGCTTAAGCTGAGGCATACACAGTATGAAGTGTCAGCTATGGCTATCCTCACAAAAGGTGCCACCACGATATCAAGATGTTGTGAACTCATGATGTCTAAACCAGGGGAAGAGATCCTTATAATTGAAGAAGACCAACATGTTGGATTTGAAGAAAATGACTTGGATTTCATGAGTTCATAAATTCTTAGAGCCACTATATTCTCATGCTACAAAATCTCTTACGCAAAATATACTAACATGGAAGAAGCTTATGTTATTACCACTATCAAGATGACATAATGGCTTTCTTTTTCCTTTCAAAGTGGCAAAGAATAGGCTTCAAATAACAAAATGACACAACCACTTACAACCAAAAAGTTTCATCGGTTCCACTCCGACTCACGTGGCAAATTCATGCTTTGATACCACTGAGACTCCTCTGAGTAGCCGATCATCTTCACCAAACTAGAGACTAGGTTTGAACTAATGGAATCACCATCTGAAAGTTACCAAACAACCACAAAGCTCTTCCAGCTCACCCTCAAGCACATAGAGGTCATGGGTAAGGTCTATGGCCTAACCCTAGCATAGTCATCATCCACATCCCATACCACGAACATCCTCTCCACAAGTGACGGATCAGCAAACTAGCTTGCTAGAAACTAGGTGTAATCGGAACTGAAGGTGGTTTCCTCACGACTTTCAAGACATAATACAAAAGCTCTTTTCTACAAGAAAACAAACAGATATTCAAGTCGTTATCCAGCTTCCTCCATCTACTATTTAAGGAATTGATCAGAGATTCTTTGTTCTCCTTAGTGAAAAGGGAGATCTTGTGTGGTTGCTAGGAATAGAGGGAAACTATTGCCATTGTATCAAATAGTTCTGTTGGAAAAGAAATAAAGTCTGCAGTTTCAGCTTACATGATGTTTGTAAAAGAGAGAGATGTGGAAATGCATGCTGAAATAAGTGAGGCAAATTAGAATAAATTTCAGTTCCTTGAAAATTTTAAAGATTGCTTTTCTGATGCTTTGCCAGGGGAGTTACCCCCTGAGAGACCTGAGGATCATGGCATAGAACTCATTCCTGGTAGCAAGCCACCCAATAGGCCCCCATACAGAGTTAGTGCAACTCAACGAGAAGAGATTATGACTCAGGTGCAGGACTTGTTGTCCAAGGGATTGATTCAGCCCAGTTCTTCTCCTTTTTGTTCCCCTATACTACTAGTACAGAAGAAAGATGGCTCATTCCGTATGTGCGTCGACTACCGTGCACTGAACAAAATGACCATCAAGAATAGATTCCCTATTCTGCGCATTGATGATGTGCTGGATCAGTTAAATGGAGCTTCAGTTTTCAACAGGATAGACTTAAAGAGTGGCTATCATCAAGTGAGGATACAGCCTCAGGATGTGCACAAGGCAGCGTTCCGCACTACTTTTGGGTTGTATGAATATCTGGTAATGCCTTTTGGATTGACAAATGCCCCACCTACTTTCAATAGGATGATGGATCGTATCTTCTGATCCTACAGACAGTTCACTGGTACCTTCTTCGATGACATAGTTGTCTTTTCTAAGTCCGAAGAAGAGCACAAGGAACATCTTGATATAGTGTTTCAAGAGCTGAGAAATCATCAGCTCTATGCAAACAGCAAGAAAAGTGAATTCTTCTTGGACGAAATGCATTACTTGGGGCATATAATATCCAAAGATGGGATATGGATGGATCCGGCAAAGATCCGTGCCATTCACGAATGGCCAGAGCTGAAAACTGAACTGTCCATGAAGTTCGAATTTTCCTAGGCTTGTGTTCTTACTACAGAAGATTTATCAGGCATTTTGCGGATATAGCCGCTCCACTCCACGATCTTACAAGGATGAAATATTTGCAGCTGATCAGTTTGTGAGAGACCTCCAGACATCTTATAGCCAAGTCCGGACAGCATTGAAAGGTCTCAAGAGAAGCATAAAAGAGCTGCAGATGAGCATAGGAGACAGTTAAATCTCAAGGAAGGGGATTGGGTACTTTTAAAGTTCGAGAAAGCTAGGCTCCGCAAGTTTAAAGGCAAATAGAAAGTGTATGCAAAGTTATCTTCTAGATATTATGGCCCTTTCAGGGTCGTTTCCATAGATTGTTTGTGAAACTCTCCAAGAGATTTTTGTCTCATGGAGTCTTCTATAACGTTCAGCTTGCTTTTTACTCCGATGCTAAGATCTCTACTTCAATGTTGTTGCTTTTTCCAACAAAGTATCATAACCGAAGCATTGCCTATCTTGGTGGCTTTACACTAGGCAAAAAATGACAAGGAAGTTAAAGAGACTTAGTGCATGTTTAACTACTTGACAGTGAACTCTTCGATTGAGGAGCAAGCAGTAAAGGACAATACAACAAATCTAAATCCTTCTGCAAGCTAAGCCACTTTTCCCAGGATTGTAGGAGTTAAAAAAAATATGACATCATGAATTTTGTAGTAGACAATGTTTTGAATGATGTTCCTTAGATGTGGCAACATAAATGCTAGAGACTAACATGTTTTTTCAGGATCCCTTCTGAGTTGTTCTATGGGGTAATTGCCATGATGGTGTTTTCATGTCAATTTTTTTATGAAGTGAAACTTCCATATTCGCGGTGAAATGTTGTATGCTAGTAAAAATAACTGTTTGCAATATTTACCAATATTTTTAAAAAGAGTTTAAGATTTTAAAATTTGCCTAGATTTGGATCTTTTTTTATAATTTTGAAAGGAAATAGATAAAATATATTATCTCTTGTTGATATTGTGAAACTGAAAAAATACCATTATTTAAATATGAGTAAACCTTCTATAACAAGGTGAATCGTATTCAACGGGCCTGCCCAACGAGGAGAGAAACAAGGAAGAGTGAATGACCAAAACAGAATGACATCCCTAAACGTGTCCATCCCTATTCCTTGTTTGAAGATCTTATGGATTTCAAGACCAACATCACCCTACGACAACTTTGTTTGTTGTCTCCCTAGATCAAGCAACAGACCATTGCATTTCTCAATCACATGCCAGGAGGTCGACATAAGGGATCCATTTAGGGTGAGTCCACACCAAAGATAGTACCGGTTCAGCATGGGCTGACACCAGATCACTGCTCTACCTACGCTACCCTCACGTGTGAACAAAGTTCCAAGCTCACGGTGGATATTAATGGGGTGGAGCTAAGGGACGTCTTTCTAGATGGTGGGACAGCCATGAACATCATGCCAAAAGGTACACTGAAACAACTTGGTTTGAAGCAAGTGACATTCATTTTCAAGTGCGCATGGCTAATCAGTGCAAAGTGAAGCCAATGGGAGCAATAAAAGGTGTTCACATGAAGATTGTTGGAGTAACTTTCCTGTCCAATTTTGTTGTCCTCGATATGGTCAACGGATGAAGTTCATCTTCCCTTGGGATCCACATGTCTAGAAATAGATATGGTCACAGGAAAGGCACGACACCTCCCAATAGAACTGGGAGAAGAGGATTTTGAAGAACAAGCAGGAGTGGAAGAAGAGCGTTGGGCTTTTGGGGATTGGCCCATTGGCGGTGACCAAGATGGGCGAGAAGAGACAGAGGCGTTGGAAGGGTTCGAGAGCTTGACCTACTTGTTGGATCGGGCTGATAAAATAGAGGAGGAAGCTGTCATTTTGGATTGGATGGGAGCCCTGGGCTCCTTAGCAATCAACATGGTGGAACTATGCCAACCAGAAGATTCTGAGGAACACCTTGGCACTTCAAGTCGGGATTCAGAAGTAAACTAGGTGGCATGTGCACAGGGTCTAGCTGAACTAGTTTACAAAAGGATGCCTTTTGGTCTTTGCAATAGTCCACACATGTATCAGAGAATGGTGACTAGAGGTAGTGGAAGCTAGCCAATCAGAAAATTAACGAACAACAATTAAAAATTTTGTAATTTTACTTCTAAGACGAGTTTCATTACTAAGGCTACCTTTCAGGCAGGCCAAAAGCATCCATGATCATGAGTAGTTGTTATCGACATATGTTCTAAGTAGCCTAGAGATGTAGATTTCGAAGACAGTACATATTTGATCGGCCGTTCACATACACTGTGTGGTAGACGATCATAAATGTTGTAACTCATTGCATCTTCTCTCTACTTTATTTGGGGAGTGGAGGCATGGCTAGCTTAGGAGAGTTTAGTCCTCAAGTATGAAGATTGACTAATAACTGCCTATTGATGAGGCATTGAGTGATCTCTGAAGTGTGTATGTTGAGACTGCTATTAACATACTAAGAAGAATGTTGTTTTTTTTACAAGATTCTAAGTCCGATATAGGCATCTGCCGAGTGCTTGCATCAATGTAGGATCCTCACAAAGTTGGCAGAATTCCCCTTCCCATTGTGACTGTCGTAACATTTTTGCTCAACTTTGCAGGATCGTGTCGTTGAAGCTTACTTGAGGCATGGTCATGCAATGTATAAAATCAAATGGCACATTGTGCTCTATCATTCTGTTTGGTCATAAAAAATTCATTTATTTATACAAGGAAAGGTTTATCAATGAAACTTAAAAAGTTGAACTTTTACTTATAATTTTCAATGGAATGTCATGTTTGCCTTCAACGTTCATAATGCCAAGGCAGCTAATCAAGGGGATGGTTTCGAGAAATATTACTTTGGTGACATAATACTATTCAAGGAAATCTTTTAATGAGCACCTTCTACAAGGAATTCAGGCCTTGCTGAAAAATTTTGTGTTAGTAACTGAAGGGCTTGCCAACAAAAGCTTGCCAAAGAGGATAGTTTTCAACTAGGAGGCCCGTTTAAATCTTGGAAACCCCTCTTCCCTAAAGTACCCTTTATTTTCAGCAATGTCTCAAAAGTTATTCCATTTGTCTTTCTTTCTGGGTATCAAGTACAGTATTTTCTGTTCATTTACTTGCCAGAATCTTGTGGACTCCTTTTGTTAAAAATTACCTTTATGTTGGAAAGGTCAACAATTACAGGCATGCTAATGGCTGTCATTTACATATTGCAAGTCCTGTCTCTTAACTGCTAGAACCTTGTGGATTTACTTTGCTTTCGATTGGGTGTATGTTGCAAAGGTCAGCAAATACAGGCATGTTAACGATGGTTGAGTGCTTTTGTGTTTAATTCTATATAGGAAGGTAGTTGTTTTATGGATGTTGGTAAGTTGGAGCTAGAATCTCTCATGCTTTGCATGTATGCAGTATCTTCTTTTCAGTTCTAGATCCTCTTCATGACCTAATGCAAGATGCTAACGCCATTTGTTTATTCCAGGATTTGCAGTGTAATATTCCTGATGTGAGGCATCTACAGAGTCCATCAATTCGTATCCTTCGTAGAACACAATCTTGGTGACTTCATCCTCTGTTGGACAGTTTTATGAAGAAAGCATTCCATGGGTTAGTATCCTGGGTAGGCGTCCCTCTGTCTGTAATTCAGTAAAAAGGTGCAAGGAAGGGATCCATTGAGGATGCATTGGGGGCCTGAGCCTTTTCCATCTGGTAGGCGATATGGTTAAGCTCTCCAATCTTTATTGGAGCTCACCTTGTGAAGCAAGATTGGGAGTTCTTAGACTGTCACCTAAATTGCATGCAAATTTCACTTTAGTTTCTGAAGGGTGGCGTTTGGAAGTAAGAATATACCCACTACTGCTCAAGTGACCTTTGATAAATGATGTCGATAGGCAGTCTGTTGTATATTGTGGATTCCTTTCCTCAAGGTCCTCTTAGTATCAAGCAATGCTATTGAATACAATTGTGGGGCATTTGTTTTTTTATCCTTTGTTTGTCACAATTCATGTTTAGACTTCCTATCCCAAAGAGAATCTTGATGATTTTCGCTCAGTTTTGGTTGAGTTTTTTCTACAATGAATACCATGCATGTTAAGAGATGGTATCTGCTTTAACTACTTGAGAAAGTGGAGGGGCTGGGGAGTTGGCATCGATCCATTGTGGGAAGTGGCATCGATCCATTGTGGGAAGTGGCATAGCAATTTTAGTTATTGTGGGAGTTCTAGTAAATTCAAAAAATATTTACTCTTTAGGATTATAGGATTTTTGGAATTGTGGGAAGGTGTAGAGCAGTGTATCTAATGTTCTGTTGAGAGCTTAGTGCAGTGAATCCTCATGTCTTGTTACGGTCGGTAACTCAAAATCAAGGGAGTAACATATGCTTCACATTGTGAAACTGGGAAGACTGAGTCAATTGATGAAGGGATAACATGCCTACATTTATTAGATAACTTGCTAAGCGAGTTTTTTTTAGTGAGGGCTCCTTAATAGAACTTTTGGTTCTTCGCAATTCTTGGATGAGGATATATATCCTTGCTTGAATGCTCACATGATTGCCTCAGTAATTGCCAGGTTAACATGGATTCTCTACATTTCTTGTGGTAATCTATGACTTCAGCAAGAGAGAGTGCATTAGACAGGAAGTGGGAATATGTTTTGAGGATCTAGCTAGATAATTTCAATCCTCTCTAATAGTCAACTTTGTTACTCATGCTGTTGAAGTATGAATACCTAGTGCTCTGCTGCTCTTCTACTGCCTCGAAATTCCTGACCCCTTGCAGAATCCCGTCCCCCTCCAGCATGCCACCCGTCCCCTCTCCTCCCGTCCCTCTCTATCCCTCCACCCCTCTCACCATCCCAACCTGTCTCAGCCTGTCAGCAGCTCCCCTCCCCTTTCTGTGTTCTCAGCTTCTCTGCCACCTCTCTTCTTCCTGCCTTTTCGCCTCTATGCCTACCATTTCGTCCCACCAAACCCCTCCATCTGTATTACTGCATGGATGCCTATATATCCCCCCTCCTCTGCTGCTGCTCCACTCGCACACTGCCCTCACACTCAATCTCATTCCAGGCTCCCATCCCTCCATGCGCACCCCACAACATGCTCTCTCTCTCTCTCTCTCTCTCTCAATTTCAGCCCTCACACACTCTCACACCACCACACACTCAGTCACATTTGTATGCAGTTTGAGCACTTGGTAGTATGGGATTGCCCTAGGAGGGCTAGATGCACTCGGAGACACCCAAGATGCTCCCTCCACCTCCCAAGTGTCAAGCTCAAGTTTGGAGGGGAACTATAGGACTGAAGGCGTTGAAGCTCTCATTGCTCTCTTCCCATTCTTGCTTCCCTAAACCACTTTCTAGCCCTTGTAGAGAGTGGTGGGGCCCTTCTAGAAGAGAAGGCGGCAATGACTATATTTTTGGATCCTCCAATTCACACACTCTAGAGATGGTTGAGAAAACTCTTCAATACATTGCAGTTGCTTGCTCATTCGTCTTGGAGCCACAGCCTATAGGCCAGAGTTTTGGTCGCTGTCCTTGGTTTATGTCAGGCGTGGCCCTAACTTTCACACCCAAGTTGCAACTACGTCCACTAATAGATTGGGAGGACCTTCCATCTCTCTCTCTCTCTCTCTCTCTCTCTCTCTCTTCAATGAGGGTTGTTAGTTGGAACATCCAATCCGGGATGTTTCTATCGAAGGTATAGTAATATAGTATTATAATATATCGGCGAATTTTTTATATGTTATTTTTTACAGTTTCAAACTATTGGCAAATTTCAAATTTTATTATAATATTTCTTTCAAATTTTTGTGAAATATTCTAAAGCAGTTTAAAAACTTTTATGGTTCCTGAATATGTTCATCCTTGGATTGATACATTTTAGTCAACATATTCATTTTGTCTAAAAGAGGAATAATTCCACACAATCCCAATATCGAATCTATGTTGGTCAGTTTATGATACAAAATATATGTCTTTTCAACCTCTTTTTCTGCCTCCATATGCATTAAATAGACCAAAGTTTTGTATCCATTCTATAGTCTCTTCACTGGTTGAACCAAAGAAATCCATCTAGTATCCCCATTCTTTAAAATCTCTCTTTTGTACCCACTACTTCTGCAATAATTCAAAATTTATTATATCTTTTCGGACTATTGCAAAAGTAAGAGTAGTATTTTTAAACGAAAATCTTGATTCTTTGTCCCAAGGGAAATGTGGATACAACTTCGTAAGCTAGATTGCGCCATGCAATGTATCTCAACACAATAAGAAGTGTATTTTATTTCTAATTGTATAGAAATACCATTCCGACAACCTTGCAAGACTGACGCGCCATCACATGCAAAACAATCAAGTTCCTTGACCATATTAGACTCCGTCAATCCCCCATAATCTTTTAAAGCTTGAATCAAAACTTGCACTAAGTTATTAGCATTGGATGCTAAATCAAGCTTGTGTACATGTAAAAGAATATGGTTTTCTCTTATTTTCTACCATATACAAATGCATCCCCAACCATGATGTACTATCTTTTGTTGTGTATTCATCCAATGATATAGAAAAGTCTTTTGCTTATTTTAAAGTCTCATTTAAATCATCAATTACAACTCGATTCATGTGGTTAGCCATATCTATTGCACTACTCCTTGATTGAATTGAGGAAAGTCCAAAACTGAAGATAAAATTGGTAACTTGAGAAGTCTACCAGTGAGTGGTGTTGATTCGATATTTGCATAATAGTTGCAAATTGTACTATTTTTTCTCTATGAACTCATCAATACATCTCCAACACTTTTGCAATGATCCTTCACATTTATTTTTCCTTGATTGTTGGGCAAGCACACATTTATTGTATTCAATTTCATTTTTTCAAGTGACAATTATTCTCCTTGTCCCACTCTTTGATCACTTTTTTTTTCATTGTTTGTGCCTTCTATGGTCTTATAAACCTTCCCACAATGCTTCTCAATAGTATCAACTTCAATTACAACCTTGCCTCCTTTTTCCTTGCCCATGTGCATATTTTACAAATGACCCACTTTGGTGCATCCCCAGTGTTCACTTGTTCTACCTCCAACCAAGGATATTTTGCTACCCAATCTTCTTGAAAATTCCTGTTAATATCCCAAACTCTCTTTCTCTTTTGCTTACTTGAGGAGTTGCAATTTTTTGATGCATTTTCAATGGCTTTCTCTATTGGTGTTTACATGGATGACATTGTTTCTGACATTTTTCCGCTTTCTAGTCCACTTAAATCCAACGTCTCGTTGCTTGGCAAGGGTGTGCCTTGTTGATACATTTTCCATTACAATTGCATTCTCTTAATTACATTATGTAAGTTTGATGGCTCTTCCAAGACATGAAAACTCAAACCCCTCTTAAAATTATCATCATTAATCAATGATCTTGGAAATTAATTTCTATCGTGATGTTGAGTACCTAAGCATGTTCTGGAGTCCCGTAAATTTCTTCATGATTCATGCAAGAAGAATTTGACAGTACTTTTCCTAGTGTAATTGCTATTGTGATTGAGTTTGCATTAGTGCCCACTGACATGGAAGGTAATTAAAAAGACATCATTTTGGTATTTTTTCCCAAAACTTGAACTTTCTTCTTTCTCCCCATGGTAAGTACCTATTTTTTAATTTATTCTTGTATTAGTTGAACATGAAATAGCAAAAAAATTCTTGTCTCTAAATTTTTTTGGAGCATAATAGCATCAAACTTCTTATCTTTAAAAATTATTTGCACTTCAAGTGCATTGCAAATCAAAATATAACACATATGTAATAAAAGCTATATACATCTTAAGCATAAACACATTTTGAAAACAAGTAGCATAATTCACAAAGAGAAGGAAAAGCTTAATTAATTTTCATACAAGTCTACTAAATGATTGCATAATTTATACAAGTCTACGACATGAATACAACTATAGGATAAAAAAGAACATATTTTTGTACAAGAGCATATTTTCTATGTTGCTAGTGTTATAATGATGCATCACATCAAGAAGTTGCATTGCTAGATCCAAAGGTTGATAGGATACTACATGTATCCATAAGTACTATTATCTCTCTAGTATTCTTAGCCATCATCTTTTCAAAGACATGTCTTTTTGTGCTTTTTTAATCCAATTGCATCTCTATAATTATCATCCTAATGGATGTCTGTGACATGGGATGAACTAAGAGTTTACATACTTCTAACCTTAAGGGCACAAAAAAGAGTAAATCGAGGATATGGTCAAGCTTCATAAACATGAAGTCATCTTCAAATAATATTTGCATTTGTGAAAGATTATGAATCAATTCTATGAGGCATGTACTATGAATCAATTCTGAGGCATGTACTACGAATCAAATCTATGATGCATGTACTATACAAATTTACCCATAAACCTGAGCATTCTATTATATTCAAAACATTATAAGATATTTACATCACTAGTAATTACATCTCTGAAGAGATACAAGTCCAACATCATAGTATCCAAAACTATCCAGATTACATAGCAGTACTTTCCAGTTATTTAAGGAAACTTGACTAAGTCTTCAGACTCATCCCACTCCTCTTCAGAATCATCAGGAAAAATAACAATTAACACTTTTCTTATATACATAAATGGATCATGTACTCAATAAGAAAACCAAAATCTTTTGATGTTATATAAAAAATGTAGTGCACTTATCAAAGTTAAATACAAAAGACTACATCTCCTTGAATATCACTTGGAATGTGAGTAACATTTACTGCAGTAGGTTTAGCTTTGGGAATAGGATCCCTCATTTCTTCTATTATTTTTGACAACCTCTTTAACTAATCTAGGGTAGTTGCATCTTTGATGTGAACAAGTACTTGTATGACATCCGATACAACTAGTGCAAGAGCTGAAGCATAAATATCAATTTCCTTTAAAAACTTTCCAAAAGGAAAAGTATGCAATTCTAGAGCCAACCACTTTCTTCTCATGCATGCCTTTGTGAGTTGAGGGTCACATCTATCCTTGCCATCATTAACATATTTATCGCTCTTGCTTAGTCCCCAATCAATCATTCCTATGAACACCTTATTAAAGTGAAGCATTATGTTAGAAGGGTGCAAGTCATTATGCAAAAGACCTTCTCTATGCAGGTTCCCATCAAAGTACCACATCTAAATTTATGGCTTTAGCACGTACATGAGATAAATGGTTTAACTCTTCTCCCACATAGTTTAGGTTCACAGCATTCAACCTTGATCAAGTGTCACCATTCCAATATTGGTATACCAATCTTGGAGGATTTATCACACGAGCAATCATGTGAACAAGTCCTCTGTGAGGTAGTTGTGGCTCAAGGAAAGAAACAATAAATCCAAGAATATGTTGTCAACATGGTAGAATTGGCACCACATAACTCATAATGCCTCAATCTTAAAAAATATTGTTGTATACAAGGGTATCATGAGTATCCTATGTTAGTTCATGATGGGAAAAAAGGGGGAATCTTTTTTCCTCAAGCTTGTTGCCAATGTGGAGCATTAGAACATATTGTGAGATAATGTCCTAGTCCTCTAAACATATCTTTAGTTGGACCACCACAAGGGTTGGTTGTAAGACAAGAAGAGACTAGGGTGAGAGTAAGTATAAGTGAGAGAAACCAAGAATAAGAGTCCACTATGAGGACTGCCAAATGTTGCTTTTTAGCATTATTCTATGATATATTCCAAGATGGTGATGCATATGTTAAGGCTTGAAGCAATAGCATGGGCTCTTAATCAACGGTTTTATGCACATAATTGAGGACTTTTCTAGCACCCTCAGATAAGATATTAATATCATGGTATGCATGCCATAAGATTAGGCATTTTAGATCATGGGAATAGCTAATTCGATTCTCATGAACATTCTTCTAGGGGAATTACAAACTGTGCCAAGAGGCTGGAGTGCTCCTGAGGCTAGATTGCTTAGAGACAATGCTTTATATGACTTGATTCTCATGAGCATTCAACCAGGGGAATTGCAGACCGTGTCAAGAGACTAGAGTGCTTTTGAGGTTATCTACCTTAGAGACTACATATTATATGAATTGACTCTCGTAAAAATTATGCCAGGGGAATTGCATGCCGTGCCAAGAGGCCGGAGTGCTCTTGAGGCTAGATTTCTTAGAGACTATGCATTATACGAATTGATTCTCATGAGCATTTTGCCAGGGGATTCGTAAACCATGTCAAGAGACCGGAGTGCTCCTGAGGCTAGATAGCTTAGAGACTATACATTATATGACTTGACTCTCGTAAACATTATGCTAGGGGAAAGGCAGACCTTGCCAAGAGGCGAGAGTGCTCTTGAGGCAAATGAGCATTTCACCAGGGGAAACATAGATGATGGCAAGAGATGGGAGTGCTCCTGAGGCTAGATAGCTTATAAACTACACATTATATTACTTGACTCTTATAAGCATTCTACCATGGCAATCACAGACCGTGTCAAGAGACCGGAGTGCTCTTGAGGCTAGATTTCTTAGAGACTATGCATTATATGACTTGATTCTCATGTGCATTCCGCCTGTGGAATCGCAGACCATGTCAAGAGACTGGTGCAATGGGAAACGCTCGCGAAACTTGAAAATCCTTGAAAAACACAGCAACACTCTTCGAAAATACACACAAACTCTCAAAACTCACAAACAAAAGAGACAAAACAAGCGTGCTGGGTACAATCTCCCCCCATAGGAGTGGTGCTCTCCTTCCACCTATGTATTTATGTATATTTTTTTCAAAAGCTTTTGAGCAAAAATCATACAAAAGCCTCTGTGCTTTCCTCCATGCACCCTTTTACAAAAAGCCCATCCACCTTCTAGAATAGCTGGCTTTTTCTAAAAATAAAGCTTTTTTTAACTTTAGTTTATACACTTAGCCAAGCCACTAATATTCCAAAATTCAAATATGTACATAAGCTTTTGTAATATCAAAAATTAGGCATAAGCCTTATTCATCCCCGCATCACTGGAGTTGTGCCTACGCGCCCAAAATATGGCGAATCATACTTGCCAAATGCCATCGACCGATCAATTACTCTTCCCCTGGATTCACAAAATCAATAGTAATGAAATATTTCAAGCATAAGATAACCTTGGAATTAATCACCACAATCAAGCTTTTAGTATTATAGCAATGCAAAATCAATAAATCACATATGAATGGTGCACACATGTGACACATACCATCTCATGGTGCACCCGATGCTACACATGAATAAAATCGTACGGATGGTGCACACATGCTACACATACCGTCATCACGTAAGTGGTGCACACAATGCTACACACTCATACAGCCGCAGTCGTATATCTAGCCATGTAGGAGCACATGCATCACTATAGAACAACAAGCACACATGCATCAGCTACGCGACAAAAATGCTAGATCTCACTAAACTAAATACTGAAGGACTAAATTAATGGGATAATTCCAATTCTCGTAATAACTGGAGTGCTCCTGAGGCTATATAGCTTAGAGACTACACATTATATGACTTAACTCTCATAAGCATTTTGCCAAGGGAATCACAGACCATGTTAAGAGATTGAAGAGCTCCTGAGACTAGATTTCTTAAAGACTACAAATTAAATGACATAATTCTCATGATCATTCTACCAAGGGAATCACAAATGGTATCGAGACCGGAGTGCTCCTGAGACTAGATCGCTTAGTGACCACATTACATATGAATTAAATAACTACATTAAAGACTAGTTTGAAGTATGTGTCATCAAAGGCATTTTGTCCAATGCCATTTTTTTGTTTAGTTTGAAGTAGAATTTTTTTACAAGTCTAGTGGTTGTCTCACTGGTTAAGATGTATTTCCCAATATGATAACATATCTCTTTCTTAGTAAATGATTATAATTCCAATTCATTAATGCTCATGTCATCTCATGGTGGCTATCTATTATAATCAATTAATTTTCGATGAATATGACACAAACCGTATTGAAAAAACCAAGAAAAGAAATTTAACAACAAAGACTACATCTACCTATGTGTGTGTGTGTGTGTGTTTAAAGCTATAGGAAAACCTCTAGAGAATTATACCTCTTCAACTATGAATATATAAAGGATATAGAACTCCATAGTAAAATAGCCTACCAACTCGAGAGACCCCAAAATCAGAGAGTAATCTTAAACTATATCTCAGTATTACTATCTATATCTACCAGCCTAATTAAAAGAAATCTAACCCAAATCTACAAAACTATATATATATATATATATATTGTGTGTGTCTATATGTAAAACTATAGGAAAATCTCTAGAGAATACCTTAGAAACACTCCAATTAAGAAAGAAATTAGAAGACTGCTGAACCTGAAAAGAAAAGATAAAAAACTTTATGAATCTATATAAATATAAATATAAATAAATAAAAATATATATAAATACACACACACACATATAGAGAGAGAGAGAACAAAAATTTTTTACAAAAAGGAAACCAATTTAACCAGACTAGAATTAGGGGAAGAAATTTACTAGATTATATTCTACACTAGCAATCTATAATATAATAACTAAAAACCTACATAAAGAAAAGTATATACATCAAGAATATATAGATTTACACTTAAAGATATATAATTAATTATACATTCTTAAATATTAACCGCTAAACCCAAACAAAGCTATAAAGTGAATAAAGCAGACCACATCTCTTACGCCCACTTTTTACAAGTATTTTATCCAAAACATTGGAGTCCTATCTTTCTAATTATACCATACAAATCCACTTAAAACATTATCTTTAAGATGCACCCCTTTCACTAGTTATAAAAAATATATAAATACAAATCCATACATATTCATATATAGAACTATATATATATTTATATATATAACCCACTATATCTAAGTATAAACATATAAAAAATTTCCAAGATAGATCTAAAACCTTGCACTAATGAACAGATACGATGCAAGAATGACGAAATGAACAAATGAAGAAAAGGCATACCTTACTAAAAGTTGATGAGAGAATAGAGGTCCTAGGAGAAGAGCATTAAAAAGAGAGTGATCCACGTGCTCCACTAGCACAAGCCGAGGTAACTGAATAGTACAGCGAGCTGTTAGAGCATGAGATAACTACAGAAGCACTCAAGGGGGTCCTGCAAGCTCAATGGTATCAGCATGATGGGAGCAATAATAATAAAATATGAATAAAAGTAAGTAATAAAATTATTTTAGAAAATATTACTATACTTAATTTATTCACTAAAAAATAATACATATATTATTTAAAATAAAAGTTAAAATTATTTTAAAAAATCAAGAATCAATAAAAAATTTGCAAACAGTGAAGAATATTAGAGAATCATAAACTAAGGAAATTTATGTACAAAATCATAAACTATGTATTTGTAAGCTTACTGTTCAAAAATATGGATTAGTCTGCTTTTAGCATATGTGCTTATTTTTTATGAGTATGATAATTTGCAAAATACTTTTAGATGAGGAGATTGTCATTGAATAGGATGATGTAGCTTCAATCAGAGGTGTACTTCATGCAACTACATTGTGGTGAGCGTTGACCATCCAAGAAACGAGATGATTCTCTCCCACTATCTTCACATGGTATCAGAGCCTGGTTCGTGGTAAGGAGCTCAAGAAAGCAAACCAATTTCATGGTGTCCTGGTAAGAGGACCAGTGTTGCTTTCCTTTTTTGAGTTTGGGAGCAAATCTCTACGGGTAGCACAGTTGGAAAGTGCAAGAGTGCATTGTCTCAGATTGAGATGCCCTTCGTGGTGTGGCAAGAGGGCAATATATGCTGCTGTGACTTTATTTTTTTGATTCGAGACCATTTCGGGGCCCGTTTGTGCAAAGAGAAAATATGAGCATCAATGACTACCACATGAAGGTGAAGAAAATTGCAGATGCACTTGCTTCCATTGGGTCGCCAGTGGAAGATGATGATCTAGTTTCTGTGACCTTGAATGGTCTAGGAAAGGATTATGCACAGTTCTGGACATCCATTGCCATCCGTGAAAAATTTCTAATTTTGAGGAGTTGTTTGCTCTTCTAATTTCTGAAGAACAGAGAAATGGTTCAAAGCACGGGGTATTGCATCATGGGAGTCCCAATTTGTAAGTATTGATCTCAAATTATATTGTGTTTATGTGGTTTATTTTAGGAGGTTGTTCCTTTGTTCTAACCCCTCTATAAGTTGTGTCATCTTATAGCTTGATATCGTGGGTAGATACCCTACTACTTCTGAGATAGCCTATCATCATTGACATGGCAGGCGATCTACTTGGAGGCACCTTTATGATGAGGGGTTAATTATAGTCGGGCTACTGTAATGCCTGCAGGTATTTAAAAGTGCTTATAAAATTTCAATGTTGCAAATTTGTCTAGATTTTTCATACATTGATACATGTTGTCCCTCGCTACGGGTATTGAAAAGGAAAAAGGCGAGGGTATTGAGGAGGAAGAAGGCTCCGAGGGTGGCGGGAGTGGCGATGAGAGCAATAAGGAGGATGCCTCTGATTAGTCATAGAACTAGTGCTAGCTAGCTAGTATTCTTTTTTGTACTTGAAGCCACATGTGGCTTGGCTTCGTGCTATATGTATATACAAATACTTTTTGGGCCATAAATTAATATACACTTCTGTTATTTTTTTGGCATTCAATTTCCTTGTGCAAAGTTTTATCCATGAATGCTTTGTGATGTAAAATGTTTTGGAGTTGTAATAAGTTTATTTAGAATTGTAATCGTCAGCTTATATATGACTTCAAATTCCAGTACTTCATCCCTTAACTCATTTAATAATATATAACAAATTACCATTTTCAAAAAATGCATATGATGACACACTTATGGCCCCTTTTCCTCGTTATGTGTGAATCAAGTCACAGCTAAGGAGGCATGTGATGGAGAATGTGAATCAAGTCACAGATAAGGAGGACAATTTGGTTACAAATTTTTGGCATATTATTGATGTATTCCAAAAGGAATTTGGTGAGATTGTGGGAGAGCATATAGTGTGATCCTGGAGTGGACTTTTAGGTTGTAGGAAGCTCTAGCATCTATGGGATGTAGGGTTTCCAAGGGGCAATATGTGGGGTAGCAAGAGCATTCTTAGAGAAGGAACTATGGGAGTCTCTATGTTTAATAGAAAAGGAAAAAGCTAGGCCCGGACTTAGATGGGTTGATGGTTGAGTTTTATGTGGCTTGCTAGGAGCTTCTAAAATTGGACCAATCGGATATCATCCAATGAAAAATGCTTTAATCACAATGGCTTTTTCTTATAAGGATGTTGATGTAGTTAATGCAAGTCTAATGAAAATGTTCTCGAAATGCCAAAACAAGCTTCATGCTGGGTTAGAAGGATATTTTATTACATCCCCTCGGAGGATACATAGGCTCCTAAGTCTAAAGATCGCTTGGGTCTAGTGTATGTTGGTTTATATAGTACACCTCCCTTGTCAAAATGGTTCCCTAAGCTATTTAAATGTGATACTCCATGGGTGTAAGTCATTAAATGATTCAAAGGGAAAAGCAAGAGGTCATACAGCTGGGGGCCTAGTGACATCTTTCCTACTATGATAAAGTAAAGAACTAAAAAATTGAAGTGTACCTATAGATAATGACAAGTAATATTTATTTAAAATATTGAATCGATTCACAAGCTCCTCATTAAGTACTTAAACTTGTTGGTTCTTTAGCTTAGTGATATTAACTTTTATACTTATATTCTTTAGAATCTTGCAAGTATTAAAAACGTTTGAAAGGGTGATCCATGTCCTACAAGGGATTTAAAATTGCATATATGAGTTTGGGGTCCCTTATGGGATAAGCATGGGATTTGAAGTCCCTCATAGATTTAGGGGGTCCCTTATCAGATTTGATCCATGTCCCACAAGGGATTTGAAGTTCCATGGAGGAGTTTAGGGGTCCCTTATGGGATTTGATCATATCCCATAAGGGATTTGTAAAGTCCACTGTGGAAAGTAGCAGGTATTCAGGTGGTTTTCAACTTGATAAGAAATAATATTTTTAAAGAATTTATTTGGGATTTATGGATCAAATACGATTTGAAAGAGTTTTTGAAAAAAGACGTTAAAAACAAAAAACTGCACGAAGGAGATGTGCACCTATTTTGGCAAAGGAGAGATGCGTGTACTTGGGTACACAAATTCAGACTTTGCAAGGCATGTGGATATAGGAGATCCACTTCTGGATATGTGTTCACCTTTGCAGGTGGTGCAGTGTTGTGGATGTCTCGTGCACAGAAGTGTATTGCTTTGTCTACCACGGAGACCCAATATGTTGCAGCCCTACATTCCATAGTGATTCCATGAGTGCTATTAAGCTAGCACAGAATCCAGTCTTTCATGCGAAGACCAAACACATTGAGGTTAAGTACCATTTCATCAAAGAGGTACTTAAGGATAGCACATGAAGCTTGTCAAGGTTCATACAGATGATAATGTTGCAAATATGCTAACAAAGAGTCTACCTAGGTAGCGGTTTGAGCATTGCCGTGTATTGATGGGCATCAAATAGTATGCCCACTGGTTGTCCTACCTTAAAGAAACATTGGCCTTTAAGTGGGAGGTTGTTGGGGTAAAGGCCAATGTTCTAGACAGGGAGAGAGAGAGAGAGAGAGAGAGAGAGAGAGGGAGGGAGGGAGGGAGGGAGGGGGGGGAGGAAAAGACAGGATGCAAATAGCAAGAGAAAGAGAGAGAAGAAGGAAGAGAGAGAGAGAAAGGGGAAGAAAAATATGGGATGCAAATAACAAACCCCAATCATAAAAATCCAAATGCTAATTTTGAATAAGCACAAATCTGATTTTCATTTGCCAAGTGTGAAAACCTTGGCCATTGAGCTTGTCTATCTTAAAGGTGGCCATGAGAGGGTCTTACCTTAATGTTTAGGCAGTGTCTGCTCTCTTACAAATGGCTTATAAGTCTCAACCATACAAGTTTGATGATTCACCAACATGAGACCAGAGGCAAGGTTGCCTATGAAGAGTCCCTCAGGGAGCCAGCTGTTCCAAAGCAAAAACATTTCTCATCATTAAGGAAGAATTCCACAGGGAGCTGCCAAGGAAGCTCTTTGATCTCCGAAGAACGAGCTTAAAGGAGCTTGCCAGGCGAGAACAGCTTTAAGATCAGTGGTAGTTTGTCGCAAACATAAAAGATTTGTCGCTGCAGCTAGAATAAACTAGATCAATAAGACCTAGTAAAACCTTCTCCCGCACATAGTGATAATGCACCTCAATGTGCTTTGTTCAAGCTTGGAGATGACTTATTGACAAAAATTATTGGTTAATAATGCCTAGCTCTTGTTCATCTTCCAATGCTTCATATGTGAAAGCAAAGAAGAAGAAACAAGCACCTAGATATGTCAATAGGAAGGCAACAAAACTTCACTACTACACACGCATCCTATTGCGACGTTTACGTACCGACAATTAGCGCCCGCTTAGCGTTAATCGTCGGTATAAAAATCGGGTTTCGTAAATCGTCGCTATATAGCGACTTTTGCCAAAAGTCGCTATATAGCGACGTTATTAAAAGTCACTATATAGTGACTTTTAAAAGTCACTATATAGCGACACTGAGACAAAATATTATAGCGACGTTTTTATAGAGAGGTTTTTTTTTTTTTTTAGGCCTTAAAAATTAGTTTTTTCCAATGACAAAATTTTTTAAATTTTCATACATGTTTGAGCTCATAGAGAATAAAAAAATGAGAGCATGTACATCAAGCCTTTGAAGCTCATATATTCATGTCCAAGTTTGAGATGAGAAAAATCAAATAAGAGCATTTACATCAACTGTTTCATCTTGAGCCAAGTCTAAGGCGCCAAGCAAGTCTATCTCCAACTCTATACCGAGTTGATCTCCTATATCATCATCGTACTCTAGTATCGTACGTTCACCTAAAAGTATTTGATCATCTTCTTCAATAAAGCTTAAGTGTGGTGATTGATCTTGATGATTGTTGTCTTCCTCGTCAATATCGTGATCTCCATCCTCCTCCCATGCGATGTCATTATGCGCATCTTCCTCTTGCCTCATATGGTGATCTACATCTTCTCCACTAGATTCATCAATTGGATCCGGCATTGGTAGTGGCATCTCCATATCCACATCTCGATCTTCAAAAATTTGCTTACTTCGTGGTGCAGCTTGGATCATGTACCACCATCTTGGATCAGAACGATCCGGATGAAAAACCACCTATATTGAAGATGGGTGCCAAATGTCGTCAATTATATTGGTAGAATCTATTGCAAAGAGACCGCTACTATCTTTTCTCACTGTCGCATGGGGACCGTTATAAGTAGTTCTAAACCATTTTACATCAAGAATGAAAATAGTAAATCGTCTGAAATCAATTTCATAGATGTCGCGTATGGTTCCACAATAATCCAACTGTGAGGAGAGAAGATTGGTATCCGAAGCACTTGCTCGGCTATCTTGTGTGAAGTTAGCCATGACTCCACAATCATACGTGACTCTCTTTGAATCGATGCGTTCCACGTGAAAATGTCGTCCATATGACCATAATGCACTGTACTTTTTGTACTGTAAAAGAGCATCATTAAAACAATGAAGATGCACCTATTTTATAGCATATATTGCCACAAATAATTACTTAATTACGTCAAGAGATAAGAAACTTACATGCACCATACATCCAGATGATAACTCCCGCTCGCGCTCGTTTATTGTCTCTCCATCACATTCGGCTTTACGTACAGCCAGTTGTAGCCAATCAAGTGACATGTGAGTAGGGAGAAGAGCCAGATCTCGTGGATATGGTTGTGATCGCCTGTATATTACTCTGAATCTCGTCCTTGCATTTATTCTTTCTGCTTTGGCCACTTCATATCTCTCAATCCACTTTTGCATCTCAGGGCTATTGAGGATACAAAACTTATTGAATTTCTCCATTTGCTCTTCGCTCATCTTTCTTTCAATCCCTTTTCCTTGGGGGACCTCGCCAATGATGCGATCATCATCCTTGTTGTGCCAAGCTTGCGGCATATCAGGATCCGTGGATGCAAGAAACTCTATGATATATACTAATGACTCTTGCACAAGCCATCCCTCTGCCATGCTTGCTTCTGGTCTTGCTCTTTGTCTTACAAACCCCTTTAAAGTTTTCATAAACCGCTCGAGAAAAACATCCATCGATTATGAACGGTACCTGCTATAGCCACCTCATCAACTATGTGCACAAGCAAGTGGACTTGAGTTGTCATAATGCTTGAGGGAAAGTGCTTCTCAAGCAAGCATACGGCTTCGATGGATTCCACCCTAGCCTTCTCGATGCTCGATATAGAGATCTCTTTTTGAGATATCCACCTATTTCACATGTCCATGCATATGTAAGATATTTGAGATATCCACCTATTTCACATGTCCATGAAGAAAATACATAATGCGAATTGATAGTAAGCATACCTCACAATACCACAGATCTTGAATATAGCATTTCTAACATCTTCTTGTAAGCACCCTTTTATTGTAATTGGAAGGATGAACTATCAAAGAAACAATGAAATCATGTCAACAATATAACATAATAATAATTACGCTAATGCATCACTATTATCGGTACACTAATTCTACTTAGAATACCTGTAAGACCTTGTGCCAATCATGGGACTTGAGGCCACTAAGCTTATTGTCCTTTGAAAATGCTCCTTTCAAGCAACGCATGTACCCTATCGGTGTTTGAAAAGAGGCAATGTCTGCCTTGATCGCTGCCTCCTCCCTCGTAGAGAGGATCCACGTTGCTTTCGGGAGGACAACTTTTCCTGAAGCATGCACTTGGGGCCACAAACGAGACATCCTATTCATAGCATGCAAGTCTTCTCGCACTCCTCTCGAGTCCTTGGAACCAACCAAGTGTGCCCAAATGGTAGTCCCCACATTCTTGAAGATATGCATGGGATCCAAGAGATGATTGATTTGTAACTGACCCCAATAAGGAAGCTCGTGAAAGATCGATAGCCTCTTCATACCAGGAGGAGGTTCCTCTCCATTCTCCCTCCAAGCTTGAATCCAATCACTTGCTTTCAAATATGATGGTGGTGGATCAAGCTGACCTCCACGTGCGAGATGGTCGAGCGGAAGGTATCGACGAGCATGACCTTCATAAACATTTTTCCTCATATGTTTGGAGTAGCGTGCAAGCGATTTCAGAGCGGGTCCACAAATAGGACAAGCATGGTACCCACTTGTAACAAGTCCTACACGCGTGCATGAATATGTTAGTACAAGACATGCGTGCAAAAGAGAGTAAAAAAAGCATAATCCCTCATTGTACATGTAAAGACATAACCACGTACCTGCGCACTCTCCATATCCTGGGTAGTCATGCATGGTCCACATCAAGATACCCCTGACCAAAATATCATTGGTATGCCTAGGAGCTCTGGAAATATCAAAGACTTGCACTCCTCTCCATAATATCTGTAACTCCTCTATCAAAGGTGCCATGTACACGTCCATGTTTTTTGCCTTGTACTTTCCTGGCACAAGTAGTGTAAGCATGAGGTGTCCCTTTTTTATTGTTAGCCATGGTGGGATATTGTAATTCACCACGACTATGGGCCATGTTGACCAAGATGTCGAGCGTAACCCGAAAGGATTCACGCCGTCCATGGCTAGCCCAAGATGTAAGTTGCGTGGCTCTCTCGCAAAGTCCGGCCACTGATTATCTATGTGCTTCCAAGCTGCACAATCTGCAGGAATCCTCAATGTGTGATCAGTGGACCGATGAGATGCATGCCATGTCATCAACTCCGCTATGGATTTGCATCGAAACATGTGTTGTATTCTTGAATGATGGGAAAGTGTCTTAAGACCTTTATCGGTATCCGCTCACCCTGCAAGTCATCTCTATATCGTTGTTCCCCACACTTTGGACAACTAGCCAAATCTCCATGCTCACGACGAAAGAGAATACAATCGTTACGGCAAGCATGGATGGTATCATAATCCATACCCACCATTGTTAGCATCTTTTTCGCTTCATCTCTTAATGCAGGCATGGTATTTGGTGCAGGCAACATCTTCTGGAGCAACCTATGACAAAGACACTATCCAAATGATGATTCTCAAAACAAACAATATCCAAATAATGAGTCAAATTAATGCAAGGGCTAACCTCATTAAGGCCGAGACACTTGTATCCGACCACCCATACTGTACTTGTAGATTCAAGATTGAGAGACAAGCACATAGTTTAGACATCCTAGCACCCTCGTACAATTGTGTTGATTGCAACTCTCGCATTTTGACCTCAGACTCAGACATCACGTGTACGTGGGATGTAGTGCCCCTAAAAATCGAATCCATCATGTCGACCATACCCTCGTCGTCATCCGGGAGACTATAGTCTTGTTGAAAGTGAGAAGGTATATGTGTACCCTCGTCACCCTCCTCATCCTGTCATAAGCTCGTTCGTGTAAATATAAGATCTTCTATTTCCTGGTATACAATAAGATTGCGAACTTAAATAGCTTTGACTTACCGATGATCCATCAACATGTGCAACACCAACGGGAGGTACTGGTTCTGGCTCCTCCCCATACATCCGCAAGTGGCGCATGATAATACGACGTTGATGTCGTACTTCTCGCTTGCAATGAGTGCAATGACAATATAACCTCTCCGTAAGCCACTTCGTGCTCCCGGGCGTTGGCGCATCATCGGATGAGCTTTCACTCGTCCCTTCCATCTACACTTATAAAATCACAACATAAGCATGAAGAGGAGATATTGACAATTATAAGCATAGCATGTTTAATTTGAGCTTCTCTTGAGGCCATATAAAAAGAATGACGTCGCTATATAGTAAGGATTGAAACAAAAAATCCTATATAGTAAGGCTATATAGTAAGAGGAGATATTGACAATTATAAGCGTAGCATGTTTGAGCTTCACTGGAGGCCATATAAAAAAAATGAACAGTAAGCGTCGCTATATAGCGACGCTGTGGGTTAAATCCCGAAACGCTGAAACGCGCGGTGTTTTGCTCAATCCATTCCTAATCTCTCAAGTAAGCAACCCAAAATCTCCTCCCACCTATTTTCGATGACCTCCCATCTATTCCAAGCAACCTCCCACTCTATTTTCCACTCCTCACCCTTCTCCTACCTCTTGTACTCCCTCTCTCTCCTTTTCCCTCTTTGGTTTCCTGAAAGAAAGTTCTTCAAGAGGTGAGTTTGTTTCAACAATGTAGGTTGTTTGTTTGTTAGCTTTGGTTTTGTGAGTGTTTCTACTTGTATTGCTAAACCTGTAAACTAGTTTTCATGCTTGATTTGAAAGGATTGAAACAAAAAACGAGATTTCAAGAAAGAAAGAAAGAAAACTCACCTCTTCTTTCTGTATTTCTCTTCCTTCTCTTTCTCCTTGTCTCCTCAATCTCCTCCTTTCCTTGTCTCCTCAATCTCCTCTTTCCTTGTCTCCTTTCAAGAAGTTGCTTTTGTAATCTCCTCTTTCCACTAACATCTTATTTGAAAAAATGGGTTGTTTTCTCTCTTTTGTACGGCTAGTCCACTACACCGAGCGGGACATACTCTCTCTTTTGTAGGGCCAGTCCACTACACTGAGCGGGACATACTTTTACAGGTAAGTGCTTCCTCTTCTTTCCATTTATTATTTTTGTTATTTGCATTGGCCTGCAACTAGCTGCAGTGATGGGCGTAGGAACCCTCTCTTCCCCTCTCTCTCTTTCCTTCTTCCCCCTTCTCTTTTTCTCCTTTTTCCCCCTTCTCTTTTTTCCCTCTTCTCTTATTCTCTCTTTCCCCCTCTCTCTTTTCCCTTCTGTCTTTCCTTTCCCTCTTATTCTCTTATGCTTATGCTTCTCTCATTCCCCCTTCTCTATTTCCCCCTTCTCTCATTCGCATAAGCTCTTTTTTCGCATAAGCTCCAGCATGAGCATGAGCGTATGCTTATGCTTATGCTTATGCATAAGCATAAGCATGAGCTCATGCTTATGCTCATGCATGAGCATGAGCTTATGCTTAAGTTTCCGCATAAGCTCCTTCTCTTTTTCCACATAAGCTCCTCTTTCTCTTTTTATGCATAAGCTCCTTCTCTTTTTCCGCATGAGCATGAGCTTATGCTTAAGTTTCCGCATAAGCTTATGCTTATGCATGAGCTTATGCGGAAATAGAGAATGAGAGAAGCTTATGCTTCTCTCATTCTCTATTTCCGCATAAGCTCCTTCTCTTTTTCCGCATAAGCTCCTCTTTCTCTTTTTATGCATAAGCTCCTTCTCTTTTTCCGCATGAGCATAAGCATGAGCTTATGCTTATGCTATGCATAAGCATAAGCATAAGCATAAGCTCATGCTTATGCTCATGCTTATGCTCATGCATGAGCATGAGCTTATGCTTAAGTTTCCGCATGAGCTTATGCTTATGCGTGAGCTTATGCGGAAATAGAGAATGAGAGAAGCTTATGCTTCTCTCATTCTCTATTTCCGCATAAGCTCCTTCTCTTTTTCCGCATAAGCTCCTCTTTCTCTTTTTATGCATAAGCTCCTTCTCTTTTTCCGCATGAGCATGAGCTATTGCTTAAGTTTCCACATAAGCTATGCTTATGCATGAGCTTATGCGGAAATAGAGAATGAGAGAAGCTTATGCTTCTCTCATTCTCTATTTCCGCATAGGCTCACGCATAAGCTCATGCTTATGCGGAAACATGAGCATAAGCTCATGCTCACTCATGAGCATAAGCATAAGCTCATGCGGAAAAAGAGAAGGAGCTTATGCGGAAATAGAGAATGAGTTTCCGCATAAGCTTCTCTCCTTCTCTTTTTCCGCATAAGGTCCTCTTTCTCTTTTTCCGCATAAGCTCCTTCTCTTTTTCCGCATGAGCATAAGCATGAGCTTATGCTCATGCATGAGCATGAGCTATTGCTTAAGTTTTCGCATAAGCTATGCTTATGCATGAGCTTATGCGGAAATAGAGAATGAGAGAAGCTTATGCTTCTCTCATTCTCTATCTCCGCATAAGCTCACGCATAAGCATGAGCTTATGCGGAAACATGAGCATAAGCGCATGCTCAGTCATGAGCATAAGCATAAGCTCATGCGGAAAAAGAGAAGGAGCTTATGCGGAAATAGAGAATGAGTTTCCGCATAAGCTTCTCTCCTTCTCTTTTTCCGCATAAGCTCCTCTTTCTCTTTTTCCGCATAAGCTCCTTCTCTTTTTCCATATGCGAAAACATGAGCATAAGCTCATGCTCACTCATGAGCATACATGCGGAAAAAGAGAAGGAGCTTATGCGGAAATAGAGAATGAGTTTCCACATAAGCTTCTCTCCTTCTCTTTTTCCGCATAAGCTCCTCTTTCTCTTTTTCCGCATAAGCTCCTTCTCTTTTTCCGCATGAGCATAAGCATGAGCTTATGCTTATGCTCATACATAAGCATGAGCTTATGCTTATGCTCATATATAAGCATCCGCATAAGCTCATGCTTATGCTCATACATGAGCATGAGCTTATGCATGAGCTTATGCAGAAATAGAGAATGAGAGAAGCTTATGCGAAAACTCATTCTCTATTTCCGCATAAGCTCCTTCTCTTTTTCCGCATGAGCTTATGCTTATGCTCATGAGTGAGCATGAGCTTATGCTCATGTTTCCGCATAAGCTCATGCTTATGCGTGAGCTTATGCGGAAATAGAGAATGAGAGAAGCATAAGCTCATTCTCTATTTCCGCATAAGCTCCTTCTCTATTTCCGATGCCTATGCTTTCCGCATAAGCATAAGCATAAGCTCATGCTTATGCTCATGCATGAGCTCAAGCTTATGCTCAAGTTTCCGCATAAGCTCATGCTTATGCATGAGCTTATGCGGAAATAGAGAATGAGAGAAGCTTATGCGGAAACTCATTCTCTATTTCCGCATAAGCTCCTTCTCTTTTTCCGCATGAGCTTATGCTTATGCTCATGAGTGAGCATGAGCTTATGCTCATGTTTCCGCATAAGCTCATGCTTATGCGTGAGCTTATGCGGAAATAGAGAATGAGAGAAGCATAAGCTCATTCTCTATTTCCGCATAAGCTCCTTCTCTATTTCCGATGCCTATGCTTTCCGCATAAGCATAAGCATAAGCTCATGCTTATGCTCATGCATGAGCATGAGCTTATGCTCAAGTTTCCGCATAAGCTCATGCTTATGCATGAGCTTATGCGGAAATAGAGAATGAGAGAAGCTTATGCAGAAACTCATTCTCTATTTCTGCATAAGCTCCTTCTCTATTTCCGACGCCTATGCTTAAGCATAAGCATAAGCATAAGCTCATGCTTATGCTCATGCATGAGCATGAGCTTATGCTTAAGTTTCCGCATAAGCTCATGCTTATGCGTGAGCTTATGCGGAAATAGAGAATGAGAGAAGCATAAGCTCATTCTCTATTTCCGCATAAGCTCATTCTCTATTTCCCACTCTATTTCCCCCTTCTCTCATTTCCCCCTTCTCTCCTTCTCTATTTTCCCTCATCTCTTTCCCCTTCTCTATTTCCCCCTTCTCTCATTCTCTATTTCCTCATTCTCATTCTTTTCTTTCCTTTCCATCTTCTTTCCCTCTTTCCTTTCCCTCTTCTTTCCCTCTTTTCTTTCCCTCTTCTTTCCTTTCCCTCTTCTTTCTTCTTGCCTATGCCTATGCCTATGAGAATGCTTATATTTGTTTTTTGTTTTCTGTTTTCGTGTTTGTGTCTATGTTAGACATGGGATCACGTCGCTCATCCGACGAGTACGGACAGCCTCGCAGGAGGAGAGCTCACGATCTATATGCTCCAGAGGACTTTGATTCCTCTCAGGCGACTACCCTGAGGACTACCCCTGGTCCGACTCCTCTCGGTCCTAGCACTGCGACTACCCCTGGTCCGACCCCTCTTCCACGTAGCACTGCGACTACCCCTCGGGGAACTCCTTTGCTAGCCGCACATGGCTTTGTCGGGACTCCCGACGAGTTTGTAGCGCAGATGAGCGATGAGGAGGCAGCGAGATTCTTCTCCCTGCTCTCTCAGAGGACCTCCGCAATTCCTTTCCCTACACCGACGGGTGGACGTACTGCCCAGCCATCCCCTCGCGCCCCTTCGACCGCGGGATCATCACTTGCGCATGCCTCCCGCAAGGGAAGGAAGAGTAGGAGGGGCGGCTCATGTTGTGCTGACTCAGGAGATGTAGACGAGTCAGCACACTCACGCTCCTTTAGGTCTCCACTTGGTCCGGAGACACAGTATCAGTCAGGTCCCTTTCCCTCTCCTACTCCCACTGCTACTCCTCGATCCAGAAGCGGTCGTGCAGCTTCCACTCCTTCAGACTCTGCTACCGTCAGTCCCCCTTACTCATCAGGGGATCTCTCCTATCAAATCACATCTGCCGGAGAGATAATAGAAGACAAAAAGGGCAAAGCAGTGATGGCCGCCATGAGGAGGTTGATGAGTCATCACTTCAAGAGCGGCATAAATACCGATTGGCGGTATCAAGATGCCCAAAAGAAGCAGGCGGTGATCGATGAGTTAAAACAAAGATACCCTAATCCGCCAAATGTGGAGTTTAATGACAATTATATGCTTGAGCGCATGGGTTTGGTCCTAAAGCATCGTAGATCAACCTTGCGTACTTCCATTACAAAGGGGTTGGCTAAACCCAGCTGGGCAGACAAAGCTAATTGGAAGTACTTCAAGAAGCAACATAGGGACCATCTCGAAATGTTCGAGGGTCAGAGGAGGGCTGCGAAGAGACGGCTGGACGTCGTAGGTACTTCGCACTTTGGTGCAGGCGGACGGTATGCGTTCGAGGCAACCGTGGTAAGTCTACTTCTTCCCATTTAATGTATTGTTCTATTTGTTTTACTTACATATTACATGCACTTTAGCTAACTCTAACTCTCGTAAATTGGATCCGTCGATTGGGCTGAGGTGGCTGCTCGCACGGTATAAGTTTACTCCTACTTGTAATCTCACTTTTTAATTTAAGTTCCAATCTAATTTTTGATTTATATGGTTCACTCGTAGGGTCAAAGCTCAAGCGTCCCATCATCGGAGGCGAGCGATCAACAGGGGCAAGGATCGGACGCAGGTTCCGAGGATGAGGGAGAAGATGCAGGTGTCGAGGACCAAGGAACAGGCCAACAAGACGAAGATGATTCGGATTCGGATGAGTAGTGGTAGTAGCATTTTGTATATCCGCTCGTTTGAGCAATTTTGTATCGCCCTTTCACAGGGTAATTTTGTTACAAACACTGTTGTATATGTATATGCATTTTTTCCTCATCATTTCGCAAGAACAATTTTGTATTACCCTGCAAGCAAGGGAAATTTTGTTATAAAAAACTTTCTTTTGTAATTACAAAAAAAAAAAAAGGATTAGTGGGGCTAAACAGGGCCAAAAGGAAGCCCTGTTTAGCCCCACTAACCCTTTTTTTTTACTTCTGTTAATCGTCGCTATATAGCGACGTTTACCAGTGTCGCTATATAGCGACGATTTACAGTGTCGCTATATAGCGGCGTTTGCATCGTCGCTATATAGCGACGATTAACAGTGTCGCTATATAGCGACGGTTTATAGCGACGCTCCTTTTCCGACGCTTTTAGCGACTTTTATAGCGACCTTTGCGCTCGTGAAAAAAAAAATTTGTAATGTAAAAAGCATCGGTATTTCCGTCGGAAAATGGCCTATGCCTTGTAGTGCTTGTGAAGGAAAAGTCACGTAAACCATATTATTATTTTGATGCAAAAGTTTAGGATTTTTGAATTTATGGCTTGCAATCCACGTGGAGGGACTCATCTTGCAAGGAAGAATGGTGCCATTCCTCGCCACATGGCACCCATGTCTTTAGAGATAGAGAAGAGTGCACACCAAAACAAGATGAATTTCATTCATGTGGCTTGCAAAGAGAGAGAGAGAGAGAGAGAGAGAGAGAGAGAGAGAGGGGGGGGGGTAGGGAGAGGCCATGGGGAGGCCTTTCCCTCATACGCGGTGAAACCGCCAGTCACTTTCATATCAGGGATGGCCTCTCCTAGCCATTCAAGTTAGCGAGACGAGGAGATGACATGTATGCAAGTTATAGACTGATGTGATGGGCGAGAGAGAAAGTTTTTGACACGTCTACTAGTTCGTAGAGATGCGATGGGTGGCTACCTAACCTTTTGACACAATCATCGAGTTCGTAGATCGCACGATATTCTACGTGTGAGGCATGCATGATCACACGGCCAAGATTTCATCTCCGAGCGCCGACGACTTTGATGGAGAGAGAGAGAGAGAGAGAGAGAGGGGGGGGGGGGGGAGAAAAAGATGGGGTGCAAATAGGAAAGCCCAATTATAATAATCCAAATGCTAATTTCAAAACACATCTTTTTCTGATCTCCAACTAAACCTCTAATCAGACCTGGCACAAGAAGTTTCGTGAGTGTTTCCGCATTTGCTACAAAATCCTGTTCAATTTTTCAAGTCTTGTTCGTGCACTCCACGTAGGGTGGAACGCTCATCGAGAGGTCGTGGATGTTTCCTTGGCACTGCTTTTGCTACAGAAGCCTGTTCAATTTTTCGAATCTCGTTCGTGCATTCCACGCAGGGTGGAACGCTCATCGAGAGCCGAACTGATTGTCAAGGTTTGTAGTTTCGTGGATGTTTCCTTCTACTTGAGAAGTGGGCGGTGATTTTGCTACACAAGCCTGTTGGATGATTTACATTCGGCATTCCACACCGGGTGGAAGCAAGTCTATCGCTCATCAAGAGGCGGAGTGATCCACGGAGCTCGTTTTTGGGCGAAGAGTGGAAGCTAGTTTGTTGCTGCTCTGTAAGTAGTGGTCAGAATGCATGCTACGTCATGGGTAGCGGCTGCTTGCTCCGGTGTCTTGTACTCTTTGGAGAATTTGTTACGGGAGCCATGAAGGCTTTGTTCTCTAAAAGACCCTCTGTCTGGCGGGTCTTTGCTCCATGTGGCTGCAATGCATGGTCAGTTTACGACAGTTATTCGCCTGTTGCGAGATTCCAGCATCTTGCTGATCTCTCGTGATGATTTTGGTTACACTGCCCTTCACTGGGCTGCTGCTAAGGGATTTGAAACGGTGCTCTTTTGGCGACGGCTGTTAATGATAGTGACCGATATCAGCCAGTGAAGGATGCCCTTTTGCCGCACGAGGGCTCTTACAAGAGAGATCCTCTGAGGGACAATTTTTTCTTGGGGGCTGAATCCGTGGAATATCACATGTGTATCACTGCATCATTAGATCTTTCTGCCAAAGCAGGACACTTCAAAGTGGTTGAGCATATCGTGGAATTTCTTCGCATACATGACCTGAAGGTCGATTAACAGCTCTAGCACTTTGGAGTGCCCATAGCTTGCAGCCAAGTGTAAGGATGTTGTTCAATCTCAGTTACAGCTGGCTGCTCTCCTTTGCATTTGGCTGCCCACTTCGCTCACTCAGACATTGTAAAGCTGCTCGCAAGTAAAAGCAATGCAAATATTAAATCTAGAGACGGACTCACAGCCTTGCATATAGCAGCCCAAACTGGTTCATTGTCTGGTGTCCAATACTTACTCACTGAATCTCGTTCCATCGATGTCGACTGTAGGTGTACACCAGAGGCTTTCACACCGTTGCATATGTCCGCTTGTAACGGGCACAGTGAGGTGGTTCAACGGCTCTTAGATGCTAAAGCCAATCCCATGGCCAGGGATCTGATAGGGCGAACCCCACTTCACTATGCTGCAAGGCATGGACATGAGTCTGTGGCCCGAATTCTGAGGGCGGCAAGCACTGGTTCAATAAGATTGTTGAAATGGCTTTTGGCACTGGAAAGCACCGATGTTAACGAAGAGGACGCTGCGGGTTTGACGGCATTGGAATATGCCGAGGAGAACAAGAGATATGATGCTGCGGTGCTCCTCCTTCGACATTCCAAGATACGACCAGCACAGCGCCTCGTGGACAAGGTGATGTGTACCAAATATCTTCGCCGCAAAGATCATGGCCGTAACGGACAATCATTTCTGGAATTTTTGCAGCTTGTGGAGAAACTCGGAGATCTCAGTAGCGAGGCGTTGAGCAATCTGTTGGAAGGGGTTCCTGCTTTTCGAAGTTGTTACAAAATTTTCAAGGGGCCCTAGCCTATGGTTGAAGTGTTGAAATACCTCCCTCTTGTAAACACCTTCAAAAAACAGGGAGGTATTTCACCACTTCAACCCAGCCTCTTGGAAGAACAAGGCAACAATGCCCCGTACTTCCCTTTGAAACTCAATTAAAAGCTTCTCTTGCCGCTCGACCACCGGGCTTCTACTTAGCTGTTCCTTCGTCATGATGAGATCCCTGGTCTCATGTTCCTTCGTCGTGATGCGATCTTTGATCTCATTATGGACAACGTCTTTCTTGGCAATCAGCACCATCGATTGGACCATAGCATTAGCTAGCTCGGGGGAAAGAGAGCCAGAGGCAGGACTGGGGTTGGGATTGGGGCTAGGGCTGGACTAAATTTGGGAGAAATGCAACTATACCAATTTGAGGCACCTGTACGCTTCTTATTTGAGGCAACTTTTACAAGAGTGTTCGGGGCTGCACGAGGATGCCAAATTGGTACGAGTGAACAAGAAAGGAGACGAATTCTATGGCGCCTCAGAAGCTTCATGCTTGGTTATCGTCACTTCGCTGCTGCCGACTCTAATTTCTACCTTTGCTTCTTATCCAACGAAATCGATCACGTTATGGACAAGATTCTCCTAGATTCTAAGCCAACATTGCAAAAACCAAGTACCAATTTGCAATGTTCTCTCCTAAGTATATTACAATGAAAGTACATTTTTGGCCTATAGGGCTTAGTAAACGTTTGAGAGTGAAAGAGAAAAATGGGTCGTTTTTTTTTGTGTGGAGATATTTGCAAATCTATGATTGGTTGGATAGTCTTTGTTGTGAAATTAGCTCTACAGGTGCACATCGTTCTCCTACAAACATAGCCTATTTTGATAGTAGTTAGCAAAGGATTTCATAGGATTTCGGAGCATTTATGCTATAGCTTCTTTTGGGCAAAAGAATCGATCCTAGCAACTTCTCCCTCCCCATAGCCCTGCTCTTACACATTCAAATGCTTCTTCCTGGCCATAGACCTACTCCTCCCACCTTCTTTGCTTTCCACTGTCGCTCCTCGCAGCAGAATCGGTGTCAAAATCTGCTCCCTCCCTCCCTTCATGCTACAATTCCTTGCTTGCGCACGGTTGATTTCGCATATTCCCAAGTAGGCCTCTTGAATATTGTATTCACCTTGTTATTTTCTCTTGTATAAAATATTTTCTCAATTTTGTAAAATTCTAGGCAATTTAGTTATATTTTAGCTTTTTCAAGAAAAACTTTCAAAATTTTGAAACCTCGGTCCCCATCTAGACTTGTATGTGTCAAGTCTCAGGTTATTTCAACCAAACCATATGGAAGATTAATGTGTGTAAGCTAATCACAATCCTTAGGCATTCAAATGCTGGGCTACTAGAGCTTTAAACAAAGTTGCTAGGCTAACATTTTGCAGCTAATAGAAAACAAAGCAATTGTCATAAACTAGAGCTACGATAGTAGCCTTACGAACAACAAGATCATAAGTAGGGCTTCAATAAGAGACACAGGGAGGTATTTGACATCTCATGGAAAACTCTTTCACTCCCTCTTATGTATTAGGTGCCACTTAACCTGAACTCCATCATGGAGTGGAGAAGATGGTAGGGCCTTATGGATAGATGATGCCAAGAAGCATGCTTTGGACTTATGGATGGATGATGCCAAGAAGCATGCTTTGCTTGGGACCTACCCATTAATTAATTAGTTTTGGTGCATGGAGGCTTAGTTAACCTATGTTTATCTATGGCTTGATTTGTGTATGCTTTTTTGCTTGATTTATTTATGCTTTAATTTATGTTTCTCCATGGCTTAATTTCTAATATGCATAGACTATGGGCTTCCCTAAAGATTCAAGAAAAGATTCAAACTCAAAACATTATTTTACCTCCAGGTGAGCTTCACCCCACTAAGCTAAATAGATACCCCCAGATTGAGTTTGCGCAAATAATTAATTCGTGTGGGGGTGGAATGGTTGAAATTGATTAAAGTATGTAAGAGGCGGGGGCGGAATGTCTAAAATTAAGGTCTATAAGACAATCGATTACGGCAGAGGCACAATGTATGAAATCGAGAGGTTTCGAGGGGCTTCTTCTAGGAGCCTCCTGTATAAAAGAAGTCCAAGGAGTAGATTGCAGGCAGGCAGGGAAGGGGGCTGTGAAAGCCTCTCAAGGATAAGGAGGAAGATAAGGGGAGGAAGGGAGAGGGGGGGGGGGTGAGTGGAAAAGGCAGGGGGAAGGGAGAGGAGTGTAAGTAGTGAGAGAGGCGAGCAGGTCTTGAGGGAGGGAGAGGCTAGAGAGCAAGAGAAGTGAGGAGAATGGCAAACATCAATGCGATTATATAGGTTAATTGTGGAAAAAATTGGGGGGTGCGAGGAAACTCATTAATTGATTAATAGGAGAGTGAGCGAGGAAGCCATTAGGAAAAAGTAGAGCTCATTTTGGGGCCTTTTAGCCTAGAAGGAAAATAGCCCTTTACCAATCAAACAAGGGCCAACGTAACATTGGAAAAAAAAAAAAGAGAGAATAAAAGAAAGACCGCCAAGTTTGCATTCAATGAGGATATCTGAGATACTTTATTATATCCGACAAGGTGCAGCATTTGGTGTTTTTCACCTCACTTCGCATGTCTGGAGCGACAAAAACCTCCAAAACGACTTCGAAAATGTTGAAAACGAACAACTGAAGGCCTGAAAAAGGTAAAAAAGGGCCAGGAAAAAATTCGATAGGTTGGGGACCAAATGGACAACTGGAGGCTTGGAAAAGGTCAAAAAGGCCCGGAAAAAAAAGTGTACAATAGAATGGGGTGGTGTACAAAGTATGCGATTTGACAAGCTGGGGACCACCCCAACCTGTCAGATCACATTCTGTTGTACGCTTTATTTCTCGGGCCTTTTTTACCTTTTTCAGGCCTCCGGTTGTCCATTTTCAAAGCCAATTTGGAGGTTTTGGCCTACTCCGAATGCACCGATGAGGTCAAAAATGCCAAATTATGTACCCTATGTCAGGTATCCTCATTGAATGCACGCCTTTCTAGAACACGTACTTTGTTAATTTGCTTTTTGATATTATCCATTTTTGAAGCAAAAAAAAAGAGAAATATAGCAATTTCTCTCAGGGCTTCAAAATGAGCTCTCATTTTTCCTAATGGAATAGGAGAGTGAGAAAGGAGCTATCCTTTTTCTTAGCTGTGCCATGTGGCTTGCCCATGACAAAAAAAAAGACAACACAAAAATCAGTGAGCTCGAAGATCCTGGCTGTGTTGGTGAATGATGGAAGAAATGACCCAAGCAGAAGAGCAAGTAGATACACAACAAAGGCAAGAAAAGATAGATTGAATGTCAAAGGGTCTCTACTTTGAAATACAATATAAGGAATGCCAATAACAATAGACAGGAAGGGGACAGGGAGGAGCCAATGGACGGAGCTTGTAAGAAAACAATACAACATCTGTGCTCAACAGATAACAGGATCTCATATGCAAGAGAGAAAAGCAGATAGTATGGAGAATCAAAAATTTGATTACTGTAAAACTGATACAATAGATGGTGCTACCTCCCAACCATGCACTCCTATGAGAGAAGCTTCGATGGCATGCTGGAACCAATAGAGGACGGAGGCTAGATGCTAAGGAATCAGGGTTGTTGTAGCCAGTGATGATGATGTGCTTCACGGGCTTGCTCTTATATAGCCATCAGTTAGACCCAATTGGGTGACTAACCCAGTCCACCCAAAACAGCCGACTGGGGGTCGGTCCCGAAATAGGCCACCGACCACATGATAGAATCGTCGTGCAAAATAGAGCAATAAACCCAAGGTGGCCGTTCAGCCTGGAGCCATCCGGGATCATCTGGGCCTCCAAACGGGCCCCGCAACCCGAGAGTGGGCTGCCCCGAGAAATGCTCCGTCTACCCTCAGTAAGGTCAGTCATGGGATTCCTTCCCATACTTGCATGTAGCCTAGTTGGCAGTGTGCCAACTCTATCTAAAGTCATCTAGCCATCAGGCCACACATGGCCCCCATCTGGTGTCCAAACCAGGACCTACCGGATAGCCGAGCTACTCAAATGCCTTCTCCTCATATGGGGGGCTTACAAGTAGAGTTAGTTGGTTCCCGCGTAGTTACACAAGAGTGGAGCATTGATATCTAACACCCCCCCTCAATGTCCACCTACAAGTGAACTTACTTTTTTGGCCCAATGCCAAGTCAATGAAGATGCCTCTCCAACAAGTCTCTTCCAAGAGCCTTCGTGAAGATGTCCGCAGCATTCTCTGTAGTCGGACAGTACACCAAGTCGATCTCTCCATCCATGATGAGCTCGCGTACAAAGTGATATCGAATCTCAATGTGTTTTGTGTGAGCGAGGAACACAGGGTTCTTTGCAATTGTCATGCAACTCTGATTGTCACATGATAACTGTGTAGGCTTGTTCTGTACTGCACCCATGTGACCTAAAATCCTCCTCAACCACACTGCCTCACAAGAAGCAAAGCACGCTGATTTGTACTCAGCCTTGATAGAAGAAAGAGCAACTATAGGTTGTTTCTTGCTGACCCATGACACAGCTCTAGATCCAAGTGAGAGACAGTAACCTGTCACTGATCTCTTGCTGTCCACGTCTCCTGCCCAATCTGAGTCACAGAATCCGATCAAGATGTTGCCCTTGGTATAGGTGATGCCATAATCAAGTGTGCCTTTGATGTATTTTAGCACCTGCATCCCTGCCCTCCAATGGTTCTCCTGGGGCTTATTGGAAAACCTGCTTAGTACACCAGTCGAAAAACTGATGTCTGGTTGCATGTTGCACAAGTAAATCAAACTGCCCACAAGCCTTTTGTACTTCGTTTCGTCCACCAGTGGTGATGAATCCTCATTTGAGAGCTTCACATCAACCTCCATAGGGTGCCAACTGTCTTGCACTCAGCCATGCCAAATGCCTTCAGTATCTCTCTAGCATACTTCAGCTGTGAGATGAAGATCTATTTTGGCTCTTGCCAAACTTCAATCCCCAAACAGAAATGCATAGGTCTGTCATTTCAAACTCTCTTCCTAGCAAATGCTTTGTCTGGAGATCTTCTCTTCATGGTTCCCTGTTATGACAAGGTCGTCCACATAAAGGACCACGATCATACACCTGCCTCCTTCTCTGAAGATATACAAATTCGCATCAGATGGGCTCCTCCTGAACCCGTTTTGTAAAAAGTAGGCATCAATCTGCTGGTACCACACTTGTGGGGCCTGTTTCAGCCCGTAAAGTGCCTTCTTCAGTTTACAGACTTTACCTTCTGAACCGGAGATCACAAAACCTAGTGGTTGTTCCACGTATACCTCCTCCTTGAGATCTCCATTCAAAAAGGCAGATTTTACATCCATCTGAAGCACGGGCCAACTTCCTTGTGTTGCTAAAGCCAAAACACTGCGAATTATGGTTAGTTGAGCTATGGGAGCAAAAGTATCCTGATAATCAAAACCATGTACGTGTGCGAATCCTTTTGCCACGAGCCGAGCCTTGTACTTATCCAACGTGCCATCGAACTTGTACTTGGTTTTGTACACCCACTTGGTGCCGATTACCTTACGTTTTGGTGGTCGATCCACAAGGTCCCAAGTGTTGTTCTTCATTATGGAGCCATACTCTGACTGCATAGCCTCCATCCACCGATCATCACCCTGTGCCTCTTCAAGACACGGGTTCTTCAGCAAAGATCACCTCTGTCATCAAAGTGTAGTTGACCAAGTGTTCGTGCGCCCTTCTTTGCTCCTCTAATCTCTTGGACTGGTGGTGTTCGGATGGTTCCTCCTCAATGGCTGGAGGTTCTCTGCCGTCTAAAAGCTGCTTTACCCACTTCGGGAATGGCCGTTGCCATTGTGGTTCTACAGGCTCTTCTTCCTCTTCTTTATCTTGAAGTTCGGTCTGCTGTTGGTGGTTGTACTGGATGGATATCTTGGTCCTGGTTGTCTGGGAAGGAAGCATCCTCCTCCAATTGATGCGGCTATTCCGAGAAGACCACATCGCGACTTACTATTACCTTCTTGGTAACAGGATTATAGAGACGGTAACCCTTCGCCTCTTAACTGTAGCCAAAGAAAATGCACTTCTGGCTCTTCGGTTCCCATTTGGTCCTATTAGCATCAGGGACATGCACAAAATAGTCACATCCAAACACTCTGAAATGTGCAGCTGAAGGTTTCTTACCAGAAAAGGCCTGCAGTGGAGTCATCCCATTCACAGCATTCGTGTAGCTACGATTCAGAATGTAAACTGCCGTGTTACATGCTTCAGCCCAGAAAGACTTTGGCAAATCTTTCCCTTTCATCATACTCCTACCCATTTCGCAGATGACATGCTTGCGCTCTGCTACTCCATTTTGCTGTGATGTATGTGGCGGGGGTTTCAGCCTCTTGATGTTATGACTTTTGCAGTAACTTTCGAATTCACTTGATGTGAACTCACCACCTCTATCTGATCTCAACTTCTTCACCTTCCTCCTCATTTCTTTCTTGACCATTTACATGCCATTCTTTGAACTTACTAAAAGCCTCATCTTTAGTCTTCAGGAAGTATATCCATATCCTTCTACTGTAGTCGTCGATCAGCATCATGAAGTAGTAGGAACCACCCAAAGCTTCTGTCTCCATCTTTTCACAGAGGTCCGTGTGAACGAGCTCTAGAGGAGCCTTTGCCCTACTGGCCTCTTTAGGAAAGGGTTGCCGATGCTGCTTGCCCATCATGCAAGCTTCATATACATCGGGTAGATCTGTAATGTTTGGTAGGTCTGCAATCATTCCACTTTTATGCATCTCCTTTAAAGAGCTATGGTTTAGATAACCAAACCTCTCATGCCACAGCTTAGTGTTGCTCACATCAGCTCAAGCACTGAAATCTAAGAGTTCATAGATGTTGTTGCGCCATGTACCTTTACCAATGACCTTCCCTTGAAGATCCAAAATCTATGCGCCATTCTTATCGAAGTGAACTTTGAAGTCCCGATCCGTGATCGCAAAAATGGACAACAAGTTCCTCTTGATGTCTGGCACATAAAGAACATCGAACAAGTGTTTTACAACTCCATCTGACTTGAGAGCAATCGTACCTTTTCCTTTTGTTGGACATTTTGCATCATTGCTGACTGCTACCAGGATGTCATTCCCTATCGGATGTAGAGAGGTATACCAATCCTTCCGACTGGTCATGTGGCGCGATGCACCACTGTCAATAATCCAAGGTTCATCTGTAGGTACGTGAACTGCCTCCGTGCAAATCTCCTCAATTGCTATGAACAGCTCTACTGGTATTGCCTGCACGCTGTTGCTAGACTCCTTCTTTACTCCGTTGTTCTCATTTGCAATCTTCTTCCGGCACTCATTTTGCTTGTGCCCTACCTTGTTCCAATAGAAGCACTTGATCTTCTTCTTTCTCTTTTTATCATCAGAAGAAGATGGGTTACCAGAGTCCTTACCCTTACCTTTCTTTGATCCAGTCGAGAAAGCCGAATCTTCTCCAGTCCTCGTCTTTTGACGCATCTCCTCCTCCAGAAGCATTGCGCTGAAATCCTCAAAGTTGAGGGGCAGATTTCTCTTCTGCGTATTCAGCGCCATAACGAGACCGTCGTACTTTGGTGGGAGAATCCATATGCACCTTCGTGCTAGATTCTCGCTGGTGATGGTGATGCCAATTGCAGTCATTTGATCGCGCAAATTCTTCACCCTGGTGAAGAACTTATCTGCTGTTTCAGACTCAAACAGTTTCTCATTCCCGAGTTGAGTCTCTAGATTCTGAATCTACATCTGATTCGTGGTCTCGTATTGATTTTTCAAGACCATCCATGCCTCCTCCGCTGTGGTGACATGTTGAATTAACGCCATGACAGAGTCACTTACACTACAGACAATAGAACACAGCGCATCTGAATTTCTTCTTGTCCACGTGAGAATCTCATCCGCAGTTGGTACCATTTGTTGTCCTGCATTGGCTGGATCTGGTCTCGTAACCGGCTTCACATCCACCCCAGTAGCAGTATTCCAAAGCTCGTATGCACTTAGGATGGTCTTCATCTTGAACTTCCAGAGTGGATAGTTAGTGCCGTCCAACTTTCTGCTATCGTCGAACGGTGGGATTTGCAGTCTTGCGGGCTGGGCCATCTCTCACAATTTGCTCACAAACAGAAACACACTACCAAATCTTCTTGCTAGAGCCCAAGCTTTGATACCATATAAGAAACCAATACAACGTCTGTGCTCAACAGATAACAGGATCTCATATGCAAGAGAGAAAAGCAGATAGTATGGAGAATCAAAAATTTGATTATTGTAAAACTGATACAATAGATGGCGCTGCCTCCAAGCCGTGCACTCCTATAAGAGAAGCTTTGATGGCATGCTGGAACCAGTAGAGGACGGAGGCTAGATGCTAAGGAATCAGGGTTACTGTAGCCAGTGATGATGATGGGCTTCACAGGCTTGCTCTTATATAGCCACCAGTCGTAGTCAGTTAGACCCAATTGGGTGACCGACCCAGTCCGCCCAAAACGGCCGACTGGGGGTCGGTCCCAAAATAGGCCACCGACCACACGATAGAACCATGGTGCAAAATAGAGCAACTTCCCTATGGTCATTGTTCGGCCCAGAGCCATCCGGGATCATCTAGGGCTCGAAACGGGCCCCGCAACCTGAGAGTGGGCTGCCCCGGGAAATGCTCCGTCTACCCTCAGTGCGGTCATTCATGGGATGCCTTCCCGCACTTGCATGTAGCCTAGTTGGCAATGTGCCAACTCTATCTGAAGCCGTCCAGCCATCAGGCCACACATGGCCCCCATTTGGTGTCCAAACCAGGACCTACCAGATAAACGAGCTACCCAAATGCCTTCTCCTCATATGGGGGGCTACAAGTAGAGTTAGATGGTTCCTGCGTAGTTACACAAGAGTGGAGCATTGATATCTAACAGAGCTATGGAACGTTACAAATGCCAAATGTGGCAAATGAAGACCTCATGCAACACACGATGCCACAAGGGATGAAATATCGAATGAAGGCAAGTTATTCAATCCACAACTGGTGTGGAAGGAGGCAATGGGCAAAGCAGACAAGCAATTAGTGCTAGCCTTCAAGAACAAAGCCATTCTTCTTTGCTTGTTCTTTGAATGTTCACTCCATGACATTTTAGGAAGCTTGACCATTTATTTTTTTGGGCATTCAGTTGCAAAGACAGGTCAATTTCAATCACTTAGTTTTGACTCAAGATTGTAGAATTGGTTCACTTTTGAGGTTGAACCACACATTAGGAGAAAACAAAGCTCATTTTGGGGTCTTTTAGGTTAGACAAAAAATAGAGATCCTCCAATGAGAGAGAGGCCAATGTTACGTTGGAAATGTTTTTCTTTTTTCAAAAAAATAGACTTTATCTCTCTAGAGACGCTCGACACACTGACAAATGAAAGTTTCCGCTCTTGTTTTCTAGTGTGTCATAAATGCTACACCAAATCCCAAAATAGATTAACTGACATTTTGAAGTTCCCACTCGATGAGCACTTTTTAGTGTGTCATAAATGTCTTCCCGAAGAGGTCGAAATCACCAAAATATGTCCTTGATAGGAATGTGCTTAAGAAAGCGATTTGAACACTTGGCCTGGCTCCGATTGCCCAAAAAACACACTCCTCTCAGGCACCTGTTTTGGTCTTTTTGACTCCTGTGGGAGGCCAAACTTAGTAATTCAAAAGTTATTTTGGGGGTTGTTGCCTACTCTAAGACATAATGGTGATGCTAAAATCACCAAATTCTACACCAAAATAGTAAAGAACCATTTGGGTCCTTGGACATAGCATTTAAAACACACTAAACAACACTCGAGCGAGAACTTCAAAATGTGAGTTTACCTGTTTCATGATTTATATCTCCAATTGAATGCTCGATCATATAAAATTGTGCTTCTCACTTTAGAACTTGTTAATATTGATCCAAGAAAATTAGAAAATCAAGGATTTCTTACTTGGCCCCAAAATGAGCTCTGCTTTTTCCTAATGTTTATCCTATTGATTGAATGGCCTATCATTTTGTAACCAAATAACTTTTGCACTTTCGTTAGCAAAGAGAGAGAAGAGACACAGAGAGAGAGAGAGAGAGAGAGAGAGAGAGAGAGAGAGAGAGAGTAGGGATGCTGATGTTGAGAGTGCTCCATTTCAGATGAATGCCATCAAAAGAATTTATGCAAGAGCAATAATATGTGCAATGGGAAACCAACTCCATTGTCTAGCGCATGGCAGCAATAGAGAGATGAAACTTCCCAATCTTGGAAGGATGAATTTCCAAGCTAATCAATCAGAGACGTAGACAAAGGCCTCATCCAATGATCCAAAGCAACAACCAAAAGCTCAATATCTCACACAATGGAGCATGCTTTTCCATGAAATTCCAATTGGTACTTTAGGTATTCAACTTCTGGCCGCATCTCTTCAAGGCTCCAAATGTCACCTTTAGAAGCTTTGCTTGGCACAAAGCATTGGGGATGGTGAAATGGAGATATTGGCACAAGCACAGTAGGCATTGATCAATTGCAAGCATAGGTGACTTGATGTGTTCATTTTATGATATGGGTGCAAAGTATCTCCACGATGCTCTAACGATCCATATTTTGAGCTTGAAGAATTGCATCTTAATAACAACCATGCAGAATGCATAGGAAGATACATAGTGAACAATCATAGAAGCAAGGATTGGAGTTCGTTGGGTCTCCAAGTTACCTATCTTGAGTTCGATCTGGTGCTAACTGTGTATTACTTCATGTCGCAGAATATGTTATTGACATCTTTTCTTCAGCATTTGTATTTTTGTTGAGATGAGTATTCAAAGGGTACAAACCTTACCAATGGACCATTCCACCATTATTGAGACGATTCTTGAGAGAGAACATGGGTTACAATAGTATTCTCTAGGTTTTTGCTGAAACCGTTGCTCAGGAATAAGTACACATAAACAATACCTTTGTGGTGAGTTGGACCATCCTTATGATGATAATTTAAGAAACAAAAAGTCACTACTAAAAAATGTTATCTTTAAATATGTTGCAACAAAAAATCAAAAGAAAAGAACCCCTGAATGCATCAAAATGTGAGGTTGGTAAATCATTTTAAGAATCTCAAAAAAGGATGAATGTTGGATACACTTTGCCAATCGTTGCAAGCAAAGAATTTGAGCCTTAGATCCATTGCATTTAAATTGACAAGAATCTAGCTTTTGTTGTGGATGTGCTTTGATGTCATTTATTATCAGTACTATCATCGTCTTCGATTAACTAGATGAGAGATACAGAGGATTGGTTAGCTCCACCCCAGAGGGGAGATGGAATGCCATGTTATCCCTACACATAATCTACCATCATTCCCATTCATCTTATCGGTATTCAAGTGAAGGCTTTTTTCCTAACCTTTTTATTTGATCATTATCCTCACAATAGAAGAAATGCATTGAAGATACAGAAATCTATTAAATATGTCTTAGTCTTTTAGATTTCTATTAAATATATTTTACTTTTTTAGAGTTATGATTGAGTGTTTTGTGATAGAGAGAGAGAGAGAGAGAGAGAGAGAGAGAGAGAGAGAGAGAGAGGGACAGAGAGAGAGAGAGAGAGAGAGAGGGAGGGAGGGAGGAGGGAGGGAGTAAGGGGGAGAGAGAGAGAGAGAGAGAGAGAGAGAGAGAGAGAGAGAGAGAGAGAGAGAGAGAGAGAGAGAGAGAGAGAGTATATGTAATGCTATGAAAAACATGTTTTCCAGCTAAAAGCAATGCTAAGGCTTAACAGAGATTAAATTCAAAATTTTTCTAAAAAGAATTCAAATTTTAAGTAAAACTTAAAATTGTATTCCTTAAAATAAATGGAACCACCCTTGAAGCCTGATGGAGGTGGATTCCTAACCCATCATAGATGGATCGTGAAATTTAAGCATATGCAGTTCTTCATTGGGGTGCTTGGAGAAGCAAGTAGTAGCACAATGGGCACCTGTGGAACAGCAATGGGACTACGTAGTTGTTCGGGTAGTCATTTGTGTCGGTGCTAATAACACAGATTGCTCATGTAGTGACCTCATATTGGTTAGATTTGACAATATCCCATGGCAAAAAACTACTGGCTGGGTTATAGTAATAGAATGCATTTGGTTCGAGACCTTGGGACTTGAGCGCATTGATCTCCAAGTCACATATTTGCCTCTCAGACTTTTCGAGCCACATGTTGGTTATTGGATAATTAGAGAGTATGTTTTTAAAATTTTTAGACTATAATGATGTCTTCAAATACCTAAGTGTTTTTTGGTTTGAGGAAATATTTTCGTCTTTGGTACATATCCAAAATTTAGCAAATTTTTAAACAAAATGAATGCAATGTCCTTCAATATATGCAATGAACTTTGATGTATTTTGTACTTTCATGCATGTACTTTGAATTTTTTTTGAGTAATTTAAATCTTTAATATAATTAGTATGGTTTTGTAATAAGTACTTTTGAGAAGTTTGGTTAGATTTTTGTATATTTTAAGTGATTTTAATTTTTTTTTATAATTTGGTGAATTTTTTACGGTTTGAGAGTAGATTATAAGTCATTGCATTTTTATGTGATTTCATGCAGATGCAAAGTACTTTGATATATTCATGCAGTTTGGAAAACATGGAGTAATTTCAAATATTTATGTATTGGTTTTGTAATAAGTGGTTTTGGAAGTTTGATTACATTTTTGTATAGCTGAACTTGCATGACAGAAGCCCATTCAAATCTAGAATGATTATTAGTCCATGAATATTTGGTGAACCTAATTCCTATGTCTTAAGGATAGTGTAAATTGCACTATGTTAGAGAGGACTATAAGGACATAAGTACAATTCATAAGGGCTAAAGATGTATATGAAAATGATCATGTTCACAATGCATGTAGTCTGTAACTATTATTTGATGAGATGCCTAGTTGCAGATTTGGTTCGACTACATTTGGTTAGGGACTCTAATTATCATCCTCACTTGCATACCCAGTATACTCCTGTCCTTACCTATTGTCATCTTCGTCATCTACAACAACTCCCTCTTTGTTCTTGTTTACAACAACCTTAATCTTTTCATCAACCTTTCTACTCCATGTATTTCTACTACACCCGTCTATCCCCTTTGCCACTCAGGCTTTTCATCAGTCACATCTCCTTCCTCACTAAGCATATACGTTGCCTTCATAGTCATGGAAAGAGAAGAGCGCACCAATCACCACAAGAGGAAGAGAAGCTCTCATGTGTCACCTCTGCACCTGATTCAAGACTTCTCTAGTGAGCGATGAAGTTTGCCAACTTGTCATGGAAGCAAGTGTGGGATGAAGAGAGGGCAGAGAAGATCCTGGATTCTTACGATGAGGAGGACCATAGCGTTATCATCAATGATATGCATGTCCGGATCAGTTTTGAGCTGCTCAAGAAGGCTTTTAGGTTGAAGCAACACACAGTCCTGCCAAGCTCGCAGATGCCAAAAGGTGTGATGGCTACCTCGAGGACAACAATTACTCCTCCTCGCAAGGTTACCTCATTAGCAAGGTAGGTGATGGAAGCCTAAGGACGACCTGCGAATTTCTATCCGAGTCCATTGGGCTAAAAAAGAGTGTCGAATATGTTCCAAGGCAGTACGTGGCTTCGGTGGTCTCTGTAGTGGAGGATCGGCTACCCGTAGACTGGTTCAACAGTTTTAAGGAGGCGTTTCAGACTTAGCTACGGGAAGTGAGCCGAGGCCGGTCACACTGCAAGCTCAGTCCACATCTGTGTAGGCTGCAACACCATCTAGTGTCAAGACGAGCTCCCTAAACAAACTCATTGCCTCTACTAGGCGGAGAGGGACCATTCAGGTCCAAGAATGATGAACAGGAGGCCGAGCCAGGCAGGGTTAGGATGGGCAAGGGCGGAGGGCAAAGAGCAAGACAACGGTGATGAAGAGAGGGCCCAAGAGATAAAGATTGACTAGGGGATCGAGCACAAGACACAAGAGAAGGCTGCAGAGCCCAAGGAGCAGCATGCACAAGACGAGGAATCTAAGCGGAGGAAGCAGCAGGAGGAGCAAGTCAGGACTAGGACAAAGTGCAACATGGGAACAACGAAGGCGAATGGTGTCAAGGTCACTTCCGAAGTGCCTAAACAAGACAATCCGAAGGGGGACAGCCATGAGGGAACCTTTAAGGATGTGGAGAAGGAGTTGCCAAGGGAGTAGAGGATAGTAGGATGCTCGAGCAACGGGAAGGGGAAGCCACGCCCAAGGAGCAGAGGGAGGCCAGAATAGATTAGGGTGATAGTGAGCAATAGAAGGGTGTTACCACATTGGCCACCATTCCTCTACCTCCACTTCCCTTGCCTCTCTAGAGCCTATCCCATGCAGAACCATTCCACTTTGACCCCCTCCTCACATAGAACAACCATCGGGATCGGGGGCTGCCACCGAGAGTCAGTGATAGGTATTAAAGGAGAACATGGTGCATACAGCACACGATTTGGATTTCTTGGCCAACAATTGGATCCCTTCTCAAGTACTCGAGCATAATTTATTTCTTTAAATACAATATGAGGAGGAGATGTCAAGGTTTTTTAAGAAACACACAGCAAATTGGCATCAGGCCGAGGCAGATTTAACTATAGTATGTAAGTCCCTTCAGGAGCAACTCAATGGAAAGAATGTAGTCTATGAAGAGATACTCCAACTATAGCAGACCCACACCTATAGTGTGGGTCACTCTATTACAACCTATAGTGTGAGGTGGAAAGGTTAAAGATGAACTACTACAACCTATAGTGTGAGGTGGAATGGTTAAGGGCACTCTCTACCAAGGCCAAGGGTAAAGTGATGAGCCTGGTAGGGAAGAACAAGCAAATGCAACATGCGCTGTAGTGCAGCCAACAAAGGGCTTCCAAATCTTGGAAGCACCAGGGGACTCGAACCCAAATCAAAATCCTGGAAAAAGAAAAAGCATTCCTAAGGCAAGCCACTGCAGAGAATCAGGACCTGAAGGAGGAGAATACATAGTTACAGGACAAGCTGAATAGGTATACCCAACTCTAGCAATTAGTCCACATCCTCTAGGTTCGTGATGAGCACCCTAACAAGCTGTCTCACTCACAACCACCAAACCATGACAGCTAGGATGGCTAGGCTAGTTTGTAGGAGTTACCACTACCGAGCGGGCAGGTGGGCACCTCAAGGGAGCCGAAATCCACTAATGGGGGAGGTGCTTCATAGCTCCGGCAACAGAAGGGATCTCAGCTCAAGCCTTGCTCATGCTCCATTCAGTAGGCCGAGTGGAATGCAACGAGATGGCAACCAAGGATGACTATGATTTTGGGTATGTTCGCATTTTTGAAGACGCTACTATGCGGGTCACAATTTTGGCGGACACAACTGAAGTGGGGTACAAAATGAGCACATGATGGATACCGAGCCCATTTTTCCTACCCAAGATCTCCTTGTTGCAATCCCAGCTATAGAAGTTTTGCATCGAGTTTCGAGTGGGGAGGAGATGCTCATTCGTTACTGGGTGTATTAGCAGACCGAGGAGTTGGAATTGTTTTCTCCCCCCCACTCAATGAACCAAAGTGTTGTAGATCCATTGCAACCAATGGCCTTGGTATAGGACCGAGCAATAAAGGTGTTCAATAATTTTGTTGAGAAGCACACTCAACGCTAGCACAATATCTTCAAGACCGAGTGTAGGTTGATCGCCGCTAGATTCCGCCAATTGCCAAAGCCCTCCATGCTTGAGCTTCCTACATACTATGGTTACCTTTTGTGGGAGCTCAAAAAGCTCATAAGTAGTCATGTAACTGAGACCAAGTCTATGCGAGATAACATGTACACAATCTATGTAAGGACCCCAGTACTAAGTGGCAGGAGCAGGTGAGCTAGGTCTAGCACTACATGACCAATTTTGCAATGGTACTAGACATTAATGAACCATCAGAAGATCCGATAGTTAAAGCCCATGTCCTAACCTTACAACTCCTCCTCCCCTCTCCTCCAACCTTGCAACCCATCCTCTCCCTCTCCTCCTCCCTCCTCCTCCTCCCTTCTCCTCCTCTTCCTCCCTCCTCCTCCCTCCTCCTCCTCCTCCCTCCTCTCTCTTCTTTCCCCCATGCTCTTATACATTCTTGCTCTTCCACTTCTATGCTCCCCCTAAACCCTTAGTTCCTCAACCCTTAACCTCCATGATCTATGAGGGAGACGAGTTCTCCACCATGTACTTTGCCCTGAACCTTGGATCCTCCTTCTAACCCTGGAACTTCTTCTAAACCTTGGAACCTCCTTGTAAACTCTGGAACCTCCTCCTAAACCTTGGAACCTCCTTCTAACCTTTAAACTCCTCCTAAACCGTGCAACACCCAATGAAGGCGAAAGCCTTCATTACCTCAACGATGATGATGCACGTTCCTTTTACACATGCATGCACTATGTTTGCTTACTACACTTAAGCGTACGTCTCTCACCGGAATATGACTCGAGGTCCTAAGCTACACGTATACTACAAATGACAACCCTGATATATCTGTAGGTGACAAAAAGCCTCGGAACCCTGCGTACTGAGAATACCCTACTCTTCCTGCAGAAGCCGTGGGAAAGAGCTAACATTTGGCACTGCTGTCGGGAAGATTAGTGTCTCAAGAAATAAGTAAACATACACAAGTATGTGTTGAGAGTGCTCTCAACGGAAGCAAGAACGGAAGAAGGAGAGAGAGAGACAGAGAGCCACACAAGTTTGGTGGGTGCAGAACCACCCTAATCTTCTTTTTCATTCATTTATATATATGTGTTTGAGTATTGTACATAACCGGGGTTAAGGCATAGTGACCTTTAACCCCCACAACCTCCCACTTAAAGGACAGTGTGCCTTTAAAGGGAGAACAACCAGTGAGCATACTATCCAATGCCCATCAATACGAGACAATACTCAAACCGCTGACTAGGTAGACTCTTCGTCAGCATATCTGCAGGGTTATCATCTATATGAACCTTGACAAGCTCTATGCGCTTGTCCTCAAGTACCTCCCTAATGAAATGGTACCTGATCTCAATGTGTTTGGTCTTTGCATGAAAGACCGGATTCCATGCTAGCTGAATAGCACTCATGGAATCACTATGCAATGTCGGTACACCTGTATGAATCCCCAAATCTCCCACTAGCCGATCAAGCCATATAGCCTCCTTGCAACCCTCTGTGGCTGTAAAACATACTCAGCCTCTGTGGTAGACAAAGCAACGCACTTCTGTGCACGAGACATCCATGACACTGCACCACCTGCAAAGGTGAACACATAACCAGAACTGGATCTCCTACTATCCACATGCCCTACATAGTCTGAATCTGTGTACCCAAGTACGCGCATGTCTCCTTTACCAAAGCAGATGCACATCTCCTTGGTACCCTTCATGTACCTCATGATGCATTTAACTGCCTCCCAATGCCTCTTTCCTGGATTAGCCATATACCGGCTAACAACTCCCACTGCAAATGCAATGTCTGGTCTAGTAGCTATCATAGCATACATAAGACTCCCAACTGCTGATGCATAAGGAACCTTGGCCATCATGGCCCTCTCCTCATCTGATTTGGGACTATCTGTATGACTCAGTTTCACATATGGAGGCAATGGAGTACTCACTGCCTTCCCTCCCTCCATATTGAAATGTTGCAATACTTTTGTAACATACTCTTTTTGTGAAAGCCAAAGGAGTTTCCTACTCCGATCACGCGTGATGTGCATACCAAGAATATGACCTGCAAGTCCCAAATCCTTCATATCAAAGGCCTCATGCAACTTGGCCTTTAATGCATCTAGCTCATAAGTATTCTTGCTAGCCAATAGCATATCATCCACATATAGTGCCAGGATTATCAGGCTATTATCCTTAGCCCTTTTAGTGTAGAGGCAGTGATCAATTTCACTCCTTCTAAAACCCTGGGACCGAATGAAAGCATCAAACTTCTGATACCATTCTCTAGGTGCTTGCTTAAGACCATAGAGACTCTTCTTCAGCTTGCAAACTAAATGCTCTTTTCCCTTTTCTTCAAAGCCTTCCGGCTGCACCATGTAAATTTCCTCATGCAAATCCCCATGCAAGAAAGTTGTCTTGACATCCATCTGCATAAGCTCCATATCCTCTGCTGCCACTAGTCCAAGCATGCATCTAAGTGTGGTCATCTTCACAACTGGAGAGAATATCTCATCAAAGTCCACACCCTTCTCTTGCTTGAACCCTTTAGCAACCAAACGGGCCTTGTACCTAGGCACATCATAACCTGTGACCTTCATTTTGTAGACCCATTTACATGGCAATGCTTTCTTTCCATGTGGCAAAGAAACCAAGTCCCAAGTCTTATTCTTCATAAGTGAACTCATCTCTGATTGCATAGCATACTCCCACTTGCGTTGATCCTCACGCATCATAGCTTCTCTGTAGCAAGAAGGCTCCCCGCAATTAGTAAGCATCACATAGTCTACCCCTGGAACAATCCTATCAGGTGGTCTAGACACTCTAGATGATCTTCTCAAGGGCATTTCAGCTTGCTGTCCCATTTGCATATCAGCCACATTTGGCTCATCATTTCCACCAATAGATGATCCATCATCTACCCTTGATTGTATACCTATGGGAGTACTTGGTGGTACCATTTCTTGCACATTTGGTGCATGGACAGCTTGCTGTCTATCAACATATGCAGGTGGATTCACATCCTGGAAAGTGATTCTCCTCATTTCCACATCCCTCATGGGTGCCTTATGCATCTTCTTCTCATTGAAGACCACATCATGGCTGCGTATGATCTTCTTTGCTTCTGGATCCCAAAGACGATAGCCCATCTCTCCACTTTCACCATAACCCAGAAAGATGCATTTCCTAGACTTAGGATCTAGCTTCTTTCGAAGCTCTTTTGGCACATGTGCATATGCCTCACACCCAAATATACGCAAATGAGAGTAAGAGGGCTTCTTGCCACTCCATGCCTCTTCAAAAATACCACCATCCAAACTCTTACTAGGTGATCTATTGATCACATGCACTGCAGTCTTCATTGCCTCAGCCCAAAAACCACCAGAAAGACTTGCATTGGAAAGCATGCATTGCAACCTTTCTTGAATGGTACGGTTCATCTTTTCTGCAACTGGATTTTGCTCTGGAGTACGAGGGGATGTGAGCTCCCTCTTAATCCCACGTGTATCACAAAAATGCTGAAAGTCATGAGAGAGATACTCTCCACCATTGTCAGTCCGTAGGCATTTAAGCATTCTACCTGACTGATTCTCAACCAAGGCCAGCCATTTCTGAAATACCTGGAACACATCACTCTTTCGAGCTATAGCATAAGCCCACACTTTCCTAGTTGCATCATCAATGAATGTCACATAGTATTCAGCCCCGCCTAATGACCATGTAGGCATGGGACCACATACGTCTGAATGCACCAAATCAAGCTTTTCAAACTCTTTCTTTCCCCTTCTTTTATGGGCTGATTTAGTCTGCTTCCCATAGAGACAATGCTCACAAAATTCAAAATCAGAGAAACTCAAATGCGGTACATAACCCAAACGGCATAAGAGTTTCATTCCATTTTGGCTCATGTGCCCCAACCTGCAATGCCACAAAGAAATGCTTGGCTGCTCGGTTATTGCAACAACATGATCAAATACCCCTGATACATGTAAGGGATACAAAGTCCCACACTTGGCACCCCTGGCCAAAAGCATAGAGCCCTTCTGAATTTTCCAACTCTGAAAGCCAAAAGTGGTGTGAAAACCAGCATCATCTAGCTGACCCACTAAAATAAGACTCTTGGTTAGCTTAGGCACATGTCTCACATGTTTCAAAACAAATGCAGACCCATTTGCAAAAGAAAACTTTATGTCACCTGCTCCCACTATGTCACATGCATAGTCATTTCCAAGATGCACACAACCTGTCTTTCCACTGTCATAAGTGGAGAACCATTCCCTATGGGGAGTAACATGGAATGAAGCACCAGAATCCAAAATCCAATCCTGGGAATATGCATCATCTGAAGTGGCAAGCAACTCTGCAGATAAACTAGACATGAAGAGAACGTCATTGTCACTATCATGTGTGACTGCATTGATCTCCTCAATCTTCACTTTTCCTTTGTCCTCCCTTGGACTCTCTTCCTTTTGATTTGCACCCCAATTTGCATTCTTTTTCTTATCCTTTTGCTCTCTTTTTAGCTTGTAGCAATCCTTTTTCATATGGCCCTTCTTGCCACAATGGTAACACTCAATGTTCCGTGCCCTGGATTTGCAACGAGACTTCCCTCTTTCTTGGGACTTCCCCCTGAACTGTGATCTGCCCCTTTGCACATTTAAGGCTGCATCCTGCTTGTTGCCATCCATAGACTTCCGTCTAATCTCCTCGGCCAACAAGCTACCCACAACATCATCAAATTTCAGTACTCCACTAGGTGCAGAGTTACTGACAGCTATACAGAAGGTATCCCATGAGGATGGCAATGAACATAAGAGAAATATTGCCTTAGTCTCCGCATCAAAATTCATCTTCTGAGCCTGAAGCTGGCTGAAAATAATATTGAATTCATTCAAGTGAGAAGCAATGGAGACCCCTTCCTTCATCTGCAGCTCAAACAACCTCTTCATGAGGTAAACTTTATTAGAGGCAGTTTCCTTCTCATAAGTGGCACACAGTTTCTTCCACAAATCTTCCGTAGTCTGCTCATTTACTACTGTGAAATAAACTGACTCTGCAAGATGAAGTCTAATAGTAGACTTTGCTAATGCATCCAACTCATTCCAATCATCCTCAGACATATCCACACGCTTAGCTTCAATCCCTGCCAAGGGTTTAATCTGCTTCTTTTGAATAAGCACATCCCTTATTTGTTCTTTCCACAAAGAAAAGTTTGTCCCATCAAACTTTTTAATGCTGAAAAACTCCTTTTCAGACATGGAAGAGGATGCCATGATGCAAATAAAGCAAAATCCCAAATGCTAGTGCAGCCTCAAGAGAGAATAACACCAAATACCAGGTGCACCCAAATGTGTATGCCACAATAGAGTGAAATATCACCAAAACTCAAAGCTCAACGCATCTGACTCATGTGCATATACTATGCATCCATATGAGCAAATCTGGCCCAAAAGAAAATGCCAATAAGTGCCAAATGACTCAAGCATAAACACTGTCCACTGGCATATGCATCAATAATATCTCATCCAAGAGAGCATAGCACTATCAGTGCATCACCTACAATGTGTCAAAGCTGTCCCTCAGCATAAAATAGCATCCATGTGCAAAGCGTCCATAAAAAAAATAGCATCCCACAAGGCAATTTGGGCCTATCAGCGCATCCAACAAGGACCGCAATGCATCCAAATGGCCTATAAATCATCCATTGCAACCCAATGCATACCACGAATGAGCGCACACTGCTCAAACTACAACCAGAGTGATCTGCATAAGGTATGCTCAAGAAATCATAGTCCCACGGTAATGAGCGCTACTGAAAATAGAACCTGAGATGCCTCAAAACATGGGCGCCATCGCATAATTGGACTCGGCAAGAAAATCTGCAAATATCTCTCTTCTGCCAGAACTCCAAAATCCCAACCGATGAGTGAGAAATGGGAGTCAATACTTATCCACTGCCATGTGGCATAAATCTAAGGTTTCAAAACCTTAGAATGAAAAATGCATAATAGAGAGACAAAATCGAATACACAGAGATCTATAACTCTGAAAATCCTCCACCGAATCGCGCAAGAACTGACAGGTAGGGGTTTTTGGGCATCCAGAATGCAATGGGATAGACGGTTTTGGAAACCGTGGTCTCAATCACTGGGTCCAACACACGGACTGAAAAACGTTTTTGGAAACAGAGCTGTTTATAAACTCCACCGGAGTGCGAATGATGAGCAACATAGAAGTTTTAGGACCTCCTGAGTCCACCGGAACTGACAGATCTGCAAATGGTTGCTCCAAACTTAAGTTCCAACACCCGGGCAAAAAACGCAGGAACTGACACAGTGAGTCATAAATCCAATGAAATGATCCCAGATTCAAGAATGAAGGTGTTTCCAAGCTCCTGAAGTAATGTGGATACCAAAAGCAAGCAATAGTTGCCTCTACAAGTCAATATGGAGTCTCTGTCATCGAATGGAACAGGGAAAAGCTCAAAAAACGACTTTTTCTTTAAAAGCTCTTAACAGGCTCTCAAAACCACTTCGCAAAGCCAAAGTGACTTTTCCAAAGGTTCCTCCAAGGTCTCTGCACACTCGGATGCAAGTAAAGTCGCCCACAAAGCTTCCCACAGAGCTTCTCCTTCCTCTCACAGAGCTGCTGAGCTTCAACCATTCACGCACGCTCAGCTAGATCACCCGGGCTCTAATACCAGTTGAGAGTGCTCTCAACGGAAGCAAGAACAGAAGAAGGAGAGAGAGAGACAGAGAGCCACACAAGTTTGGTGGGTGCAGAACCACCCTAATCTTCTTTTTCATTCATTTATATATATGTGTTTGAGTATTGTACATAACCGGGGTTAAGGCACAGTGACCTTTAACCCCCACATGTGTTAAAAAAAAACTACTACAAAATTTCACGAACATAACACTCCAGGGCAAGGAGAGTAAACTTTTTTCCAACTCTAGCCAAACATATCAACCCCAAGCATCAACCTTGGGTTACTAGTAATCTTAAGAAATTTTCTTTATTTCTTAAAAAGAAGCCACTTGATAAACAATTAGGCTAGGTAGTGGACACAAATCCATAGAGCTTGCAATTTCGATGATTTCACCTTTTTGCAGAAGAGCAAACCGAGCTAACCATGAAAAGTTATGACTCGAGAAGAGTTTAGGGTTTAATCTTAAACCTACACCCATTTCCTATAAAAACCCACTCCATCCCCTCATTCTTCTTCTTTCACATCTTGCCTCCGTTCTCTTCCCCATTTTGAGCCCTATGCAAGACACTCCTCCCTCTCCATCGACCACCACCCTACTCCCATCCTCACACGGTGAGTTACTTTGAGCCCATCTCACAACGATAACCTAGCCATCCACCAACTGTCCAGTCATCCTAAATAATCCCGTTACATCGAGAAAGACTTGGAGAGCGTTTAGGTGATCATCTCTTCCTCCCTTTGGATTTTCATCAAAGTTTTTCCTCCGTCAAGTTTTTCTTTCCCTCCCCCTCCACCCCCCCCTCCACCACCACCCCCTCGTCCTCCACCATTCCCCCCTCCACCACCATCCCCTCACCCCCCCCATCCCCACCCCCTCCACCCCTCCCCCTCCCCCCTCCATCCCCCCCCTCCTCCATCTCCACCCCCCCCCACCGTCTCCACCCTTCCCCCCCCTTCCACCACCACCCCCTCCACCACCACCCCCTCCCCCCCCCCCCCCCCCATCTCCACCCCCCCCCCTCCATCTCCACCACCCACCCCCCCCCCACCCCTTCACCACCCCCCACCCCCCCCTCTTTCTCTCTCTCTCTCTCTACCCCCCCTCTCTCTCTGTCTCTCCCCCCAACTCTCTCTCTCTCTTTCTTCCCCCCCCCTCTCTCTCTCTCTCTCCCCCCTCCCCTTGGTGGGCCGTTCGTCGCCCCTAATCTAACTAAGGCCTAAGACCTCTATACTATATATAAGGGCTTATAAGTCCTTACTCCAAATGCCAACCGTAGCGCCCGCCTATGCAGCGATGCAGTAGTAGCACCCGACGGTGAGGCTAGTGTACCGTAGCGCTCGTCGCCAGAGGTGGCACGCACAGAGCCGCCAAGCCCACCTCCTCCAGCCTCCTTCCACTCCTGCCTCGCCACCTCCTCCTGCCATCTCCACATCTCCTCCATGCCCACCTCCTCCGGCCATCTCCATGTCTCCTCCTCGTAACTCATCCATTTGCGACCCAAACTAGACCCCGTTTGAACCAAGATATCATACACGGGAACATCACACTATGGGGCATTTTTTTACCCATTGGACACCATTTTGGAATCCCTAGCACTCGCTCATTCGCACCCCTATGTGGGCCTCATTTTTCACTAATTCAACTTTGTGTCTATTCTTTACAACATGAAATACATCCAAGCTCTCATCATCCAGCTTGGTGTCTATTCGGTTTTGCCGATAAAAAATCAAGCTGGCATTCTACAAGTAGCCATTGCCACAGCCAATTCGCAACTGTGTTAGATTGATTTCAGCGGTTGGTAGGTCTTGAAGTTTTGGAATTATGGCACAGCATTGGCGTCTTTCTTTTCTTTGGTTTCCTAGGAGACAACATCTTTTTGCTCAGTGGTTGCCCAAGATAAAACAATATCTTCAAATGTTCATGACACAACATGATTGGTATTTGTACACATGGAAAGAAATGAAGAGGCATGTATGCTTGCAAATACGTCAAGCCAAACATTTGTGGCACCCATGCAACATGCATTAGACCCCTTGCTAACCAATCAATGGCAATGCATACGAAGGGATGTCACCAGATAACTAATGTATGGATTGATAGTTTGCATGAACACGATAATAACTAGGTGGCAACATCTATCATGAAAGCAAGACGAAAGGTCAAAAATACACATGCATGTTTACCTTGCATCTTGCACATATAGGCTGATAATTAGTGGAGAGAAAACAAGAATAGATATATGTTTGGTTTATGTTGTATGCTGCTTTCTTTGAATTGTTTTATAGAAGATGAAATTTCTCGTCGACCATAAACATGAATACATAGATAAAATATTCAATGTTATCTCTAAACATCCTTGCATCTTGCATATATATAGGCTAATAATTAGTGGAGAAAAAACAAGAATATATATATATTTGGTTTATGATCTATGCTACTTGCTTTGAATTTTTTGAAGAAGATGAAATTTCTCGTCGACCATATACATGAATACATAGATCAAAATTAATATTCAATGTTATCTCTAGAGAGTTGAAGTGAAGGAAGCTTCTAACTATGGACGATATGTTATATCAAATTAAGAAAAACATTAGAGGCCCTCAAAGGAAGAATTAGAAGTAGATATCTTAGAGAGTATGGTAGATTTGAGAGCATTAATATTATGGCAAATAATCAAAACCCCAAAATTTGAAGTGCCTAAGTTAGCAAGACATAAAAGTGTCCTAGGACATTTTTATGTTGTTCTACCAAACTAGTGTTAATAAAGGCTTGGAAGCCTCTATTAAACATCTTGAAAGTATGAAGCAAAAATATCTTGAGCAATTAAGTAAGAAATTGGAGATAAGTCAAATAAAGCACTTGTCAAATATTTAAAGAAACTAGAAAATTTAATGAGCATAGAATAGTCCAAATCTTTTTGGCCAAAATGAGATGAGACATGAGGATCTGCATTAGATAGTTCTAATTATGATGATAGATGTGGAAGAAGCTGAGCACTACCTTTCACCTCGAAGATATTGTGGTAAGAAGGGTGACAAGGTGGTATAAGAGTTTGTACCATATGACAAAATTCAAGAGGGTATTTTGGTTACAATCTAGACATGAGATCTAGAATCAGAGTTAGATGACCAAGGTGGCCAAATTTGGGTCCAAAGGTTGCTCGATCATACAAGGGATGACAAGGCAATTCCTATAACATTCCCAGGTTTATAGTATGAACCAAATGTTGAGATATCGAGCTCCACTCGAGATATGCCAGGGTGACCGTTGGGTACTTATGTCACCGACTTGTTAGCTAGAGATGCGGTTGGTACACCGCCCACGAATAATAGCTGGATGACAGCTATCCTTATCTACACTAGTTCGTGCCTCAGTTAGTATGCCACCTTAGTTAGTTGAGTTTGGTTTGAGACCCACATATAGGGTTCTTCTATTTCTTTGTACTTGAGTTCTTTTGGCTTTCACAACTAAGAAGAGGAAAACTATTTTCAGCCTCCACCTTTGTGTGTATTCCCCCATTTGTGATTGTGAGAAAGCCGCAAGTGAGACTCCTTCCCTCTCTCCCACAATCTTCACATGGTATCAGAGCCTTGTTCGTGGTAAGGAGCTCAAGAAAGCAAGCCAAGTTCGTGGTGTCCTGGTAAGAGGACCAGTGCTGCTTTCCTATTTCGAGTTTGGGAGCAAATCTCTGCAGGTAGCACAGCCAGAAGTGCAGGAGTGCACTGTTTCAGATTGAGACACCCTTCGCGGTGTGGCGAGAGCGCAGTATATGCTGCGGGGAAGGACAAAGCCCTTAGTGACTTTATTTTTCTGATTTGAGGCCGTTTCGGGGCCCGTTTTGAAGGCGGAAGTTCTTCGCAGGCACTTTGAAAAGGGCCCTGTTTTTTGTTGTGCGACCACTGCACGGCTAGTTGGTGGAAAGGTGCCGCACAAATTGCATCGTATGCCTGTGTGCAAAGATATTGGGAGTTGCAGATTCATGCCTATTGCCTGTTGATGCGAAATCGTCACTAGGAAGTGACTGTGTGGTGAAATACCACTTTCGTCAGTTTTGCCGATCTGCCCGTGTGAGGCAAAAGGCTGTGTTTTTTGCAGTGACAGAATATTTTGCAGTGTTCTGTAATGGCATCTGATTCTCTTTCACAGATTGTCACTGAAAAGCTTGACAAGAACAACTTCCAGGCATGGAAGTTTAGAATGACGAATTTCTTGATGGGAAAAGGCTATTGGGAATTCATTACAGGAAATGAAGAAGAACCTGTTCTTCCTAATGTTCCCAGTCAATAGGAAATGCAGGCATTCAAAGGATGGCATGAGAGAGCCAGGAAAGTTATGTACTGGTTGTCTATCAGTATTTCGGACTCCATGATTGTGCATATTCAAGATGCAAATACGCCAAAGGAGGCATGGGATACTTTGGCAAAAATGTATAGCACAAATACGCAAGCCAGGAAAATGCAACTCAAACAGGAGTTGCACAATGTGCAGAGAGAAAATTTGAGCATAAATGACTACCACATGAAAGTGAAGAAAATTACAGATGCACTTGCTTCCATTGGGTCGCCAGTGGATGATGACGATTTGGTTTATGTGACCTTGAATGGTCTAGGAAAGGATTATGCACAGTTCCGGACATCCATTGCCGTCCGTGAAAACTTTCCTAATTTTGAGGAGTTGATTGCTCTTCTAATTTCTGAAGAGCAAAGAAATGGGGATGCATCTTCTTCAGCAGGAACTTCAAAAGAAACTGTCTTCTACTCAAATGCTGGCAGAGGTAGAGGCAGAGGTAGAGGAGGCCGATCTGCAGGCCGTGGTAAAAACCAGAATATGCAGCAAACGCAAGAAAACCAGTCCTATGCAGGAGGACGTGGGAACTCTAGAGGCAGGGGGAGCCAAAGAGGCCGTGGTGGATGGCAGAGAGGCCAAAATGCAAACAGCAATATTGAATGCTACTATTGTGGCAAAATGGGTCATATGGCTAAGGACTGCTATAAAAAGCATAATGACATTATGAATGGAAAATTACAACAAGGCAATTATGCATCCTCTAGTAGACAGGGTGATGACAGAAATGAGCATTTGTTTATGGTGCAGCATATGACAAATTCTGTAACAAGTGCAGAAGAAAGCAATGATGTGTGGTATGTTGACTCGGGTGCGTCAAACCACATGACAGGTCACGCTGAATGGATGCAGAATGCAAGAAAAATGGAAAAACCAGGATTTGTGGAGACTGGTGATGATACTGCACATCCTATTGTGCAGATTGGCAAAATTCCTTTGTCTATGCAGGATGGGAAAAAGAAATACTTGTCTGATGTATTTCATGTCCCGAACATCACCAAGAACCTGGTTTCTGTTGGTCAGATGGTTGAGTAGGGCTTGCAGGTCAGATTTAATCCTCATGGATGCTTTGTTGAGGATATGAAAAATAATGGTCGCTTGATAGCAAAAGGAAAGAAGAAGGGCAGGATGTTTACATTGGATGCAGACATGCCTGAATTGAGTGCAGCAATGTTTGCACATGGGACCGGTGTAGTTGCAGATATTGATATCTGGCACAAACGCATTGGTTATGTTAATATACAGCGACTTAAATCAATGCAAGCCCAAAATATTGTTGCAGGATTGCCAAAATTCAAGGTTGCAGAAATGCACAAGATTTGTGAAGCCTGTCAATTTGGGAAACAGGCAAGGAAACCTTTTCCTAGGCATGTTCAAGAGAGTAAAAAGCCATTGGAATTAATCCACTCTGATGTGTGGACTACAAAAGCTGCATCTATTGGAGGCTGTCACTATTTTGTCACATTTATTGATGACTTCAGCAGAAAACTGTGGGTGTATTTTATGAAAAAGAAAAGTGAAGTGTTTGGGCACTTCAAAGCTTTCAAAGCTATGGTTGAAAAAGAAATAGGCCTGCAAATAAAATGCCTAAGGTCAGATGGAGGGGGAGAGTACCTCTCAAATGAGTTTGCAAGGTTCTTGCAGGAGCATGGTATAAAGCAGCAATATTCATGCAGTCATACCCCACAGCAAAATGGAATTGCAAAAAGAAAAAACAGGCATATTGGAGAGGTATCTCGGGCTATGCTAAATGAAAAAGATCTACCAGATTATTATTGGACTGAAGCAGTTGCTACAGCAGTCTATATAATGAACAGGACTCCCACTGCAGCAATACATGGCATGACGCCAGAGGAGATGTATACTGGTAGGAAACCAGACATTTCTCATTTGAAGATTTTTGGTTGCATTGCTTATGTCCATGTGCCAGATGAGTTGAGGTCCAAGTTGGATCCAAAAGCTGAGAAGTGCGTCTTTATTGGTTATTCTCTGCAGTAGAAAGGGTATAGATGCTATAACCCTTCTACACGTAAGTTCACAGTGAGCAAAGATGTTGTTTTTGATGAGATGAGCAGCTGGTATAAACCAGTAAATGTGATGATTGATGTAGATGCACAAAATGGTAATGCTGCACAGAATGCACAGCAGCAATCACAAAATATCAGTGGACCTGGAGTGTCCTCTACCAGTGGTTCACATACTTCGCCATGGACAGGCAGATTGAGATCAGGAGAATCCCCTCAAAGCAATGCAAATAGTGGTATGCAGGTATCACAAAAAGGAAAAGAGAAGGTAGATCAGCCCATGTTTGATGTGAATGCAGGTCACTCTTATGTGGATGGTGAATCCAGTGGCTCAGAACAGAGCATTGATGATGAGTTGGGTATTCCTTCTGTTGTTACACTTGGAGTAAGGAAGACAAGGGATGTTTTGAGAGCACCTGAAAGTGAGCCTATTTTGCGCAGGTCTACCAGGGTTAGGTATCCTATGGATAGGCTGAAATATGATGGATTTACAGCCATTCACTATGCCTATATGGTCAAAGTGATACAGGAACCAGAACCCACTTCTTTTGAGCAAGCCATGGGAAATGAAAAATGGGAGAAAGCCATGGATGAAGAAATGGATGCCTTGGATGCTAATGCTACATGGGAATTGGTGCCTTTGCCTAAAGGCAAGAATGCAATTGGTTGTAAGTGGGTTTATAAGATCAAGCACAATGCAGATGGTTCTGTGAATAGATACAAGGCAAGATTAGTTGTCAAGGGGTATGCACAGACATATGGCATTGATTATGAAGAAACTTTCAGCCCGGTTGCAAGGATGGCAACCATAAGAGCGGCCATTGCTATGGCTGCATCAAAGGGATGGTCTTTACATCAGATGGATGTAAAGAATGCTTTCTTGCATGGTGATTTGCAAGAAGAGGTCTTTATGGAGCAGCTAGCAGGTTATGTTCATGCTACTCATCCTGAGTTTGTTTGCAGGTTGAAGAAAGCCTTGTATGGCTTGAAGCAAGCACCTAGAGCATGGTTTGACAAGATAGGACAGTATCTTGTCACTATTGGCTTTCAGATTTCCAAGGCAGATTTCTCACTCTATGTGAGAAAAACAGAGAAAGGGATTATGCTGCTGGTCATTTATGTTGATGATTTGATCATCACAGGTGATAGTGATGAAGATATCCTTCATGTGAAAATGCTATTGAGGCAGAAGTTTGAGATGAAGGATTTGGGAGAGCTGCGTTACTTCTTGGGCATTGAGGTGATTAGATCACCAAGTGGGATACAGCTCTTGCAGAGGCAGTATGGATTGGACATGCTGTCCAAATATGGGATGACAGGCTGTAAGCCTATTTTAGTTCCTTTGGAGCAGAATGTGAAGCTGAGCACAGATGCAGGTGAGCTTCTGGAAGACCCTACTATGTACAGATGCATAGTAGGAAGTTTGATTTACATGACTATTACCAGGCCAGATTTGAGCTATGCTGTTGGGTTGGTAAGTCAGTTTATGCAGGCTCCAAGGAAACCGCATTTGGATGTGGCTAGACGCATACTCAGGTATGTGAAGTCCACATTGCAGTATGGACTATTTTATGAGGCTGGGGTTCAGATACAGTTGCATGGATACACTGATGATGATTGGGCTGGTAGCATTTCTGATAGACGATCTACCAGTGGATATGTGTTCCCTTTTGGGAGTGCTGCAGTCACTTGGAGCAGCAAGAAACAGCCTACAGTTGCCTTGTCGAGCACAGAGGCTGAGTACAGGGGTGCAGCAATGGCTGCATGTGAGGTAGCTTGGTTGCATAAGCTACTCTATGATATGCATCAGTCTACAGATGGGCCGGTTGTCATTTATTGTGACAACATGAGCAGTATACACTTGGCAAAGAACCCAGTCTTTCATGCCAGAACAAAGCACATTGAGGTGCATTATCACTATGTGTGGGAGAAGGTTTTACTAGGTCTTATTGATCTAGTTTATGTCAGCACAGAGGATCAGGTAGCTGACATATTCACGAAAGCATTGGGCACAGAGAAGCTGCGCAAGTTCAGAGACCTGCTTGGTGTGCAGGATTTGGGATTGAGCTCGAGGGGGAGTGTTGAGATATCGAGCTCCACTCGAGATATGCCAGGGTGACCGTTGGGTACTTATGTCACCGACTTGTTAGCTGGAGATGCGGTTGGTACACCGCCCACGAATAATAGCTGGATGACAGCTATCCTTATCTACACTAGTTCGTGGCTCAGTTAGTATGCCACCTTAGTTAGTTGAGTTTGGTTTGAGACCCACATATAGGGTTCTTCTATTTCTTTGTACTTGAGTTCTTTTGGCTTTCACAACTAAGAAGAGGAAAACTATTTTCAGCCTCCACCTTTGTGTGTATTCCCCCATTTGTGATTGTGAGAAAGCCGCAAGTGAGACTCCTTTCCTCTCTCCCACAATCTTCACACCAAAGTCTTTGAATAAGTCTCCCAAAAAAATTTAGAATGAAACAGTGCTATGAGGGTTGCTTATAAAAGAAACATGAACATGTTATAACCAAAGTGGGCTTGACATGAGATAGAAGGGAGTAGCATTATTCATTGTTGGAAATCAAGGACTAGAACTCATAAAAAGAAGCATGGCTATAATGTTGAAACATGTATCACCATCCCTCATAGTAGCCTTGCACATATCATTCATTGTATCAAGGACTAGAACTCATAAAAAGAAGCATGGCTATGATGTTGAAACATGTATCACAATTCCTCATAGTAGCCTTGCACATATTAAATATCATTTGGGTAGACTTGGCCCATCACATGGAATTGTAATATCGACATCTGATGACTCCGAATGAGATGTAGAAGCATAGTGTAACATAGTAAATGATATTAAAAATCCTTGTTTTAAACAAATCTTTACACCACTTAATTCAATCAAATTATGTATCTATACACCACCTATATGCTGAATTCAACAAATGCTTCCATATATTGTCATGTTTTCACAAATTTACCAATGATGTATCAAGTGGAGGTCACCATTACAACTTTGGTAAACTTTTATCTTTATTAGGTCTTATTTATGTAGACGTGACCCATGTACTATTGTGGAATTTCCTAATTTGGAGTTCACCAAGTGATATTGAGTGGAGGTAACTAGTCTGAAAAAAAAGTCCAAACAAAATGAGAAAGTTCAAAAATTTTAAATAGTGTGTTGCATATAGTTTTTCCTATGTTAGATTGATGGTGAATATTGGTTTATTGTTTGTTTGGTTTCTTTTCTTGGATTTTTATTAATGGGGTTCTTTACATTACCTTGATGATATTTGTTGTTGTGAAGAGACACTTTTTTTATATAAACTTACAAAATTGTCCAAATTCCAATTTTAAAATCCCATATATAAATTTATTTTAATAAATTTGCCTTTAAATTTTAAAATTAAAAAACCCTCCATTTGAACCCATGTGGTATACTTGCATACTTCTTAGGGAACCCCCAATGGGGTAAACTTTGTATTTTAGATATTTGATGGATTAATTAAAAACAATCATTAGATATTTATAAACACAAAGTTATGAAGATGGTGCCAATATGGAAAAGCATATACAAGCATAGTGATTCCACATGGAATATGCACAACTTTAAAACTTACATAAGAAGTGATGCTTATCCTTTGAACTATCCCAATACATAGGGCCAATCCAAGCTTACATGTCATGTGTTACTTTGCTAATCTTTAATAATCTTAAGTAATGGCCCTCCTATGGGTTCAGCATCCTTGGTATGTGCTCTAGTTAAAATGTCAAGTTAATGTCAAGTTAGTAAGATACCGGGAAGGCTCCTCTAGCTAGGGATAAGCCACATTATATAGTTCAATATTGGCAACTAGTTTCATAGTGCACTTGGTGTGTGCTCCAACTAAAAGTGAATTCAGTAGGGACTCACTTTGTGAGTGCCTCCAAGGAATTTTTGGTCAAAGAGTTCAAGGATGCACGATGGCCAAAACTAGATTTCATTTCATTCCATACTAAGTCAATATTCAAAGTCCAAAAGGGACAACTCTGGCAAGCCCCATATGATTTGAGTATTAAAAGAATATTTTTGTACTTAAAGGGATGGATTGGGGAAAGGTGGGAAGGCGTGTACTTGGGAAGTGGATTAAGGGGAGGAGGGTAATAAACCCTAGAAGATTAGGAGCTAGTGTGGAAGGGTTTGGATAAAGAAGGGTGTATTGAAAGAGAGATGATGTTTATGGCGCTCCTTAAAAAAGATGTACTGCAAATCTGCAGGCATAGAGTAGAGAGTGCATGTGATTGTGCATTGGAGCATACATGGGGCATGATTGCTGGGAAAGGACATGTGCCAGGGTGGTGTAAATATGCCACTTTAGTAAGTACGAATAGAAATGGATTTGTCAGAGTTTGTTAATAGTTGTTTATCAATATTAACCTCGAGTTAATTAAATAAATTTGTACGTGCTGCCACTTATTAGTCTTCAGTCAAAGACCTTCCATCAATGGATTATGGGGATTTTGTTTGGTTTGAGAGAGTAATTAAGGGCCTCATTACGTCTCGGAGATGATTCTTTGCTGCTCTGGAGGCTCGTTGCTCGATGGGCTGTAGCAGCCAGTAACAAAAGCAACCTCTTCCTGGGTGCCCTGACTGCTTCTGTTCTTGTCATACATTGCCAGCCTTCCTCCTCCTAAGCTTGGCGCGAGTTGCAAGCTTGCCAAGTTGCCGAACGCATCTGGTTCTCCCTCCCTCTCGTTGCTCTGCTTTGGGATTGTTCGCCTGAGCTGGTTGTTCGGGTTGAGCGATGAAACGCCCGCAGATGCATGTGCGAGCGAGCTTGAAGGCTGCACTGCCGACTGCATGTTTGTAGCGCCCCGTCCAAAGGAAACGCTGCTACAGGCAACAACGTTGAGATAGCTCGTATCTATGCGTTTACGCACTCCGACGCGACGCTCTATCAAGAGGGGTTGCATGTGCGAGCGAGGGGGTTAGAACCAGATCGAGAGAGAGATTACAGTCGAGACGATTCGATACAAGAAAGGCTACAGGACGTTGGGAGCTCCTCTTTTGCAAGGAGATGACTACAGCGGACAACGGTTTACTCAGCACCAGCAGCGTTACCGCATGCCCTTACGCCGTTTTTTCCCAGGTTTCATTTTCTCCAACGGTGCAACTTTTCGTCCTTAGGCCTCATCAGCATGCCGCGCTGTTCAAAAGCTGCGTGACTGCTAGCGTCCCCGCCCAGGTTTCTACAGGCCTTCGATAGCTAGCTATCCCTCCCTCGTAATGTTTCTTGAGTACAATGGCGCTCAGGATGCCGACTTCTCTGGAGCAACAGCTTGCAGCTGCCCATCGTGATAGTGAAGCTTCTCGAGGTCAGTGAGGCGGGCGCAGAGCAGCAAGCGTAGCAAAGCCGATCCGTCCCGCTCCCAGCTGTGCATCCTTATCGTGTAGCTACTAAAGCATGAATGAAGCAGGCACAGAGCAGCGAGAGGAGCAGATGCAACCCGCCCCGTTGTTTTTGAAGGTGATCGCAGAGACTGCCCCCCTCCGATGTCGCGAAGCTCCGGTTGCATGCTAGCTTGACATTTGTGCTCACATAATGGGCTGATATGGAGTCGCAAGTAGTGGTGGTTGCTTCTGGGGCAGAGTGGGATATGGCGGAGCTCTGCTGCCCAATTTCGATCTTTCATGCCTGATCAACATTGTGCCGAAATATTTCATGCTTGTGCCTTCTCACAAGGCAAAATTACTTGGGCAACTGATGGAGGGAGCGGCATCGGGCGACGTGTCGGCTCCGAGGAGGCGGACGAGAAGGCTAAGGAAGGAGGAGCTGGCGGTGCTGATTTCAGTAGTGGGGGCAGTGGTGGTGATAGTGGAGAGGTTAGTGAGGGAGCAAGAGGTGCTAATGGAGGCAAGCGAGGTGGTAGCGATGGAGGAATCGGTGGGGGCGACGAAGGTGGCGTTAGGATATCTACAGACGATGCTAAATGGAGCGAAGCAAGAAGAAGAAGCCGAAGCAGCAGCAGCAGCAGCAGCAGCAGCAGAAACAGCAACAGTAGAAGAAGCAGCAGCAGCAGCAACGGCAACTGAACAAGAAGAGCACAGCAGTAGAAGGAGGCGGAGAAGACGACGACACAGGAGGGTGTGGTTCTATGAGTTTCTGGCCGCCTCCCAGGCCGACGATATTCAGTGGCGGCAGCAATTCCGCATGGCCAGGCTCGTCTTCTTGAGCTTGCTCGAGGCCCTGCGACCCGCACTCGAGGCCCCTGCGGATGACTCCTCGACTCCCTCCGTAGCAGAAGTGAAGCTTGCAGCTGCCCTCTACAGGCTTGCCCATGGCTCCAGCCTCCAAGTGGTTGCTCGGAAATTCGGCTTACCTAGCATCCAGGCTGCCAGCGAAGCCTTTGATGCCGTTTGTCGTGCATTGCAAGCACGACTCAGCAACCTCTTCGATTTCCCATCCGCCCCTGCCGCCCTCAATCCCATCATCGAGCGCTTCTCTGAGCAAGGCATGCCTAACTGTTGCGGTGTAGTTGGATGCACTCGTTTTCCCGTTGATGCCACCTCTTCCTCCTCCTCCTCCATTGCCTACTACCATCGCGACGGCAACCCTAGCGTTGCCATGCAAGGTGTTGTTGACGCCGCCGGTCGCTTCCTCGACATCTCAGTTGGGTGGGGTGGGTCCCTCCTACCTGCCAATATCCTCCTAGGGACTCGTCTCTTCTCTCGCGTCCAAGAGTCCCATGAGCTTCTCCATGGGCCCCCTGTTGAACTCTTGAATGGTATCCCTGTCCCAGAATACATTGTTGGTGACTCTGCATATCCCCTTCTCCCTTGGTTACTCACACCTTATGTGGTCTCCTCACCTTCGCCATCTCAGCTCCTCTTCAATGGTGTCCATGATCATGTGCGTGCTAGCATCAATCGTGCCTTTGGCATGCTAAAGGCACATTGGGAATTGTTGTCCACGGGGCTATTGCGAGTGGATGATGTGCCCTTCATCGTGGCTGCTGCTTGTATATTGCACAACTTTTTGATCAATAGTGGTGAGCCCATGCTAGCTATGCAAGAGTTACCTTTACAAGATGCATGCCACATTGCACATAGGGACAAGTATGCCGAAACAATAAGGGATGCATTGGTTGACCATCTGAGCGCTGTGGCTCGATTGCAGATGCAGTTGCCGTGAGCCTTGTTCACACCAAGAAAAGCTTCCTCCATAAGTACTAGTTTTGGCAAGGAGTAGATACCAAATTTGGCTTTAATAGACTACGATTTGACTCTCCTTCCTATTTATTTGCCATTCTTTTTTGAGTCATGTACCTTCTTTGTGATTCAAACAACTTAGTTATTCTCCTTGTAAAACTAAAAAATGACTTACAAAATTTTGGCAATCCTACATGCTACAACTAATGCACATGAAATCAAAACTTCTACATAAAAGCACTAAATTGAGCTTCAAAAGAAAAACTTATAAACTTCAACTTCGAAAGCACTCTATCTAATTGCATTGGTTTGTTAGAAGCATAATTATACCAAGTTTTATCATGTAGCACGATACTCTGGTTGCCATCCTGACAGATTATGTAGGAGAGTAAAGAATTAGGACCCAATGCTACTTGTGAATGCACCTAGAGCTAGACTTGTAAAATCAATAAATGCATTCTGATTGAAAAGGTTGCACTGAATGGAGAGGCCATCCACCATCCCTCTTTAGACACGTAGAACCTATCAATGCATTCCGTTCTAAACTCCTTTCCTTTTCTATGGTTGTTCCTAGAGAACCCACATAGATCGATAAGATCTAGTTCAAGATAGCCCCTTGTCAAGAGAAAGTTCCTCCCAAATTTCCAACTTAGAGCCAAACAAGCGCTATCCTCAGTTTTTTGTCATGTTCCAATCCCCCCTCGAACACCCAATGGTTATCAAACAACAATGAATTCATTCTACCCCAACACTCCCCCCTATCTCTGGGAGAAGTAAGAGCATACACAAAAGCAACATGAAACTTGAACCCATGAATAGAGACCTTTACCACAAGAAAGGCACCCTCCACTTCCTTGCACAACTTAGAAGCAATGATCCCATTCCTTACCAAGATTGCAAATTCCCTCTAAAGGATAGTTTGGAAAAATCTAGAACCCACACTTATAGAAAGAAAACCATAGAGCATCGTCTTCTCTACATCTCACTTCTTGCAAGAGCATTATCCCCGCATCACATTTCTTAATCACCCACATCAAACATTCATGGAACATGAATACATCGATACTAAACTCAAGAGAACACGGGATAACAGGCATAGTAGATCCTACAAATACAAAATATTTCCCAACCAAATCATCATCAAAGGCCTCAGATGCACACCTGAGGAGGAAAAAACCCTTTCCCATGTAGAAAGCCACATATGCTATAGGAGACAATCTTATTCAAGACAAATAATTGATCTAGCTCCTCCAAGGTCGGCAGTACCCGACCCATGAAGAATATATAGAAACCCCCCTTGGCCATCCTTTCCACATCTGGCTTAACCACATTGATGCCAATCTCGCATACCACTACATTTTTCTTGCCACAACTTGAAATAACCTTTTCTTTTAATGTCTTGGACTCTTCTTTGCACATTAGCTTGTAGAAACCACCATGCTTCTGCCTCCTCCAATGGTAAGAAATATCCTTGTGGCTCCTTGGAAACCATCTTAGCATAGGACAAAGGCTCGAGGCTCGAAGTGGCCTTAGCTTCATCATGACTCCACAACACTGCCTCATCCATGTCCTTCGTAATCCTTTCTTGAGCAATCCTTGCACTCATTATGAACTCCTCAAGATGCACATCCAAATCGTCCTCGCTCCTATGATGCTTGGCTCTCAATCCAAGTGCCAAAATATCAGTACCTAGCAAAAGTGAGACGGACATGCACTAGTAAGCCTCACTCATGCTCCAAGAACCCTTGACATTGCTAGTTCATTTTTGACAACCTAGAGAGTTAATGACCATGGTTTGAACAAACCTTAAAGTGGGTCACAATAGGACTCCAAATAACATTCAATCTCAATACTCTATTGATGCCCCTTTGGCCTACTATCACTACAAATCATGAACCCAAGTGGAGGTGAGGTGAGGCGACAATGAGACGGACATGCACTAGTAAGTCTCACTCACACTACAAGAACCCTTGATATTGCTAGTTCGTTACTGACAGCCTAGAGAGCTAACAACCATGGTTTGAACAAACCTAAAAGTGGGGTCACAATAGAACTCCAAATAACATTCAACTTCTCAATACTCTATTGATGCCCCTTTGGGCTACTATCACTACAAATCCTTGAACCCAAGTGGAGGTGAGGTGTAAATCAATCGCTAACACCTACCAAGAACAATGCTTCCAACTAGGAGTTTGCATGACAGTTAGGGCAAACTAAAGACCCATATTTATCCTCTAAAACAATGCTAAAAAATTGGTCACAATTCGTTTTCTTTGGATAATAGCTCTTTAAAATAATTGACACATTGCCAATGGATAGAATGAAAGTTTGTAGAAATTTGTGAACTTGGTAAAGCTGACTCTTGTTTAGGTCATGCATAGGATTGGGAAGAGTTAGCTAAACCTTTGGTAGAGTGCTCTCTCATTAAGAAAGGTTATTAAGAAAGAAAACATTTGAGATTAGCATATAACTAAAGCAAGGCTCTTCATTTAATCTATGGACACTTTATGATTGAGAATGAATAAAACATTGCAAGACTTCTTAATTATGCACATGAACGTGGGAAAAAAGTATTGTGGGGTACATAATAGGAGATGAGATGTTAGAGACTTGAAGAGGAAACTAGAATTATCTCCACCAATGACTATTTTTGTGTAGTTTGAATATGGAGATAGCTACAGGACTTCATCCATAGGAGAAGAGTTGTTTGTACATTATTCATTTCATAGGGATATACCTACTCGTAAGCGATGAGAGTTCACAAGATTATCCCTACATGTTCCATTGGGTCGTTGCCCAAGAAATGGATAGTTTCTATGCTAGACATATATGGATTTCATACTTATAACTCTCTTATGCAATGCAAAATGATTCTTAGTAATTATCTATGAGTATGAAAGTAAATCAAGCCCTATGGTTTCAATATCAGATGGATGTTGTAATTCAAAAGGGGGCTACACAGGTTATTGTTATGTGCCTCCATGAGGTGCATGGTTTGCTTTCAGAGCAAGCACACAGGTAGTACGAATGCAATGTCTGGTCTAGCTATCATAGCATACATAAGACTCCCAACTGATGATGCATAAGGAGCCTTGGCCATCATGGCCCTCTCCTCATCTGATTTGGGACTAGCTTCCTAACTTAGTTTCACATATGGAGGCAATGGAGTACTTATTGCCTTCCCCCCCTCCATATTGAAATGCTACAACACTTTTGTAACATACTCCTTCTGTGAAAGCCAAAGGAGTTTCCTACTCTGATCATGCATGGTGTACATACCAAGAATATGACCTGCAGGTCCCAAATCCTTCATGTCAAAGGCCTCATGCAACTTGGCCTTCAATGCATCAAGCTCATAAGTATTCTTGCTAGTCAATAGCATTTCATTCACATAAAGTTCCAGGAGTATCAGGCTACTATCCTCAGCCCTTTTAGTATAGAGGCAGTGATCAATCTCACTTTTTCTGAAACCCTAGGACCAAATGAAAGCATCAAACTTGTGATACCATTCTCTAAGCGCTTATTTAAGGCTATAGAGACTCTTTTTCAGCTTCCAAGCCAAATGCTCTTTTCCCTTTCCTTCAAAGCCTTCCGGCTATACCATGTAAATTTCCTCATGCAAATCCCCATGCAAGAAAGATGTCTTGACATCCATCTGCATAAGCTCCATATCCTTTGTTGCCACAAGTCCAAGTACACATCTAAGCGTGGTCATCTTCACAATTGGAGAGAATATCTCATCAAATTCCACACCCTTCTCTTGCTTGAACCCTTTAGCAACCAAACAGGCCTTGTACTTAGGCACATCATCACCTCTCACAGTGACCTTCATCTTGTAGACCCATTTACATGGCAATGCTTTCTTTCCATGTGGCAAAGAAACCAAGTCCCAAGTCTTATTCTTTATGATTGAACTCATCTCTGATTGCATAGCATACTCCCACTTGCACTGATCCTCGCGCATCATAGCCTCTTTGTAGCAAGAAGGCTCCCGACAATCAGTAAGCATCACATAGTCTACCCCTGGAACAAATCTCTCAGGCAGTCTAGACACACTAGATGTTCTTCTCAAGGGCATTTCAGCTTGTTGTCCTACCTTCATATCAGCCAATTTTGGCTCATCATTGCCACCAATAGATGATCCATTTGACTTTGAGTGAGGTGAGATCACCCAATACCTTGTGAATATGTCACCTCTAACAATGGAGCAACTACCCTCCTATTTTGCACAGCTATTATGCTTGGTGGAGAAAATACTCGGCACTAATTTGACAAAGGTAGGCACCTATATGAGCACATGCTAGCTCTATGTTGACCATCCTTGGATGATGAGGCACAATAATGTAATTTATAGGTACAACTCCTATTTCAACAATAAGAATTTTCTCTATCTTGGCCAAGTAGTCAGGGATTGTATAGACACCTAGCAAAGGAATCCTAATGTTGCACCCATTGACATTTAGGATATATAATCTTGGCCTTTAGAGTCCCCGAACAAGTAATGCAAGGACAAATGGTTGATCCCAAAGGTTTTCCCATGGGGACCAAAGCAACATCTTGTTGTTTGCTAACTTACCCAATCAACCTGCATCTACACAACCTCCTCCTTATAGCAAGCCTGAGGGGGATAGTCCATGTTCATTAGCATAGCATAGGCCTTATGTAGAAAGTCTTTTGCACCGACTCTAAAGAGGAAACCCACAATAAAGGTATAGCATCCAGAAACCCAACGTCAATAGTGCAACAACAACAAGCTCCACCTCGCAAGCAACACCGACACACTTCTAGCCAATAACACTCTATCGATGGGTCTCCAACATTCAATGTCACATATCAATCCAATTTGAGGTGAGTGTTAACCCTTGATTTAAGAAGTTACTCAGATCAGGTCAAAACTTAGGTTGCACTCACTTGGGTCAAGCAAGCTCAAACTTAGACCCATGCCAAGTGGGGATGGATTTGGTTGACACCAATAGGTAAAGTGGTGTGCCTCTAGATTTTATGGAGAGGCACAGAGCCAAGGAGAAATTGTGGCGCAATCAATAGAAGCAGCCCATCAATTAGAGTGAATGAGTTAGAAAGATAGTTCACTCAATCGCCTCAGTTTAAGCAAAGAGAGTCTAAGCCTATATAGGAGTAGAGTGTGAGTTATAATAGGCTTTTATCCAAACTACTCTTGTTGTATGGTACAGAGGCAATGAAAGATAGAGTTTGAGCTACAATGCACATACAATTTCAAGCCTCTTTCAAGCCTAACCCAAGGCGAGTAGAAGTGGGTAGAAACTCTGGTGTTTTGATTTTCTAGCTATGAGCTATTTGTATCCAGTAGACCATTTGAACTTAATACAATTGATTTCATATTGAATTGTGTCATATCTTTGTATTACTCACATTTCACTTGAGTGAGCTATCACTCATCTTCATATGGTTTGCACATACAACACAAAACTCCATTTGATAGAGTTCTACTCTTGGCATCTATTTTCTGCACCCCACATGGAGTAGAAGCCAAAAACCATTCTTAACTCCCCCTCTTACATTGCACTAGGTAACTAGAGGGTGCATGTACAATACATTTTTTGAATCTTGCTTGGTGCATATGATAGCATCCAAAACTTAAAAAAAAACTAAAAAGAATCAGAGTATTATTAGTAGCGAAAGCCTACACAATGAGTACAACTTATGATCCTACACATAAATGTGCATTTCCCCCTCTTAAGTTGTAGGTCATCCTTTGACTTTGGATACAAAGCCCAAAAGATAGACTGAAGGGACGAGGAAGGAAAGCCAAAAAATAAAATGTCCGCCTGGATCAAAGACTCGTCGATCAAAAGATGACTATGTGAAGAACAATGTGTATGGTTGCATGCCAAACATGTCAAAGCTGAGCATGTCACATGTCATCATTGGCTGTGCAGCTACTCTATAGAAGAGGCATCCAAATGTGAAGCTAGTCGATGTAACTATGAAGAAAGAATCCGGTAGGTTGTGACAAACAAGGATGTCACCAACCCAAAAGAACTGACAGCAATATAATCTCTGTCAAATGATGTGGGGTTGAAGAAGACTGCATAGTTAGTGTGGAAAGAGTGATCCAGTGGCTGAAAATATAGGGCCGAAGGTGCAAGTATAATACTCTACTCTTTTGAAGAAGAGGCCCAAAAAACTGACAAGGTACAGTGGCATGTCAAACTTGTATGCTCAACTGTGAAGGTGATCTGGTGTGTGCATGGCTAAAAATCCATCGGCATGAGATGTAGCATCTATCATAGGCTCAAGGTGGAGCTGATAGTATAAAGGCCTAGAAGCCTGAAATATCATTGAAAATGCATAAGATATCTTTGAGGTGAATGAGGTGTCGAATGCTAATGTAGGGACTGATCTGAAGTCCTGGATTCAACCACTAATTCACATTAAGGATTGTATACTACAGCCATAAGTGCATGCTAAAACACTAGGCTTCCTTATGTTTTATGGCTAAACCTAATGATATCCACTGCATTGGGCAGGAATGCATTGATTTATAAATATCCTCATGCTGAGGAATGATCCGTTGATCGATAGAGGTGGTGATCACTGGATCCAAGGGTGGTACAATGTGGCATGACTGAGTTGAAGCTAGAGTATCATGAACACCAATCTTCTAGTCTGTACTACTCATGAAAACTATGTCCAAGGATGTAATATGCTCCGTATCAGAGGTGAAAGAATGAGGGATTGATGCTGGAATGAAATCACCCGATGAGTTGAATGCATTGTGGCATATATATCCACATGTTGTTGGAGTTGTGAGTGCCTCATACTAAGGACTTACCTGCTGAAAAATGGCATGATAATAACTAAACTCTTGCTGTGTATCTACATCTCGTGTGACAGTAGATGGATTCGAATCCATGCATGAATGTGATGGTGTACATCACTGGAATTAGAATTTGTTGAAGTAGATGGGAGTGCCTCATGTTGAGGGCTTACTGTCAAATGTGACTCATGATGAGGGCTTACCACAAAATGTACATGATTAGAAAGTGTGGGCTGGTCCATGCTAACATGTGTAATATTTGCATCTAATCTCTCAAGACCAACGATGCTCGAGTCTACATCTAATCTCTCGAGACCAATAATGCTCAAGTTTGCATGATAAATTAGTACATGTGGCAATGAATGATTGAAGTAGGTTCTCTTTTCACTCATGGATCTCATCTAGAGTCATGACTGGCGTATCATCAACTGTGTGTACTAAATAACTCCATGCTAGAGGTGGTATAGTGCTCTATGCTAGAGGCTTACCCATGTAATGGCTAGAGTGTCTATCCATGAGAACACTACAAGCAAAAGTTGCCAATAGTGTTTTATGCTAAATTGTCAAAACAAAGTCATGGTGGATGAATTGCGTATGCGCCAAAGATGAAGCCCGTAATACAATGATGACAATAGTGTGTTGGGCATAGCCAAGAGGCTATACAAGGTGATGTATGTATGGAAACCAATGCCAAAAAGTAGTCAACAATGTGTGACTTTACATGGGCGAGATGTGTGTGTGCACAAGATGAATGCAACAATCTTGAATCTGGGAAAGATGACTCTGCCAAGTGTCACACTCATGTGATGAACTGCCAAATGTCAACAGACTGAGTAGGTGTTAGATGTGTGAATGTGTATACCGATGATAGATCCAAAGGGATTGATTCCGCTAGGAACTAATTAGTAATCGGGCAATATGGCAATGACTTACTTGGCTTGGTGCAATTTAATCTCCTCTAAGGATGTGCTAGTCTATATAGACTACACAAATCGTAATGTAGCAAATGAATTTTATCATTTTATGTGCTAGGTAGTTACAATGGATCAAGAGGTGGTTCCAATGATGAGGATTGAATTATTTTTACGTAGAGAAAAATCAAAAAGTAGATATGGGGTGCTCACCACATAGAGCATGATTTGCTTATCATTTTTGCATTTTATAGCTCCTCCAAATTCCACATGGATCAAAAGTTATGGATCCCAGAAAAATGGCCAAACTTTGATCACAAGAGGGCCCAAAAATGACAATGTAAATGGAGGGTGCATGCTGGAGCACAGTGTGCCTGTGAAGCATTGATGCTAAGGTGACACAGTGAGTTCACATGCAAATGCTAAGTTGTGCAGAGGCAAGTGTGCCTAGCTCACACTTTGCCACATGGCATGCTGATATGGACTACTAAGGTGGCACATCCAATGATGTGGACTACCTGCATGGCTACATAGGTGGTTGCTAACATGGTATTTGACTAGGCACCGTGTTGATGTGGCACTAATTGCTACTGTCTGCTGATGTGACACTAACTGTTGCTACTGCTGCTGATGCCATGATAAAGTAGGAAGAGAGAGAGAGAGCAGTGCACACAATATAGCTACCTATATAGTATGCTTTATTGAACATAATCATGAATATATATACATGAGAATCTCCTAGGGTTAGGGTTTACCCCTAATGCCCTATCTAGATGGTGCAATTTGCACCATCCTTAATACTCTGTGCAGACATTCCTTATTAAATTTGAGATTACTCGACAATAGCTTTCAAATTCTAAACAATTTCAAGACAGTGAAGAAGGATTTCACAACAAGCTTGGAGTCATTAAGACCGTGGGGGCCACATGCAAATTAGTGGGGGGGATGATGTTAGGGGCCAAGCCCTAGCAACATTAGTGTGGAGCTTCTATTAGGGGAAAGTAATACTGCCTTTTCGCCACAATAATAGAGAGAGACAAAGGTGTGAGGGCTCAAAGAGCCTCTAAGAGCTAACTTTAGACAAAAAGATGTAGGGGCTCAAAATCCTAAAAGAGCTTACTCTAGCTCTTCACCACGATGAAAAAAGGCAAATTATTCATGCAGTCTCCTTTAGAAAAGGGAAGGATCTGCTAGGATCTCTCTCTCTCTCTCTCTCTCTCTCTCTCTCTCTCTCTCTCTCTCTCTCTCTGTGTGTGTCCATCCCCATCTCTAAAATGTCTCGGTTGCTAATTTCTCGTGTTGCATGTATGTAAACCAATGGAAACCTCCTAAGGCGTTTTATCCAAGGCAAATCAAATTATATAATACCATGGACAATTTGAGGTGGGAGCACTTGAGTGACTCAGAATGGTTTAGACATGGGGCTCCAACTCAATATGTAATATGTTACTACCCTTGTCCAAAATAATATGCATGGATTTCCTTTAAAAAATTCAAATATGCAATGGAAAAATATAAAAAAAATTTGTCCCTCCTCCCACAAAATATAGGTATATATCTTGACAAATATGCAAGATTTTAAGATTTGTACATATTTTTCATAATATGTGAGGCTCAAGGGGGGGGTCTTTTGGATGGGGGGGGTGAAACAAAAAATACACTAAAATATAAAAACCCATCTCCTTTCAAATTAATGTAACTTTTTCATGTGTTATCCAAATTTCAAGGTGTAAAGACATATTTGAAGCTCTTTTACTGTACAACCGTGTTAATTTGAATAATTTCTACTCATGGCATATTGTTAAATTCATCTCATACTCAAGATTTTGATGGGTTTTCTTACTAAAGGGAGTTGGCGCCCTAGGGGCTTAGAGGTTTTTAGACATGCAAAGGATCCTAATCATCAATATCAAACCAAATGTAGCAGTATCTAGAGCAATGTGGATGATCGAATGATGCCATTTCATCACAAAGTCTGCCAAAAATGCCCTCCCACAAACATGGAGGTCACTACAACATTTGCAAAGTGATATGTGAAAAAGTTTATCCCTTTAATTATTCTGATGTGGGTCATCCATGTATTTCAGCTCGGCAAAGTTTTCTATGTAGTATTTTGCAAGACCTATATGATAAGGGATACTATGACAACCATCTCAAGAGATGAAGGATGCATAATACATACCTATTTGTACTAAAAAAGGAGTTGTTTGAGGACTTGGGTGATGAGGGGTTTGTACCATCTAATGGCGTGGCTACCACAACAACAAAGACGCGAAAGCCACAAGTCACCTCTCTCATGGAACACCTTTTGAGCTATTCAAGAAGGGATTAACATTGGTTTCTCCACAATGGCCTACCCATCATTTGTACACCCTACTCAATTGGACAGAATAAAGGCAATTGTCCTTCATGTGAGGGGGCTCTTGAGCAAGGTCCTATCCATAATTTGCTGAACCTATTCACCTAGACAAGATAAAGGCGATTGTCCTTCATGTGAAGGGGCTCTTAAGCAAGGCCCAATAGAACATTAGATGTATGCAAGAGCAAGTAGATGCTAAGAAGATAGTAAAGGACAATAGTGATGATGGTGAGACTAGTTATCGCAACCCTAAGAAAGAGGATGAAAGAAACACAATAGGAATTGTCGTCCCTACCAACAAACATCGATGTCATGTCAAAGAGGCAATTGGAGCTTGAGGTAGTCATTGACACTATGAAATGTACCTTGAAACACTTGGCTATTTCGAGACAAAAGATCTTTACCTAGACAAGGACATCGAAATTACCATGCTTTAGTTTATTGCTAGTCACTCAATTTGGACCTATTGATGGTTTTGAGAGGGTTACTACATACCATAGGCCTACCCCACCTCATGTGGAGTCATCCTTACATAGTTGATCCTCTTTTTCTAGAGAGTAGTTATCGAATACAATTTGATAATTAACTCTCTCTCAAGCCAATTCCTAACCAATATCTCTAGAGGTCCCTATGATAATCAGGGAACCTAATGAGTCTCGCTCGTCCACGAAGATGCCACATGTGTCCAAAAAGGGTGATGAGCCCATGGAAGAGAGTAAAACTCATGCAAAATTAAAATTGAGACAACTAAGAACCTCTACAGCTCCTGGTAGTGGTCCATCTCCATAGGGTTACTCTACTAGGATAGTATCAGAGAGCATGTAGTGACCACTAATACCGGTTCCTATTCCATCTTCCTAGGTGCCTTCCACAAATCTTCCTACCATGACGATGGTGGAGAGAGATTCATATCCTGATCGACATAGTAGTAATAGGAGGCTTGTTGTGAATAGTAGTAGGGAGATTATCATATCCTGATCAACATAGTAGTAGGAGGCCTATTGTGAGAACAATTCCTTTGGAGCATCATTTCATCACACAACGGATGCAGCAACTTGCTAGTGTCTACATGCTTGATTTCCACATTGAGTGGAAGTAAGTATATGTTTTTCCAAATGTTACATCCAAATTTGAAATACAATCTAGTTCTACTAATTCATTCAAATTGTTTTGTAGGAAAAGGGAAGAAAGCAAAAAGTTTGTCATTTCTCAACTAGAGAAGAAGTTTCGGAGAGGATGGAGTCGCACTGCACTTCTCATGGAGATGCGAGAGCACTTGAAGCATCAACGTGACAATGTCAGGTACAATTTATATGATGGAATAAAAACATATGCATGTCCTAATTGAGTGAGAGATAAACGGAGACTTGCATGTTTTATTTTAGTGTTGGATAAATGTTTCACTAATTCAAGATTGTACTACACTATTGCTATTTAATGCTAATGCCAAAGGTTGTGTAGACGGGGTAATGTCATGTAGAAAAGGGGTCAAGGCAGAATAGGAGAAGAGGGTAGAATTGGCCAAAGTGTGAGAGGGGAAAGGGGGAGAACGTGTGAAGTGAGGAAAGGGGGTAGAGAGAGAGAGAGAGAGAGAGAGAGAGAGAGAGAGGTAGAGAGAGACAGAGACAGAGAGAGGCACAGTGTAGGCAAGTAGGAGGACGAAGGAGGAGGAAGAGTAGATAGGATTAGATGTCATCTCAAAATTGAGTACGAGGAGAATGAGGTGGGCTTAGATAGTCTCTTCGCTCCTTAGTCCTAACCAACACTTAGGCTAGTTTTGGCCTTCATTACAAACCATCCCCACCCAAAATAATTTCATCCTCAAAATTGCAAAGGCTCTTTCTTGCATCAAAAAGATCATGCATACAAGTAAGATAATACTTGTCTGGAAACAAAGGCTCTTTCTTGCAGCAAAAAGGTCATGCATACCACCTGGGTCAAAAGGAAAAGTAAGATAATACTTGTCTCTATAAGTTACAGCACCATCGAGGTCATGTAAGCATTCATCCCACCTAGCATGCTCATCATGAAGAAGCTCCAAAATCACATAGAGATCGGTTGTCCCCAACTTCAAAGGCACTTATTTTGCAAACCTCTCTGTGTCTTGTCGTCCACTTTTCCCCACATCAAAAGCATTCATTGTTTTGCCAATATACCTTGCAAGGTACCTCGAATGAGTTGCTATTGCATTGCATTTTTACACGTGCTCGCCTACCCAAGTTGTTGGAGCCCAAATATAGTAGAAAATTTCTTTGCTTTCTTAAAATTTGTTGGGAGCACAATGGTTGTAGTAGATCAATTTGAGTCGGATCCCCTACTTGAATAGCATTTTCTCACTTGATGTTCCTACATCCTTTATAAGGGCTTCAATCCCATGATTGGTACCAGCCTGGTCACAATATTCTTTTCCTTTCTATTGGAACTATATGAGGCATTTATCATTGATATTTCTTATTAATGTACCAATGTAGAAATCCTACATGAACAAAATGAGATCTTTAAACAAGAAACCTGGTTCCTTGACTTCTAAAGTGTGGCCTATGAGACCTTCTTGACAACTAATTGTATGGATCTGAAACTCGAGGTGTAAGGCATTCAGCAAAGAGCTTCTCATAAACCTCGTTTTCTCCCAATAATCTTCACTAGTGTTTTGCACATCAGCGAGGAAAAGACCAATGCTTGGTCCCCAATTGGATGCAAAAAAAACCCTTTGTAAAATTGCATCCCCAAATGTCATCCCCCAAAACCCTAGTTGCATAAATTTGTCCATAGATGTTGCAAATAAGATGGTCCCCTCCCGATTTGTGGGCCCCCAAATGAGGAGAGCATGGGAGAGGTGGACGAAGATAGATAGACTACCACATGGACAACACACAAGTTGTCATGTGGGTAGCAATCATTCATAGTTGAAAACACAACAATTGGGGCTACCACATGGACAACACACGTGTGGGCAGCACAAAAAGCAAGAACCTGATAGGTTCGGAGCTCCCTAGGTGGACTATTATAGTACAAAATTGCCACATGATAGTACAATGTAGTTTGGAGCAGGTGGAAGTGGTGTGTGGCTGAAACAAGTCACAATCATGGCGGGATCACGTGGGTATACTACAAACAAGTGGAGCCTTTAGTAAGATTGAATTAGGTCCAAAACAGAGGTGGAACAAGGACTGCAAGACTGGATCGGGTCCATGGAGCTTGTAGATGACTAGTTGGAGGGCTAGGATTAGGCCTAAAACTGCCTTGACTTAGGGATAGACAAGGCTTGGGGCACTGGCAAATTTCCACATGGCTATGTGGGATATTTTTTTTTCAAGAAACTGTGGGATATTTTGGGTAGCCTATAGGCTACATTTGGGGCAAAACCCAACAAACCAGCAGGTTAGCCCCACACCCTGATAGGTCAGCCTGTCTGTGGGTCAGGGTATTTGGGGGACCTTGGATCTGATAAAAGGTAGGCCTTAGGCTCATTCAATCATCCAGTTGGAGAGCCATTTTAGGAGCATCTTGGAGCGGCCCCTCAACCAGGGTTTGCGCTTCATCAAGGAGGACTTGGAGCTGCAGAGATCAGGCTGAGTGTAGCAGCCAAAACTCAAGGGTTTCTTCATCACTTGGCTCCTTACCAGGACAGCAAGAAGGACGGGTCAAAGGGGGAGCTTGGGACTCACTATTGGCTATGTTTCGGAGCAGCGAGGAGGTCAACCATCCAAGGCAATCACTCCCTTACTTCTGGTTGTTTGGGAGGGTCAGCTTGAAGGTGTGTTTGTGGGCAAGCTTATAGGGAACACACAGGTCGAGTGTTTTAGAAGTGCCACAGAGGTAGGAGAACAAGAAGTTTGGTAGTACATGGGTCCACAATTTGGTGGGACACTGAACTCGCCTCTTTTGTATTGTGTCCATCTCGTGGATGAAAATATATTGCTGGTTCTACATGTCTCTCATGAGCATTGTCTATTTACTTGCTTGCATATCCACTCATATGCTAAGTACACATAAGGAAAGAACTTTTGGATTCCAATTACGCTATTGTGTGAGTTTCTGGGTTCTATAACTCTATTTGGGGCCTGGTTAGCTTTTGTTGCACTATCATTTCTAACATGCTCTGTAGATGGGGTCTCCACCCCCATTTTCGGGCCCAAAGCAAGTAATTTGGCCCAAAATGTTTTGGACCAAAAAATGTTCAGTAAACGGTCTATCTCCTCCTGGTGTTTGTCACAAATGTCTGGCTCGGGAAACTTTGCCTCACGTCTTTTGGCACTTCTTCCCTAAGACTTGTGACCATTTTACTTTTCTGCAGCAATTTCTTCGGGCCCAGTTTCCTACTGCTTGTATCAGCAAGCGTTTCTAGTTATTTGGGATCCATCCACAGTGGCAAGAATTTGATATTTTTGGCTTGGGTTCGTTATTAGGGACTTTGGAGTCCATGGAAATATAGAAATCCAAGAGTCTTTTGTGATCCAACTTTATCCAAGTTTCATTTATTCCAGATGTCATTGTGGCAATCCTTCTTTGATTGCTTGTGTGCTCTTCGGATAGATTATCCCGTATATTAATCCTACCATGAGATTTTCTAATGCATTAATCGCGTGTTCTCTCTGGGGACTGCTCTCTGAGATATAAAGCTACATGGATTTCTTTAAAAAAGTATGTATGTATGTACATACGTACATACACACCTACATGCTTACATATCGATAAAAAACTGACGCATGCACGCGTGCGCACACGCACAGACACACGCACACCATTTTTGTACATCCTCAATGCCAAGCAACATTGAATCATACCCACTATATTCATCCATAAAGGAATAAATATTATGTTTTGACACTTAATAAAGGAGTTGTGGAGTTATAAACATTCAAGCATGATCTTACCATTTGATTTCCTACAATCCACAATAGCCATACCTTTCCATTCTTCTTTGGCAAAACTATGATAAGGAAATAAAGCGATAAATGGCATAAAGGAACCCAACAATCTTTAGTAGATGATTTAGCTCTACTTTTCCTCTTTTGGCATGGTTAGACTATATGTGACATCTTCGATGCCCCATAGGTCTTACATTTAGGACGAATACCATGTGCTGCTAACATATTGTTCATCTTGGTAGTTGAAAGGTCAGTAATAGCAAAATATGCATTCCCACTGCTACTACACAAGAAACAAATTACACTTCGAGCAATAAGGAAATGTAAGGCGAGTGTAGTGCATCAAGGAATCACATTCGCCACTTTGTTAAAGATGACTATGTTAACAAAAACAACTAAACTATCTAGTTATTATGGTTTTGCTTTACTATGTACGTTTCTTGGAGAGCTCAAAAAACTTTCAAAAGTTGCTACATATTAAAATTATGCCTTATATAATTCAACATGCTTTTTTGATTAGTTGAAGAGAAGGAAATTCTAAAAGAGTGCAGGTACACCATGCAATGTACACATACACATAGAATGATGACTGTCAGAGAATACAAGCTACAATTGACATGTAGAATATAAGGCATCCAAATGCTACTATAAAGGAAAATATGACACCACTACAACAACCAAAACGAATAATTAAAGAGGCAGATACACCTCACGTGAGGCACATGAGGTGGCTAAACACACTCAACGAGAAATTTTTAAAACCTCCCCTTCATTCGCAAATTTCAAATGGCCGCAAATATAAATGTTTTGTAATCTGTAACATACCTTGCTTTGCATGCCCTTAAATTACATATGTATGGATGCATGCTAGAAGACCGTGCACAATGCTATCTACTCCTAGATGATATCAAAACCGATTCTTCTGTGAGAGAATATGCCACAAAGATTAAGGTTTGACACAATGTGTCGTGAAAGCATGAAAGATTAAGGTTTGACACAATGTGTGGTGACAGCAGGGAGAACTCACAAGTCCACAAGAAATGAGAAAGATGGTTATGAGTGCTAAATCAAGATGCACATGATAGGACATAACTCTACAATTTCTTTTTAAACTAGTGTGCAACATGAAAATTAGTGAACTATTGTGCAACATCTTTGCAAGTAGGCAAAAGCCAATGGAAATTAAGTATGTCTTTAGGAACTATTGAGATTCAGTCTTGCCTCCCTTAACGTATAGTGCTTAAGGCTCAATCTGTGATATTCATTTACACACTCAGCATATGGAGCTGCAGAAAATACATTCGATGGACATTAAGTATTTTTCCTTACCCATTAAGGATGACAAAATATTTGAGAGACAATTTTGTTATCAAAGACTGTATATTATACATTGAAAATTACAATTACAGGCATTTGAGAACTCTAAAAGAGACATTTACTCAAGATGTAAACGCTAAGGCAAAACAAGGCCAATTGAACATGCTTTGTACATTCCACAGGTTCAAAAACCAGCATGCTTGTAAATCCTGCATATTGGACCCGTAATTTCTTGACTATAATGTTCCCACTTCATCACAAAAAAACTCCAGAGCACTTCTTGTGGTATGTTTTCAACAACGGTTTAGTGCAGCTACTCTTCTCTTATTATCAAACACTGTTCATGCCTCTCATCTTCTTCATCCTCCTTCAGAGTGGATAAGTTGTCTTTATGTTTTGGTGTAGTGAGATGACGTCTTATGTTAGGAAGTGTCGTGCCATGGTGATCAGGTTCCAAGTTTTCCTTGCAAGCCACACAATAAAATCTCCATCCATTATCAATATAATGCAAATCCAATGGAGAATCTGGATGCAATTTCCGCAGAGTCTTCAAACCAGTCCTCAACCTTACTAGCCACCTATACTCTTTCATATTGCTGACATCAATTCCATCATTCTGCACAATGTTTCCCTTTCTCTGACTGGGAACGAGTTTATCGTATTTATCAACTAAATCTGGTTCCTCTACCTTGATAACATTGTTTTTTGGCTTCTTGCGTTCCACCATGTTTGCCTCCGTTAGAGCCTTCTCACTAGGTCTCTTTATGAGAGTAGAAAGGCTCTGCTTTTTTCTTTCCAATGAGTCAGGCACCTCTTCTTTTGGCTTTCCAATGATATTAGAGAAACTCTGCTTTTGTCTTTCCAAAGAGTCAGGCTCCTCTGTGATGTTCATGGCATTCCCAATTGTCTTTGCTTGTACGCAGTCACTCTTTGTATTAAACTTTTCCCTCTTGCCAGTATTCAGATCAAGCTCCTTTTCATTCATGATGATAATAGACAAATTCTTTCTGTGTGCCCTCGCATTTTCTGGAAAATAAACCCTTTCGTGGAAATTACGATGGCAACCACAAGCTTCACAGCTCAAACTTTCACTTTCTTTATAGTTCAAATATTCCAAGCAACCGTCATACACAGGAGAGTCGGCCAAAAAATTCTGGTTTTTCCTGCAGGTACCGTGTACAATCACATGCGCCATGGAAACCCCAAAAGAGGTCAAACCAACAGTTCAAAATGTAAAAGTTGTCTCTGCAAATAATGTAGAAATCAAAACAAGCTTCAGTTACTATGCTCTGTCAGCATCATAAAGGATTATGCTGAAGTTGATGCTCCCCTAATTTAACTTCGAGCGGGAATGAGAAGCAAAAGGATAAACGGAGTCCTAAAATAAGATGGAATGAAGAGTTAGATCAGTGTCTTCAAAATTGAAGCGTCTTGCACTACTTTTGTGTTGAAACTTTGGATCCCAATAAATTTTGTGGTGGAGACAGGTGCTAGTGATTTTGCAATAGAGGGAACACTATACCTTTTAAAAAAGATTTCTGAATTACTTTGATTATCATTGGATCTCGGGTCTTTCTGAAGCCAAGTTGTAACCTCCTTAGCTCTGAGACCATATTATAAAGTAACCTAAGCAAGGGTCCTGCTTGCTGAGCCAAGCCCTACCCAGAATATGCAGCACCAATATGATAACCCTCGAGATCTCAAAATGTTCTAGATCCTACTCAGTATGGGCACACAAGTACCAAGACAGATCTGAAGATAGACAACAAGATGTGCAACCAGAAGCATGTAGAAATATGTCCAAGACTAGGACCAAAAGCTGAAAAAAAAAAAACCACACAACCTACACCACATGGACACTAGGATACTGATCCACTGGTACAGATCCAAGGTCTCTGGATGCTGCCCTATCTGCTGCTCTCCCCTTCTGCCGTGTGCATATCTGATGAAGTCTTCAGTTACCAGTGGCTGAGGAAGGAGCCCAAAATGTACTTCAACACTCTTGCTGCTGCTTGTAAGGGCTCTACACAGCACAAAGATCTGCTGGATCTTACTGAATTGCCCCTAAGAGGCCCTTTATGCCCCCTTCATAAGGTGGCCAGCTGGGCCCCCCTCTTCGATCTGGCTGCTAGATGCCAACTGAGTCGGTTGGTTGCCGGGGTGGGGGGATCAGGATGGCTGACACATCGATATCTAGCCGACCAGATCTGGCAGACCAGAACCTGGTTTGGTGCTTATAAAAAACCCAACTCCCACCTTATTTGCTGGCCTTTGTAGCCATTGGCCCCTTCCATTGGGCCCATGAGCAGCCCCAAAGATGGGCAGCTCCATGGTAGTCCATAGAGGACTGCTCAGCCCTAAGTATGGTGTGTCCAATAAAAAACAAGAAGGATTCTGGCCTGCCACCCATATAGCAGCCAATGCACTGCCCACATGGCACTCTCATAGAGGACTGCTCAGCCCTAAGTATGGTGTGTCCAGTAAAAAACAACAAGGATTCTGGCCTGCCACCCATATAGCAGCCAATGCCCTGCCCACATGGCACTCACATTCCCTCTTCATGTCTTAGCATCTTGTGATACTCCTCAAATTTGAGAAGACACATGATATATAGACTAGGCCGTCCTGGAAGGTTCTAAGTGGCATCTGGACCCAGTGGGGACAGCGGGGTTTCGGCATTGTATGCAGGCAGTTCCAACCACCATCTTAATTGCACGTCACACTGAAAATGTTTTCTCCCTCACGCTCTCCATTAAGCAGGGATGTCCAGTGGCCCCTGAAATACGTCCTCTGCTCAGGGGAGGGAGGGCTGGTAGAGATGCACCTCCCATTTCATCAGGATGAGGGAGGGACCCTTCGATTCAGAGTTTGCAGACGACACAGCTCTATGTGGAAGGATGAGTGAATAGTCTGCTGAGGGTGAGACAATTGTTGTATATATATTGCTTGGTGTTCGGCGCCAAGATCAACTGGAACAAGTCGATCGGTTCCCTCATGGGCATAGGGAATGGGGGGGGAGACACTTGGATTTTGGTGTATTCCTTGGGGAAAGACTGCGAGATACCTTGGCTGCCAGATTGCAATTGACATCTTGGCAGAGCAGTATATATTCCCAACCTTGGAGAGTGTATGCTGTAAGCAACTATACTAGAGATTTGCCAAACTCACCCTCAGAGATGGTCAACCGGGTCTTTCTTGCCACGGCCTAGTAATAGCGTCCAGTTAATGTTGAGGATGCATAGGGCAGATTAGGCACTTGGTGCAGAATGTCCTGCGGGGAGGCTCAGATGGCACTGCCTAAATGCAGACTGTCATCTTATAACACGCAGAGGGAGGTCTTAGAGATGCAAAGCCTAGCCCTCTTGGGCAAGCTTATGGAAGCCATCATACAGTTGGATTTTCATGCATGCCGGGCCCCCATTGATGAGAAGATTGATGAGGGTTTGGCAACACTTATTGGCAAGTCTCATTTCTGCTAGACGCCCCTTATCTAGAGCCTAGAGGGTCCCATGCATGGTCACAGGACTCCCATCAGCCAAGCATAGTGAGCTGCTGGCCCAGTCAGATCTATGAGTGCATAGAGCCACCTCCTGCAGCAGCACCTGCAAGTGTCGGCACACTTAACGAGGGGCAAGACAATGGATTAACAAGATCGAAGCAGCCATCCCTGAGACTTGGCAAGAGCAGCTTAGACAAGGGGAACCATATGACATTGAGGCCCACGGATCAGGCTAGTTCTCCAGGACAACAGCCCCCTTAGGGCCCATTCGGGCCTGTTCTATGGTATTTCACTAGAAGACACAAGTGGACTCGCAACCTACACCACATGGACATCCATATGCTGCTCCACTAGTGCTAGATTTGAGATCACCAAGTATTGCCAATCTTCCTCCTGTCTCCTCCTGCTGCATGCCACTAAATGAGGTCTTTAGCAGCTTAGCAAGGAGTCCCAAAAAGCTGCCTCAGCTATCCTGCTGCTAGTGCCTAGAATATACCCTGCAATTGGTGGTCTGAACTGTACATGTCTTCTTCGCAACTAGGCTTGATTATATGTGGGATGAGCATGCTACTCATAAAAATCCAATCTGACACCTTTGAACAGAACTTCGGTATGAGAGAAACTGTAACTTCATTATAGGTGCCATCCCATCTCTGCAACATGCCTCATTTTTGTGTAATCAGAGCCAATTGAAATTGAGAAAAGAGCACACCCACCATGCTAACACCTCACATAAAATATTTGCTAAAGCACTAGCACTTCGAGTGAAGCTTTCTTGCATCCTTGGTCAATTCTGATTTTGTTTCCAGGAGACATAGCTCACAACATGATTCTGTGCACTGACAAACCATACTTTCTCGGTTGAAAGGAAGCTAAGGTGGACACTGTATAAGCAGTGATCAATAACTTCCCTCGAGTCTCCTCCAAAAACGTTAAAGAAAATGCCTAAGCCTTAGGGATCAGAAAAAATTCAAGGCAATAAATATGGCTTAGCAGGATTGAGAGGGGTCAAATTATAAGGGTTTTAATTGCCTTATAGGCTTAAATTTTTTCGAAAAGCTCAGCGGACGTGGTTGTTTGAAAATTTTCTACTAGAATGTATTAGGGAAATATTCAGTGCCTTAGCTTGTGCTCTAAAAGCATATCCATGCTGCTTTCATTATTTACATCAGCACAATATGCCTTTTGATCAAACGGTCATGCAGTCGTACAGTGAAGACAAAGAGAGAAACTTTGCTTGATTTTTTGCAGACGCAATTGCTCTAAAAATCTGAATAGCTTGAGAATCCTGACCTTGAAAGAGAAAGCAATGAGCCTCCACAGTAATGGCAGGAAAATTTTAGGGCAACAAAGTCCCTCAAACCGGAAGTCTTAGATGCTTGATCTCGGTCAAGGTCAATCAGGTTGGTAAATGGAAGCACCTCGACTGGTATAATGACTGAAGATTCATTGGGGGCTTTGAGACTGCTTCAGCAGAGAGAGCGCACATTTGGGAGAGCAGCCATGCCTCTGGTTACATGCATCTACTTCTTTGAAGACAGATGGCAGGCAGGAAAATAATGTTGGAATGGACGCAAGTTAATAGTTATCTATGGAAGCGTTTCTTCACCTGGTTTAGCCTGTCCAGCTGTGATTGTAGCATGGCCAAAAAGCTTTCAACTCAACCTAAAATAATCTGCTACCGCTGCAAGTTGCTATGTACAATAGGATTATTTTTTTCGCCACCTTTCGTGGCCAGACATCAGGCTCTTCCCATTGCAGAGATTTATGCATCGGAGCTTGCAGACGCTCCTATGTATCATGGCCAAATGTAAGCTTTTCACATGCACCTTTCTTTGCATGTACACATGGTCAATCATGCATGCGAGCCAAACAGCTTTCATGTTACATTATATTGGTCCATATGGGAGTGCAATATGCACTTACAATCTAACGAGGCTCGACTGCTGCCATTCGGGTTCGTTTAAGTAAACGAGTCGTGGACAGGGTCAGCTTCTCCTTGATCATCTTTCATCGTTTCCCCAAACAAGCCTTCGTTTCACCCTTGTTGCAGTCGATTCACAGCATCTCGCACAAAACTTTCTTAATTGTTCAGTTCAAACACCGCACAATTAGCTTAGGCTCCAAGACTTGCGCAAACGTTTAAATAAGACTAAGCTCACCTTAACGCATGAAAAGGGCAGCATCCCAGACTCAAACCGATGAAGAAGCGGAAGCAGGGCTTCTAAATTGCTGAATTCTAATAGTCTTAAGGTAGGAACTACATTAGGTGGCCCGTCAAAAAATGAGTGGAGATCGTGGCTAGGCTACGCTTTTGAGGTGATGTTTAAAGCAGATGTGGATTCCTTGAGGCTGTCCTTGTTCAGATTTTTATTGAAAGTGCTTTGCTCTTGTATTACTGTCCTTGTTCAGATTGTCAAGCCTATATTCCCTCTGCTCACGTATGATTGAGATTGCCGAGATGTATACAGGCTGTCAGATAGTGTGAGAGGGGGAAAAGATTGATGTGGCGATTCATCCGCAATTTCGAAAAGCTATGCTTGTTCTCATTAAGAGTCGTCCGTCATACGTTGTGTTCGTCTTGTAGTTGGGACACTGTGTCGCATCAAGAGCGTTGCAAACTGAAAGAAGATATCGCAAACTCTGGACAAGGAGCTCTACTTGGTCCCGTGAGGAGTCCTACAAACAAACAAGAGGGTGTTCGGAGTCCCCATGTCGCTGTCAAGCAAGGTACAGGCAAATTTTCGACAATCAGCTCAATGCTCAATCACTCTCCTTCATTCATTGTCCCAGGAAACGTCCTAGTCGTTTACAGAAGACGTCATGATTCCATTCACAAGACGTCACTTTCTCATTATCCTAATCCGGACATTCAGGTCATCATGGGGTTCACAATTCACGTGGTGCCCAATAAATAAGGTGGGGATAGAGTTCTCCATGAGAGCTCTCAAAACAAAACAAAACAAAACTAGATCCGGGCAAGGAGCTCTTATGTAGAGGTAGTAAATGACGAGTGCATGCTTGACGATGATGCGTAGCAGTACGATGTTTGCGAACTTGAGTCGTAGTAACGTTGAAAGTTCGGAGTGCACAATAACAGTTGGAATACGTGATCAACACTGAAGTGGAGTTTCAATAGTATTAATACTATAGCAATATTATAACAGCAACAAAAGTCGTAAAATTTTCACGAATGCAAAGAAGAAGCGTTCTTGCTTTGATATTCCAAAAATGATCATAGAGCTTTTCATTCATGCCCAAAAGAGCCAGAGATTTGAGCATGTAAAAAGGAGTTTATTGTGTCGAAATACAGTAGTGCTGAGGCGCACAAAAATAGCAAAAATACTTGATCTACATTAAAGTGGATTTTTAATACTAATAATGTTATATCAATATTATAATCATATCAAAGTTTGAAAAAGTTTCATGAATACCAAAAAAGAAGTGGTCTTGCTTTAATGAATACAAAATTCAGGACTCTTGCAAAGGTATGATTTAACAGTTGTTCAAAATTGGAAGTCACGTCCATGTATCAAAAATGGACTTCTATGCAAGTACTCTAGACTATGTCCCTGTTTTTGAAGAAGTAGTATTTTTTTGTAGGATTTCCATGGAGATTGTTGTAGCCACGTGTCGAGTCAGTTGTGTTGAAATCTTTTATGAATTTTTCTTCGAGTGTATCTGCCTTGCTTTTTTTGTCTGTTGTGGCTAGGAATTCTGCTTTAAAATTCATGTGGAACAGTTTGTACCTATTGACATCATGTTTCATTTTCAAAGGAGGGTTAGTTCTATGTTGTGCAAGTCGTTTGTGAAGGTCACTACTTTGTCCAATATATCGTTTTGTTGTAGGAATGCATGGATACAGTATATATAATAAGGGCTCTGTGCCTTCTTCTTTGTCTTCATCGCCATTTCCCATGCATAATAAGACATTGATGAACTATGAGTTATTTCATGAGTACGTGAAATTGAGGATAGCATGTTTCGTAAGATTTGTAGTGAAGAATGTACCTGTAGGTGGCAGTGTTACATCGGTGTCACACTCACTCACACACACACACACATCCCCTTCCAGTGCTTGTGATCTTGGAGTTATCGACAATTGGATGACTTATGCAAACATTACTAGCTTTGACCCCATGTCATTGAAAGAATTACCTACCAAGTATATTTACCTACCAAGTAAATATCAATGTGCAATGCATGGAAGAAGATAAATCAATGACCCTCCCTCCTTGAGTGTGTCCAAAGCTATCATGCGGCTCAAAGAGGAGAAATATACAGAAAAGTTGGCAAGGGGTTGACAAAAGACTTCTCGAAGTTCAAGCTTGGCCCCTCAGTGCACCAAAAAATTCCATTTTGTTGTGAAAGGAGGCATAGAACCCCCTCAGGTGTGTATGAACCAAATCACTTTGTTTGTAGGGGATAAAAAACTACTCAACTAAGTTATTGTGCAGAAGCTATGTTCAAATTTCACAGCCCTCCGATTACCCACAAGGTAGAACTTAGGATCAGAACCTCGACTTTGTAGAACATTGACTGTGAATCTTGCTTTGTTGCCTTCATCTATCGCCAAACTTTCTAGAAAGGCATCACAATGTGCCAACCCTTCATTTTTACGTAGACCTCTCTCAAAAGTTGGATGCAGAAACATTTCGTTGTTACCAATCCTAATCATCGTGTGTAGTTTTGGATTTCTATACTGGATCTTCCCAGTTCATACTGGCTCAACAATCCCCTAGGGCTCAGAGCTCCCTACCTAACTGTGCATTCAACTAGTTGAGTAGTGGCAACAGGCTTAGGAACATTGTTAGCTACATACATATGTGCAATCAAAATGAGGAATGATATGGTGTGCTCTATGACTCTTGCAATGGCTCAGTAGATTTTGCACGAGCTTGGGTTATCAAAAAGTAATGGATAGCCCTAAACATTACATAGCTGCTCGTGAACACTATGTTTAGGCTTCCATGTGCCATTCGAGTTTTTTGGAGACACTATAGAATATACACTGAGACTCCACAAAAAACAAAAGGAATCATTGAGGTACAAGATGGTAGTTAAGCTTACAAATCCACATATCTCATGCAAGAGTTAACTAGTTTGGGTTTTCTATGCTCTACATGATTCTGACTTTCCCCCACAAATTGTTAGAGACGTGACTTGGTCGAGATAGATAGATGAATGCTGTTGCAATGCTACTTTCCTTCATCTTTCCGGCACTTTTTGCCTCTGGTGGCTCTTAACGACCTTATTTGTGGGAACACTACTCATTCCTAGGCTTGGCAAATGTTGAGATGAGGCCCTCAGTATGTCTCAGCTCGGTATCTTTTGAAGGCCATAGCTTTAGCAGCTACAGTGCCCTCATGCGCAACCAAAATGGAGAAGAGCACTTGACTGAGGCATGATGTTCTTGTTTTGTTGCGAATATGGATCTACATCAGGATTTGAGACTTGAGAGGTCGTAGGACTTACTACTTGGAACAGAACTGGTTTGATGGAACTAGAAAGACCATTGAGTTGCGCCATGTTCTATAAACCTTAGATGATGGTCCTTTGCCTCCATGTTCTAAAACGAGAAGAACTCGAGAGTCTACTTTGCCACACCATAGAGATACAAGAGCACTATGCTCTTGTTCACTATTATATATCGATTGTGCTCTTGTCCACTTGATAGTATGCATGCAGTTACCATATTCCAACTCCTCAGTTGAACATTAGAGCGTGCTAATAATCAATTACAGAAATAGTCATACCATTTGTTTGAATTGTGGCTCATTATTAACCAACTTCCGTTGTTGTTACTACTCTCAAAGCTTCATGAACTTCGTGAGGCAAGATTGATGGTTTGATGCATGCTAGCTAATCCCACACCTTGATGGACTACAAGAAAATTTAATGAGACATTGTTTTCTTCCTCATACTGGAGGTTGGGCATGTTCTGTCAAAATTACTATGCTCTGATCTATGTTTCATGGATTTACATTGCCCTCATATCTATAGTATCTACAAGAGTAAGGATACCTAGCATGTAAACTTCGGTTCAGAGGACTAATACTTGCTTTTATATCATTCTACTTCAATTTTTGGTGGATTTCAAAGTCCATTGTTGGATCTCCCACAGTCAATGGATATTTTTTGTTTGAGATCGTGATTAGTCACAGTAGAAATATCATCTTGGTAGACTCATTGGAATTTCCACATGCCATGAATTAAGTTTTATATTCTTATATTTTGGCTATGGGATGCAACTTTGGCATAGCTATGGGATTAATCAGCAAAGATTGAGGTTTTGGGAGTTTTTCCTTGGCATTGGAAAATAGACCCTTAGCCATGTTTATATGAGATGTATGGTATAGAAATATCACTCTATTTTTTCCATGGGAGAAGAAAACTTTAGTCTTCTTTTCTTCATATTCAAATGTCTAGATTTATGAGAGTGCATTAGATTTTCTACTAACTTCCTATCCTTGCTTCGAAATAAGTATATGCATTTACTAATGATGTAGAATTGAGAGGAAATTTTCTAAGCCATTGTCAGACTATACATTATATTTTAATAGATTCGGTTTAATAAAAGAAGTATGGGAAAAGAAGAAACATTTTTTTTTGGAACTTTGGGAATCTTTCAATCTTGAGCTTTTTACTTATGCTTATTTACGTTCGTTGTTATGTTAACAAAAAACCATGGTTTAATTACTGCTTTTAGGATCCATGACTACCTGAGATTTCTTAGAAGAGATTAGTAAGGCTTGAGAGTTGGGCATTTGAATTTTAAATATATTTTTTCTATATTTTCCCCAAATGTTTCCCCATAGTGTTCCCCTAATTGATTTCCTTAATAGCTTGTTCTACTTTTTCCCTATACTCCAGCTTGTATTTTTGGGAGTTATGATTGCCTACTTTTTCTTGTAAAGAAATTGATGAGACTTAAGAAAATAGACCTTAGGATTTTCACTGGAACTTTTACACTTGGAAAGGGCTTACTATGCCAGAAAGGAAACTTTAGTTCCTTTTGGATAGTTATGGGGAAACTTCTTTAAGCTAAGAAGCAAACATGGTTTCATTATTGTCTTTGGGAGATTATTAAATTGAAACTTGGAATTGTCTTAGGTATGAACTGAGTTAAGATATATTTTACCCTTTTGTAGTATATATTGGTTTCTATGCATCATTTCGAGTTCCCATGCCTCCCACCCTCCCCTTGCACGCATGTCACATACCCCCCTTCTTCCACTCCCCATGCCCCCCCACCCCACCCCCCATGCCCCCCTCCCCCCCTCCCACACCCCATGCCCCCCCTTTCTCGTTGCGCGCATGTCGCGTACCCTCCCCCCCTCCCACTCCCCATGCCCCCCCCCCACGCCCACCCCCCACGTGCCCCCCCCCCCCCCCATGCCCCCCCCCTCCCACCCCCCATGCCCCCACCCACCCACCCTTGCGCGCATGTCGCGTACCCCCCCCCCTCCCACTCCCTATGCCCCTCCTGCCCCCCCTCCCACCCCCCATGCCTAACATGATTCAACATCATGATTGGTTGAGAATTGGGGAAAGGACAACAGGGCCTCTGATTAGCCCACATATTCTCTTGAGAATTACTCTAACATTTTATAAGCATTCCATCTAATTGTCAAAATGCCAACCCCTAATTATATTTGAATGTGAAGATTTGATTATGCTAGCCTGGATAGAGTGAAATGGATAACAACTGTGTGCCGGCATTGAAGCGTGGCTACCACAGCTCAAATGAACTGTTGTAACTTTCATTTGGTCGGATGGTGCCAGGTGAGTCAGAGTACCTCTCCATCAGGTTTGCATTGAAAAATTTGAGGCATGAAGATACGGTGTTGGCAACTTCGAGGAGTACTCTACTACGGATTATCTCCAACTACTGATAAATAGGATTGAACTTTCTATTGGACACTATTCATGAGTATTATTGTACTTTTTGCAATTTACTAACATGAATGTGAGTATGTTAATTGACTCCCACTTTGTCACTTTGTCTCAGAAAGGATGATGGATTATTCTCACTTATGCGGTGTTAAGGCAAATGATATATGGTTGTATTTGGTTTACTGGTACATTGAGAATTGATTCAGTAGTATAGTTGATAGGACAAACACACACATGTATATCCATTGTAAGATAATAAAAATCTAATGACTAATGGGTATACTTGATTGGGTTTCAGGACCAAATTTAGCACTGGGACTAGAGAATAGCTCTCTCCCTTGGCTGCTAGACTTGGACATTGGGATCGACACCAAATTAATGGCTAGAAGCATTGCCCTTGGTATGTATAAGTCACAAGAGTCTTTAGTTCACCGTTCTGTTGCAAAGCTATCATACTCACAACACCAAATGATGGTGTAAAGTTTTACTCCACTCTTTGATTTGTGAGTATCAGTCTCCAATTATTACAGAGAATTTATTTATATGCTCGAAGTTTTAATATTAATTAGAAAATTATAGATTTTCTTCTATTACTTTTACTCATGACCTCGACCGACTGGTCGTACAACGTCCACTTATTACACTCTGGTATTTTTTGACCGATTGGTCGAAGGATTCTTCCATGACTATGGAAACCTTGCCACCCTCTACCGACTGGTTGGAGAGGCTATGATTGTGATGGATTTTTTATAATGATTCTAACTTAACTAGGGCATTAGTCTGACCCAATCCTTTGTGATGGGTGGACTGCTGCCCTCACTTGGATTATGTGTCAGACCTGCGGGAATGTGGTCGGTGGGAAACACACACACACACACACATATGTGGTTTCCCTCATTTTTATATCATAAAGAGACCACAATATTTTGAAGGGTAACTAGAACCCTATCATACTGTGATTGAACCTTGATGTGCTTAGTTTTCTTAGGGGAAGCAATTGATAATAGAGGCACGAATTCTTTAACTAGGATTTTGGAATAAGATAAGGAATTTAGAAGGAGGACCACTATACCCATCTACTAGATGTGGAGGTAATAGTGTGGACGATATTACTTCCAGCCATGAGGACGCTCCCGAATCTCAAGAGCTATGATGAGAGTTGATGCTAATAGATTTGTGTGTAGAAGTACTTACACCAGAACTAAGAAGCCAACTCTTGGAGGGGATAGTACTGCAAAAAGACAAATGTATTGAACATGACTACAAAGTTGACTATAATGTACTAGGTGTATTCATATTGGATCTGCACATGCCCACTTCAAGGAGCTTGGAGTAAATATCAATGCGCAATGCATGGGGGAAGAGAAATCAATGACCATCCCTCCTTGAGCATGTCCAAAGCTATTGTGCAGCTCAAAGAGCAAAAATATATAGAAAAACTACAAGGGGTGGACAATAGACTTCCCAAAGTTCAAGCTTGGCCCCTTACTGCACCAAAAATTTCCATTTCATTGTGGAAGGAGGCACAGAACCCCTTCAGGTGTGTATGAACCAAATCACTTTGTTTGTAGGGGATAAAAAACTACTCAATAACGTTCTTGTGCAAAAGCTACGTTCAAATTTTGCAGCCCTCCAATGACCCAGAAGGTAGAACTTAGGATCAGAACCTCGAATTTGTAGAACATCAACAGTGTATCTTACTTTGTCACCTTCACGTTGAGCCACAATCCTCTATCGTCAGACTTTGTAGAAAGGGATCAGGGTGTGCCAGCCCTTCATTTTTACGTAGACCTCTCTCAAAACTTGGATGCAAAAACATTTAGTGCTACCACTCCTAATCATCATGTCTAGTTTTGGATTTCTATACTGGATCTTCCCAGCTCATGCTGGCTCAATGATCCCCAAGGGCTCAAAGCTCCCTACCTGACTGCACATTAACTGGTTGAGTAGTGGCGACAATGATCGAAATGAGGAATGATATGGTGTGCTCTATGACTCTTGCAAATGGCTCAGTAGATTTTGCACGAGTTTGGGTGACTAGAAAGAAATGGATAGCCTTGAACATTACATAGCTACTCCTGAACACTATGTTTGGGCTTTCACCTACCATTTGAGTTTTTTGGAGACACTATAGACTATACACTGAGGCTCTAAAAAAAAAAAAATGAATCATTGAGGTACAAGATGGTAGTTAGGCGTACAAATCCGCATATCTCATGCCAAAGTTAACTAGTTTGGGTTTTCTATGCTCTACATGATTGCAACTTTCCCCCAAAAATTGTTAGAGACGTGACTTGGTTGAGATACATAGATGAATGATGTTGCAGTACTGCTTTCCTTCATCTTTCCAGCACTTTCTGCCTCTAGTGACTCTTAACAACCTTATTTGTGGGAACACTGTTCATTCCTAGGCTTGGCAAATGTTGAGATGAGGCCCTTGGTATGTCTTAGCTCGGTAGCTTTTGAAGGCTATGATAGCTTTAGCAACTGCAGTTCCCTCATGCATAGCCAAATGAAGAAGAGCACTCAATTGAGGCATGACATTCTTGTTTGGTTGCGAATATCTACGTCAAGATTTTAGACTTAGAGGTCGTAGGACTTACTACTTGATAGACTATCAGAATTTCTATGCTCCGATCTACATTTCATGGATTTATATTGCACTCATATCTACAGTATCTACAAGAGCAAGGATACCTAGCACGTAAACTTTGGTTCAGAGGACTAATACTTGCTTTTATATCATTCTACTTTAATTTTTGGTGGATTTCAAAGTCCATTGTTGGATCTCCCGCAGTCATTGGAGATTGTTAACATTATCATTGACTTCTTCCTCGTGAATACATAAACACAATGTATGATAAGATTTACAGAATTCCTTCTCAATAGACCAAGCACGTGCTACACTCAATCTATCATCTTGGAGTTTCTCTTGAACATGCACAAGAATGCTTTGCATTTAATCTTTGATGTTATACTGGCAAAAAGTGTTGAATTCCAAGAGCTAGTGCAAGGGTGAGGATGATCCATCAACTTGGAGACACTGTGTAAGGAAGGATCTATGAATGCATTTTTGAACAAAACACTTTGAAAGGAAACCGAAATTTTGTGAATGCTCTTGCAAATGACAAATGCCTCAAAAACATGAAAGAAGGAGGGAAGAAAAGGGGTAGGAGGAAGTTAGGGGGGGTGAAAGAAGGAGAGGAGAAAGCAAGGGAGAAAGAAGAAGATGAGAAATAGGGGAGGGAAATATTAATGCACAGAAGGGGCTGAATATGAAGGATGGGAGGGGCTGAATATGAAGGATGGGCTGAATTTATGAGGGTAGTAGGAGATGAGATGGATGTGATGGATGCATGAGATGAGATTATCAATATGAGAGGGGCTTAATATGAAAGATAGCTAAAATTATGAAGGAGATGGATGAGGGGAGAAGGGGATGGAGAGATGGCTAAAATTATGAAGGAGATGGATGAGGGGAGAGGGGGATGGAAGAAAGGAGGGGAGAAAGAGGGGAAAGGGGATGAGAGGGGAGAAAGAGGGGAAAGGGGGAGGGCTAAATGAGGGAAAGGGGGGTTGAATATGGGGCAAAATTTAGATGGTGGGATGCAATGGAAAGGATAAAAATTAAAAAACAAACAAACAATAAGCAACAAGCCCTCTTCATTCAACAATGCGAATGGCTAATAGATATGATATTAATGTAAACTTCGAGAGAGGTGAGATGAATAGTTACTTGGAGTTAGGTCTTGAGGTAAATGGAGTGCCTAAAAAATAATATAACATATCATTTTTTAAGAGACTTGTGGGGGCAAATTGATTGTGGAGAGATTTTGAAGATGGAGAGGGCATTGGAGATCTTGAGTGTGGAAATGGAAAGGGAGAGCTTAAGAGGATGGAGAGGGAAAGGGAGAGCTTGAAAGAATGCAAAGGGAAAGGGTAAGCTTGAGTGTGTTGAAGTGGGAAAGAAAGGTATCGAGTTACTTAGAAAACCTTGTTAGATAGTAACATCGATAATACCATCACAAAAAGCATTGAAAGTTGCTCCCATTGAAAACTTTAATGGGAAAGGTTTACTTCTTTGGTGGGGCATATTTTGCAGATTCCCTTCCTCTCTTGGAACTTTGGGCCTTGCCCACCTACCCCTCTCCACCTCTAGATTATGTGAGCTAGTTCTCATTTTGGAGATCAACTGCCATTTTAAAATCGATATGTCTTCCTCAAAGCATTTTCGCATTTCACACCTATCCATTGGATTATTTTCCTCTTCATAAAATTGCATTTTTGGCCCCAAGTTTTGCTATAGTTTCTGTATCATGCTATGCATCAATAACTCCCTAATTTTGCATGCACCTTCTGGTATATCTGCATCTGTCATGTTTTTTAATCTCCCGATTGAGGACAGTTTTTATCACTACACAAATCAAAAATTTGACCTCTTGTTCAATGAAAAGGCAAAGCAAGTGCCTCATTTACAAGATCGAGTGGCACGCAGTGGTGGACCACCAAATTGCTGCACTTGCAAATCCCATGGCCCACACTTTGCCAAGCCTACTACGCTTAGCTATTGCATTTGGTCGAGCATCTACTCCCCACCACCATGAGGTAGGCCACATCCATGTGGACAAACCCAAGCACCTCAAACACAAGTTTGGCCAACATGGATTGTGGACCCTATGTCCTCAAAGTCATTCAATAGTGGAAGTATGAGTGGAACCTTACCCTGACTTAGTAGCAATGGGCATTGATGTTGCATACCCTAGCCCTCCACTCTCCACTCTCCCTCCCGTGAATTGCTTGCTCCATATATTCTTAGTTCTTTGCAATCAGTGGTGGTGGACCCTTATCCAATGGACTAGATATCAGAGTAGTCAACCACTTTTGCAAACATAATGAACACTCTCTCCCATGCAAGATCTATGGACTACAATCTTGCTAGATGAAGAACACTCTCAGCACTTGGAAGCTATAGCAAAAAAATGGGCGGGAAAGCTAGTCAAAATTACCATCAATAAATGCCATAATACTGCCAGCATAAAGAGAATAGTGCCCAATAGAGTAGTTGGTCTACTTTTTCATTCAAGGTGGCTCATAAAGAGCCTTCAAGTGTCTTTTTTTTTTTTCAAAAGGTGTTTCAATGTGGGCCCATATCAAAGGTTGTTGCAACGGTAATATTGACGCTTAGGTTATTTTTAATATATTTTAAGAAGTACATATTAGTATACGTGAAAATGCACTCTAAGGGTGTCAAGCATGAAAAATCCATCTAACCTCCACATACAAAGTTTCATCTTTGACTAAACCTTATTAAGCCATCTTAAAAGTTTGTCCTATAAGAATTTTGGTGCATAATAATGTAATATGATGTGAGCACCCAAGGGTACTCAGTGACTTTGACCTCCATCCTACCTTATTGATGTACCTAATAAGCTATTCTCAAGTTATTTTCAACTGGATTGCTTGGAAATAGTATGGTGGTATGTTATTCAAGTTGCACCATGGAAGAAATGTGCCTTTGAAGATGAGGATGTCAAGAAGAGATGTAAAATGTCATGATAGATGGCATGGAACCAAGTACTTCAAATGCTCCTCCCCTGCCTCATGAGCTAGTGGATGTACAACCTATGAAACATATTGGTAGTTTAATATCTTTGGATCATTTCTCAGATCTAATGGTGTGGGATCTAGTCTTTGACATGGAGGACATAGATATTTTAGCACATGATGAACATGATCGTGTTGATGTCTTATTAGAGGATCATCTAGAAGATTCATCTAATGATTCATACAATTGACTATCTAGCACAAGTTTGTTATGCTACACTTGTCTTTCAAGAATTCATGCATTCATGGATTATAGTATAGTTTAGATCTAGCTGGTTGTATATTAAAGGTTTTACATACAAAATCCATGCAATAGACTATGGGAAATCATAATGTAAATTTTCAAAAGAGAGGCATGAAAATTTTTTGCAGAGTTTCAATAAGTTTATCTTAGAATAAGCATTATCAATTATTATCTCTATGATTGTTTTGATGCTCATATTGATGCTTGTTCTAGCAGTTGTATCAACACTTATATCGATGCCCATCAACTTCATTAATAATTGTCAATACAAAGCATTGAAAAAGAACCCTAGTTGTTTTCTTTAATACTCAATTTATAATATTTGAATATGTGTTGGTTTCGAATTGGATAAATTTTCTAGTGAGTAACTGTTGCAATTAACTTGAATGTTAAGGCTCATATTATTGATGAGAGAGAATGTGTGTTAATCAAATAACCCTGGAAAAAAATCTTGAAGAGGTTGTAAGTCTTGGGAGAAACTCATAAACTTGGTAGTAGATCCAATCATTACTAACTAACTCATGAGAAATAGAATCTCTAGAATTCTCAAAATGTTGAATGTGGTTGCATAAATCTAATCTGCTAGAGCTTCCCACTATGAGTCTCATATGAGCAAAAGTCCAAACAAGGATTCCAAAATAAAAAAGGGTATTATAGTAAATCACCCCTTGTGGGTTTAGTTATATGAGACAACGAGTTCAATAAGTCTCAAAGGAACAAATGTGTGGTAGCTTCTCAATAGTCTACAATAAAGTCCAACTCAAGTAGCATGCATGCTGGATGCTTTTACAATTTTTTTAAAAACATTCATGATAGTGCAAGAATCTTTACTCTTAGTACATGATATATGCTATGATTTTCATTCAATGCTTTTGTGCATAGGCAATTAATATATGGTCTTAAAAAGTATCAAGCCCTGTCTAAATATTTTCTCTCTTTCACTATATTTTCTACCTCTCATCAATCATGCAAACTTGTACTATGCCTTGAAGCTTATTTCAGCTCCCTTCCACATTTTGCAAAGTCCATAATGATGTCCCACATGTTTATGGAAACCGGTGTTGATAGGTGGAGATATCATCAAGGCTTGTTATTGACTCATTGCAAAATTAGTACCATCTAGCTTTCTTGAATGAAAGGATTGGTGTATGGGCCCTCACTAGCATTGAGTGGTGAGGTAATAGGGCATTGTGGGTCATAATTCCTTCTTGTGATAAATTCTACCTTCTCTTGTGAAAATACACTAAGCAAGACTGCACGATATCGTATCTCTAAATAATCTTTTTTTTTAATTCATTGGATGTTTTCATTTATCTAAGGTTGCACGAGTTCTTTTGCCAGTTTGTGTCAAATGCTCATGACTCACAAGGTCATATCATCCTTCTGGTGTTTTGCTTATATGAGGGATAACATTTTATAGATTTGATTAGAATATGTCTTAGTCCATTTTTCATAGTTTCTAGGTTTTCTTGAATGGATAACATTTGAGTGTAATGGAGAATGTTTGAGTTGGGTAGTGTCATGTTTCTCTTGCCTGATTAGGTATGTTTCTTTTGTGTTGTCCTTAGAGTTTGTCATGTTTCTTGATTTCTTGTTTTATAGAAGTGCTTATTTTGTTTGAGTTCTTTGTTTCTTAGGATCTACATGGTGGTATTATTGGGCTCAAAAGGTAGTCACTTTTTAGCTTGTTAAGGCATTGGGTCATCCTCTTCTTAGGGTTATGTTTCTTTAAGTTTTTGGAGGATAGGTTAGCATTCAAAGTTTGGTTTGTCTCTCTTTTTTCAAGTTGTAGGACGGCTTGGTCTTTATGCTCTTGGGTCATTTATCAATTTTGGCCTTTTTATTCTTTTGCTTTACTAGAATGTCATTTGTTCTTTGTCAATTTGGTTGATTTGTATATTTATAGTCTCTTATCGTTTTTCTTCGTTCCTTAATTTTCAAAAGTTAAATTACTTACTTTAGTTTAGCTTCTTTTTAGTTTTGAAAAATGTAATAGTGGCCGAGCAATTAGGTGCCAAAGTTTTGTTCTAATGATTTAAGTAGTCTGGCTATGTATAGTTCTAATTTTGTGAGTTTCTCATTTGCTCTAGGTTTCATCACTTAAATTCTCCTCTCTACTTAAAGCGGCCATCCTCTTGAGATCTTTTAACTAGATTTGTTTTCCCTCTAACTCTAGATTTGTTTAACTAGATTTGGTTTCCCTCTAATTGAGAACACTACAAGCTCTGTGTGTGTGTGTGTGTGTGTGTGTGTGTGTGTGTGTGTGTGTGTGTGTGTGTGTGTGTGTGTGTGTGTGTGTGTGTGTGTGTGTGTGTGTGTTTCTCTCTACAGCTTTAGCCTTGGCCTCCCATACTTTGGCTTCTCCTATATTTTCTTACAAGCTCTACATTTATTGTACTTCTTTCTTTGTTAATGAAATGGTAGGTGCTTGTATTGCAAGAAATACATTGGCTTTTCTATTCTTGATTGATATTTTAGAATGAAAGTAGTGATCTAGGTAGTGATCTTTTATGTTTCTTTTTTGCAGGTGCATTTAACGTATTTGCCTTCTACACCAGAGGATGTCAATTCAGGGACACTAACACATCTGACTTGTTGAGAACAAGTGGTAAACACTCTCAAAGAATATGGGGCTATGAAGAAAGAAAGCATCGACTGAAAGCAAGGATGAAGCAAGCTATTGTAGATCACGCTACTATTGAAATTGACATGGACAAGAGACGAAAGATAGCGAAATGGACTCGATAGCTAGAAAGAATATATCTTTGAACAAATCATTTCTCATCCTGTGTCAAGGATTTGCACAATGCAATGATGAGCTTCAATTGTGCAAGGAGCAATTGTAGGACCAAAATACCATAAATTTAACATGACAAAAGCCTCGAAGCTTTTGGGTGTCCATAGAAGGAATTTTTACCCTGTAAAATCTTGTTTGTTGGTTAAAGATCATTAAATTTTGTTGCTATCCATGTATTAAAGACAACAACAATGATGTAGCAGCATTACACAAGATATTGTCTTTGCATTTTGGACTCAAGAAACAAGGGTGTCTCCTAATAAGAAAGATGTATGTCGAAAGAGGTTAGGCAAAAAAAGCTACATGAAGCATCCTATCCATCTTCTCAAGGAACCTCAGGTCAGTGCACTCACTGCTTTGTAGCTTTCATGGGACTACAATGACAAATCATTGGTAAAGCAATGTCAAAGCACATGCAAATAAAAAACAAAGCAGTCATAAATAGAAAGCAGTGCCAAAGCATTGAAAAAGCAATCACATTCCACACACTAGGGAATCAAAGAGCACATACAAAGTAGGCACAATGCAGTGGCATGTCACAAAGCAATTAGAAAGCAGTGCTATAGCAGTCTCATGCAGAGTCAAAGCATCCATTGATCAAAGCATTGCCAAAGCACATGCAAAGTACAAGCAAAGCAGTCACAAATAAAAGTGGTGCTAAAACATTGAAAAAGTAGTAGTGCCAAAGCGTTGTCAAAGTAGTCACATTCCACATACTAGGGAGTCACAAAGCACATACAAAGCAAGCACAATGGAGTGGCATGTCACAAAGTAGGTAGAAAGCAGTGCTGTAGCAATCTCTTGCAGAGTCAAAGTAGCCATTGATCATAAAGTGGTCATGCAGTGACAAATGCAGTCCCAAAGCAGACATACAAAGTCCGTTGTGTGAAAGCTTGTTGTATAATTCTTAACAGCAGAGTAAAACAAGGAGTGAGGCATACATACTAGTTGGTAACCCTAATACCATATATTTTATTATAGCGGGGATTTTTTTCGAGTAGCCGACCGACCTGCAATGTGATTCTTCTAGACACAAGTTCGTTGCTGGATACACAAAAATACAAACCACAAGCATACACACAACAACGAATATGAATACCCAACTGAATGGATGCCAACACACAAGCCACCTCCAAGCACTCTTGCAAATGTGCTAAGAGAGTGCTTATTAAGCACATGCTTTTAAGCACAAAAGGTGTAAACATGCATACACCCAAAGAGAGCGAGAGAGAGAGAGAGAGAGAGAGAGTATGAATAACTAGATGGGATTGATAAATAAAAAATAAAGAAAAAAATCATAAGACTCTGTGTGTGTGTTTTGTTATGGATAAATTTGACCAAGGTAAAAGGCATAAATATGTGTGTGCGCTTGTATATGTGGCAATAGTATAATAAAATATGGTGTGCATAGGGCCCAGGGTTGAGGTGGCAGGGCATGACCATGTGCCACCCTTCCATGTAAGAGGACCCATAGGTGTGTTATACATAATCCATGGTAGTAATATTATAAAATGTTAAGGTGGCATGGTTCCTCCATGTGCCACCCCTCCACCTAGGCAGTCCCATGCCTGAATTTGGTGAGACATGGCCTAAGGACCATGGGAGAAGTAATATAAAATAGGTGGAGATGGATATTATATTGGATTATTCCCTCCATATAGGATAGGCCCATGTGGGGGGGGTGTAGATAGTCCAAGAATGCAAGTTAAATAATGGGGAAAGTCGGATGAGGTGGCAAGATTCCTTGTGCCAACCCTCCACTTGTCCTCCTAGATGTTTGAACATATTATAAAATTGACAAGAAACCAAGGGAGTATCTTAGACTTGGGATATGGGGCTTGATTTATGTATAAAAATGAGGCAAAGGGTTGGTGCACACAATTGAGAGTACGTACCCACCTAGCCCACATGGGAGATTCCTCCACACACACCATGCATGTGGGAGGATGCATTTATTGGGAGAGACCCCCTCTCTTGGTTATAAAAGAAGGGGGCTATTTCTTGATGGGACATGCTCATTCTTGTAAAGCCACCATGTTAGTACTTTGATTTCCCGCATCCTTCCTGTTAAATAAAGCATGACTCTCTTCCCTTGATGTCTCCATCTCTACATTCCACCTCCCATCATGTACATGCTCCTCTTCCCCCTCTCCCTTTCCTCTTGTGCCATAGTCTCCCTCTTCATTCCCTCCCCTCTTAATCCCTTTTCCCCACCCATGTTAACACTTCTCCCCTCAAGTTCCCTTTCCCCCATGGCCCTCGGGTGTTGCCATGCCTAGCATTTAGCCTCATGCCTTGATTTCTTTTCTAGTTAATAAAATTGGTGTGGCTGCTGGCATTTTAATATCCAGGTATGAGGATCATGCCACCTTCAACAACTTGGTAGTTCTCTTGTGCAAATTCTCTCTTCCCACGTCCTTTCCTCTCTCCTCTCCCCTCTCTCTCTCCTCTCTCCTCTCTCTTTTACTAAAAAAACTTTTTCTCTCTTTAGATTCCCTCCCCCCCTCTCTCCTCTCCCCTCTCCCCACTCTGTCACTTGCACTCTTTCTCTGTCCCTCACCTCCTACCTCCCACTCTTTGCCTTGCATCACGTCGTCGCCCTGCCATCGGGCATTTGTGCTATCGCCTCGCCATCCATGCATCGTGCTCGGGCGTTGTGCCCCGTTGCCTCACCATTTGTGTCGCATCTGCCACATCGTCACCAATCCTGCTGCTGTCATTGCTTCCACCACTGCCTATGCCACTACCACCTACACTTGCCATTGAGCATCGCCCCATGCCTATGCCACCTATGCCTGCTGTCGCTATCTGTGCATTGCCTACACAGTGCTGTCTATCTTGCTGCCACCGCCAACTGTGCCTGTTGCTTGCGCCTATGTGCCGTCGTCGTTGATCCCGCTGCTACCTCTACTCGTGCTACCACCTCGGCACTCTATGCTCCATGTTTTCCTGCCTTGCTATCCACTCCTCCATCGCACTTTTCGCCCACCGCCACCTCACTGCCTCCTCCTCCTTGCTTTGCATCCTACATTCTCTATGGCAACAAAACTTCCGAGGGCCGTATCTTTTTGTTGAGGTGGAATTTCTCGGTGCCGCAAAAAGGAGAAGTGTTCAATTCTCCGGGCTCTTCATGATTGGCTAGTCAGAATCAGACAATATTCCTCCTAAGCAGAGAAGACATGTGAAAAGTGAGTGTCTTCTAGAGAATTCTCTCAAGCGGCCGACAAAATGCCAGAATCTAGTTGTTCATCTAACTTTGTCCCTTTGAAGATCAAGAAGAAAAGAGTGTTCAAGAAAAAGGTCAAGGTCCAAGAAAAGCCAAGGAGCTATTACTATGATTACGCTAAGGAGCTAGGGTTCTCCAAATTCTTATGTAATAACATGCATTTATATGGTTGAGATGTTCCTTTCTCGGAACCCGTTTGTTCCTAATCAACCTTTTGTTCCGCATCATGAACTTCATGTGGTAATTTTGTTTGGACACAAAGTGAATTTTTAATTAAAAATGGTGAGCTTGTTTGGGCCAGAATGCCTTGCTGAGGTTTTGGCATCCCCTCATCCACTCATCCTCCCAATCCTAGATTATCGGGAGACTTGGGATGTATGTGTCTTGGTGCTCATATGACGTTAGCTTGGGTCTTACACTTTGATGGTGCTTATAGACCTTCGACAAAAGCCGTGGGGGTAGGAGTGACCTTAACTTCACCCAACGGAGAAACATTTTTATATGGTAGCCCCGTGGCAGCAGATAGTTGCAATCAGGCCGAATACTCTGCACTCAATTTTGGCTTGCAAAAAGCCAAAGAACATCAAATCACTTAGCTAGAGGTACGAGGTGACTCACAACTGGTATGGCAACAAGTGAGCAGTGTGGAAAGTTACAAGTGAAGCCTTGATAGGCCACCATCAACAGGCTACTCAGCTTTGTCAAAACTTTGAAGAGATTCAAGTGAAGCATATTCCAAGAACTCAAAATAGCATCACCAACTCACTAGCACGAGCATCCTGTGAATGAAAAGGAGATACCTCTTCAAAGGAACGGAAATGCCGAACCTCACCCTGCTAGAAGAAATCTCATGGAGACTACAAGAGCTTGAGGATTTGGAAGGTGATGTGCAAGCCTTGCATCTTATTACCATGGTAATGGCTTTCCTCTTTGCTTTGATAAACAACTTGATGCGACGCCGTACCCCCAATCTTCCACAATGATGTCAGCTATAAAAGTTGTTTATGAACTCTCCTTCGCCCCATCAACTCTTCCTGTACGGAATATCGCACCACTCCCAATACTCCATTTCCAGCTTACATTTGCTTTCTAGAAGTCTCATCCCCGCACTTCCATTTTAAAATTCCACTCTCTATTGTCAATACATAATCTTGTATTTCTATTGTATTCTTTGATCCCTCCTCTTTTCCAAGCATGGCTGACATTCTTGTGTTCTGTGGTCGGGTTGAAGAAAATCCAAACGAGTATCTTATGGCCTTCAAGCACCGTTGTGTTTCTCTAAACTTTCTTACTGAAGATAGATGGTTATTGGTTCTTCCCACATTTCTAGAGGGTTTGGCTCAAGTGTGGTATGAGAAACAGGCCAAAGATAATCGCCAAAGTTGGCTAAGGTTGATAGCAGCTATGATCGAGTATTTCGGCAAAGAAGAGGAGCCGAAGAATGTGTACCTATAGGTGGCAAACCTGAAGCAGTCAGAAGGTGAGATGGCGCATCGATATGTAGATCGAGCGACCGTGCTCTTGGACCATTTAATTGCCACGTAGGAGGACAATGCCGGATTTCAAGCTGGAATGACTCAGCATGTGCTGGGCTACCTTGTAGTAGGAACAAGTGATGAATTCTGCCTCAAGCCTAAATGGGAGAATCCAGAGACCATGGTGCAAGCACAAGAGATTGCTCAAAAGTTTAACAAAGTTCACTCTGACCCTACTTTAAAGAAGATGGTTGTCCCTCTGCAACCCCCTCAATTCTTGCAACAACAACTTGGGGGGTCCAACTCAGGGGCATACCCCCACCCTCCATTAGGGATGTATCCACCGCCTCCACCTGAAATGTATGATCCTCCCTTAGATGCTTATCCTCAACAAGGTGTATATCCTCACCCTCCACCTGGAAGATTTCCCTAGCCTCGCCCACGAGCCCCCCTCCTTCCTACTCCCCCGGCGCCTCCTGCTAAAGAACCCGGAGTCAATGACCTTGCCAAGGCCCTAAATGATCTTCGGCTTGAGAAGGTAAGTGGTCATGAGATGTACACTTTCTACGATGGTTACTCCAAGTTTTATCAAATCAGAATTGCAAAGGAGGATGCACTTAAAACCACATTTGCCACACCCTGGGGGACGTTTGCATTCAAAGTGATGCCATTTGGCCTCGCCAATGCTCCTGCTACCTTTCAAAGATTTATGCAGATAGTCTTTGCTCCTTATTTGGGGGTCTTCTTGGAGGTGTTTTTAGATGATTTTTGTATATTCTCGGCATGTAAGGAGCATGTCATGAAGGTTAGGTTGGCCTTCCAAAGAGTCAATGATGCGAATGGTAGTCTCAACCTTGATAAATGCACCATTGGAGCCACTCAAGGGAGGTTACTGGGACATATTGTCTCATCCGAGGGTGTCAAGCTTGACCTCGAGAAGGTAGAAGCTATCCTCAAGCTCTCCCCACCAACAACCAAACATCAGGTATGTTCATTTGTTAATCTAGCAAGATATTATCGCCGCTTCATTGATCAATATGCTGCTTTGACGCGACCCATGACTACGCTATTAAAAGATGGGATTGATTTCTCTTGGGATGAGGATTGTGATCATGGGTTTGTACAAATCAAGAGTGCTCTAGCTTTAGAATCCATTCTATGCAATCCTGATTGGTCAAAGACTTTCTATATCAATCCTGGGTTTGGTGAGCACACTCTGGTGGGTATTCTTCTCTAGCAAGGGGAGGATCGGTTCATGTATCCCATTCGATTTGCTTCTCGACAATTGCTCCAAACTTAACGAGGCTACTTTAAGGCTGACAAGCATGCCTTGTCTCTGGTGTTTTGCATTGAGAAATTTAAGCATTATGTGGCTGGAAAGTCCTTCATTATAATCTCTAGCAATGGTCTTGCGAAGCAGGTTCTTCAATCACCAAATCCCATGGGTCGGTTGGCCAAATGGTCGGCAATTCTACAAGAATTTGATTTTTCTTTCAAAATTGTAAAAGGGGGTTGTTCCAACTTGAAGAATGCTTTGATTTATTTAGAGGAGTGCCTTAATGTAACCCTTGTAGCGGCCATAGAAGTTGGGGATCTATGGTATGGTGGTATCTATAGGTTTCTGACCGCTTTCTCCTTTCCTCCATAAAGTACTATAGCTATGAGGGAGTCGATGGCCATGGAACCTTTCAAGTTGAATGGCATCTTGCTGGTGATTTGAAAACCCTCAAGTGCTTGCATGGTTGTGATACAAGGGTAAATGCAATGAACACATGGCTTTATTGCATGTGTTCGCAACGTAAGCAAAAGGCTGGCTTACAATGGGAGAATGACATTCTATCTTATAGCCAAATGCAAGCTCCGAATCACGACAAGAAGGATCCAAAGTGGGATCCCATCTTGCCCATCCCACTTGAGAGAGTACACATATGTACTTTACATGCAGAACTGCGCGTCCTTGATAAGTTGTTGTATTTGCATCTTGTTTATGCTTGGAATTTAATTCTGCAAGAAGTATCCACACAGTGCATTGCAGAAGCTGAGAAGTTGTTGTCAGAGATGGGATTCCATGGAGGACATGTCAAACTTAAGGAGGATAAGAAAATGTCTGGCGCAACATAGAATCTTCCTGCAAAAGTGTCCATGGGTGGAGGGAAGGCAAGGAGATTCCTATCGAACCACAATCTCAACAAAGACAAACATACATTGTCTCAAAGTAGTTTGGGTTGTGAATACTAGAAAGCATTGTGTGAATGCATGACTAATAAGGCTTCTCATCCTCAAGTAGCAACTTTAAGAGCTAAAGTATGGACAAAGGTAGATGCATTGATAAAATTGCTTCGCCAGGTTCAAATCGATGAGATGTATTATGAAAGGGTCAGGATGGTTGTGAAAGAGTTTATGCAATTAATAGTGAAAGAATGGGGGGAGTCGCACATTACACATTACATGGTAATCTTGGCACCATCGTAATATTTAGCACTTGCTTTATCAACAATTTTAGGTATTCACGGAGTGCCTTGAATAGTCTATGAATCCTCACCCAAGAAGAAAAGCCCTATCAGATTACGGTTCAGCATCAAGACTCCAAGAGCGACTCAAGCCTATCATAAGGCAATGCAGTAGGAGAAACATATTAAGACATTATTCACAGCATATTCTCTATGCACACGGACCATGGTTTGTACAAAATTGGGGTCCTTTGTCAATTTGGTATATACAAGGCACGGAGAAGTCACAGTATAGAGCCAAGGCAACCTACTTCAAGAACTCAAGGCATGGTGGTGGTGTCACTCACAGCAATGCATTGCATGAGACGTTCGACTGGTTTTTTAGATGTTTACTAGGAAGGAATTTGAAGTCTGAAAAGGCAAAGGCATCAGAACTTGCAGAAGCAGTTCAAATTGTATCAAAGAATAGAAGGCATAGTGCTTGGAAAGCATCCATAGGAAGTCAAGGAGTCGCATGTTGGTTGCAAGCTAGAGTGAGAGAAGGAAGCAGATGGGTCCAACCACCAACAGAAGCTATGGTGTAATTGTATACAAATATGAAATAAATATATTGCTTATTTTGACCACAATTTGTGTACTCACTCTTTAATATCTTGCTTATTTTGACCACAATTTTTGTACTTACACGATGTTGGGGAAAGTGGGGACATGGTGAAGGAGGGGGGAGAGAAGGGAGGGGTGTGGGGTGGGGTAAGGGGAGGGGTGGAGTGGTAGCAAGGGTGGGGCAAGGGGGGTATGGGGGTATGGGGGAGGGCGATGGGTGTGGGTGGGGCAAGTAGGGGGAGGGCAACGAGGGTGGGGGGGGTTGGAGGGGTTAGGGCAGGGACAGGGGGCACGATGAAACCCTAAATGTAATTAAAAGGATGTCAAAACATGATGGGCCCTTATCAAAAGTCTAAAAAAACCCTAACTCTCATTATTCAATGGCAAGAGTGAAGAACACTGCTGGACCCACTGGACGCTGCCTCCACCCTTCCTCCTCTAGCTCCACCACCTCCATGGCATCCACACACACGAACCTATCCGGGTCTGGTGGTGCCTCCCCCGACTATCGTGAGCCCTCCTCCAACTCCCCCAAGTCCCGTGAGCCCACTCCCCAGTCTCCTAAGCCTTCTTCTCCTCCCAAGTCCTGTGAGCCCACTCCCTAACCCCAAGAGCATGAGCCTTCCCCTCAGCCTTCTCCCCAGCCTTCCCCTCAGCCTCAGCTTTAGCATGACCCTTAGCCTTCCCCTCAGCCTCAGCCTTCCCCTCAGCCTCAACCCTCAGCCTTCCCCTTAGCCTTCCCTCAACCTTCCCCTCAGCCTTCCCCTCCCCATTAGATCCCTCTCCCAATCGAACAAAATGTGTTCGATAACCTCCTGGATATAGAGAGGATTCCTGAGGGTCAACAGACTGCCAGGAAGAGCACCATCTTCCCTCTCTCAGAGATATAGCCCATGGCAGAGATGACCCATGTGCCCATGAGGAGGGTAAAGCAGACTGCAAGGAAGCCCCATCCCAAAGAAGGCCAAATCTCCAGACGTCAGCGAGAGAAGGACTCAGAGGAGGACCAACGTAGACAAGAGCAATGGAAGAAGTTCAAGGTAGATAGGAGGGTGTGGGAAGGTGTTCAAGTATCTGTAAGGCCCCCACCAAGAGTCAGGAAGCCGTACCGAGCAAAACTAGGAGCATGGGCCCTTAGGGAGATCAGGCAAATGCAGAAGACCACCGACAACTTGATCCCACATGCTCCCTTCCAACGTGTGGTACGGGAGATCACACAGGGATACAAGGATTACATGCGCTTCAGCACAAGAGCCATGGGGGCACTCCAGGAGGCTGCAGAGCAAGTGACCACCGCTCTATTCGAGGATGCCAACTTGTGTGCCATCCATGCAAAGCGCGTCACGGTCATGGACAAGGACACGGCTTTGGTAAAGCGGCTACGAAGTGACCCAAGTTTGAAGCCCTAGATTCTCTTGCAGCCCACTCTTAGGACAAACCACCCCCTACCCTTGAAGGCACTATCTTGTATCTAAGGTCCAAGGGTCGATTTTTTTAAATAAAATAATTGACATTCTCTACACTCTCGCATTGTTGTATATTTTCCATTTCAATGCTTGTAGTAAATGATCATTTTAAGTTAAGTTTTGAATTCTATCAAATCCTGAAGGAATTTCACCGTCGCATAGAAGGGAAAAGTGTCCGTCACATCGCCAGGACCCCAGAAAGCCCAAAACCCGCCATGGTGCGAATTTGGGCATTTTGGACTTTGAATTTGGGCATTCTGGAAAGTCCAGAATGCCCAAATTTGCACTGTGGTAGGTTTTGGGCTTTCTGGGGTCCTGGCCACATGTCGGACACTTTTTCCTTCTATGCAACAGTGAAATTCCTTCAAGATTTGACAGAAATGAACTCTTAATACCCAAAATTGGTGAAAATGATACTAAATTGGCTAGAAATTTATTAAATTAACACAATTAAAGTGATGGAGAAAATATATCATCGATGACTTAAACAAAATACAATGGAATTCATGACGAGCAATGATAACTTAAAACAAATAATAAAGACATGTAGTCATGTATCCATTTAAATATATGTTTATATATACAAAAGGCCTCACAGGCTATCTTTCTTCTTGGCTAGTTCGAGTACATCGAGAATAGGGGTCTTTGAATCCCCTAGTGGATTCCTAGATATAAATCTAGCCGCATGCCAAGCAGGCCATGGAAAGCCCTTGAGATCGATAAATTGTTCGATCAGCTACTAGTTGTATTGGGAACTGGTGTCTGCAAATAGTGTTGAGAAAGTTTTTCCCTATCTGAAATTCACGAGTAACTTGAAAGATTAGTGTACATGAAGGATGAGTTTATCCTGTGTAGAACATTAAGTTGTCAGTGTGTGCTTTGGATCCAATTTCAATGTCATTGAAACGAACCCATACAATGAATGGTTTTGTCTCCATGTTAGAATCCATAAAAATGGCATTCGCCCCATTCACTAGGCCATCTACAATGCTAAGATTTCTTGAACAAAGTTCGACTATCATAGCGGCCTTAAGTCTTAGCTCTGCGTGGAGGCCTCTTGTGTTCTTTAGGTCAGTTGTTGGTAGGTTGATAGTCTTGCCACATGTCTTATTCTTAATGTCCATTGCTTTAAGTAAGTGTGGTTGAGAGGTTAACAAATGGAAGACTTCTTCAATGGTTTTTCTTTTGCTACGTTTGTGTAGTAGAGTTGTGGGGTTTCATGTTTTGTTAGTGGTGTGCAATGATATAGGGTGTTCAAGTAGTTAAGATCCATATGTGTTTGGGTGCCAATTTGAATGCGATCCAAAATTTCTAAGAATTTGTGATCATTTTGGCTCATTGGATTCTTAAGCTCATAGTACATTATGTGGTCTTCTCAAATGGATGGTAGCATGGACAAGGTTGCGGCCTTGCTTGAGAAAATCCAAGCATCCTTTGTTGGGCTTACTTGGCATAAGTCCCCACAAAGTAGCACATCCATACCTCCAAATGGCAGCAAGTGATTGTGCTTGATCTCATGCATTCGCATGGCAATAAATGTATTCTAGCTAATTAGAGAAACCTCATAAAAAACTATCAACTCCATATCTTTATATAGAGCTGAAAGAGTTTGCAATGTTTCCGTTGCGAAAGGGTTTTGTACGTGGAAGTCACAAGTGACAAGTGGATTGCAGAGTGTATGGTTATTCCACCCACATTGAATGATGCTTTGCCTGTGTATGTTAGGACAAGAGTTCTTGGCAAGGTTACATTGGAGGTATTCTAGTGATTATAGCTCCTTAGCAATGTTTGGATCAAGACAAGTAGTGTGAATGTCTTCCCTGGGCCTGTGTTACTTGATAGAAATATGTGCAAGGGGCTTAGACATTTTTTGAGCAAAATGTCCTCCACTATCGCATGTTGATCTGAACTCAAAGTTCAAATTGAGGTGTGGTATTGATCATTTGTTTGTGCTTAGTATGTGAAATGTGTATTGTCATGGTGAATTGTTTCTGCTTTTATGTTTTAAGAAGCTCAACTTCCAAGTCGAATTTTGTGTTTTTGCTGTGGTTATCATAGTTTAGAGATGATGAAGAATTCGTTGAAGTTGAATTCAATGCAATTGATGTGAACGCCATCAGTTTGATAAGTAGGGATCTATTTTTTTCTATTGACTCTTTGTTGTGTTCATAAAGATCATACCACACTCAGTGTCATGGTAAAGGAAAGGGAAGTAGAGTAAACATAATTCTCTGTAATGTTTTTTAGGGTCTTTGTTCCTATTGTAATTGTTGAAACATATTATTCTCTCACGTTTGCATTTTTTTGTAATGCTCTTTTTCCCTCCATATTCACCAACAAATGATGCCAAGAAAACTTCATGCATGCTTGCATGCCATTGTAAGTATTTTGTGACAACATCTGGGAAGAAGATGTCATTGCTCTCAGGGTTTAACTTCTCCAGCTCTTCTCTTCATTTCAATAGCAACGTCCTCTCATCACCAAGGCTAGTGTTAATGTAGGAGAATTCTCTAGTACTTGAAGTTAGGGGTAGTGATAAGCATAAGTGCACAACTTGCTGAGTGCTTAGATGTTGTGTGTTGAGTATTGCATTTCCAACTTTTCATTGCTGGTAGTTCATTTGACTGCATGCACTCAATAAATGCTTTTTGAGTAGCATTGGTAGTGTCTTTGTCCACCTTGGTCATGTATGATATGCAATATGATGCCACTCCATGTGGATTTAAGATGAATTGAAGGTCAGTGTTAGCTTCCCATAACTTGGATATTGTTGGGTTGAAGTTGTTAGTGAAGAAATCCTTTGGTTCATGCTTTAGAAACATTGTAGGGTGGTTGAACTTGAATGCAATATGAGGATGTATTGTTCTTCAGTAACCTTAAGTTGTGCTAGGTACTCATCAAATGTTAGCAGAAGTGTTAAGAGCCCATTACACTTAATTTGTTCTTTTTATGTTACTTTGCATGTCTTCCATGTTTAGTGGAGTTAGAAGCTTGGTTGTGCACATGGGTGGCTGAGGGAATCCAAAATGGCATTTCCCCCCTCTTCATTGCAAGTCTTCCTATGCTTATGGCATTGGATATCTAGGTTAGGGAGATGAAGATTTGATTTGTATTTATCTACAAATTCTTTTATCTTTGTATTTATTGAGACAATCTTGAATCCAAAGCAAGCCATGGTCATGTTGGATACTTTCCATGATTTTGAAATTCTATGACAAAGAAGAAGTCCATCACCTTCCCTATGATAGATAAATCTTTTCTTAGTATGCAGCTTGTAATCTATGCACATAGTACTAAGCTGGTCTTTGGGAATCAAGTTTCATATTTTCATAGGAGTAGTGTGGCCATCATGTTTTGGTGTATTACGAATGCTTTCCAAGCACTTAATTAAAGGTTCCCACAATCTTTCTACTGTGGAGAAAGTAATGAAGAAAGTGGGGGGCCCCAATTGCCATATCATTGCAAATAAAATTTTCTACAATTTCACCTTGTAGTCCCCTTGTAGTGTGATGATGTTCACATGGAAGCAAAGTCATGATAACCAATGTTGGAATGAAGAAGATGTTCTACGTATGTGTTCTCTAATGCATCTTTTGCTTTTAACATGCGACCACGCAACTGTGCCTTACGCATTTGCACCCAAGTTGAGGATAGAACTTAATGGACTAATACATTCATTGTTTGAAGAAGAAGTTTTCTATGGAAAAAGCTAAGCAATGGTCATTGTTTGTGAGTTCCCACTATGTTGTACAATTGTGAATGGCCATAGAAAATCTTAGGGAATGCAAGCTCTTCACATTGTTTATCCTTGAAGATGCTTAAAGGTGAGAACCCTTTGCAAGGAGAGACATCTATTGTTTTTTCTTCAAAGTCAATGTTGGCTTATACAAATCCCATGTATCAAGGTGTCAGTTTCGAACTCCTCATTCTCACAATTGAAAACTGCTACTGTTGGTGAGTGTTCTTGTAAATGTTGTTTTTTCAATGAGAGAATGTGTTGGTCCCATGAGTAGTTCAATGTGACATTCTGTTGCTTGTATAGTGGGGTAAGCAAAGGTTCATTCAATGCATGCATTGTGAGAGTTGGCCTTACCAAGCCACTCATATAATAACGTGTGTACTAAAGTTTCCTTTTAATGGCAACCATGGCCATTGAGCCATCAGTAAGGAACCTGGGGAGGACATGCTAAGCTCTGTTGACATCTAAAAATACATTCACAATTCTTGCCTTGAGGCCAAATGGTCCATCAAAGCTTAACTCACATATTTGGGCAAAATGAATTCGAATTGAAATAATAGGTGCTTCAATATCATTGAGAGTACTTGCATACTTTGTTTGTTTTGCAAGAGGTGTGTTCTTATGGAAAAACATATGCACAAGATTATTCTTAATATGTTGGAAACAAATTGAGCACACACATTTTTGTTTGAAGTGACTTCAGTTTCAATGATAACATTTTGTAGCAACAAGCTAGTCATGGATGGTCTTATTTGCTTTAAAGTTTGAAAGAAGTATTAAAGTTGTGCAACATTTGCAAGCATGTTGTGGAGAGTCTTATATAGTTCTTAGGTATTTAGTGTGAGCATTATTATTATTATTCCTTTTGTGCTTTCTTGATTGTTTCTTGCTATTTTCTTATATAGTTTGCTTCGAAAGAACTTTCGTTTGTTATAGCATGTTGTTCATTATGTATGGTAGTTCATTATTCAATGCATTGAAGCTTGCTACATTTTCATCTTTCATCCTATATATCTTACGTGTAATTGCTTGCATAGTGTAAGGTGCACCCTTATGTGTTTTAATGAATCTGGTAGCAACTTGTCTAGCACTGACATTGGGGTTCCTGTGAAGGATTAGCACAAGATGGCTTTCCTGTTGCTTATCCCAAGACACATATGCACGTTTATGTGGAGTTTCTAATAGAGGAGACATTTGGGTAGGAATAGTTGTTTTATCACAAGCAAAATAATTATGTAGAAGCCAATGCTTCCAACAAAGCAAACATGAAAAGTTTTGTATGGATGAGTAGCTGTTTGACAGATTGGTTTGAATGAACAACACAAATGCTGAGAAAGCTTACTCAAACAACTATATATTAATGATCTTGAGTTAGAGATACTTACTGCTATTATCCCAATTGCTTTGGCACAAGTAGCTCTATTATTCCAATCAATTTTAATGTTGTGAAGAACGTTCCAAGGGCAAGTATTTGAGTTCACATTTGCTTGAACACATTGAGTAAGGATTTCTAACAATGATGAGAATGAGTGTGAAGGAATAAGTCCAATCAAGCATATTATTATATCTATATTTTGAGGATTTCTTAGTATAAAACTCGAGTTCTTAGCAAGGTCAAATGCATTAAGATTGTCAAGAGCTTCTTTTTCAAAAGAGATGGCCATTTCTTTACAAAGAAGTCAACAAAGTAAAGGTGTAATTTCTCAAAGAAGCCCAAGGAAATTTGTTTAAAAAAAGCATTTGTTTATATCCGCATGAAGATAGTACAAATGTTTGCCAAGAATCAAGCATTTCCCTCAAAATGTATGACATGGCTAGAGCTGTTCATAATGAAAGTGCCACTACGCTTAATGCAATGGAGCATTAAGCGCACACAAAGAACACTTTCACTATAAAGGTCCAAGAAAGGTGCCTCCAATGATAGATCATAGAATGTTGTCCACATGAGAGCCACACAGCTAAATTATAACTTCTTCACCTCGCCGTTGCAATATCTTCCCTGTTAACTTAGGAGTTTGGGAAATGGGTTGCAGGTGGGGTCACAACTATAGCAGAATGGTCGGTGATGATCTTGACTCACACATGTGCTCGCACAAACTCAACAAGAGTGCTCAATGAGCTGTGAATTAAGGTTCGTGAATTGAAGCAATCCACTCACTGTGCAAAACAATGCGTAGAACAACATAAGCAACAACAACTTCTAGTTGAATTGTAGAGGCATAAGATTAGGAGTTACCATATGATCGTATCCAAGATTCCACACTTGGGTAGCAAATACTTGTGTGAGCTCTTCTTTCTTAGGTCTGCCTCAAATGTTTGCCAAGATTGTAAAGTCGAACATACACAAAATGTTTCTCACAAACATGTATGAGACATTGAGACATTCTTCAATGTGTACATGATGATGCCCTCTTCATTGTAGTCTTGGACTAGCCATGCAAAGAGTCCCTTGTGCTCGTTGACAAAAGTGAGATGCAATTTTCAAACCCTTAATGGACACTATAAAAACAAATAGAAATTTGGGTTACAAAGAATTTCATTTATTTAAATTGTTCACTGCTGCACGGTCCTCATTTCTAGGGCAATCTGCAATAATCAATTGTTCACTACTGCTGCATGGTCCTCATTTTTAGGGTAGTCTGCAATAATCAATTGATCTGCTACTCCTCCATCCATTTCAACATTGATCTCACAACAAATGATATAGTGTCCATTGCCATGTTAATGTGTTTTAGGGACCTACAATTTTTTGTGACATAAGGCACGTATGTTGCAAGTTTGTGGTCGTTCCATATAGTGATAGTCCCCTTGAATGGTTCCCCTTTGAGTACACTGGTTGTGGCATCAAGATGAATAGAATATTGACAAGTACCTCCTTCACCTGTCTTTCTCTTCAACATTGCAGGCCCCTTTATCCTATAGAAGGAATCTAGTTGCAACTTATCTCTGAAACATAGAAATGAGGCACAACAAATGTGATAGTATCACAATTGTGTCCACCAGTAAAATCAGCCCTCAAGACAATCGGTCAATCATCATCTTTCACCTTGTATGTGCCATACTTAACTCAGAGTTTCCCTTCAAAGGCAAACCTATGGCTGATGTAATTCGCTGTGAGTTGCCATATGTATAGTACCAGAACTATGTTGGGATCTTCCAAAGTGTGGCTATGCATGGGAACTAGGGCTTGGGCATTGTCATCTTCATTCACCATGGGTAAACTTTTCCCACCTTCTTCTCTTCGCAAACAACAAGGAGAGTGGACCTCATCTTCACCATTCTTAATTGGCGTTGAAGACACTTTGCTTGCTGCAAGTAGTTTATCACATTTAGTAGGTTGCTTAATCTGTAGTTCTTTTAAATCATCATTTGGCTTCTGTGCATTATCATTTAATGAAAAAACAAGTTTTCATCATGTTATGGACATCATGATGTTTACATTGTTTGGAATAGTGCATGAGTATGCATTCTTGAAGTAGCCAATGCAAGGGACAACATTCATATAATTAAATGGGAAAGAATGCCTTGCATTTCAAATGAACTAACATCCTTTATTCAAGAGAACAAATTTGTGAAGAAAACAATGACGATTGACGTTTTCATGCTCTCAATCAGAAATACTATTTTCTCCAGATTAAACACCCTTCAATCATGAGAGACCCTCAGCCGAGAACAAGCAGTGGGCAATGAACAATGGGCAATGAATATTGGTCACATCAGCCAGCTTTGCATCAATCCTAATTGTCAGTATCAAAATTTTGATGTGGTCTCAATCGAAAATACGCTTTCCCCCAACTTAAACACTCTTCAAACAATCACCAAACACCCTCAACCAAAAAAGTATTCTAATCGCAAAACTTTCTATGAATTCAAATGGCAAGACACTACATTTCCACAGCTAAACTGAGATGTCTTCTCCAACCGTAGCTCAAATTACAAGCATACAAGCATAATGAAATGAGTTTAACAAATTCACAATGAGTTTTTTCAATGGTCCCTGACAATTGAAACAGAGTTGTCTTCTACAAAACAATCGACTGAAGCTAATGAGTAAAAAAACCACCTTCTGCAACACAATGATTCTTAATGTATATTTAATATATGGTTTTAACTTTAAATGATATCTTTTGAGTGGGAAATAGTCTCTTGAATTTTTGTTGGCCTCCCTTTGGCTTTTCCTATACTTTTGTAGCATGAGAATGCTTTGTCTAGCTTTAGCATGGCTTTTGGAAAGTGTTCATAAAACCTTTTCAATCTTTAGAATAGTTGTTAGAGCATCATTTATTTTTGTCTACAAAATAATTTAACAAGTTTATATTTTGACAATACTTTATGGCTTTCAATAAAATTTTAAGCCCCATAACATTTCCTTAAATCTTTAAAACCTTCCTAAAGCACTGAATAGTCTTTTGGAGTTTCAATATCTTCCTTGGCATCTCGATGCTTTTCTAACTATGAGATCAAGTTTTTCCAATTTCAAAATCCTTTTTTAAACTTTAGCATAAGTGTGAATATCTTTCTTTGCTTCTAATAGTTTCCCAAAATGAGAAGTGTTTTTTTGCTCCAAAATAGTTTTTCTAGGTTGATATATTTTGTTCCTCATTGAATAGATTTTATAGCTTCAATTTAGTTTTTCCAACTTTAACTTTGGCACACTTTTTTAGTTTTTGAGTAAATGGTATGATTAAACTGATACAAATACAAAAAAAAGACACCAAAAGAACAAAATTCTACATGGGAGTAGAGATAGCAATGCATGCACACAACCCACATTTGACAAAGTAGTAAAAACAAAGAACACAATAGGCACTGCATTAGATAGACACTAAGGTGGAACAAAGAGTGTTTTGCAAACAAATCCAATGAAGTAGAATGCTATCCAGAGAAGAAGCAAAAGCAATAATTGAGGCACATATATATAGATATGCTTACACACAAAAATGAGGAATAGATAAGAACGACAAAAGCCCATGCTTGAAATCCACAAATAGAACTCATGCATACAATCAATGGATATACATTCTTACTCCCACATTGACACAACAAAGAATTCATGTAAAACCCATGCACATTGATGAACAACAAGCAACCACAAACCAACTATTGGAGTTGGAACCTCTAGGGGATGATACAATTCATTAATAGCATAAGTAAAGGTAGGTAGCCAAAGCTCTAGAGAATAACTAACATTGCACATTAACACGTAGAAGATCAAATGTTAAAAACCTCAAAGAAAGTTTTTATGATACCTGATGAGCTAAAAAAGAAGCACAAGAGTAGCATAGGAAGAGTAATGTAAGAAGAGGCTATAATCATCACGTGCTACTCACAAAAATAATAAAAATATTGATAAAGTGAAAGAAAAGAAAATCCTTTAAAAGATAACTTGATTGCATTAAACCAATCAATATGCTATTTTGTGAAAACTTTTCCAAAAATACATCATAGCACAATACGATCTTAAATGCATCAAGGTTAATATATTGGCCTATGAATAATTTGTCTTAGAAATCCTCCAATGAACACCATATTAATTTGAGGAAATCCCCAAAATGGCAATGTTGGGAAATATTATGGCTGTTTCCCATTAAAAATGAAGAGGAATAGGAAATATAAACTACTTTTTATTCCAAAGGATTCACAAATAAATATAATCATGACTTATTTGAGGGAATTTACACCAACTCCCAACCTTTGAGGGGGATTTGTATTAACTCTCATTTCTCATAAACCCCTTAGCTTTCATATTCTCTAAACTTGCTTTGTTGTGATCATCTTTATTTAAGAATCTCCAAAGCTACACAGAGGCTCCCATACTTTTTTAATTATGCTACCACCATCTCATAACCCTTAGTGGTGTTTGGAGGGTGTTTGTAAATACCTTAAAAAACCCTCAAAAGAACAATTAGCAACCATGGATTTTGAATCATATTGTATCAAATTATAAGCTTTATTTATTAAGGACAAATGTGAGGAATCTATGGAAGACCTAGGGAAAAATACATAACAAACATTTGGATTTGCATTAGCCTTTCCAATAACTATTGATACATGTCACTAACAATGCGCACCATACCCTTCATAGAAACCTTAGAGTCCTCTTGGATGGATTAGTTCTATCTCCTTGGGTTATAGAATTGTTTTTCATTCTTTGTATGAACACTTACACCTCCATAATATAGAATAATAGTCCCCCTCTTAATAGAATTTTATCACTATTTGTCTCCCTTGGATGTTCCAAATCCATCAAGGATGGTTGAAAAAAGTTGATCCAAGGGACCAAATGGCTCACAAATGGTGCCTAAATTAGGTCTATTAGATCAATTTCCATCAATGGTTGGCAAGTACTGTGCTTGATTCAAGATGTCAAATAACATGATGCATCTAAGGCTGATAATGGCAAGGCTTTGGGCTGTAGCAAAAACATGCATTGACATGTGACACCATCTAATAGCAGGTGGCAGACTACGTTAATTGGCCACACGATCAAGAAGCCAATCCAACGGCATGTGATTAGCACTAGTTTTCCACCATTGGATGGATATCCTCATCCGCATGCATGTAAGACATGAGTTTTCCTATCCATTAGACATCCTTGAGATCTAATGGCTCTAAACCAATCTTATGTGGGTGGCAGACTACATTAAAGGTAGTCCCACAAACAAGCTTAGCCACATGATTAAGAAGCCCATCGAATGGTATGCGATTATCCATTTTTGGATGATATCCATGTGAACCATATCATTCCCTAGCCATTAGATCTAATGGTTCTAAACCAACCTTTTATGGGCGTGTGAGCGTGCGCGTGCATACACACACACATGCATGCACACACACACACACATGCACGCATGCATGCATGCACACACGCACACACACACACACACACACACACACACTCACACACACATGCATGCACACACACATCTTATACTGGCTTACACTTAGGTAATCTACACCAATTGCACTAAGATTTCTTCCCCCCCCCCACACACACACACATAAATTTTTCTTAAGAATTATCTCATTGTCACACACACACACACACACACACACACTAGTTTCTGAGTAAAAATGTTTTTTTTTTCTTTCAAACAATCCGTCCCCCCTGCCTATGCCTTTTTGTCCCTCACTTTCTAGTAACTCATGCATCGGCTTTGTTTGTGATTTTCACACTAATTTTCTAGTGAGTTACCCCCCAACCCCCCCTTTTTTCCCCTCTTTAGTCTTATAAAGGTTTATATAAATTTCTTTAACTGTCCCCTCTTTATTTCTTCCTCACTCCTTTTTATAAAATCATAATTTTAAAAGATTTGAAACACTTTTTAGACAGCTTAATAGGCAATACTTCATAAAGTGTTAAATGTCTATTATGCTTTATTATGGGTTGTTAGATTAATATAATTAACGTGGTTTTACGTTATGTCATATGAGAATTTATACCCTTGGTTTTCTTAATTCTTCCACTAGTTTAAAAAAAAACCCTTATATATATATATATGCTTGAAACAAGCACCCCCCTTGCTATCCCCCTCCCTATTTATATTGCTACTTTAACCCACACCTCATTCCCAAACCCCCTTAACCAGTCCCTAACCTTGATTGCATCCATACCACCCCTACCCCCTATTCACATTATCACTCCTTATTTAGTTCTATACCCTTATTTTCCCCTACCCACTGCCCAACCCCTAACCACCACTACTCCCCTCATGCACATCCTTAATCTACATGCTCTTCTTGATAGAGCGTTATGATTCGCCTTACTATCACTCCCTATTTAGGTACCTTCCTTCTTTTATGCCACCACCTTTGCGCCACTTGATTTTGTGGGGTGACAAGCTCTCTTGATCTGCCATTTTTCCTCCCTTACCTTGCTCTTGGTAAGCCACTCTTTAGACAGCTACTAGCCGCCTCTTGTGAGCTTCACTCGACTCCTTCCTTAGGTTTGGGACTATGCTGGCTCCTTCGCCAACCTTTCCTCTTAAGTCTCGAACTTCATGGCTTGCTCGGCCTTATAGCGTTCTTTCAAGTAGCTCCTTCATTCTCGGCTTGATCCTCTCTTTCCTCATCTCCTTGCATGCTCATTAGTGTGCCAAGGTTGTGTTGCAATGGCCTAAGCTATTAGGATGATAGCTTACTCTAATCCCTCATAGTTGCTACTCCTTACGATCTATGCTATCTTCTACAACATTGTCTTAGCTTGTTGTGTTGCACCATGGCTTCCTCTGTCCCTTAGGTACTCTAGATGGGTCATTTCATTCCTCCCTCCTTGTAACTTGCTCCTACACGAAACCTTTCGTCCTTCCTATGCTCCATATACAAGATCTCGAATGGTCTTTCCACTTTCACAAGTCAATTGACATCACCATCTCCTGGATTCATTGTCTGTGATAATTCATGTTTCGTGCATATCTCCCTTGAGGGAAAATTCTATCACGTCAGCTCATAATGGAAAGCTCTCTTTTACTAGCGGCTTCTCTCTGATTGTATTGCTCCTAGCAAATTTGATGCTTGGGCATCTTAACTCGAGTAATGCACATTAACCCGCCTCGGAACCTCTTTAGTCTGCCTTCCGTATGCTTGTGGTGATTGTTATCTACTACCTGTGTTGCCATTTCGTCATAGCTTTTAGTGCACACTCATCTTTACATCATGGCCCTTCTGCCTCTATGTCTTGGCTTTCTGCCTCTCATCGAGTGTATTTGATCTTTATAAGCCTTCCCTATTGTTGAAATCTTCCCTACATACATTGCACAACCCTTTTGATCTTCCCCTATGCTCCTTTTGGAGTTCTAGTTCTTATGTGCTGCTCTAGTCCTTGGTTCTCATGATGGATAAGCAAAACTGCATTACGGTTCTCATGGTGGTTGTTCTTTTTCGTTGGTTGCTCCTTCATGATACACTCTCATGGCTTCTTTACTCTTCCCCACTACTTCACTCCATAAGACGACTTTTGCTGAAGATACGGTCTACGTGAGAAGATGGTGATAAGCTTTTTGTAGCTCATTTTCTATTCAACATACAAGCTTTTGCAATGATAGAGCCTTGTAGCTTGCTCAAGGATTCCACAAAATAGAATCATGGTTTTTTCCTTTAAATAATGCACGTGGAACTGGTGCTCTCATAGCATACACAAGCGTTCACAGTTGCCATCACCTTGCTTACATATATATTACCGTCATTGGCCTCAAGATTGGCTTCACAATTCTACCTTATTGCTGCGACCCTTTCCTTTACCATACACCTGGCTGCCCACAAGGGTCTTTCTCTTTGGTTGTTTTACTGATGTTCCCAACCATGCAAGACTATGCTTGTCTCGGTTGGTCTCTTTATGAGTTCACTTGTGAATGGCTTTTGAGTTCTTCATAGTTGGCTTTGGATAGTCATATTTGCCATATTTTTTGATTAATCTATAGGTAATTTTTTGCATTGATTAATATAGAAATCTATATATTCTAACGTCCTTTAGGTCCCATTCTTCTGTTAGGTAACCATATGTATGAATTTACATATAATAATTTATAAGTAACCCTCATAAAACATTTACTCTTGCTAACACGCACACACACATGCACTTAAGTGTATTAAATGTTTCTTCTTTTATTTTTGACTAACCTTTAAGGATCTTCGTTCCTTTTTTTTGTGCTCTTATGGTCTGAGCCGTATGATGGGCGCCTGTCTCCGGCAGTTATGGGATTTCAAAAATTTACTTGTGAATCTAGACGATTGTTTATGTTCCTTGGTAAAGCAATAACACACCAGGGGATACAAGCATTACCTGTCTACCCATTTGAAATGATGATATTCTAATACCTCATTTTTCTTGGATGGTGGTAGGTAAGTAGACCCTGACCTCAAAGCTCGGCGGACTACCATCAGGTCAGGGTCCGAATCCACCATCAGGTAATCTGAGCTCTAAGGTCAGGGTCTACTTACCTACCACCATCCAAGAAAAATGAGGTATTAGAATATCATCATTTCAAATGGATAGACAGGTAATGCTTGTATCCCTTGGTGTGTTATTGCTTTACCAAGGAACGTAAACAATCGTCTAGATTCACAAGTAAATTATCCATTTCTCATATGCATCTTTTTATAATTATCCAAATGATTGAATTAATTGTATGGTTCATTTATTGATGGGATTATTAAATCTAAACACAGACATAGACACACACATACACACACACACATCCATTTCTCACACTTTCACTATGGTGTTACCCAAAATCCCCGCTTGCCCTGAAACACATTTAAATCAATTTCTATAGATGATTGGGTACCTTAATATTTTTATTAGTATGGTGATCCCACCTTTTTTGGCTACCTACACCAAATTATTTTGGTTAAGGTATTGTATATATATATATATATATATCTTTTAATGGACTCCCCTTCCTTGTGCAACTTGTTAACCTCTTCTTAACCTAGTATCTAATTTCTCGTGATGTAATGTCCCATGATGAAGTTAATAATGCTCTCTTTACACTCTATGGTAAGATAGAAAAATACTTTAATTTTCTTTTTTTCACCCCTTGAGCTTGTAAGTATTTACCCTTTATATATATATATATATATATATTGTTGGTGCTTTCCCCATTTTTGCTAGTAAGACTAGTCAAAATTATTCTTGGTAAGGGTAGAGTCTTTGCTAGCCCTTCTTCTATGTGCTTGGATATACACAACCATGCTATCTTTTCCTCTCCATATATATACATATATAATATATATATAGCCTCACCAACCATTTTTTTTGTATTGATATTATACACCACCCATTTATGTATGTCTATATTAGATTTTTATGGTCCCCTACTCACCCTAATTTTACAATAGCATTGGAGGATACGATGCTATGATACATTTGTGTGTATATATATATATATATAAATCTATATACTTATAGATATAGATGTAGTTATATCATACTCCTTTATGCTCTTTAATCTACCCTATAGTTACAATATATATTAACCCCAACCCTATAGTTACACTAACCCCGAACCTCCCCACCTACCCTTTAGTTATAATCTACCCTACCCGTGTAATGATATAACCCCGAACCTCCCCACCTACCCTTTAGTTATAATCTACCCTACCCGTGTAATGATATAACCTTAAAAAAGACTCTCACAAGTCCCCACAACCTCCCACACTGCCCCACTACATGCTATCTTGCACTACCAAGTGCCTTTGAAGACATTACAAAGCTCTCACAAACTTCATCTTCACAAGCCTTGAAGATGTTGGTGGTCTCTTTTTTGTCTCCTTCACCATCTCTTGCCCATTATTTTTATTTGGCTCTTTGTAGAAGGGCACCCAAAGCTCTCAAACTCCTCTTCGTAGTTTCACGTCCCACTGGCAACTTACTCTTCTCCTCCTTGCCTTACTTGCTACGTAGTTACCTTACAAGCTACGTAGATGAAGGCTTATGTAGTGGTTATTCCTTGGTACTATGATCTATGTAGTTGAAGGCTTATGCGCTACGTAGATTAATGGAACTGGTACTATTCCTTCCTTTGATCACCATTGCCTTGCATACGTTTGCATTGACTCTACTCTTATAGAGCTTTCCAACCTTCTCGCCTTTGCTCACAGTTGATTAGCGACTTGAGTAGTAACTTCTCTGTCCTTCCTTCACATGATCTTTCTAACTCTCCATGCTCTTTGGTGCTACCTTCTTATGTAATGACAACTCTGTTGCTCCTATTGTGCTTCTTCTCTCCCTCATCATGGTGATAATCCAAGCATACTTATGGAGCATCTCTCCTTTGGATAATGTCTACAACCATACCTTAGTGTTCAGTTTATGTGCTTTAGGCCCTTCATTGTGTTGCACCTTATTGCTTTGAGGTAAGATTTGCTTGCTGACCTTTCTTTTTGTTCTTGGTCTCTATTTTTTCTTGCACTATTGGTGACCAGTTAGGTCCCTTTCAGGTTCTTGCTCACTTATTTCAAGTGCTGGAACTACTTGGCTTTGTCTCTTGCCTTCCTCGGACCTTCTATAGCTCTCTCCGGCTTTCAAAGCTTCCCTAGTGGAGGCTTTCAAATTGTGGTCTCCCTTAAAACCCGCCTTCCTATCCTCTCATAGATGTCCCTATCTCTTTGTACTTTGATTGGCTCTCTGTTCAAGTTAATATGATGCTTTTTTCATGTCTTTTTTACTTCCCTTGTTCACACGTGGTCGCTCTATTGCCACCCACAATGTTGTAAAAGGACCCCTATTGAGTGCACACTAAGCTTATGGCCATTGCTCATGTGCTTACTCTTGTTTAACTCTCTCTCTATCCTCTCATATCCTCGTTCTCACAAGCTTGCCACTTGGACCTTTTCGAGTTACTGTACTACCTTTCCATTTGGTCGCAGCATTCATTATTTATATTTTCCAGCTTATATATACATATATATACCCTTATACACCTTGATTTCTATATTACTTTATTGTTTGTGTAGTTCATTTTATTGATTCTTTCCCCTTTATTTATGTATGTTTGTATCTCTCTATTTATAAAGAAAGAAATAAAAAATTTATATATTTTTACACTCTCTTTAAAGTTCCCTTATTGTTATTCTTTCATATTTATTAAGTTATCTCATTGTATGCTTTCATTTTTAAGGTATGTAAATTTATTTTGCTTTAGGTTTTAAAAATCCCTTTTAACCCATTCATTGTTTAACCCCCTAATTTCGTCTAGGTTCCTTTAAGTAAACTTTATCTTTGATCCTAAACATATATTACCTTTTTATGAGGTTTTGATGGCCCTTATGATTTTATTATCTAAGGTTCTCATCTTTCCCCCCTTAGCTAACATTTATATTCTTTATTGAAAATCATAAGGGACTCTTAATTAACCTTCTTCGCCCTTTCAAATTTTTTCTTTGTCCTTCAAACCTTCTTATTATTTTGTAAAATTTATTACATGTATGCATTTAAAGTTTATTCATCGCTTAAGTGCTTATATTTGTTCCACAAAAAATTGTTTATTTTTTCAATTGCATCATTCAATTACTCGTTGGGTAGGAACCATGGTTTTTTTCAATATACTTTAAATACACCTATTTTTTCTTTTACTTTTTAGCACTCTTATTGCTTAGACACTTTAAAGCTGGGTTTTAATTGTGCTGGTTAATTGCCATGGGTGAGCATTAATCCCCATTTTATTGTAGAGTATCCCATGTTGATTATCCTCCATGTGGATCCTCTTTGTAATTAAAGCTTTCAAATTTTTATCTCTCTACTTTAAGTTTTGATTTTTCACTTAATTATCTTTAATGGGAGTGGATTACCCCCCATCTTTAATCCAATTAATTTGGTTGGCCCTCAATTACCACTTAGGGACGAGGATTACCCCCCTTCTTTAACTAATATTTTCATGCTTTTCTTCACTCTTGGACGTGGATAACCCCCTTTAGAAAATTTTCACTTTATTGAAATTTTTTAGAAGATAAACCCCTGCTATGTTCTTAAATTCCTTTAGGGCTTCTTTTTTTAAGAATTCTGAAAGGTTTGTTTATGTTCTTGGGTAAAGCGATAACAAGCTAGGGGATATAAGCATTACCTATCTACCCAAATTCAACTTCATCGTTCTAATAGTTGGTTGGTTTGGATGGTGGTAGGTAAGTAGACCCTGACCTTGGAGCTAGGAATACCTGACGGATTTGACACTTTTGAACTAATTCTTTGGTTAAGTTTTCAAACTCAATATAAATAAAAATTCTATTGTCAATCCTCTTGCAGTCCTTACCAAATTTTTGGATTGTAATATTCTCAAAAGCTACTTCAATTTAGTTTTTTTTTAAATATCAATCCGTTTCTCATATGCTGCTTTGTATAATTATCCAAATGATTGAATTAATTGTATTGTTCATTTCTTGATGGGATTATTAAATCTACACACACACACACACACACACACACATGAATACTTCCCTAACTATGAATTTTTCTTTTATGTACCCCTGTGAAATCTTTCCTTTACACTTTCTTTTGAACCACCCCATATACCAAGCCCACTAATCGTACCATACCTCCTCTAATCCCTTCTTAACCCATGCACTAATTCACTCCTTACTCCACTTGTGACTTAAACTTCACTTGTGGCTAAATTGTTTTTTTAGTTATCTAAGAATCCATATAGTTGTCTAAATTCCTAGGTAAAGTGATAACAAGTCGGGGAAAATAGGCATTACTTGTCTACCCAAATGTAACTATGATGTTCTAACACCTAACACACACACACACACACACACACACACACAAAACCCTCTCCTTACACCCATAACCCTTTTTTTTTGACAAAAATACACTTAAATATCAACACATACTCGTTCCCCCCCACCCTACCTCCTTAACTAATCCCCCCCAAAAAAACCCCTTAACTAAGGCTAACCCCAACCCAATCATAACCCACTCCCCAAAGTTTCCCTCCTTGCCCCCTACATTATATCCAAAACTAAATCCCTTTATTTTTTTAACTCTACTTATCTCTAGCTATTTTAGTCTACTAAATCTTACTCTACTAAATACTACTCTACTTATCTCTTACCTTCCCCTCCCCCCCTTATGAAGTATACATATAGATAAAATTCATACCCCCTTCCTTCGCCAATTTAGTCTTCCACCACCCTTACATTCTAGCCCCTATGCACTGCTCACAAATTTTTCCATGTTTTCCACCCTTCCCATGTTCTCTCTTGATCGCCCATGCTAGAGCAAGCATTTTCTTAGTCATTGATGCCTATTTAGGTGTCTCCAATATCCCTCGCTTTATACTCTTATGCCTCCTACTGAACTTGGTATCCCTTGTGCTCAATTCAAACTTCCCTCATGGCCACTTTGCAAACTCAGGCTTTTGTCTTGCACTAAGCATGTGCAGTGCCCTTGGAACTTTTCCTTGGCTAGACCTTTCTCAATGCCTCCTACATCACCAACTCTCTTATGCCTCCTACGTTACCAACTTTCTTCAACCTTTCCTCATGGCTTCCCCACTCCCTCAGGTTTGCATTCCTCCTTGTCTCGACTACATCTTTTGGCTTCTATTATGGCTCCCATTCTCAATCTACTCTATGATGTTGGTTCTTGCCTACTCGCTACCCCCATCACTCTTGTCCCTTATCATTCTTTGCACCTTTGCCCTTGATGGGATATGGTATTTTGGTTTTTAATGCTTTCTTATCTCATGCTCCTTGAAAGCATTGGCAATGGCCTTATGTACGTCATTGCACTCCTTTTTGGTCCATTGTCATTACCAACCTCCTTGGCTTCTTACTTTCTATGCTTTCTTGAAATCCTCTGACTCAACCTTATATTGCTATTAATTATGTCAACTTGAAGCTCTCCCATAGTGATTATTGCAGTATGCTCTTGCAACTCTCATCATTCCCTACAACATTGTATTCAAAAATTTTGGACTTTTTCTCTTGTTTTGGACTTTTTTTCCAAACCAATCACCTCCACTTGATATTGACCTAGTAGACTCAAAAAAGGGTGTTTTTGCAACACTATATATATCTATCTTTGCAAATTATGATCTTTAGAAGCAAAGGTGTAGGTATAGTGAGTGGGAAAGAGAATGTGATGGGAGACATGTGACACACCCCTTAATATGTGGCCACATAGGGCTTGATCCTTACATGCCCATCTAAGCTTGAGCCTTCTATTACTAGAGCTAATTTTTAATTATTTTTTAAAATTTAAAATTAATTCTTTAATTATTGTCTTCTTTTTAATTAATTTCTTATTATTATTTAATTTTTATTACTAATCCTTTTCTATCACTAAATAATTTTTTGATTGATTATTAACTTATTGATTTTTATTACTTCTTGTTAATTCTTTAATTATTAATTACTTTTATTACTAACTAGTTTTTTGCTTACTTAATAATTGATTTCTTAATTTAAACTTAATTTAGATAGAATGCAAGAGTTTTTCATATCAACATAGAGGTGGTGTAAAGATACGCCATTTTGGAAAATGATGTATAAGATCATCGAGAGGGGACCGCCACATAGGGACATAACTTTCTTATGCTTTAGAATCTCTCTTTGAGTCATCTGACTCTCTTACTGCATCTTTAGTTGGATCAAGTCTTCCCAAACAATGTTTAATATATGCGAGGCTAGTGTCAGGGATCATAATACTTTTTTCCACATCATACCCATGCTTTTTTTAAAGATTTCTAGTCCTTGATTTCCAACAATGGATGATGTTACTCACCTCCACTTTAGCCAAGCCCTCTTTATTTGGAGCCCAACCCCGTTTCTTTTCCAAACAACCGTCATAAAGTTGTTTCATTGTATACGTCTTTGGGAGATTTTTTGATGGTTTGGGTTCATACCATAATGCTGTGCATGTGCTATCTGAGCAACCTTTGCAACCCAAATTGGTCCCCCTTGGTCATCCAACTCTGATTTTGGATCTGCTGCACACATTAGAGGAGAATTAGGGTCTCAAAAGGGCCTCCAATTAGTGTTTCCTAATTTCAAGGGATTAGACAGTGATTTGAGGTGTACCAATGAGAGTGCTAGAAGGTGTGAGGCAATGGTATGTTGAGGTGGAGGTGGGCAGGCTTGCAAAGAGCCCCTATTGGTTGCTCCCCTTACACTAGGAACCACCCAAACCATCCCCTCCCCTCTTAACCCATGTTTGACCCTCCTACTAGGTGCACCTCCCCCACATGAACCCAAAATTACCTTCAATGGGATGGTAGGGCCCTTGTGGCAAATTTTCTTCTCCCCTCCCTCTTTCTAGGACCTCTGCCCCCCACTGTTCTGGTCCAACCTGCCAAATCACTCAGATTTGAACTAAATCCCATGCATTTTCCCTCTCCCCCCTCTTTCTCTGCTCCCTCCTGCTTTGGCCTGCTTGCCGCAGCTCCTCTCTCTCTCTCTCTCTCCCCTCTCCCTCTCCTGTGCCTCTATTGGAGCTGCTCTATCCCTCTTCTTCTCCCTCTCCTGTGCCTCTGTTGTTATTGCTCTGTCCCTCTCCTTCTCCCTCTCCTGTGCCTCTATTGCTACTGCTCTGTCTCTCTCCTTCTCCCTCTCCTGTGCCTCTATTGTTGCTGCTCTGTCCCTCTCCTTCTCCCTCTTTTGTGCCTCTGTTGTGGAGCTACATTGCCTTGTGTAGGAAGTGACCTCTTGTGTCTTCCACAACACCAGAAATGCATTGGATGAGTGGATCCCTTGCACCTATAGCTTAAATGACTGGATAGTGATAAAAGGATCAGCCAAAGGTCCACATAAGCTTCCTAAGAGCAAGAGAGGTGACATCTTCCATGAGTGGAAGGGGTGCATCTTGAAGTTCAAGTTTGGGAAGAAAGGATGGCTTGCAAAAGTGCAACATGTTTACATGGGAAAAGATATGCAGCTTCCTCCATCATTCAATCAATCTAGGATACCATCACACTGTGAGCCTTTCTATCTATGTACCTTTTTCACCTGTAAGCGTAATGAGTCCATTTGGAAATTTTGTGTTTGGTTTCTAAGAGCTCTTATTCATAGTGGTAGATGTCTTCCCTTCGGACCTCGAGGAGTGGGAACTAGTTGAATCATTCATAGGCAAGTTCACTGCGATTCATGAGGATTTAGGTAAGCAAATGCATGCTGGGGAGAAATTGGCCTCCTTGCGATACTAGAAACAAAGTAGTTGTTGGTGAAAGACAGCTTCTGAAAATTGTCATATTAATAATATGCAAATATGTGTGGTCTAACACACTTTGTATCCAAGTGGACCTATGGACCTCATTCATTTAATATAATGCTGATTCAAACTATCTTGAAAGTACTTATAGCTCTCGTATCATGCACCATTGCAATTTCCCTTGTTCATATTATTCCAATTTTCCTAAATGTGAAAGTTAGAGAACTATTCCTAAGAAACAAAGCAATGTGGACTCGAGGACATTGCAATCGTATAAGGACAAGATTGCAAAGGATGTGGGCATGGCCATGAAGTTTACATTTGGATCCAAATGGGCAAGGTTATCTTGGTTCATGCCTCTGCACATTTTTTCTTCTTTATTTCAGAATATACATATGCATAGAACAAAAACTATGTGGTCTAGCAAGTGTGTAGATGAAAATGCTCTTAAAGATTTACTTGGGATGAATTGGGGAACTAGGTCAGGTGACCAAAAGGGTGATGTGTTTCAATGTCATGCATGTAAAGACAATGTAGTTATTATATACCATTTGTCATGCCAAATGTTGTATTTAGCTTTTCAGTACAGGCGTTGGAAGAAAACAAATGGCCGGTGGCTTCCCCTAGACTCTAATGATGAAGACAATACGGGGGTAAGTTTGTCTATTGATGTTGAAGAGGGAGATGTCAAGAATGTGAACGTCACATCGCAATGGACTCTAAGGGATGTGCGAGAACACCTATTGGTCATGGAGGATGGCATGTCAGAGTCCTTCTACTTTACCTTAAATGGTGGTAAGATCAGCCGCCATGTGGAGAAGTGCATGCATAGTGCCAATTTCATTCCTCCTACAACTTTGAAGATTGCTAATAATGTGTTTGACTAGTGTAGCATTTAATTTTTTGTCTGTCGAATCCTAGTTATTGCTTCAAAAGATGATGTCCAAATAATTAAATTAAAATGTTATTTCTTTTAATGTTTTCTCCTTTCAGTTCATGGTAGTAAATGTTTTTCACAAAATTTGGGGACTTTATGATTAATTTTAATTTTTAGGGTTTTGATATATATTAAGGTGTAAGAGCCCTTTTTACATCACATTCTCACTTTCACATTTAGAGAGCCATAGAAACTCCCATCCTCAGAAGTTACTCCTTGCATCAATAGCTATTTGCCATGGATTCAGCTAGAACTGTGTTCCATGACTTCATTTGACGAACTGCATTTGCAGATCATGAGGAAGAGATATTTTTAGTATTTAATAGGACTTTAGATGTCCTAGGCACATATATGCGAGCCAAGGATGACTTCTCAGATCTCATCCTTTACATGCAAGATAATTTCTCAAATTTTTCCTATACACTTGACCACACTTCAAAGAGATGGGTTCCCATAGATTACATAAAGTGTCTGTTCATAGAGGGACCCAAGTTTGTAAAGCGCTTGGCACACTTTTGTGACAACCTTACAGATGAAGGGTTTAGGACAGTTGAAGTTCAAGACATCCTAGATGCAGGGATCATAGGAAATGGAACAAATTCCTTTCATGGGAGATGACATTCATCTTCCTTCTCCAAGAAGGAAATTTAGAGGAAGAAGCCTCATCGTCTAGCACCCCCTCTATTAGAACTGCTGATCTGGTTATCCCTAGACTAGACTCGAACATCTACATGGAAGAGAGTCTTGACAATCCAATAGAGGAGATGGAAGTAGCTCAAGCATTGAGCCTACTTCAAGAGCCCCCAGTAGAGCAAGAATCTGCAGTGGAGACCATTGACCCAGACTCAGAATTACGGTCCTTGTCCCCCCTCATCATCGATGGAGAAGAGTACGTATTCCTCCATGACATAGAGATTCTTTTTGGACTACAAAAGGATGAGGCACTCGGAGTCCTATCGGGGTTCGCCTATCGGGGTTCGATGTTGATACAAGTGTCAAAGATCCTGGGGTTTTAGGTACTGAAGACCAGACAATGAAAGACTTTCTCTTGATGATGTTGGTTTCAATGAGGGATGCAGACATGTCCGTACAAAGTCACATGGCCTTTCTTATACTGCATTGTCACGTGTATGAGATCCATCTAGCCTCTACATTTTACATGCTCTAGAAATGAAGCACATCAAAGTAGACACATCCATTTTGCAAGAGATTGAACATTTGATGACAACACATGCATGGAAATTCAACTACATCAATTTCATCCAGCAATATGCTACAGTGCCTATCTTACAATCCTTGAACACAATAACATTTCAAAAACACAAGAAAGACATTCTTTGCGATGAAAACATTCTTGCCTCACAGATATTTTGCCTACAAGAAACACACACCAAATCTTGTCATGACCCTCACATACCAAACTTCAAACATATCACTGAAACAATAGGCATTGGAAACTCAACTTACTACAAACATAAAATAACTCTGGTTGGAAAAGAATATTGCTTCAATGATGGCGTTCAATGCTCATTGACAATTTTCGAACATAAATCCTCTCAAAATCTAGCCATAATAAATGTATATAAGCCACCAATAACAAAAACAAATACTCTAATCCAAAACACTAAATCACAACCATTTAAATACAAATATTCCAACATACATCTTAGGAGACTTCAACATTGATTATAAAATGAAAACAACTAACATGGACAAACTCCTCATGTTCATGGGACACTATGACATGAAACAACTTATTTTGCAAACCCACCACAATCCATGGTTCCACCTTATCCCATATTTGGACAAACAAATCGTCAAAAAGCAACTTGCAGGAACACAATACACCTATTGGTCAGACCATTCAATAATATACACAGCCCTTTCATATACATTAATAGAACAACCTACTTGGCAGGCCATTTGAATGTAATTCATCTTGTTTGTTTATGCTATGGACTTTCGAAGACTTTTGGACAACCATGGATAGAATCTTCATTGACTGATGTAAACAAAAAACACAAACCTCTTAGGTAAGGGTTTAATGGTGAACGTATTTTCCAAGTTCTGACTTTGAATCCCATCAATCCACCTATAAATTCATGTCTAAACTATTTAAAAGAAGCAATACCTCTTATCTATGTAGCATCAAATATATCCATATATGGGTAGATCAAATGCTCTAATGGCTATAGCAAGGTGCCAGAAAAGGGGTTTGGTCCCTCTACAAAGGGCCAAACAAAAGCGTTAAGCTTGCCATCCAACAAAGCTAGCTATGAATGCTATTTGGTACAACTCGGCTCATGCTATTGTTCGGAGCTCATGACGCTTGTCTTGTTTTATGAATGTTCTATTCATAACTTCACACAAAAGATGGAGTGCTTAGCCTTTGAATCCTTGTAATAAATGAATATGGTGAAATTAAACGACATCTGAGATCCACATATGAATCTCCAAGTTTTGGTTTATGAACATCATCGATCCACCTACTAATTTATGTATTGGAAAAAGCTAGGTTTTGCAAGTCCTCTATCAAATTTGAATTTTAACATAGTTAAAAAATAATGAATAAGGTGTTTAGTACGCCCTCCATTTTGAATGTATTTTTCCATTTTTGCAGAAAGTGAAAGAAATCTACATGATCGGTGCATGCAAGCTATTCATCAATATGAATATGTTAACGGTTGCGTATTGACATTTAGGCAGTATGTCAGTATCTTATTCATTTGGACACTATTTTTCACTCAAGAACTCTTCGTGACTATATTGGACTCTAATATTCACGATGTTCTCAAATGAGATGCTTAGGAAAGGAATAATTCTCTCGGATTATAATTCTTAGGGGAAGGAAGCGTTGCATCCCTGGCCACATTATGTGTGGTCATAATAATTATATTATATATTATTTTAAACTTATTTTGATTTCTTTTTCATACAAAATGTGAAACATTGCATTTTCTTTCCTTACCCTAGATATATTATGTTTAGTCTTAATCCTTATAGCATTCCTCTCTTTTGATGCATGTTCTTGATGTGAGGCAACACTTGGAGTCAATAGAGATAGCCATATTGCATCAGCACACTGCCTCTATGGGGTAAAGTATATATGGTTCACATATATTTAATAGAAACTAAATAAATTTTGAATCAATATTCCTATGATCTCTCTGTCTCTCTCTCTCTCTCTCTCTCTCTCATTCATATACACATAGCATAAGTGATCATCTTTTAGGCATCAAGTGTAAGCAAATCCTACTATAAATATTATAATACAAAGTGGAACTTCATTTCGATTCTTATAATCAATCATGAATAACAATAAGAATCCTTATGAAATATAACACAAGATGTGATTTGAAAAATCAAATAACTACATCCTTAATCCCAACTTTAGCACATAGAACAAATGTAATATAGTCATAATTTTCAGCTTACGGGGGCTGCAGAGCAATTCGTTAAAAGACTTAAACCAAGCCTTTAAACCAGCTAGTAAACCATCCTACAAAACGTAATTAAGAAATGCCACATGGCCATCCATAAAATAAATTGATTTACCTTTTGAAATTATGCAAATCATGACTATACCCTTCCCTTGGGCAGGTCTTCAAAAAGAAGCCAGAAAAAGTAGATGGATTTGTGGTGATGTAGTAAACTTCTTTAGGCAGGCAGCATAGCGAAATTAATTCAAAAGCCGAGCCATGGTTGAGCCACGTGGCAACCTAATTCAAGCTGTGAGCCACCTATCATTCTAATTCAAGCCATGATCCTAGAAGAATGGTTGCTTTTTGCAAAGGGGTATTGCATGATTCTAAAAGGATGGTTTTACTCCTTCCGCTTAGTGCATGCCTAACAATATTCCTTGCAGTTGTGGGTTGGGGATTGCATGTACCACCAAGCTCTGTCGAACTCTCTTGAATCCAAGTCGCTGGCAACTTTGGTGAAGGAAGATTCTTCCCCGAACTGTGAGCTATGACGATTAAACAATAATAACAAGGTACAGACCTTTCTCCTTCTTCCCCTTTCTGGGGGATCTGCTGCAATTTTTCGTTTTCGCTCAATTGAATGAGACGTTTCTAATCATGGCCATCTTTTCTCCCATCCATCTCCCATCGCTTCCAAAATCAATTTCAAGCATGCTTTTGGAAAGCACAGTCCCATACATGTCCTCGCTGGCAAAAGCCTCGTTGCCTTGTTAAATCAGTTTATATGTCCCTTCCAAAATCAATTTCCATGAAGAGCATTGATCAATCCACACATCAGTTGCCGAAGTCAATGTTCGTTGATCAATCCACAAAGGTTCCGTTGAAACGAGATGTAGAGGTGGTGATGAGCGCTCAGTCTGGAAGTGCATTCGTTCCACCATTTACTACTGAGGCTGTGGAGTTGATAACCTTAGAGAGAGGCTGGAGCGAGATTTGTTGATGAAGTCAAGGCAAGTTTTGATCTTCATAGAGGGCAAAGACGAATCTTATTTGCATGTGTCTGTGTGTCCAAGGCTAGGAGTTTTGATGACTGGAAGAAATCCATCAAAATTTTTTAGAAGAGGATTTGGTCTCGTAGCAATAGATGAAGCATCGAGGTTCATCGCTATGTACAATTGTAGCTCCTCAACGATTCAGGCCTTTCACTTCAACAAATCTTTTCATGTCTCTCTTCCTTCTCTCTTCCATTACTCCAAATGCCACCTGCTTAATCGTATTCACTGTCGGGAACTTTGTGCCAGCTCCCAAAGAAGCTCACGGCAATGGCTCCATCATGTTGCAAAAGACTCTAACGACATGGCTTAATATGTATGCCACTAGTGTACCTCTGTGTTCTAGGAAAATTTTCCCCAACAGGACGAGCCAGCTGTTTTGAATATAACTTACAAGAACGAGTTGTATTCATTAGAAATTGGACTCACTCTTGCACCTCCGTTTACTTTCTCTTCAATGACTAAGGCTAGGTGTAGATGGGTTGCTTCTGGTACAGCTATTTGTGAAAATTTGCCTCCTCTATGACCAAGTGCAAACAAAATTCTTCTCATGATCCAATTGGCATTGTAGTTGTAGTGTTGCCTATCAAAATTTGCACTTCTTCCTCAAGGTGTGTCATGAGGACTTATCAATGGCCAGCATTATTCAAAATTGTTGGAATTTCTTTGACTAAACCGCAATGCTTTCGTGATCGAAGGGTTACAGTGGGCACTCTATGTCTATCCACAGGTTTGGCGATGGCGTACTCTCAAAGCACTTTGGCAGCTGCACTAGGCCTAGGCTGCATTGCGTATAGTAAGCTCAAAGTTTGCAGTGAAGCTACAACGTATCATTTGTTATTGATTGAAGTTCGAAAAGGGCAACTCCTGTGGGCTGCATTGCGGAACAAATATGAAAAAGCTCTCAATCAAAGCTCACAACTATGGAGTCAATGGTGCTAGATAGTTTCAAGCATTGCATGTTTTTAGCAAAGATAGGCGATATGTCAAAACTCTCCATAGTTTGGCAGCATCGGTTCCTTCCTACGGGCCCATCAACCATTTGCTTATTGCATTTTCCACTCCTCTCTCTTTTGTTATTTCTTTCCAAACTCTCCAAAAAGTAGTAGAGATTGCATCTTGCACATAAATAACACTAATGAGAGTAAGCATTTCCAAACATGATAAATGCATGGATTTGGACAAAAGGAAAGATGGCCTCAATTTTTTTGAAGCTGAGTCGGATGTTTCAATTCCAAAATGAAGCAGAAAAATTAAGTGGAGGCATGGATGAGCAAGTTGAGGAGTTTGAAGAACAAATCTTGGGCAAATTTTTAAAAAATGGTACGCCAAATATCAAGAGCCCTCACAAAACAAAGAAATAGAGGAAATTCTAGGTGTGGAAATAGCCCGCAGCTTGTTGGAGGAGGAAGTAGGGAAAATGACCCTACACCCTGAAATTAAGAAAATGTTTTGGTGTCAAAATACTGAATGGTTAAGAGGTGAATGGTGTGCATCAAGATCATAACACGTATGTGCAAGAGAGCCAACACTTGAGGCAGGAGTGGAAGTGGCCAAACACACGTTTGGAAAGTAGAGAGACAAAGAAGACACAAGACCTAATACGTATTGTGGACAGCTTTGAGCAAAGAACCATCATTGGACGTTCTTCTAGCATTGACTCTCAAAGCAATGGCATCTAGAGATCTTCCAACATATGTGATGCTGGTCCTATTTTCAAGGTCATGTACAAGCCAAATTATCCAACACCTCCATTGTCTCTGGCTTTGAAAATGGGAATAGACCATGGGGCTCTCCAAACCTTGCCATGACATCAGAATCAACTTGTACTCGTTGAAAGGGATACCATTACAGCGTGGGATACCAATTATAATCCCAACTTACTGAATTATATTTGCATTGTCATTTGAACTTCCCTCTTTGAATTGTTTCCACAGTCACCAGCGCCTCTTCAACTTATTGATTACCTTGTTGCATGGTCATTTGATCTTTCTTTCTTTGAATTGTTTACACAGTCACATTTTAAAATTGAGGCTTACATCCAACGCCATTTCAAATAATGAACCGCATTCCATCCTTTTACATTTGTTCGTAGCTCCACCCTGCTTTTTGATCGAAGCAATATTTGTTAGTTTCTCCTATTGCAAATAGACGCTTGACATTTTGGCCTCCCCCTCCCTTCTTTGCATGTGAACATTAGCGACTGTCCTAGGCTGATTCGATGGATGTAAAAGGTTGTGTGCCCTTTGATTGAAAATTTTCCATGAGGCATAACTCTTCAAAACAGACACAACTCTATGCGATAGACAACTAGAGGGAAACTTCTATTTCTTTCAAGTAACAATCTTCATGTATTTCTTAGCAATTTTGAATTCCATAACATTTGTACGTATTTACATTACAGGTATTGCGAGTAACTGGTAATCATCGTTCCATACAATGACATTCATTAAACAAGTACCTTTACTATTTCTTGTGACACGATTTATTAAAATAAAAAACAACAACAATAATCTTTGAAAAAAAAATACATTATCCAATATGCAGAATACATTGTGACGTACAAAATATAGGATACACGAGATCGTATGCAATGACAGATTCCACATTATACAAATACTAGCTTTCAACTCAAGAACAAATCCTATCCTCAAAAAATACTTGTTAATGTATGAAAGTCCCCATCCGAAACTTGGAATTAGTGTCGTTTCCTCAGAAGCTATTGTTGACATTCTAGAGAGACACTCTGCAGATTCTCCTTTCGATCTTATGCGAGTTGCACATGAGGTCAATTATCTGTCATTATTGGAGCATATAGATGTAGTGCATACAACCCATCAATTTCAAACACAAGATTCACGTGAAGTTGGCATAGTAGTACTCCATAAGTCATCAAGAATTGTGGAACAAAAAATCTTTACATCCACATATGGATTATCTGATTCTCATTGACTAACAAATGAGACAACATTATTTCCATTTCTGTACCCTTTTGGACATGGTAGCCATGATGGTAAGATGTTCTTAAATGTGTACTTAAAAATGAGAATAGGATCACTATTCTCAATATTCACACTCGACAAGCCGTACTTGCTATACTAATGTATCAAATTTGACAAGCAATCATTATCGCAAACTCAACGTGCAGACAATAATTCTACAAAGAGATATTGATCAACAAACATGATAGAATCTGATAATATCTGAACATGAGATAATGAAACAGGTGATCAAGTTTCAAGTACTAGGGTCGATACCCGGATCGCCTTCATGGCATCATAGAAACTTGAAAGATCTAATGGCGATGGTTGAAACATGGGGACTTCCTAACATATTTCTTACACTCACAGTAAATGAGGTATCAAACACAAGATGGTGTGAGATCAATGAGATAGAAGCAATTGCAAGACAAATCAATAAAAAATTCACATGGAGTGATTGTCCAGTTGAGTGCACAGTACTATTTCACGTTCAACTACAAAGGTTCTTGTCCAGATATGTTATATCTAACAAAGGACTACTATGAAGAGTCAAGCATCACATAGTGAGATACGAGATCCAAAATCGTGGATCAATGCATGCTCATATAATGTTGTGGATTGAAGAGGATGATATTGAAATTATATCAAATCAAATTGATGATGAGACTCCAGAAAAAGAAAATCAGCAAGATCCTCAAAATTTGATTAATGATACTATCCACCCATTGACCATAGCCCATGCATGGCTAGTTCAACACCATCAAAGGCCGATCTTCATGAAGTACTAGAGTACTTCAAGAAGTACACCAATGGTAATGTCCCCATAGCAATTCCAAGACCAGTACGAGAATTTAAAGTGCAAGAAAATCATAGCATTGGAGAGACTCCCATCTATGAGGGACTGGCCAAAACCAGAACAATAACCTCGCCCTCGAAGAGAGGAAGAGAAATTGGTTTTCATTGGGAAACCACTCGCACAAGAAGATGAAACAAAGCTAAAAGCACTCCTAATGGAACACCGAGACTACCTTGCATGGTCATACAAAAAAATAAAGGGAATTTCACTAGAAGTCTTCGAAACCCTCAAACTAGCCCTAGCCACCGCACCGGTGTTGAGAGCACCTTGACTGGGATCTAATATTCCACGTTCATATAGATGCTTGCAACTTTGCTATCGGGTATGTGCTATCCCAACTAAGGGAGCATAACCTAGACTACTTGGTGTACTTTGTGAGTCGACAACTACACGACAACCAAGAGGGAGGGCTTGGCCATGGTCTATGCAGTCAAGAAGTTCAGGCATTACTTGTTGGCCAACAAGTTCGTCTTTGTGGATCACCAAACATTGTTTTACTTGGTCAACAAGCGATGCATGATGAGACACATCATCCTCTTGGATTTTGACTTCACAGTCGTTGTATGTAAGGGGAAGACCCATGTCCTAGCCGACCACCTATCGAGAATCCCAAAAGGCAAAGCGACGGGAGTCGAAGATGACCTCCCTGACGTTTCCCTCTTTCTCATCGACATCATACCTGAATGGGCCGCCGCGAGACTGATCACTACCTAGCCAATGGCCTACCCCTGGGCCAAGCTCTCAAGAAAGATAGAGCCCACAAAATTAAGGACATAGTGCTGTATCAGCTAATTGCAGGCCAACTATACCACATGGGCAAGGATGGCATCATGCGTAGATGTGTGTGCAAGCAAGAATACATCGAGGTGCTCGAGGAAGCCCACTCTGGAAGTGTGGGAGGGCATTTTGCCACACTGATGTTACAGCACATAAAGTGCTCCAAGCTAGCCTTTAGTGGTGGCTGACTCTCTTCGGAGACACAACCGAATTTATCAAGCGGTAAATTTTGACACGAATGAAAGGCTTCATGTCCATTTTGGGAATATCAAAGCAAGAACGCTTCCTCTTTGTATTCAAGAAACTTTCACGACTTATGTAGCTGTTACAGTATTGCTCCAATATTAATACTATTGAAAATCCGCTTCAGTGTTGATCATGTATTCAAACTGTTATTGTCCACTTCGAAAATTCAACATTACTACTTCTCATGCTCGCAAACATCATATGCTACACATCACCGTCAAACATACACTCGCCATTTACTTCCTCTACATAACAGCTGCCTGCCCGGATCTAGTTCTTACCATAGGGCCTTCAAAAAAAAGTAGACGGATTTGTCGTCGATGTAGTAAAGTTCCATCTTGTAGTGATCTCGTCACAAGGACCTGAAATTTTGGGTCAATAGCACCCATGAACTTGCTGCGTAATTAGACATGCGTAATTAGACAGTAGGGGCTGCGATAAGTACCCACTTCCATGGGTAGTCTGTAAGCACTGTATCGCACGACACCAAATGGAAGGGCAATGCAGGTGACTAGTTTCTTGCAGGATATTGCCAAATTCAAAGTGCGATCCTGCATTCCGAGCTGACTCTTGCTGAGTCCTTAGGGGCTTAGCACATGAGAAGAAATAGGATGGGAATGGGAAAAGGTGGTCCCAAGTGGTCCCATGCATATTTCTATCCTATTCCCATCCCACCATGTGCTAACAAAAAAAAAACTAAGGATGGGTTTAGGAGAAAGAGGACACATGGAATCATTTCATGTGTATAAGAGGTGGGGACCTTGTGGGGACAAGGACACATGTCGTCCTTCCATGTTTATGAATCCCTGAAAAAAGGGAACCCATTCTGGCTTCCAGGGTCTAGAGGCCATGGTCCACGATGGGAGAAAAAGTGGCTACTCCCATTCTAAATCCATCCTAGACCACTTGGTGTAGCATGGGAGTAATGATTGCAAAAATATTACCATCCTAAACCCCATGTGCTAAGGCCCTTATTCGCCTTGCGAATTGCAACTCGCCACATACTGGGTTGAAGTTTTTCCACGCTAAAATTACACTTGTAACTTTATCCCCGTGCATTTAAGGTTTTTTGCTGCATCTGCCGCTCCCTAAACGCACTGGTACGTAGCCAGCTTGTGACGACGAGTACTAACTAGGTAGAAGCTTACGCTGCAGGAGCTCGTTCCATAGCCGACCAGACTCCAGAGGCTCTGGTGCACGAACAGCCAAGGTCGGTTCGTCTTCAAGCCTTCCTGTTTCTGTTGTGTTAGGACAATTCGTTTGGAAGTTGCCAGCAAGCTTGGCTTTTCGCCTGCTGTGATCTCAATTATACTGTATATCCATTGTACACTTTACTTTTTTCCAGAGAAATATCCATTGTAAAGCTGCCAAAGACCAACCGTTTAATCGCCAGTGTAGACTGCTCAAGCATTAGACACGAGCTCGTGAGCCTTACGAACAAAACCTCCACGAATCACCTCGAAATGACACGAGCCCCTGAACATGACAAAAACGCATACTATTCTGTTGAATTTCCATCCGAGCTGAAATCTCCTGCGCCTTGGCTCCTAGTAACTGGATTAGCTGGGACTGTCGGGCCACAAAATTGCGCCCCATTTTTATGGGAGCGTCATCAAATACTGATATCAAACATCAATTGTGCTGCATGGGAGGCTTTCTTCAGAGGAATCTGAAGGATGGAGGCTACATTCTGATTTTTCATTCCAGAAGACGGAGGAGGAGGGGGGAGGAGGAAGAGCGCTTGCGAGTATATCCCCTTCTTTTTGAAAAATATATTGGAATGTGAGTTCATTTAAGGCTAGAAGGGAAGTAAAAATAGCTAAAGAATGGTTAATGCCTCTAAACTTGAATCAAGGTACTACATTGATATACACGAGTACTGAGACCCATCTACGACAGGTTTGGAGCCCCTTTTCGTAATGCTGCAACCGTGCAATCCAATGCTCTGCTATGGCAATGCTTGTATTCCACCTTGTTGTGCAGCCAAGGAAGTTGGTTTTTAAACTTTGCCATGTGCCATAGAAGGGCAGGGAGAAGTGAGGATAAGAGATGAGCCTACAAACATAATTTTATGTTTAAATTTTTATATAATTTCTGAAATTAAGAAACTATGCTTAACTTTTTTCCAACCACATAGAATATATAAGATCCCAGTTGACTTTTATAGATATTGACTAATAAAGATTGAGATTGAAAATCTATTAACCATATAGGTTGCTTTCCAAATTTGAGTTCTAATTCTCGAAGGTTCTTTAGCATTGCAAGTTCATGGGGTATGGACCATGGTTCCAGAGAGACTATTTGTCTTACTAACAACATGTTCTCTCAATTTTTGCCTTCCTTTTTGGCTCGTCGTACTAACTTGGAGTTGATTAAGCTTGGAAACAACTCATTGAGAGGGGAACTTCCTCATGAATACAGTTCTTTGAACTATCTGCATACTCTCTCGCTTATGCACAATTGTCTTATAGGACTTGTTCCTACATCCTTTGCCAACTACAATAGTTTGGTGGTACTTGATTTATAGCACAATAACTTGACCGAAGATTTTCTTAGCTTGTGGAGAAATAACATAAACCTGAAGACTCTCCTTCTAGGCTACAATTGACTAGGAAGAAGACTCTCGACTTGGTTCTGGGTGTCTAATTACTAATGGGTGTCTAATTACAAATTTTTTGTCTGGATTTCCCACTAATGGACGGGCTTCAAAATATTGGAACAAAACAGGAAGAGGTTCTCTAGATGGATAACATCCAACTTGAATCAAAAGGCGAGATAGTCAGGTGAGCTCCCTCAAGAGTTAGGATATCTTGAAAGCCTCTACTACCTGAATCTCCGATTTTTCTCAACATAATTTTATCCTCTATCTTCTCTCTCCTTGTGCAGATTTCTTGATTTTGCTTCAATTCTCCACAATCAAAACCTCCAAAAACCTGAGAAAATGTACGAAGGAATTCAAAGCAAGGAGAGCGAAAGAGCAAAGCAAGAGAGGAAGATGGAAGAATCAAGTACTGCTTTCTTTCTTGATTTATAGCTCCGACTCCTTTACTGGGAGCTTTTATGCCCTTTGTAGTCTGCTAGCCTTTCACCATTTTGCCTGCAGCATTTTCTATTCCTTTGGCTTTCTTGCTTGCTAATCATTGTAGAATTTTGGCTCCTGCTAATTCCTTCGCAAGTCCATGTTAGACTTCCTTGCTGTGCTCGAATTTTGATGTTCTAGGACGACGTGCGTTGATGTCCACAATCTTCCTTGCAATTCTGGTAGCTATTGGAACTGTTCAATTATGTACCCAACTGCACATACTCTTCCTTCTGCTCTCAGGACCGATCCCTAGCAAGCTCCACAACCTTCTAAATCTGAGGACCTTGGATATCTCCAACAGTTCTCCATACACAACCCAATGTAGCCAAAACTCCAATGCCCCTCTCCTAAGCGTATCAACAATTCATAACAGCAACAAACTGTACCAACTCTGCGACCTGGCCAACATGCAGCTATTCAACTTGTTCTGCCATCTTTGGCAGCCTTCAATGGGAGCAACGACTTGTTAAATCTTAAATAAAGCAACGCCAAAAGGAAGCTTTAATCCTGCCATAACTTGAAGCAGGGATCTGGTGACGCCAAAAGGAAGCTGCAATTGTTCAAGCTGTGATTCCGCCTGTTTCAATCTCACAATCTGTGAAACTGCTACCTGTTTGCACCTCGTTGTGCATCCTTCCCATTAACTGTTGTCGCTCTAGCATGGAGAGAAAACCTCGCTGTTTCTTTTGGATTAGAGCAATGATTTTCTAGGATCAACAGAGATACAGATAGAGAGAGGTTCAAGGAACATCAGAGATACAGAGAGAGGCACATGGCGTACGTGGACATTCATTGCTTGATTGCTAGATTTTTTTTGCGCGTTCCATTGGCTTTGTCCTCTTCTTCTTTTTGTTGGAGCGCTCGCAACTCCCACGACCAATTCGTCGCCAAGAGCACGTGCTTGTGCCACGGGCTGAGGTGAAAGATTACTAGAAGGTGAAAGAGATCAAAACCGTCAAAACTAATGGTCCACGCACAAATTAATTTTTATCTCCCTCCGCTTGTCAAATTAATTACCTTAATTCCACACAGCGCAAAGAAATTAATTGATAGGCTGGTTCTCTTTCGGTGGGGGGGGCCTATTGTCACTTGTTGAAGAGTGGAGGCCATCAAAGTAGATTATGATCACCAATACTTTCACTTGGGGGAAAACAATATTGGTTTTGTCTTACATATGCCATCAGACATTTCACATTGAAACAATTGATGGAAAGGAGGCAGCATAATTTATCGGGGCCTAGATTGGATGCTTACCTGGCTTCATGGTGGAGCAAGTGGTGCCAGGTTTGAGCCTGAGCAAAGGGATTGTTTTCACAAGGAAATTTTTTAAGCGAGGTACTCCTCTCAACTATAAGGTTGTGGATGCCATTATGCTCACGCAACACCATGATGGTACAGACATTCTCTTGGCATTCCAAGTCTTCATTCGTTCATATTCCAAACATAAAGAATCGGAGGTGACTTATATGCATCAAGGTAAAGTTGGACTGTGGCTAATTTCAAATAATGTCAGAAAAGCTTTCATGTGGCTTGGCCATAAGGAGCAGTAGGGTTCTTGGCTAAGCAATTACCAAAGCACACAGGTGATTGAAAGAGTTATATACTCATTATATATAAGAAGGTTTATCCAAGTTATACTTGTGACTTTGTATACCTCGAGGACCTTGGTAGCTCCCTTGAGTGCCTTGCAAATTATAAGTCACAAAGACATGGTACCAGCTAGGATACTCCTCAATTTAAAGCATCAAAAACAAAGATTCATATATATGCATCTTCAAAAGGTGGAAAGGCTTTTTTGTGTTTCGTATTAAGCTATTTGGGACTAAACAACTTCTAGTTATTTACATATGCAATCTGCAATCTCAATTTTTTGGTTGTATAAGAATCATGAATCACCTTAAACAAAAAAATTATGTTCCTTTGAAGCTGAAAAGTTTTGAAACGTGGCTAGAAATGATAGGGCTATCCTAAAGTGTCGACTTTAGCATGCTATCATGGACCGTATTGTGTAGGTTAATTTCTTCCAGCCCACGTTCAAACTTTGCAATTGCTCAAGTTTGTGAGATACTTTAGTTACTCAAAGAATTAAATACTATTTGTTAGTCAAAGTTTAGTATGAGAGCTTTCATACTTAAAATGTGCAACTTATAATGTAAAACTCATTGTACAAGTTGTTTATAGTTCACTGTTAATAGTTGAAGCTTGATCATTTATGTTTAGATTTTCAAATTCATATGTTTACTCCTTTCCTAAAGCATAAAAGAGTGAATTTTTATTATATAGGTAATACTTTTAGATCAAATATTAGCCACTAAAGAGAAGAAGGTATGTCTATTTACTGTCAATAAGTTATAATGGTACCATGCATTAGGGTATTGGTACATATGTTATATAGGGGGGGGGGGAGGCACATTAGGTGCATTGCCTTTGTAAATTATTATTATTTTCTTAGAGGAAAGAAAGAGAGAGAGAGAGAGAGAGAGAAAATAGATTCTAGTAACTATAGTTGCAATTTAAAATTAAAAAAATTATCCTTGTAGTCAACAATGCACGTGGCAATATTTAAAGTTTAAACTTCATATACATTATTAAAGTTAGAACACAAAGAGGTAAATCTCAATACTAAGTTCTAACACACATGAATTGTGAATCAATGATGGCAGCTTTAAAAAAGGATATTGTGCAAGAAGTGTGGGTTTTATGAGTTGCCCATACATGGAAAAATTGCCCTTCTCCGTCCACTTTATAAGACTTTGTTTCTATTGATGGATACCAAGCTTGCAAATGTTTGACATTCATATGTGCCTAGAGTATTTCTAGAGGAAACTCAAGTAATGGGTGTGGACCATAGCCTTCTGTAGCGACGTTGCAAATGACACAAAGCCCATTAGTGAATGGGAACTAAGTTAATGGGAGGCATTTGGCGGGCCCTTGCTTTGAGGATCCTCTCACGTGTTTGTGTTGCTTTCTTGAACTTAATTGTAGTCTCTTGTGTAAATTGTGAAATCAACTTCTTCTTATTCTTTTTTGAATCTTGAATCTCGATACAATTGCTCATCCATTGCTTGTGAGAGAAATTTGGTTACGAATAGGCTCATCACGAAGCTGTGAGAAGTTGCACTACTATGATGCAAATGCAAGGCAATGCAAAAGTTAGGGGATGTCTTATAAATGACTTGTGGAAGAAGATTCGTTCAAGTTGAAGCCAAAAGACAGAAGCCACACATCTTCCAAAAATAGACCATGTGCAAGGCATGAGCAACAACACGAAGCTGATGACGAAATCATAATTGACATATTGCAAAGGGATTACATGAGGATGAAATTGATATCAAGTAAGAACCCGACTCATGATTGAGAAAGGCTCTTGAGATATGTGCAATCATGAGAGTATGTGAGGTGCAAGCATGAGTGCCTTAAGGTGATAGTGCGATGTTGTAGACACCCTTTTAGAAAATCTTGCATGCAATTATGAGGATGATAAGCCAAGGCTCTTAGAGAGAGGATACCCCAATAGCCCAAATCCATTCTAAAGGGGATGAGGCTCCTCAGGAGTGTCTATGCGACTAAGGGATTTAGGATCCCTCAAAATGTGGCTCCTCACATGTGGCACCATAGAAAGGTGGCCACGTCAAAATATCTATAGTCTTGTGCTTCCAATTGCCTTGACTTATTGATGGAGAACATAGATTGGTACAGACTATCATGAGGGGGGCTACTAAAATCATGATATTCTTCAAGAAAAATACTAAGCATTGGACATTTTTTGTAAGTATTCAAAGCTGGGGATATTGCAGCCCTCCATGGCTCGATTCACCCTTGGAGTGATTGTACGATGTGCACCATGATTTACACTGAATACATTGAGACAACTCTAGGGACACAGATGTTCTTCATGTGCAGGTCTCTATCATTGTGGCATCATATAGAGGCCATTGCCCATGCTTGAAGTCCACTATTTGTGATATCATGCATGATAGGTATGTAGGGATGCACCCTTAGTCTACTATATCACTTGGTGCAGAAGGTACATATGAAGCTGGACAAATGTACCAACCTTTCTACATCGAGGTGATTATATCTAATCTTGATGTAATTTGAATTTTGAAAGTTGTAAGACTTAATTTGAAACTCAAACCTTATAACTTAGTACTTATAGAAAATATTCATCTCATGTGTATTATGCTACATCATACACCGATTATGTACATTACTCAAACTCATACATATATATATATATATATGGATGACATAGAAGATTAGGGTGTTCCGCACCCACTAAAACTTGTGTGCTCTCTCTTCTAGCTCTCCCTCTCTCTCACCCTCTTCCGTTCCGCTTCCATTGTTGAGATCTCTCAACTGGTATCAGAGCGTGGGTGCTCTAGCTGAGCCCGGGTGTGAGCCTAGAGCCCAAAGTCTGCTAGTGCAGTTCTATGGGAGGAAGGAGAATCTTTGTTGGGTGACTTTAATTGCATCTTGGTGTGCAGAGACCTTGTAGAAACCTTTGTAAAGTTATTTGAGTGGTTTTTTGTAAGCCAGCAGGGTGGATTTGGAGAGGAAAAAAACGTTTTTTGACGATTCCCCTATTCCTTTCGACAACAACTGAGAGTCCGAAATGACTTGTAGAGGAAACCATTGGCTGCTTTTGGTGTCCATTGCACTTTAGGAGTTTGAAAACACCTTCATTATTGAATTTGGCATCATTTTGTTGGAATTTTAACTCATTGTCTCTACTTCAATTTTTTTCTACCAGTGTGTTGGAACTCGAGTTTGAAGCAACCATTTGTAGATCTGTCAATTCTAGTGGACTCAGGAGGTCCTAAAACTTCTGTGTTGCTCATCATCTACACTCCAATGGTGTTTACAAATAGGTCTATTTACAAAAACGTTTTTTTTGTCCGTGTGTTGGACTCAGTGATTGGGACCATGGTTTTCAAAACCGTCTATTCCATTGCATTTCGGAGGCCCAAAAACCCCTACCTGCTAGCTCTTGTCTAATTCCATGGAGATTTGGAGAAGTTTCGTCTCTCTGAGACATCGAATCGTCTGTTTCTCAGTCAAATAATCCATTCAAAGGTTCAAACCTTTGATTTTTGGATTGTAGCTCAATTGCAAGGGTTGACTTCCCGTTTTCCATTCATGGGTTGGGATTTTGGAGTTCCAGCAGAAGAGAGATATATTTATAGATTGTCTTGTTGAGTCTAATTATGTAGTGATACCCATGCTTTGAGGCATCCCAAGTTCTATTGTCACTAGCGGTCATTGTCGTAGGGTTGTGATTTCTAGGATATACCTTATGCAGATCACCCTGGTTGCAGTCTGAGCCATGTGCACTCATTCATGGTTTGCATTGGGTTGCAATGGATGCTTTACAGGCCATTTGGATGCATTTCGATCCTTGTTGGATGTAATGATAGGCCCAAATTGCCTTATGGAATGCTTTATTGATGGGCATTTAGCACATAGATGCTATTTTATGCTGAGGGACAACTTTGACATATTGCAATGGATGCACAAGTCGTGCTATGATCTCTTGGATGAGATTTTGTTGATGCATATGCTCATGGAAAACATTTATGCTTGAGGGATTTTGGCACTTATTGGCATTAGGTTTGCCATTGTTTTGTCATTGCAGGTTGGCATTTTCTTTTGGGCCATATTTGCTCATATGGATGCATAGTATATGCACATTTTGATGCTTTAAGTCTTGAGTTTTGGTGACACTATCCTTTCTTAAGGCAGACATATTTGGGTGCACCTGATGTTTGGTATGATTCCTCTCTTGCACCAGGTACTAGCATTTCATTTGCATCATGGCATCCTCTTCCATGTTTGAAAAATAGTTTTATTAAAAAGTTTGATGGGACAAACTTTTCTTTGTGTGGAAAGAACAGATAAGGGATGTGCTTATTCAAAAGAAGCAGATTAAACCCTTGGCAAGGATTGGAGGTAAGCCTGCAGATATGTTTGAGGATGATTGGAATGAGTTGGATGCATTACCAAAGTCTTCTGTTAGACTTCATCTTGCAAAGTTAGTTTATTTCATAGTAGTAAATGAGTAGACTACAGAAGATTTGTGGAAGAAACTATGTGCCACTTATGAGAAGGAAACTGCCTCTAATAAAGTTTACCTCATGAAGAGGTTGTTTGAGCTACAAATGAAGGAAAGGGTCTCCACTGCTTCTCACTTGAATGAATTCAATATTATTTTCAGCCAACTTCAAACTCAAAAGATGAATTTTGATGCGGAGACTAAGGCAATATTTCTTTTGTGTTCATTGCCATCCTCACGGGATACCTTTCGTATAGATGTCTCAGTAACTTTGCATTTGGTGGAGTACTGAAGTTTGATGATGTTGTGGGTAGCCAGCTGGCCAAGGAGGTTAGACAGAAGTCTATGGAAGGCAACAAGCAGGATGCAGCCTTAAATGTGCAAAGGGGTGGATCATAGTTTAGGGGGAAGTTCCAAAAAAGAGGGAAGTCTCGTAGCAAATCCAAGGCAGGGAACATTGAGTGTTACCATTGTGGCAAGAAGGCCACATGAAAAAGGATTGCTACAATATGAAAAGAGAGCAAAAGGATAAGAAAAAGAATGCAAATCGGGGTGCAAATAAGAAGGAAGAGAGTCCAAGGGATGACAAAGGAAAAATGAAGATCGAGGAAATCAATGCAATCAATGATAATAGTGACAATGGCATTCTCTTCATGTCTAGTCTACCTATAGACTTGCTTATCACTTCAGATGATGCATATTCCCAAGATTGGATTTTGGATTCTAGTTCTTCATTCCATGTTACTCCCCATAGGGAATGGTTGTCCACTTATGTTAGTGGAAAGACAGGTTGTGTGGGGTAAGACCACATGATGGGGAGTAAGCCCCACCATGTCAAACTTACTCCCCACCTATTGATAATAAGTGAATAAAAGTGGGTCTATATGATAAGTGTCAAAATGAAAAAATGATGCCAATAGTAAATGCATAAACAACTTCTACAAAACAGATACAAAAATTAGTTTAAAAATAAGGTGGATCACAAAATGACTAGTGATTATCCATGCTAAAGAATTATCCAATGGGTGTGAATTAATTGTATGGCACTAGCCCGCCGACCAAAGGCTAGTTGAGAAATCAAAGTCCCTGTTTAGATTAAAAAGTCCCATTAATAATTGAGTCATATAATTAATTCCATCAATTGGATGAAAAGTAAAAAAAGGGGGACAACTAGAGTTTGCAAAAGTTCCCACCAAAATTAAGAAATTTTAATAGTATTGAGTTTGACAAACACAATATTGAAAAAAGATGTTGTATCCTCAGGCAGTCCAGGTTCCGAGGTTAGGGTCCACTTACCTGCCACCATCCAAACAAACTAGGTGTTAGAATAGCATAGTTACGTTTGGGTAGACAGGTAATGCATGTTTTCCCCGGCTTATTATCGCTTTACCTAGGAATATAGACAACCATATGGATTCTTAGTTAATTTAAAAAATGTTTTAGTCACAAGTGGAGTAAGGAGCGAATGAGAGCATGGGTTGAGAAAGGATTAGTGGAGGTATAGGAGGGGGTGACTGGTGGGGTGAGGTGGACTCAGTCAGCTCTCTTGATCAAATTGATTGCCCCTATCAATCCTCTTGGCTTCATCTTGGTTAGATTTGTTGAATTTGTTGGCTCAGTTTGCTTTCTTGATTCAGTCTTCTTCCTTGTGATGGGGATGAGGATCTGATCCCTTGTCCTTGCCAAAACTCATGCAAAATTTTTGGAGGTGGGGTTCATTGACTCCTTCAATCACTCCCTTCTACCTCTCTTTGTTTGGTGTCCATGCTCGTGAACTCGTCGACCTACTCACTAAGTATTTCTTGTAGGATCCCGTAGGATAGAATAGATGCATCTTGCAAGAGGTGTGAGAGCACAATGAAAGAAAGATGGTAGATTTCTATTATGATTGTGAGAGAGAGGACTCTCTCTTATAGAAAGGGGGAGAAGGTAATACCTTCCCTACATAGTGGCAATTAGCCCCTACATTAGTGGGAATCAATCCCTACATCAGTGGGATTGCCTTTGTCTTACATCATCACTTAGGTCACACAATAGACACATCATAGCACTTGATGTGCCTTTACAATACACACAAACACACATGTGACTCCCCTAGATGCACACATGCACCATAGTGCAAGCCCTTGATCATACTTACCCCAACAAACCCCCCCTCAAGGGGTTGTCTCTTGCAGTGTCAAGGATACATCTAGCCTCATAGTTTCTCAAGCCATCTCATGGTGGTCAAGGATTAATCTATGGCTAGGATCTCATGCTAGCAAGGGTTCCCAAGGGTGTGAGGTTCACAGAAATGGGATAGTCAAAACACATATCACATGGCCTACATCATATGGTGACCAGAGGTGATTTACATAACATATTCTTTTTGGAGTACTACTCCAGGCAGAGAACCTCAAAATTTGACCAAGTGATGATAAACAAAAAAGACAAAGTGCCTAAAAAGCGTAGTCTTCATTTTCTTCATTTGTTGATGGAGTTCTTCCTTCAGGCATAATTGCTTTGTTGTTGAAGTAGTCCTTCTTGTTACTTTTTCTTTTGTAGACTTCTTTCCATTCACAACATTCCATATCTTCTTTTTCATAAGCATAAACTTGGCTTTTGTTTGCCAAGTATGGAAACTAGTTCCATCCAACTTCTCAAAAAAGGTCTTAGCTTCCATGGCAAGGTCTTACCCGAGGGCAGTGTCTAGTGCCTTACAAGTGAAAATATGAGCAATAAAAAATAATCCTTCAAAGTACAAGCATTTAGTGTAGCAAAGACTTGTAACCAAATTCCATACTACAAATCAATGATGCTTTCACTTGCATGCTTCATAGAGGTGGCTAAATGAAAGTATTTCAACCAAATCCAAGTGTAGCAACTTAAAGCAAAGCTGTAGCCATAGTTGTACTAAAGTTATTCAATACTTTAAAACATTAGAAATGCTAAAGTAGCATCTAATGTAGCATCAAACTCGCAACCTTGTCAAAACTGTCCAAAACAGAGACCAGAACTTGGAGGGTGCAATTCTCATAGCTCATAGCTCTATTCAAGGGGATTTTTATGCAAAAAGAAGGGCCTTATACCAGAGAAGAGCTAGCAGCAAGGAGGGGCGATATGTTGTGCCAGGTCGCCATAGCCAGGCTTGAGAAGACAGATTGGTTTTTCATCGTTTTCTCCTCCATCTCTTGTCCAAATGAGCTCAGATTTCAACAGTAGCTTGCCCTCAGTGTCATCTAGCACGAGCTCCGAGGAATTTGTAGATAGGTAAGTACAGAGGTAGCATTGCACGAAATTTTGTCAAAGAGTTTGAGTGTTGGCATTGTGCGTACAGTCGAAATTTCTCTGATTGCTTGTAGCTGGAAGTTTGCCCATACATGAGGAGTTTGTAGCTCAAAGGGTTTGGGCAATGGTCGTTTATAGGCAGAGAACAAAGCTCTCAAAGATTTGGGGAAGATGAAGGAAAATGGAGAAGATGAGAAACTAGTAGTTTATGCTAGAGATAGCATCTAATGCTAGGCTAGGGTAGATCTAGAACCTAAAGCTCTGATACCATTTGTAGGATCCTGTAGGATAGAATAGATGCATCTTGCAAGAGGTGTGAGAGCACAATGAAAGAAAGATGGTAGATTTCTATTATGATTGTGAGAGAGAGGACTCTCTCTTATAGAAAGGGGGAGAAGGTAATACCTTCCCTACACAGTGGCAATCAGCCCCTACATCAGTGGGAATCAATCCCTACATCAGTGGGACTGCCTTTGTCTTACATCATCACTTAGGTCACACACTAGACACATCATAGCACTTGATGTGCCTTTACAACACACACAAACACACATGTAACTTCCCTAGATGCACACATGCACCATAGAGCAAGCCCTTGATCATACTTACCCCAACATTTCTCTCCTTCTTTTCTCGCCTTCTTGTTTTGATTCACTCCTCTCTTCTCCATTGATACCTAAGTTGAGATCTTGTTCTAACATTTGTTAGCTCCATCATTCACCAATGTTGATTTGCTTACTCTCCATTGGCTTTCCACTACATAAACCTGCACAGTGCTAAGCAGGATTGCCAAATGTTAACACTGAATGCGTGTCATAACTAGTGGTTTCACTCTTCAATCCACGGCCTTTTGATCATCCAAGTTTGGAGGGCAATTCACTTTTCTAGATGGACAAGTGAGAGCGGAGTGAATGCAAATCTATGGTGTGTGTAAAGTGTGAGGGAGAGGGGGGGGGGGGGGCAAAGATGCAATCCAATATGAAATGAATACTTGAGGAAAGAGAGAGAGAGACAGAGAGAGAGATGTGTCACAACAACTCTTCGGTTGAGATACAATAGCTCAGCCTTGTACACTACACACTCAAGTATCTTTTGTAGCATGAACAACCCTAGAACATAGGTACACATGACTCATGATTGACACTCGTGACTCATCATCCTTATGTACATGACTCACGATTGACACTCACGAGCGGTACTACCCTCCGCATTTACCATGCTTGTCTTGGTAAGGCAGAACCATTACTTTGTATTAGTCTATGTAGTCTGACTTTGCCTAGACGTATCCTTGTGCCTAGCTTCAATGGCGCCCTTTGTTCGGTGGTTTGACTTAGGTTCAATTAGCATAGTGGAAGTTTTCTTGGCCTTTGTATTGGGTGTGCATCTTTGACTCCTTTTGTCATTCATTGTCGCTTCCCTTTTCGTCTAGCACCAACCGCCTATTGCACATGACCTTGGGGGCCTTAATGTGTGATCTAGGCTTGGAATGATTCTTCCTTCTCCAAAGTCTTCGACTGTCATTGCCTTATGCTATTTGCTTCATTCTCTTGGAGGCTTTTAGCTCCTCCTTCAGTCTTCTATCAGCGAGATCTTCTTCATCCTTCATTGAACTCCTACTTCATATGCAAAATATATGTACTAAAGATTTCCCCTCTCATTGAAATGATTTTGTTAAGCCTCTCTCTCTCTGTCTCTCTGTCTCTCTGTCTCTCTCTCTCTCTCTGCCCCCCCCCCCCCCCCCCCCCCATTTCATGTGTAGAGGATGGCTCATGGAGGATGATGGCAACTCTCTCTCTCTCTCTCTCTCTCTCTCTCCCCCCCCAATATCATGTCTAGAGGATGGCTCATGGAGGATGAAGGCATTCCATAACTTGAAGGAGGAGAGAGACAAAGCATAAGCATGTTGACTCAAAAAATCTTCTCTCTCTAATCACATAGGACCCAAGTACAATGTTCATAGCCTCATGAGCTTATTTGTGTGACATCACCCCATATGTCTCTCACTCACACATCATTAACTACATCACGCTATCTCATCTATCCTAACCACTCACACCAATCAAAAGCACACACAACTCACACCAATCTCACACATGCACTACTCTCACACCCTCTTGCACACACATTGATTCACACTAACTCCCTCAATTACAACTTGCATTCCAATGTCCCCCTGAAACTATACTTTGAAAATATTTAGGGCCCTCCTATTGAACACTGAAACTATTTTTAAAGTACAACGCATCCATTATGTTATAATGGGTCACTCACAGTCTTTGAAAGATGTGCTTTTAGAAATTCATTCCAAGGCCATCTCAGTGGTAGCCGACGTGAAGTTCATGTTTGAGTCATGCACTTGGCTTTCAACACATCATTGAAACATGAGCTCAAAAACTCATAGAGTTTATGCTATATTTGACTTTTTAGTATTTACTTTACAATATGACTTTTTGTAACCTAGATATTAAAGTGATTGGCTTGAAAAATACTCTAATGCAAGCATTGGCCACCTTAATAATATGCCTTGTTGGCAAAGTAATAAAAACAAAGTGAATGTGCTTATGTTCAAGACGTCTTGGGATCCCTCCTAATTCTTTAAAGACTTATACATGGCTAATGGTGTAGTCCTCTTAATTTTGATGTCTAGTGTGCCCGAATAGTAGAATAGAAAGAAAGCAAATGGTTTTTTTGGGGGGAGAAGAGGATGAGCGATGGGGTGGCATGAGTTTGTTAGTTTTTCTTTTTGTGTGATGGAGCATGCAAGGTATACATACATGTTCATTATCATTTCTTTGGGATTTCAAAATAAAAATACGATTGAGCTATTCAAAGCGCACACTTACCATGCCATTTGTTAGTGGTTGAGCCAAGGTTTGATAGATCTAAAGCTAGTTTGAACTTGGTAAAAATGAGAGTTAATGGAAGGATGAAAGAGTTCCAAGCACATTTTTAGGGTCTTCAAACAATAGCCCATGAGTTGTTCATTGTCTATGATATTGAGGACTTAGCTAAGTGTTGAATCTTTTAAGTTTTCCATGCTCAAATTTATGGTATATTTCCTTTAAAATGGTTTGGAAATTCATTAAAATCATTGAGAAGAACATTATTTCTTGTAACTTTTATGTCTGTCTTGAATTGCTTCAAGAAGAGAATTAAAACAACAATCATACCATTATAGTCTTATCATGCAATAATGTAAGGATGATGAAGGGGTTGATACAAAACATGGCTCACATAATCCATAGAGTCCTACCAAAAATGGGTTGAATATAACTGACTTTCTATAGTAATTGACTTGTTATATATAGTAAATATTATGAATAAAAACTACACACCACCAATAAAAGATCCTCACAAATATTTAGAAGTCAAAACATAACTCCACTATATTACTATGTTGACTAGTGAAGCACCACTTCACATATTGGTTGTTGTAAAATGGAAGCCTCATTAAGGACCTTAATGTACATTTAGAACAAACTAAATCTGCTAAGCATCTAAGATCGCTTTGTTAAGACTATGCAACCATAGCGTGCATTAAGAAAAATAATATCCATTGTCTTGAGTGGCCACACACATTTGAGGAGGTAGGAGGAAGTTGTGGGAAGTCAGTTGGGTTTAGGAGGGTAGAATGGGAGAGTAGAATACCAATTTTACTTTTTTTTCAATGAAATTTGTGAGAGACTTTTTTACATGATTTATGCAAAATATAATTAGGATTTATGATCTCCACAAAAATAGTTGAGCTCAAAATGGAGATGAACTTGACATTAACCCAAGTTTTTGTGAGCATGAGCGGATGAAAGAAAAAGGGGAATGAGGGATGGCCTTTTATATGTGACTCAAAGAAGAAAATACGAGTTTAAAAGAAGCTAAAACTAAGGTTTAGTGTAAGATGTCCAAATTTCCAAAGTTGGAGAAAACCGTCAAATTTTTTAACTTTTTGCCAAGAAAAGAAATGGGGAAATCTATGTCAAACAAGTTGTATACATTCAAAAGGCCTAGAAGCTGAGAGAAAAAGAAGAAGAAGAAGAGGAAGAAGAGAGAGAGAGAGAAAGGGGGTAGAGAGAAAGGGGGAGAAAAAAATGGGGAGAGAGAGAAAGGGGGTAGAGAGAAAGGGGGAGAAAAAAATGGGGAGAGAGAGAAAGGGGGAGATAAAATGGGGACCAAAATAGCAAAAAATCCACATCATTTTCCCTTTCTTAAACAGAAACACCTTTACTAAATCCTTCCAGGCCAAAAACCTTGCAGTTGGGGATTTTGGGAAAATGTAATTAGGGGAAATTAAAAGAGATTCTAGGAATAATTAAAATGAATGGATATTTTTGCGGGATTCACGTGAGGGAAGCAGAAAATACGGCGTACGTACAGGGATTGCGTCACGCTAACGTAGGAAGGTATATATATACGGTTAGAAAGGTATAGATACAGCGTACATGTAGACGAGTGGCGTACGTCTCCTTCGTATGCTCGACAGTCGAGGTGCACATCTGCAGTTTGATGTTGTGGATTCTTGGAAAAGTCGTAACGAATCGCGAGATTTGTAGCTTCTTTTTGCTGTTGATTTGTGGGTTTTGCAGCTGGATGCTTGCTGTTCACTGTTGATTTCGGCAGTAGCCGCCCTCGATCTTCGCTCCTGCCCGCCGCGCATGGATTCATCGCGCATTCACTTCCAACGAGCTCGCTATATAGTACCTCCCCGGGTGGAGCATCCACACAATGCAGCAAGCTGTCCAGAGTCCAGATGCTAGCGAGTCATTGAATGGAATGTGTGTGTCACTGTGTGTGTGTATGATGTGAGAGAGAGAAAGAGAGAGAGAGCGCTCCGCCAATATGTAAAGCACCCTACAGTGCAGGCACTGTCGAGTGTGGACGCTGGTATGAGTGAATGGAGTACAGAGAGGTGCCGGAACTAGTAAAATTAAGCTCTGTGAGCATGAGTGCGTGGTTGAGTGCCTGAGTGAGTGAGGGTAGAGCTGCCATGAGTGTGCAACTGTGCAAATCCGCACTGCGTATACGTCTGTGAGATGAGTACACCAGAGAGGCTCTTTAGGCAGAGAGGCCTTCTAACTCTGGAGTAGCTTGTTCGTGCTCGCCCTGCCCTGTGGAGTTTGAGGGCACGCAGAGGAGCTAACAGACTGTGATTTTACGCGAGGAAGTGTTGTCCATTGTCGGCGGATTTCGTCTACGAGCTGCGAGAAAAGAGCCTGCCTGTCTGAGTGAGCGTAAGGGAGTCCCAGGGCAGCTCCTAAGTCTAAGAGGGTCGGACGGTGCTTGAGGAGGGAGAAGTAGGAAGAGAGGGAGACAAGATGAAGTCAGTTGGGCAAGAGTTCGTCGCCCGGCTTCTTGCAAAAAAAGAGTTCATCGCCCAGCATCTCTCCAAGAGGACGATCAATATTGGCTTCGCTGTTGGTATAGTGGCGGTGATAATTTTTACAGTCATTGCCATTACATACGAGCCCCCAGATCCATGGCAAGAGCCAGGGGAAGCCATCGCTGGGGTCCTAAACTCTATTCAGAACGCCACTTTCAGATCGGATGATTCCCTAGTGCGCACAGGCGAGGATTTCGCTCTTTCACCCTCCGACAATGCCACGGTTGCTGCTGTCGAAGGCCCGGCCATAACTGTCAAGACCGTCATAGCAGAGGAGACTGAACGAATCGAACAGCTGCCAAGGCTGGAGTGTGATTTGCAAGAGAAGAAGATCAACTGCTCAGATCCCGGTGTTCTTGCTGCCATTGTAGGTAATAATCTACAGCAGTTTCCAGATCTGAATTTCTTTTCGTACCAGACACCCGTGAGAGGTGCCGCAGAGGATCAATGTGATGTGTCTTGGAAGTTTCGGTCTAAGAAGGAGAAATCCTTGAGAAAGTATAGGGACTTCAGGAGGTTCTCTCTTAAACTGGATCGATATTGCAAATATAGTGTAGAGGAGGCATTCGGTTGGCATTCGGGAAAGAATGCGAAACGCATCAAGTCCAGGAAGCGTGGTCCTTTTGCCGGAAAGCTTCCCAAACCCGAGCAGTCTAACGCTCCAGCTGAGGTAAAGAACGTAACAGTGATAGAGGAGATTGAGGTCATACAAGATTCGGTGCCTGCTGCAACAGCACCTCCCGAGAGCACTTTCAGCAATCAAAAGTACCTCTACTACTCTGGTGGTGGTGACCATTGCAAAAAGATGAACCATTATCTATGGAGTTTTCTCTGTGCACTTGGAGAGGCCCAATACCTGAATCGGACCTTCGTTATGGATCTGAATCTGTGTTTATCATGGTCCAATAATCCGGGCCACGGTGATGAGGACGGGAAGGATTTCAGGTTTTACTTCGACTTCGCACATTTGAAGGAAGCAGCCTCTGTAATAGAGCAAACGCAGTTCTTGGTAGACTGGACTCAATGGAACAATAACCACGGAGGCAACCAGATCACAGTGAATGAGGTGAACGACTACAAGGTAACTCCGATGCAGCTTCAGAATGACCAGAGCACAATTATCTGGAGGAAATTTGAGCAGCCAGAGCCCGACAATTACTGGTACCATGTTTGTGAGGGGGAAACGGAGAAAGTGATTCAGAGGCCGTGGCACCTGCTATGGAAATCAAAGCGGATTATGGACGTTGTGAACGCTATATGTGGGAAGATGGAATGGGACTTTGATGTAGTTCATATTGTTCGAGGTGATAAGGCCAAAAACAAGGAGCTGTGGCCGAATCTAGATGTTGATACCTCTGTCGATTCTCTTATAGAAAAGTTGAGGTATCAAGTTGACAGCTCCCGGTATGTCTACATTGCAACCAATGAGATGGAACCTGGATACTTCAATGGGCTGAAGGAAGTATATAAGCATGCTTACACCCTCGATGACTTCAGTGATTTGTGGGCGAAGGACAGCCTCTGGTACAATCAGACTCTGGAGCTAACCGGGGGCAAGCCCGTTGATTTTGATGGGTACATGAGGGTAGAGGTAGACACAGAAGTAACCTTTAGAGCAAAGAAGAAAATCGAGACCTTCGGTTTTCTGACACAAGATTGCAAGGACGGAATCAATACCTGTTAGATCCAGCAAATTCTGCAAAATAGGAAGATTTATCTTCAAAAGCAGGGCACTTAAGTCTTTCATAATCGTCGCATGTTCGATTTGGTTCTCTATATTGTGTCCAGACTCCATTGTGATGCAGTCTGTCCCTTTTAGCTTGCGGTAAATTGCTCATGTAGTGTGCACCCCCTGAGGTAAATTCACTACTTTTAACTTACCATATTTTTCTGTGACAGATTGCGCAACCTCTCAAACTTATTTGTTAATTGTAATGGCAATATACAACCCCAATAGTCATATTTTTGGTGTAATATTTGTTTCACCTGGGTGTCTGATGGTTGTCATCGATAGTTGGCTTGGTCCTTTTAACACATTCAAATAACCGCATAAAGACGCCATCTTTGAATGTTTTTGGACATAGCCATTAGGCTCGTTGAAAGTGGCTGCTTTCCTTCAGTAAAACCAATGTGTCATAAGTTCAACATGATGTCAATGGTTTTGCAAGGTTTTATCCTCTAGAGTCGTGAATAACATGCAGGCAGAACTTTCCTTTTCATTTAAAGCTGACAGGTTTAAAGACATGAATAGCCTCTAAAGTAGTAGCCAAGCCTCATACAAGGTCTTTTGTCATCCCTACTATTGTTTACAACGGAAGCATGCTAGAAAATGATGAATAACATGTAGGCAGAATTTTGCTTCTCATTTAGAGCTGACAGGTTTGGGGACATTAAAAGCCTCTAGAGGAGTAGCCAACCATCGTCACTTAACAATCCTCCAGTCCACAGAATGTAATATGGGTCCATGATTTGCTGCTGAGTTTATAAATTGTAGGTGTGGGAAGGCATGAGGTAGTGCAATCGAACCAGTGTAGGGGACAGTTTTTTGCTAAGCTTTTGACCGGTTTTGTTATCCTACAAGCTGCTTGAATATATTATCAGCTCAGGCCTAGGATCCCAAGACGAGTTGGACTAGCTTTTTGTTTTGTGAAATGTATTGTCTGGTTTGGTATTACTCTAGTGTCCAGTTCAAGCTCGTCCTGGTTATAGTGAGACTAGTTTATCAATTTACATATGGAATTGAGGAGCAGCTTCAAAAATTAGATTGGGCCATATTGAAATCAATGCAATCACTTTCGATCCCCTAGGATTTTACATGATAAAAGTACAAGGTAGACGAGTTTATGGTGCATTGTAATAGGCATGTGAGCTACACTATTCTCTCACTAGCCTGTAGGCAGAAGCGTGAACTGATAGGCTAGGTGGACCAACCCACCTCTAGCGCTGCCCACAGCTCTATAAAAGAGGCTGGTACCAGCCCTACTACTGCCCTCTACACAGCCCTATAAAGGGCTCAAAGGCAGCGCAAAGGGGGTTCTCTTCTCTTGCCCAACCACCCTAACTCGGCCGGCTACAGTCGGCAGCCCTACAGGAGGCCGCCACACGGTCATGCAGTATGCTCTCGACCCTAATTTTCCCTAAATACTGATGTAGTACAGATGATGGCTCTGTCCACCCGTGCGCTCCCACAATGGAGCTTAGATGGTGATCTAAACAGATACTAGGTGAAGAGCTACTAGTTGGAAGATCTGATTTGATCTGAACTAAACTGATCTGATACAATGGACTGGGAAGGTCGCCTCGACCTAGTCGGTGGAGCCGACCAATCAACCTAGTCGGTGGAACCGATCAGTCATCCATGGAGTATTCAAGGAATATTCCCTTTATCGTCACCTAGGGGACTCTCACCTCCGAACCCCACGGGGGCTAGTTGGCCCTCAGACCCCAGCGAGAGCAAGGGGCTCCCACACAATCACCTTTCTAGCATCAACGGTCTCATTGATAGGCCTCATCTGACGTGCACAGTGGAGCTTAGATGGCGATCGCCTCTTTATAGCTATGAGGGCGGTAGTTGGATCAACATAGTCGGTGGAGTCAACCAGTCAATCTAGTCGATGGAACAGATCAGTCATCCATGGAATATTCAAGGAATATTTCCTTTACTGTCGCCTAGGAGGCTCTCATCCCCAAATGCCCACGGGGCTAGTTGGCCCTTAGACCCCAGCGAGAGCAAGGGGCTCCCACAATCACCTTTTTAATCAACAGTCTCATTGATAGGCCTCATCTGACATGCAAGTCAGGATCCATCCAGTGTCCCCGGCTCACACATGGCTTCTCCTCATATGGAGGCCTTACAACTTGAGCACCTTGGACCACTGGTGGATACCAGGAGGGTGGGGCATTGAGCATATTTAACGCCCCCTCTCTATTTCCACCCGTAGGTGAACTACCTTCTCGGCCCAATGGCGAGTCTCTGAAGATAACCCTGAAGTTGATTCTTCCCGAGTGCCTTGGTGAAGATATCTGCTCCATTTTGCTATGTTGGACAGTAGACTAATTCCACTATCCCGTCCTCGATCAAATCACGCACATAGTGATACTGAATCTCTATATGTTTTGTGCGCGCATGAAACACTGGATTTTTAGCAATGGCCATGCAACTTTGATTGTCGCACCTGCACGGTTGCCTCATCCTCTTGCACTCCCATGTGCCATAAGATCCTTCTTAGCCACACTGCTTCACATGCAGCAAAACATGCTGCCTTGTACTCGGCCTCGGTAGAAGACAATGCCACTGTTAGTTGTTTCTTACTGATCCAAGAGAAGATACTTGAATCTAAGAAACAATATCCAGAAACTGATTTCCTGGAATCAACATCTCCAGCCCAATCTGAGTTACAATGACCAGCCAAGGAAGTGCTCGTACCATAGGTGATGCCATAATCAAGAGTGTCCTTCACATACCTGAGCACTTGCATCACGGCATTTTGATGATTCTCTCGGGGCTTATTGGAGAACCTGCTCAAAACACCAACAGCAAAACTGATATCCAGTCTGGTGTTGCACAGATAGATGAGACTGTCAACCAACTTCCTGTACCTCTCGATGTTTGCTGGTGGTGAGGCATCCTCCATAGACAGCCTCGCATGTACCTTCATAGGTGTAGCTATTTCCTTGCACTCGGACATACCAAATGCCTTCAAGATCTCTCTTGCATATTTTTGCTGAGAGATGAAGATCTTGCTTGGCTCTTGCCAGACTTTAATCCCCAAACAATAGTGCATCAAGCCTAAGTCTATCATCTCAAACTCCATGCTCAACGCCTTTCTAGTCTGCTGGATCATGTCTTCATAGTCACTTGTAATAAGGAGATCATCCACATATAGAACAATAATAGCAGATTTTTCACCTTTCTTGTACACATACAAGTTAGCATCTGAGGCACATCTTTTGAAGTTTAATTTATGAAAGAATTTGTCTATCCGTCAGTGCCATGCTCTTAGGGCCTGTTTCAGCCCGTACAGAGCCTTCTTCAGCTTACATATCTTGTTCTCAGAATGGGGGGCCTCAAACCCAGGTGATTGAGCCACGTACACCTCCTCCTTGAGGTCACCATTCAAGAATGTTGATTTAACATCCATTTGATAAACTGGCCACTTTTTATGAGCAGCCACCGATAGTACTGTGCAAATAGTGGTCATTCTGGCAGTCGGAGCGAAAGATTCTTGAAAATCAAACCCTTCATTCTTGTGCAACCAATCTGGCTTTGTACTTTTTCAAAGTTCCATTGGCCTTGTACTTTACCTTCCAAACTCACTTGGTACCCATAATGATGCTGTCATATTTTACTTGCATAGCGTTTTTTCAATCTCGGTTTGCAAGTGCTTCCTCCGAACTCACAGGCTCCTTTACTTCTACAATAATCTTAGCCATCAAGGCCATATTGACTATGTGAGCAGAAGCCCTCCTTTGCTCCTCGATTCTCTGAGACCGCCTTGGTCCATCTGCATTTCAATAGACATAGGCATCTGGTTATCATGATCATAGAGCTGCCTTACCTATCGCGGCAATGCCTACGATGTGTAACAACAGGTTGGTGACTTATATCTTCATCATCTGATACTTCCTCCTCCTTTATAGCTCCTGGGGTAGGTCCATAGTAAATTACCTCTTCACTTGATGATAAAGTGGAAGAGCAATTATCTGCCTCCACTGCATGTGGCTACTCCCTGAACACCACATCGTGGCTCGCTATGATCTTCTTTGCCTCTCGATCATACAACTTATAGGCTTTCTTCTCATCGCAATAGCCTAAGAAGATACATTTGGTACTTTTTGGTTGTAGCTTGTTTCTCTCTTTGTCTGGTACATGTGCATAGCATTCACATCCAAACGTTCTGAAGTGGGAGATAGATGGCTTCTTATCGTTGTAAGCCTCATGTGGTGTTTTACCTTTGAGTGCCTTTGTATAGCTACGATTAAGGATGTAAACTGCAGTATTGACAGCCTCAGCCCAAAAGTGGTTTGGCAGTCCAGTACCTTTCAACATACACCTCCCCATCTCCACGGTGGTCCACATTTGGCATTCAACTTTTTCTTTTCTTGGATGTTGTCACGCCATTAAGGGTTGGATGTCCTATGATTGTGCTGAGCATGGAACAATCATTGACTGTGCGATGCACATAGCATTAACAACGATTTGGCCTTCAAGTGAGCTTGCTATGTGTGTGGGTTGTTTCCCAATTTTGTAGATTTTGTTGATTATTGGCTGCATTGTGTATTTCCCGTGTGAGTGTTGTTCCCTGTACAATGTAGCTAGGCTCCTAGAGCCAGGAGAGACAAATTATTCTTCACAATCATAGCTAGTGCACACTTATCCTCTCTTGTCCAGACTATGTATTTTTGCTTATTGTTTAGTGGTCGAAATGCGAAGATCGTGTAAGTGATATGTGAAAACAAGTAGCAATAATTAAACATGTGGACATCAATTTAGCCACAATATCATTGGGTCAAGGTAGGTGCTTACTATTGCACAATCTTTGGGATTCAAACCATCTGCAATTATAATTTGATCTGAGGTTAATCCATCGACATCAACCTTCATGATGACAAAGTCAAGGGTGTCCATCAAAGAAGTGAAGTTTGTATTGGAAGTGGCTCAAATAGAGCATAGAAAATGGATCAAATAAAACATACTTTTGAATATGATTAATCATCATACTACACATTTGCTTATTCTACAACTTGGAATGTGCATGTTTGCATGCCATTAGTCTTTTTCAATCTTGGTGCTAGCTCATCTTTGAACTTTGAAGTTGATGTGGACATCCAAAAGAGCAATCTATTGAGAATTCAATCCTAACATTCATAACTTTAAGCTCAAGAGGATTTTTTTTTTGAAAAATAAAAAAGTTATTGCAATGTTTCCAAAAAACATCAAAACTCCTTTTAGAATATTCCTAGAGTTGATATAATATTACTTAAAATGTCAAAAGTAGCTTGATGGAAACCTAGGATAATGATGCGCTCACATGGGCCTCTCCTTTATTTGCAACATTGCACCCTCCCTTGAACCCTAAACCCTTTTGCCCCTCTGACCATGACCCTAAATGCCATTTGACTGTCACACCCACCACCCCAAATCCCATGTTCCAATATTTTTCTTGAACTCTCCCCTAAGAAAATTTTGTAAAACTCTCACATGGCATGGGCAAACAAGGCCCAACTGTGCAAGGACCTAATTCTTGGATATGTCACACATGAAACAAGTCCATTTATGCACTAGAATCTATTTTCCCATTCAATTCCATCAATCATAGTATCATCAAATTATGGTCTTTGTTAGCACTTCCTATGCTCCTTCTAGTAATCTTCATTAGATTTACCATATAGGTCAGCAAAGGTAGTCTAGTTGTGGAAAACCAAAATGAAAATCATTACTTTTCTATAATTGGCTTGCAGATTATTCGTTATTATTGTAAGTGACTCATTTATGAATGGTTTGTGCATAAAAGTTTCATCTGTTAGTTTGTGATTTCATTCTATTAGTCTTTGATTTCACTCTCATAGCCATGAGCAAAAGCAAACGATTTAGTATTCATTTGTGAGAACACTTGGAGGCGGTGGATTTCATGTATGGGCTGGCCAGTCAATTCACCTAGAGGACTTGTGTTTGATTGATTCAATTCACTCCAATCCAGATCTATTGCAATGCTTGACGTACAGGTTGCTTCCTCCTTGCCTGTTTTTGCCTTTTCGTTCTTACTGTGTGTTGTCTTTGTTACACGAATGTCCAACGTAAATCTTCAAGTCTACGTGGCTTCATGAAGTGTTCTCTTTTCACTTGTGTGTGGTTCATGCTACTTTGATCATAGTTTCACTTAGGTGAAATTATTTTTTGGTGCTAGTGAGAACTTTCCTCAGTTTCTTTTCTCGCATCACAGTTGATTACATAATGCAATTAGTGTAAAGAAGCATAGTCTGTACCCAAAAAAGTTTGCAAATCCATCTTCCTCTGCCATTATTTTATTGTTTGTAAAGTAGTGGTTAAGATCGCATAGGTTTGGATCTATGAATGTGGTTTTAATTAAATGCCATCATAGATGGAAACACACTTTTCATTAAAACTAATCTTACATGCAATCTTTAGAGGTGTCAAAACATGACCTATTTTGGTAAGAGTAGTTGGAAGATTTTTGTATGATCACTTTCATTGTTTTAATAATTGTAGTGGATAGTAATGTACCAAAAAACACAATTACATGCAAAGTCAATGTTGTGTGGCTAACAAGAACATAACATTCCACTTAATGTATTGTAATTTCCAATTGCATGCCAAGTTGATGTGATGTGGCTAGTGATAACTTCATTACGTTGGATCTTAGAACAAGATTGAGCCATACAACTCATTGCATTCTCAATGTTTGTCATCAACAAGCATAAGCACAAGCACAAAGATAGAAGTTGGGGAAAATGACAAACCTATGCTACCGATTCCATGTGAACCCAAAGTTTAAGTCCCTTAGAGTCTCTCCCAATCTATAAAGCACTAGTTCGTGTTGACTTGAAGCCATTGCACCCGAATGCAATTCCAGTTGTTTGCATCAGTGAGCTATCTGAGTGCACGAACCATCGCTTTGCATTCCAAGGAAAAGTCCTCACCAAATATGGGATTTTCAAAGCTAAAGATGCAAAGTATGCTTTATACATGAGGCTTGAATTGATTGATTATCACTGCTGTGAAACTATCACGCTGCAAGTCCCTCATGCATTCGTTTCACAGCTAAGAGATTTTGTCAAAGTTGACCAATTCTATAGGATAGAGGGACCCGCAATTATTCCAAAAGTCGATGAGGGAGGGACTTGCCATGTTTCGCTTTGTGTGGATGCAACTATAGTTATTCTCAAGGGTGAACCTTTCACTAACATGATCTTCTTCGTTCCAGACAAAGCTATTAGCGAGTAGGTCCCTTGGGTCATCCGCGAAATGCAGCATGGCAATAAATAAAACTCTAGTATGAGGTCACTTAGGTCATATTTTCATCCTTTCATATGAAATAATTAATGCACTAACATGGTTTTTAGATAAATAAGGAGCCTCTACTAATATGGATTAAGTATGAAAAAAAGTAGCACTATACAAACTCCCTCACCCATAAAAAGAAGACATGCAGAAGTGAGCACTGAGAAGGCAATAATGAAACTAGGGGACCTTGATGAGTCTCCTCAAGATGACACAATGAATGACTCAATACATGAATTCTTTGATAGAGAGGAGATTGAGCCCACCCCAATGAAGCTCTTAAGGAAGAGTTTCTAGGTACTATGAGATATGGATAGAAGCTAAGAAAAGAGGCCAATATCATGTTGTAAAAGGGGCCTAGCATAACTTACATTATGTCAATCCTTTCAAATGTTAGATTTGTAAGCATGCTATACAGGGGCAGGACCTAAGTGCGATGCCTCTCTTTTGGTGAGTGAGTTATCCATCCCTTCATTGTTGATAGAGACCAAGCATGAGGAATGAGTGCAATCCCAATCTATAGCCACATTTTCCACACACAAAAAAAAAGAGATAGGTGGAGGCAAATGACACTCAAAGCTTGTTGCTAGAAGTGTTGCAAAAAATTCCAAGCAATGGGATATGTGCCAACAATTAGCAATAAAATATCCCAACAATTGAGTTGGACCAAGGATGGGTAGTAGACTTCATAAGTCCAGTTAAGAAAGTTGGACAATTAGCTAAAAACAAGTACATTATTACACCAATGGATTAATTGGCCAAGTGAGCCAAAGCTTGGGCACTTAGATTGAAACACATCTTGATTTCTTTTTGAAAATTTATTTTCTAACTCAGAGTCCCCATCAAGTTTGTTGATCTATCCGAGTGGACCAACAACAAGTCATTTCATGACATTGTTGTTGATGACATCATGGACCAACAACAAATGAAGGAATGGATCATTCGACTAGAAGCCAAAACAATAAGGCTTGAGATGATTGTTGAAGAAGAGAAATCCTTAATTAAGTGAATTGACTAGGCCAATGAGTCTACTAGCAACAATGCCAAATGAAGAGAGGAAGAAGGGAGTGACCAATAGAGTTGTCGAACCCCACTTTTAGCAAATTTTGGCAAAGTTTAGCAAGGAAAAGGGACTAGGTCTTCATCACCATCACAAGGAAGAAGACAAAAGCAAAGACATCCCCTCAATGACTCCACCAGTAAGCCCACAACAAGGAGCTAATGGAGCAAGAGGGTCAAAGATACAAATTAAATTTCAAAACTTTAATGGGAAGGAGGGGAATGATCCTTAGTCTCATGTTCAACATTTCTTGAAAACGGTCGCAATATTGTACGTCACTCATGAGGAAGAGTACTTGATATACTTTCCCACAACTTTTTCCAACAAAGCCATTAGATGGTATGATTAAAGAGGTTCCAGCACAAATTTAGCACATATTGCTAAATCTTAGCCTCCTCAATCAAACGAAGGGCTAATCAATGTATGAATGAGGGAGTTGACCAATCAACTCAACAATGCACAAGATGAACATCATTGTGGTCTCGTTGATGAGTGGTCTCACTCTACGAGCAAAGTTGTGAAACATGGAAATTATATATATAATCATGACATTTGATGAATTTCTCAACAGACCAATTCCATTAGAAAAGGGGGCATAGAACCATGAAAGAAAAAGAAGGCACTAGTCTGAGAGACAAATAGTGATAAAGACATAGAAGAAGAAGTGTGTTAACCCTGTGGCTATAAGGGCCAGAAGTGTAGTCTAGAGCAACAATGATGAGATCATTGTGTGTGGAGTAGCAACAAAGCTCTACTTGTAATATCTTGAGCCTGAAAGATGGTATGATGGATCTTAAAGGATGAGGATAGCCTGAAAGTGGTATGATGAAACTTAAAGGATGAGGATAGCCAAAATACTCTCTAGAAAATATCCAATCATACTTGCAAAATCAAGATATGGAGAGAAAAATACTAAAACTAGAGAGAGAAAGATTAAAAGCCTACACTTTTTGAGGTTCCCCCACTATGTGTAGAGACTCCTGAGGTTTCCCCACTTTGTGTGGAGACTAAAAAGGGAGGAGGAGGAGGAGGAGGAGGAGGAGGAGGAGGAGGAGGGAAGAGGAGGGGGGAGTACAAGGGTAGGGACTACAAGGATAAGGGCATGCTAGAACACAATAGTGTGAGAGAGCATGGACGCAATGGAGATCAATCACATGAACACAATAGTGAGCTTCAACCCTGAACCCCAAAGAGTGGTAACTTTATTCCATTGAGAGATATTTATACATGTTGGTCTCTACACAATCCATAGGTACATCCAAGGTGGGACCTCTTTTGTAGGGGACTTTTTAAAACAAGAATCTCTCCACTTTTTGGGGGGACGTCTTAGGTCTCTATGCAAAGTGGAGGAACCTCATGAGTCCCTACAAATATTGGGGGGACCTTTTAAGTCTCTACATGTGTAGGTCTCGACAGTGACTTACGTGTCATGGGGATGTTGAAGAGATGTCGATGGAGCCTCCACTCCAAGCTACTCCTTGTGAGAGCAATGCAAGGCACGAGCCATCCACAAGTGTCACTCAAGCGGCCTCCGAATTGTTGCAATGTGTTTCCACGAGAGAAAGAAAGAATGGGAAGAGGGGAGAAGGGAAGGAGAAGGAGAAAGGAAGAGGAGAGTGAAGGGGGATGGAGTGGCAAACACAAGGGCACTACAATGGAAACAAGGGAACACCCAAAACACTCTCTTGGAAGAGAAGAGGGAGCTTGTATTCAAACTTGTGCAAACAATAATGAAGACCAAAGTCAACCCTTTGGCCTTTTATACTTGTCACCTTTTGAAGGGAGGGCCCACACTTTTCCTTTTAGCACTCTCCTCTCTTTACGATAAAAGGATCTTGGGTCCATGGGGTGCCAAGGCATATTGCTATTCTTCCCATCTCTCCCTACTAGGTGGAAATAGCGCTTGCGTTAACCATATTAGAGCGCTTGGGATAAATCTGGAACTAGGAGTGTTCCTAACTGGTTCCCAAATAGCGCTTGTGTTAGCCTTGCGCCTCCAAGGCTTAGGCTATTTGGGGCTCAAACTCCCTGAGCACCCTCAAGCCTTAAGCCATTTGTGGTTCAAACCCTATGTATGATGCTCAAAACCTAGAGTGGTGAGGCTTCACTCCCGCGAGTCACTTAACCGCAACTTGCAGCTAGAACATAGAAAACTAGCAGATGGAACATACGATTTGTGCACGTTGCCTGCAATCTTTGGCTTTGAGGTATTTGGGGCTCAAACTCCTTGAGCTTGTACTATACTCCTTCCATGGCTGTAACCATTGAAGTAAATCGTGAAGCCTAATCACTGATTACCCTGCATTCAGCGACTGTACTCTATGGATGTTAACATGTCCCCCTTCATACTGCTGATCCGTAGCCGCGCTGGAGGAGGTGTGTGGCGAGGACTATTTATAGGACTGCATAGCATCCCAGTTGTCGTGGAGTGAGTCGAGTAAGGTACAAGCGATACTTTTGAAAATGGGTGGCATGCATATCCTCGTACGTGTAGATGTGGTGTCCATGGAGATTGTGGACAGGGAGGTAGAGGCGGAGGTCCTAAAATTGCATAGGACCGATGTTGGGATTGAAGACAATCTGGTGTGTCAGATTGTATCGGTGATTGTCGATGAGGCAACTGTGGGCAGGGAGATCACGAAGGACTAAGAGGAGGAGGCGATTGAAGTGGACTATTGCTACGACAGTGGGATCGGGTACCAACCCATACGTGTCGTTGAATGACTAGGGGCGGAAGCAAAATCCCTCCTGGGTCATCTCTTTGGGGAAGTTGTACAACATATTGGAATCCTTTTGCTGGAGCTCTCTAAATTCATCGCCGTTCCATTGGCATATACAGGGGCTGGATTCGGCAATTGACATGGGCACTGCGGTAGTATGGCCAAAATTTCTCCAGCTTTAAGAAGGGAAGGCGCCAGCATGGCTATAGATCGGCATCTGCATTGGTCGCTAGGATTGGAGTTGGGGCACCATTGGACATTCTCTAGCGGGGACGAAGGAAGAGTTGGCGGAGCATCATCATTTGCAATGGGCATGGGCTTTGGCTCTGCTGTGCCTATCGATGTTGTCTCTTCGGCCCTACACAAAATTGGCTGCTTTGAGCAGTGTGTTGAAGGCCTCATCAGGAAGGCCGACCGGAGCAATAGAGGAGATGGATGGGGAGGTCCCGTGCTATGCGGTGGTGGTGTTAGAGGCATTGGAAGAATACTCGAGCAGTGTTGTTCGAGGGAGGGGAGGTTGGGTTAAAGGAGGTGGTGGTGGAATTTTTGCAGGTGGGGTAGTAGAATTGAAGATGGTGATGGCTTCCTGGCCTTCTTCCTCGGTGAATTCCTCGAGGTATGCTACATGGATTGTTTCAAAATTTCTCACCAAGGACTCGAGTGAGTCTTGGAGAGCTGTGGCACCCGATTAACGAGGATTATTATGCCGAGGGGGTTGTAAGTAGTGGATTGGAATGCCGTAAGATGCCCTTGAGATTGGATTGCGAAGGCTTGGCCGTACGTCTCATCCAATCAATGTCTACTTGCAGACTTTCAAGGGTGTAGACCCATGGGCTGAGTTCCTCGGGCTTTGCGACTTACATCACTTCATCATCCATTTGGTATTTAGTGGACTCCGTGATGATGCGGCACCGGGCTTGGAAATTCAGAAGGATAGGATGGGCGGCTAGAGTCTAGAGGTCTGACGAGTAGTGGAGAGAGAGAGAGAGAGCGAGAAGTGGGTTGGAGATTTAAAGAAAAATATGACATGGCTAGGATGGGGCGGCAGTGGTCGAGGTTACAGGGGACCAAGTAATCCCACATGACACTTCCTTCAGAATCAAGTCTACTTCACTTTGTTTTGTCCTCGTCGGAGTCTAGATGTATCTGGGACACATCCCTCAATTTGTTTGCGAATAATACTAGTAATTTTGTTGGGTCGAATATTTGTTTTGGCTGCCCACTCGGAATAATTTCCCAACGCAAATAGGAACTTCAAGTCCAAGGATTTTCAGTCCCCTCGAGAAGATGTTCTGCAAGGATCGTAACCCCAAGAGCATTCTGTAAGAAATAACCACAAGTCTTTATACCCACGCCTTGGTATTGTGCCAACATGACCTGATAGAGAAAAGAAATCTTTGAATGGATAAGGGTTCGATCTAAATATGGAGGATTGTTTAGAGGGCATTCAGAGTGGAGCTATGACGTCTAGGTGGAAGATGAGGTTTTGTGCGGGGAGTGCGTCGAAGTGCATTTGTAGTGTTTGGGGGATGGTGCATGGTGTGAGTGTGTAGGTGGCGAGCTGTGCACCTTCCTGTACATCCGAAACTTTTGTTGCTTCCGGTCTTCCAAACTTGAGTCTTTTGATTGATCGGGGGCACGCTATCATTCATTCTCTTCTCATAGGGACATTGTTAGTGCTCGTTCTTGTGCCAGGAGATCCTATAGTGATTGGATCTGTCGCTCCCGATTCTCATGTGTCCTAGTGTGCCGTGCCTCTACCTGTGCCTTTTGCTCCAATGTTGTTTGCAAGCCAGCTTTGTCGACCTAGTCCATGGGAGTTTGGACCAGGGATTCGCTTGTGGTGGTGGTCATCTTTGAGCCTTATTAGTGCCAGCTCGAGCTTTTCAGCTTTTGTGCAGTACTCCTGTACTCTGTCTACGGCTGCTTGACCCATGGCTTGGGTGGCAACTATTATGGTGTGGCTGTCATGCACAGAGAGCTATGCTTGGAGGAGATTTGCTAAGAGCTATGAGGCATGTTCTTGCCTTCTTTGCAAAATTGTGTGTGCCACTTGTGGAAGCTGCTCCATGGCTTCGAATAAGTGTTGTTCCATCAACTCCGCATGTGAAAGTTGCTCGGTCGACATGTGGCTATAGTCACTTGGTGCCCTATACTGGGATGCACTACAAAACTGTAGAGCCTCTGTTAGGCTTGCCCATGGAGGTAGAGGTGCCGGTGGTGAAGGATGTGGTCTCCTGGGCTATTGTGGAGACCAAGATATAGGGCACATCGGGAGTAGTTGATGTGGCTTTGGCTCCTGGATGGAGGCCAATGGTGACCATTTCATCACTTGGGAGGTCCTCGAATAGTATGGGCTCCTATTGAACCCGTTTGCCCTTGTTCTGAGGTTTCGCCTGGAGTCACAGTTGTCGGCTCATGAATGCTTGCATTTGACGGTTCTCATATTGTGTGAGCAACTGGCTTGGTTCCGGTTGCACAAGGCGGTAGGCTGGAGTGGCGCTAGGCTCTGTCCTTGCTCACTTGGGCATTCCTTGATTACAGATACCTCAATGAGTAGCTTCAAAAACATTTGGCAAATGTTGAGATTTATAGTATCACAAACAAGCTGCACACTATGACAACGCGAGGGAGGGACAAGGGAAGATCTTATGTTCATCTGATGCTTTAGTGGGATTCATGTGATTGCTTGACTCTAATAGTGTGTGAATGAGGCCATTCATTTGCACAGTCCCAACTATGTTAAATGTTGCATAATCATCAATATTTATCAAAAGAACCCTCTGGCTATCCTAAACCAAGTAGTGGTTCTTGTCCATGATGGGAGTCAAACATTACTCCAATAACCAAGGCGATTAGTCCTTCACTTATAGTCAAGTAGAATCAAAGCTTGATTGGTCTCACAAAGTTGAGTCTAGGATGCCTACATCAGCCTTTTGGAATTGAGTCCGAGATACCATGTCCAGGTTTCCTATTTGGATGAAGTTAGAAGAGCTACCACCTGGATCAATACCATCTGGAATTTGCCTTCATCGTCGAGAAGTCTAAGTCCAACTTGTTCTTTTCTATTGTTAACCTCATTGTCCTCCTCATATGGGGGCTCACATGTGAGGCACTGATCTCAAATATTGCCTCTCAATGCCTCAATGTGGACCTACACCCAATTGCTACATGAAATGCTCCATCTACTCTCAAGATAGAGCCATGTCCGTGGCATTTTCTTTTATTGGATAGTAGTTAAGCTCAATCAACTCTTCCCATGACCAACTCCTAGATGAAATGGTAGGGAACCTCAAAGTGTTTTGTCTTGGCATGAAACGTTGGGTTCTTGGTGATTGCTATGCAACTCTAATTGTCACAACAAATTTTTACCGATTTATCTTCGATGACGTTCATGTCTTCCATGATTTAGATGAGCCATATTGCCTCAATGGATGCCATGCACATTGCCTCGTATTTGACATTTGTATCTCCTAGCAATGTTTCTATTGGGAGATGAATATCTTGTCGTGTGCCCACTAGATCTTGATCCTAGTAATGTTCCTCTTGGGAGATGAATATCTTACCTTGTGCCTACTACTAAGAAAATAATGGAGAAGTCCAAGATCCATCATATCAAACTCTATTTTCAATAGAGTCTTTGCATCTCCAATCGTCTCCACTTTGGCTATGCAACCTTGGTCCATAGTCTTAATACACATGTACCCAAGCATCAAAATCATCACCTTTGCCCTCCATACCTAGAACTTGTTGAATGATGATGATTTCTTTGACAGATCCAAGATATCCTCTAGATTAGGTTTGAGTTTCCTTTATGAATCACTTTCTGGCTACCATCCAAAATTAACTTATTTGAAAAATCTAAATTTGTCCTGTTCCTTTCTATGATCTACCTCATTGTCCTCCTAGCTGAACTCGAGCCACCTTGAGAGCACTTGAGACCAGAACAACTTTGGCTCGATGATGCTGATGCGTTTTGCTTATGGATCGGCCTAGTTATGGGATGAGCCTTGGGGCCCCACTATAGTTGCCTCGATTTGAACCTCAAAGGCGTTGTGTAAGGCCTAAGGTCTATTGTAAATAGACCCCTAAATGCAAGCTTCCCTATTGTGCCTTGCTATCGAGATTGATTTCATTGATGAATGCAAAGATCCAAATAGTTCCGCTAGCCTTGAGTATCCATGAGGGCATAGGAAGTTTTGAATTAAGGAGACATATTAGACCTACCTTGACAAAAATCGAGGTAGGGTGGTTAAGGTATCATGTCGTGCCAACATAGGAACCTAATGGCAAGTTGGCAATAATAATGCACCCTAAGGAATTTTGGTTAATTATCAAATTATAAGAACTATTTAGGGACTTTGGAGGGCCAGTAGGAGATAGAAAGGAAAGTCACAAGTTTGAGCAACATGTTGTAGAAGGTAATGCAATGTTGCATTCATGGTTTTTTGAGTTACGAAATCAACTCTCTTGTTAAGAGAGAGACAAAATAAGAAAGGTTAAGCATAACTCTTTTTGTTTCTAGAGTGTATGATGGTTGCTTGCATGTGATAGACATTGTAGCCATTGTTTGTTGTCTTACAAAGTCTACATGCGAGCTTATGTGAGTAGTTTCTTGTGACAAAGCAAGAAAGGTTAAGCATATCTCTTTTTGTTTTCGGAGTGTATGATGGTTGTGGTTGCATGTGATAGACATTGTAGCCATAGTTTGCTATCTTACAAAGTCTACAGGTGAGCTTATATGATTAACATGGGTGGCGTTGCTTGCATCCCCGTTGCCATGGTAATGGACTAATGCAAAAACTTATTGGATTCACGTGTGGCTTAAGGGAGTCTTGTTGTTATATTGCTCATTTGGTCACATCTTATGTGACGATGAGTCCTAGTGTTTTTTTCCTCATAGAAGGGTTAAAATAGTTCAAGAGAGCATGTTTGAGTTATCACAGTTATCACATGAATACGACCACGAGTTTACAACATGGGCATCATGGTTGAGTTCTTGAAGTCGCAAGTAGACAATATATAAGCAAGAAGAGTGTTACAACTTACAAAGCAGGCAGATTAAGCAGCCCTTCCATCTCATGAATTGCACAAAACAAAATGAAATAAAATTGCCAAAGCAAGACAAAAAGAAGAGAGGTTGGGTGGGCAAGGTTAGGGTTTTTTTGAACGGTAGGGATAAATGATGATGGGAGATCCGACGGCGAGAAGAGAGCGTAAAGCCTGAAGGCCTTCTTATCTGCTTCTTCATCTACCAGGTTCTTCCTTTTAGCCTCTTTTTGCCCATCCTTCAGCTGCTTCCTCCTTCTGTGCCCTTCTCCTCCGCCCCCCCCCCAAAAACCCTAGCTTCTCCACCCTTTTCCATCGCCGCCTTCCACGGATCATGGTTAGTGCTTCCTCACTTTTCTCCTTTCCATACTGTCTTCTTTTCGCTGGTTTCCTTGCTGTCTTGAGTCTTCTCGGTCAGCTTTCGCCCACTTCATATCGTTGCTCTCGTTTGACTAGTTTCCAGCTCCATTTGGGTAAAAACCTGACGCTCTTGCTCGGTCTTTCTCCTCTAGCTGCTTCCTGGCTTATTGGCAACTGTATACGGTAATAAAGGCAACAGCTTTACGCTTACAGCATATATGCCCACCTCTGCTCGAGCTGACTTCGGGAGACAAACGATATTATAATAGTTTTAGGTCTTGGAGCTGCAGAGGTTCTGGTAGAGGTATCGTGTGCTTAGTTTCGGGCTGTCGGTTTGAAGTTACTGAGCAAGGGATCAAAGTATTTAAGGACGCTGGTACTGAACTGTGTGGGGATGCTATGACCTGCTTGGCTAGTGCAGCTGTTTCCTGTGTGAGATTCTCTACTATCAGTGTAGTTGTGTGGGAGAGATCATCGGGTGTCTAACTGTGAGCACCACTAGATAAGCATAATCTTTTTCTTGTTCAGAATATTTTGCTTCTTATTTCGCTGTCAGAAAGAATTGGGTACTCTCTTGCCTGAAAAATAGGCAGATCTATCTTTCTTTACAATGAGGTCTCTATTTGGCTATCATCCGATGTGATTTTAGGCTCCCTTTGTCAATCATTTTTTTCCTGCAACGTAGTTTAGCTTTGGTTTTTAATTATCATCCGAGTACTCCAATCGTAGCGTCTCCTAATTGCCATTCAAGAAGAAGTAATGATTTAATGTGTAGTCGTTTTTGTTACGCTTGACTAAACCTAGATGTCATTTTCATTCCAGGTTCTCTCAAATGATATTGACCTTTTGCATCCTCCAGCAGAATTGGAGAAAAAGAAGCACAAGCTAAAACGCCTTGTTCAGTCTCCCAATTCGTTTTTTATGGTAATATTCAAACCCTCGTCTTATGGATTGTGCCTTTCATTTTCTGGCCTATGAAGGTCCCTCACTTAAGACAATTAATGATTTTACTGGGACGTTTGTTTTTTCTGTTGACTTGCTGATGCAATTTTGGGCTATAATTGCAGGATGTGAAATGTCAGGGGTGCTTTAGCATGTAAGTGGATGGATCTTTTTCCATTTATTAATTGCATCAGTGCAAATTTTTGTTACCCTGTCGTTGGAATTGATTTCATTTGTCTTTGTTTGCAGTACCACGGTATTCAGTCACTCCCAAACTGTTGTTCTCTGCGGTAGCTGTTCTGCAGTTTTATGTCAGCCAACAGGAGGACGTGCTCGCCTAACCGAAGGAAGCTCCTTCAGGAAAAAGGGAGACTGACCAGATCTTGTACCAGGTTTTATTGCTTCAGTAAGCAAAGTGCATTTGGATCCTGGGGCAATGATTGCAGCACTTCCCAGTGATTACCAGGGTTGAAACATCCATTGTCCCTTGAATGAGAGGGGAGTCGAAAGCAAGACAACATCCTGCAGTCGACTGCTGCTGTGTTTCTTTCATGTTTATGTAAGGGCCACATCTCTGATTGTGGTTTAAGTTGCAGCCTTTGTTCGTTGCCATTCACATAGCTGCTGACATATAATGTGAGCTGTTTTTGATATCAATTTTGAGGCTTCAACTTGAGCTGTGTAGATAAGGTAATGTGGTTGAGGAGAAATTTGTCGAAATTCTTGCAAAGTAATATATCTTCTGCTTTTCAGGATCAATGGTTTAGACATCTTAAATGGTACTCTGTTGAGGTAATCACTTGGTCCAGAATATCTTTGGCTACTCTGCTGATTGTGTTTTACTTCATGGGGTGTTCAGGTGATAATCAATGCTAGTTGATCCTAGATAAGGGAAGATCTGATCTTGCTCACATCGCTTGGAGTAATGTACAGTTTTAGTGTCTGTCATCTTATGCATGGTGGTTGTACTTTCCTGGATATATGTTATTTGGAAAAATCAAACTAGTTACAGCCCATGGCAAGCTCTTGTGTAGATGAGCTTATATGACTTGATATCTTGTGGACTTCTGATAGTTCTTTAGACACTCCTATTCAAAATTTCACAACTCACAAAATAAACACCATCTCCACACAGAACCAAGGGTATATTGAATCTAATTATTCATAGAAAATTCCCAGCACAAAATTTCAAGAGATCCACGATCTGTCTCCATTCCACACAGAATCGCTCCATGCCCCTATGGATCCTCAGCCCAGCTTTGCCAGTGGTCGATTGATATTGTGCTGCTGCTCGAGCCTTCTTCTCCTCTCAATCGTTCCATTCCCATACTCTCCTCCCCCTATCGCCCCTCCCCTATCTTCCTCCGACACCATCCCTTTTTCTTTCTGTCACCATGCTCCATGCTCCTTTGCTTCCGCTGTCTCTTCCCCTGTTTGCAACCCGACGATCAGCTGTGTGGCAGGGCTCCTCTAGTGCAGATCCACAGCTCGCAGAGCAGGAGTGTGATGCAGAGTGCTATTGAGATTAGTGCAAATGTTTAGAGTAATAGCATGATGCAGAGTGAGAAAGAAAGCGAGAGGAAGGGACTGAAATGAAGAGAGGGGGGCGACACATAAATAGAGGGTGAGGGGGAAAGCCTAGAAGTTTCAAGAGGGAGCACAAAATTTTCGCACACAGCTTAGGATATTCACTCATTTAATTTGTTTAGGAAGCTTACCTTAATCTGCCAGCCGCCTCCCTCCAACTATTTGAAATGCCCAATAAAACTCATAGTGGAGTCTGCCCTGCACTAATCTAAGTTGTTCAAGGGTGCTACATGATCATTTCATTCCCTTTGGAAATATCAAGAACCTAAAACTAAAAGATAAGTCGTATAGGAATGTTTTAAATAAAGATAGTTCTAAAATATGTGCAAATCTCATCCATTTGTATGTGTTGCCTAAAGGCAACATACCTTCTCTCACGAGTGCACCAAGACTTTCTTTTTCCTTATACTCTTATCACACATCTCCTTTCAAATTATGGCTTTAAAAAAAAGTTGCTTGTACATTTAAAGTTGCTTTGATACATGTAAGGTCTAATGAAAAGAGCATGTAGATTTAGGGTGGATACTTTGATGGATGGATGATGTGTAGTCTTGACAATGTTTAACTAATGATAGTTTTTTATTTTATTTTATTTATTTATTTTTAACATAAATAAAATGAACATGCTGGCTTGTATTAATTGTAGGGATGGTCAGTCCCGAAAGGAAGACCTTATACGAAAATGGGTCAACTCAAGGGGCAAGCGCACGGGGCTTACCTTGCATAAGCTTTAGGAGCCTACCCTAAAGCTTGAGACCTATCTCCATGAGCATATCTCCTACTAGGGAGTCTTTGGCCATCAACCTCCTTAGATCCCATAGGTTCTCCTTGCAATCACTAATCAGCATATGAAACCTAAGCGCCCATAGCCTCGACTCTCGAAAGATCAGCCGATTTCTCATTGACTAGATAGCCATGAGCAAGGCAACTTGCTACAAATGCCAACAGTCGGCCACAGTTGATGAGAGACAGTTTCCCTCAACAATACCAGGCGCCATTTTGCTCCCAACGTAAATTCAACCATTAAACTTCTCAAGTAGATAGCCCTCCCTAACCTCATCCACAGCTCGCGGATCAAGGGGCAATCCCAAAACAAGTGTCGAATATTTTCCTACGCCAAGCAACAAAGAGGGTTGTGCGGATTCAGTTGTATCCATTTTGTTAACCTTCTTTTGATTCGCAGTTGTCCATGCTATAGCTTCCATAGTAAAAATTTAAATTTTCTTGGAAGCGAAGATTTCCAAAGCTCCTCCAATCGCGCTCTCTACCACGTATGAGATTTGCGTTGAAGTCATGGGGTTCCATCTGCCTAAGCAAAAGCTCTCTATATCATACCTTGGTTGGGATCTTGGGCAGAATTGTCCTACCAACTCTCCAATGGTTTTCCCTCCAGAGACAGGAGGGATATGAATTCGACGGCCAGGATTGAGGTACAATCGCAACCACACTCGAAAGGAATCGGGCTTCCCTTGCAGAAAGTCGAAACTCTTGCACCACAGTATTTAGTGGCTTCCAAACAGCTTGCCTTCAGTCTCAAAGGTCGAACCTACACCTCACTTCTTATACAGGGCCCTAGCACTCTGAATATCAACTTTGGCCAAAGGCTTCCCTTCTATTGCAGTAGCCAACCCCCACCAGATGTTCTCATACAGGTTGGAGTCCCCTCTCAAGCCATCTCTTCCCTTCCAGTTTAAGATAGGCATTGATGACTTCCAGGCCCCCACTATACCCGCCAATAACTTTGAGCCTCCTAGACAATATCTTATCAAACCCAAACAGATTTTGCCAGGAGCCTGTTCTAATACTGCCCACTTTCTCCACAAAATCTCTGAGAACCTCAGACCATTGGGTTGTGCTTTTTAGGAACTTAGGCAGCCATTTGAATAGCAACGACAAGTTCCTCAAGGAGATATCAAGAAGTGCTAGGCCACCCAGACTCTTAGGGGATTTAAGGGCATTCCACGGAATATAATGTAGCCTTCTAACCCTTGCCTCCTCCGCCCACAGAAAAGCTCTTAGCATCCTGTGAGAAGGCCTAAATCTCAACACTCACGCCACATACACCGTTGAGGCTGCCACCACATGTTTCACCACTAGGGATTTGGCATTTCAGCCCAACTGTAAGCCACTCCACAATTGAAGTTTTTGCTTGATCCTTTCTTTGACCCAATCGAACCGTTGATGGAGGGAAATCCCAATGCCCAACGGGGCCCCTAGATTTTTGATAATTTGGCCTCAAGAGATCCATTTAACTGATAGCAAAGCAGCCCACTCTGGTCTGGCATCCAGTGACACCCGCAAGGCATAAGACTTGTTAAGACTACAGACCGATTCTGAGGCCAAACAGAAGCATTGGAGGACTTGAAGTAACGAGTCAACACTCTGTTTAGACTCCTCCACAATGGCCAATAGGTCATCTGCAAACATCTGTAAACAGAATTGTTTCCTAGATGGCAGACTGACACCCTTCAACCTCCCCAGGTCAACAGCCTGCTTGATGGAGCGAATGAGCGGCATCGTACAGATGGCAAAAAGCAAGGGAGCCAGTGGGTAGCCTTGCCTAATCGACCTACGAAGTTCAAATCTGCCAACGACACCACCATTTAAACACAAGATGGTCGAGGCATTGCCAAAAAGGGTACATGCTTTTTTGACCAGATCAGCCCCAAACCCCAAGTGCTCCAAAACCACCTGAATAAAGTCCCACAAGATTCGATCATACGCCTTGTCGAGGTCTCCACCCAAGGCTAGGCATTTCTGACCTTATGCTCTGACTTGATGCCAAGGCATAATCAAGCGTTGACGAGACATTCAAGATGTTTTCTAAGATGTCGCGACCTTTGATAAAACCATTCTGTTCTCTGTCTACCAGTTGCATACACACTTTGAATTCTGATAGCTAAGACCTTGGCAATCATCTCGTATGAGACATTGAGCATAGTGATAGGACGCCAATCACCAACTCTTAACCTATCCGGGCGCTTGGGGAATAGCTTCATCGACCCAACATTCATGTCCTCAGAGAGGGTGCCTCGATCCACTGAAGCATTAGCCATCTCAACAAAATCTACTTTCAACAGCTCCCAAAAATGCCTAAAAAACTCTACCGAGAGACCATTAGGGCCAGGAGACCTCTCTCTTCATGAGACCAAGAGCATCCTCGAATTCTTGTATCGAGAATTGACTTGCTAACTTTGATCTCTGCTCATCCGAAACCCCAACACTGACAGAAGCCAAAATCTGATCTACATTTTCCTTCCATTTATTGTCAGTTGGCAAGTGAGGGCCAACAATCGTAGCCAACTCTTTCTTAAACACTTTAGCTATTTGCCAAAACCTAGTCACTACACACCCATTCTCATCTTGGACTCGATCAATCGATTCCTTGACGTGTTTCCTTTTCATAGCCTGAAAGAACAATTTAGAGGGGCAGTCCCCTACATTCAGCCAAACCTGATGACTATTTATTCTAGCTCTTTCTACCTTAGCCAGCTCTAGTTCCTTGATAGCCAAATCACATTCAACCATCAAGGTAGCAAGGTAAGAGTCTTGAGGATCCATAGGTATTGCTTGCATAAGGCACTCACGAATCCCTAGGAGCATCGAGTTATTATTGCGAGATATGTCTCTTTCTTTCTTGGCCCAGCTCTTAGCAAAGTTGAGAAGCCCACGTACACCAGCATCCCACCTAGAGCAAGGATCTACCACAACATGAGTTCTTTCTCTCCACACCGTCTTGATTTGTGAGCAGAACTCCTTACTCTGCAACTAGCCATTATCAAATCTGAATGGTATATCAAGAGACCGATCAATAGTTAGGGGGAAAGAAAACGACCGCCTTATGGGAGCATGGTCAGAAATCCCCGAACTGGAAATTAGCCCCCCTTCCCATTGGAGGCTTCATCCACCACCCCTCATTGGCGTAGTAGAACCTATCCAAGCGACCGGCCTTAAACTCCATCCTGTTCCTTCGATTATTCCATGTGTACCTCGAAAGACCCCATGTCAAGCATAACGTTTCCCGGGCCTCATGCTCCTTCCCCGTAACATTTGCTTTGGCATGCCTGATCTCGAGCATCCACTGACATATTCCAGTCACCACTAAGTAACCAAAAGGCATCAAAGTACTTTTTCGTAAGGGCATTCCAGCAACTCATTCGCAAGCCGGTAGAGTTGGGAGCAGGGTCGGCTCGCTCGTCTTGTCACTCATTTGCACCTCCTCCAAAACCTCAAGCATACTATACCGTCGTCTCTTTAGCCCTCTCTCAGCGTGAGCATAGCTTTTTCTTGTAGGAGCCACACGCATACAACAGGAGGGATCGCTTGGGCAACTCTCATCCAAAAGCCATGCTCGACGAGCTCCAATCCAAAATGAAGTTGCACCAACTAATGATAGCTTTAAAACATGTACAGTCTTATCCATTTGTAAGTGTTGTGTGAGGGCAGCCCACTTTCTCAATAGTCCACTAAGACTTCTTTTTCTTTAATTTTTTTTCAACATAGACAAAGAAAATATAGGCATTTCAATTATGTCTCTTTGATACCTTCTAGGTTGAATGAAAAGAACAAGTAGATTTAGGAAGGGTTCTTGTATGGATGGATGATGTGTAGTCTGGACATACCTGCAATGCATTTCTAATACATCCAATTGCAATTGTGGGAAACAAGTCTACATGCTTGAGGCAAATATGTTTTCTACTCATTGACATACCAAATGTCAAATCTTTAGGAAAAGCCACTTTGTGATCACCAAACAGTATGAATTCTTTGGCCCTTCGTCTCTACATGGATTCTACAATCAATGCTTTTTTTCCATGCTTCATCTCCTTATATTCTATGGTTTGGATTTTGGAAGAGCTTAGACTTGCTGTATTATCCTTAAATGAAAAGGTAAATTTTTAGTTATTTTAAACAATGACACCAAAAAATCCCACTACTTTTAAACACCCATTCATGCACTTCTTCCTAGTACCTTCAATGTCACGATTCTCCACTTCTTCAGATGCTTCTCTTTGCATAATCTGAATACATTTTTTTGTGGGCTTTGATTTATATTTCTTCCGTCGAAATCATTTGCAACGAACACCTTTATACCTAGTATATAACAAATTTGAAACCTTTGTGGTAAATATAAAGAGTCTTACATGAGTTGTTTGGAATCTCCACTCACACAAATATTAAGACGGTTTTGTTTTAATATTTAGCAACAAACAGATTCTAACATATAGAATTAGATTGACCTTTTGATAAATAATACAAATACGTACAATATTATAGCAATGCAGAAATCAAGTTTTTTTTATAGTTTTCTAAGTCATTTTTAGCAAAGAGATTTAGTTCTTTTTGCACTTTTGTCCTATAGTGACTAGTTCTTGTTCTTCACTCAAATTATCCAATCTTGAAACTCCCTTCAAGTTTTATGCTTTCCCTCATTGGGACGTGTAGATGGTATCTCTCAAGCATCCATGGGATGAGTTTTCTTATGAGTGAAGTTGAGTAACCTTTAATGAAACAATATCTCTAAAGCCAAGAAAGTAAAGCAGTTACAAACAAGCATCGTGGTCAAACAAGTGCGATGGTTGCAAACAAGCATGATGGTTGATTGTTTACTAGCATGTCATTGACTATTGACTCAAATAATCATGGTGGTTTTTGGTGTTTTCTCAGTGTTCCCAGTGGTCAACCGTTGGCCAATTTTGCATAGTGGTTATTTTGAGTATGTGATTTTTTGGAGCATGTTTTGATACCAAAAAAGCATTCTTTTTGGAGTCTCCTTTTGTTGCAATTCAATTCCATCGCAAGTTGTCTTGGCATGGAATTCTCATTTTTAGATACAAGGACTCAAAAAGAACTGCATTCAGTTAGCGGTTGTAGACATAATTTGGGGCTTTTACACTTCGCCAGTTATGTTAGTCCTCATCGAGAGGGATAATTCACCAGTATCGCGAGATTGCATTGGTTTAACTAAGCATTATCTTTTTGGGTTAGTGCCAAGAGAAACATAGGGGATTTGTTAATAGTCATTCTTTGTGTGGATGATTTGCTTCTCAATTGGTCCTAGTGAGGACATAATTTCAATCATTTGGGGCTGTTGAATTACTACTTCGGAATTCAATTTTTGCAGTTAGAAGAGGGCTTAGTCATGAATAGTCCAAGTATATACATGGGTTATTACATAGGTTGGAATGCAAAATTATACACTACTGCTAAACTTGGTCTTAACCTCTCCATGTATGACAATAATGAAGCTTTTGATGCCACTCTTTATAGGCAAGCTATCGTTTGCTTATTTACCTATGTAGCACACGTCTTGAGATTTTGTACGAAGTGCCATAAGTGTGTATATATATACACACCCCAAAGGCCATTCAGTGGAATGCAATTAAGCACATTTTTAGATACTTGTAGGGGGCACCTAGTATGTTGGATTGTTTTATGTCAAAGGCCATTCAATACAATGCATTAAGCAAGTTTTCAAATACTTGTACATACTTGAAGGGTACCCAGTATCTTGGATTGTTTAATGCCAAGGGGCAACTTTCAAGTCATGCACTCAGTGATTTAGATTGGGTAGGTGACTATGATACTGTTCCATCAATAGGAAGTGTTTCTTTCTTTGTTGCTCATGCATATCTTGGTTGAGAAAGAAACAAAACCCTATATCCACCTCTTCATGTGAAGTTGAGTATAGGGACTGCTTTATAACTACAATAGATTGTGTATGGCTTAGGAGATCATTGGAACAAATTCATGGTGGTTGTTAGAAAATTGTTAAACAATTCACGCTTTCAGAGTTCTTGCTCCCTCTCTTGATTGAAATCCAAATTGATATGATTGCAACTAATTGCCTTGATAGAGTAAACTCTCAAAATTATGACAAAGTAGAGTTTTTGGAGTCTACCAAACTCTGGCAAAGTTGGTATCAAAAGGACCTACAGAGCATAAAGCCCAAAGATGACTCTCATATGAGACTTGGAAGAACACACCACTGCACAAGGTAAGTAGGAAGAAGCATCACCACCTTCCCTTCATGTGACACTGTCAACATGTCGGCAAAGTTTATATCAAAAGGACATACAAAGCATAAAGCCCAAAGATGACTCTCATGTGAGACTTGATCGATACCACATGACTGCACAAGGTAAGAAGGAAGAAGCATCACTGCCTTCCCTCCATGTGACATTGTCAACCTATCGGTAAAGTTGATATCAAAAGGATCTACAGATCATTAAGCCCAAAGATGACTCTCATGTGCGACTTGGAATAAGAGGTCGCTACCACACCACTAGTCAGAAGGGGACATGCACTAAAAAACATGTTATTCCATGGCTAAATGCCAATAAAACACACCAATCCTCAGAGTGGGAAAATCGAATAAGGGTAAGAGTGATATGCAATGAACATAGGATATGCCAATGGTAGGTCAAACAAAGGAGACACATAACAAAAGAGGGGCATTAGAACCTTAAAAATATTATGTGTAATGGGAAATTCAATCTCATTTAATATGGGTTTTCCATTTCATGGATAGTCCCACATACAATATGGGTTGGTGATATGGAAGGCATACACACATTGAGAGGAGGCCAATACCGCGATACCAATTTAGGGCATTAGCCTCCAAAAATGGCTAGGGACTAAGGGTTGGTGCACCCCCAATACGTGGCTCCCATATGTGTGGCACCATTATATTAGTGGCCACTTGATGTTGCTAATTAGTTGCTAACAATCCGTAGTGATGCACAACATTTCTTACAGCAAAGGAGTCCATTAGAGACATATAGAAAGTGGATTTTGGAGCATTGTAGTAGGAAAGATGGTTGAAGGTACTTGTACCAATCAAGGGTTCTCTCAATGTTGAAGGTGGGTAATCATCCACTACAAATCAATGGCATTAGGGATAGTTGGATTCAATTGCCTAATGGAAAGATCAAGTTCATATTATGCATATGTAGGTTAGCTATGAATCTTCTATTTATGGTATAATGTGTTGATCACACAATTTGGGTTCTCTTTGATAATGTGAAATTAGCTCTCTCAAACAAAAAGGGAACTATTGGGAATGGAATCAAAGATTGACATATTTCACAACTTGCAATAGCATTGTTAAGTATGAAATTGTGCATGATAATGCATAGTCACCCCAATTTATGGCACTAAAGGTTTGGACAACTTCACTTTCGGGCCATGCAAATGTGAGAAGTGTAACAAAGTGATTCAAGCAAAAGGTGGACATAGAGTTGTAGCCAAAAGATTGGTATCAATCATTGCATTTATTTAGTTGCAATTTTCTACTTATCCTCCTGGTCTCCTTCAAAAATGATTTGTGCATCCATGCGTTGCTTTAGAATATATTGCAAAGGTCTTACAAATTGAATCCTTTAAATATTAGCAGTTTCTAATTACATACAATGGTTTTGATGTGACGAGTACATAGGGATCATTCATAATGATCATTTTCCCTTTAGGATTATAGGCAAATTCTTCTTAGATCAAAATTTATGGCTCCTCAAAGTTTTGAGCTTGAAGAGGGTCAACATGATGATATGGCATGTTTGTTCATGTGATGCATGCTTACAAGGCACTATGTGTGCTTATGTGGCATTATATTGCCAAGTGGTAGTGTGACATGATTGGTGACCTCGCATAGGTGACAAGACAATTTGACATGAGGCTATGCTGATGTAGCTTATTGATTTACTAGATTGACTTGCCATGTGGCAGCAGCTTAACCTTAGTTTATCTGACCAACACTAGTTATCTCCTATCTACCACGTAATGAAGGGGAGGCTCTAAAAACTAAGTCAATCTCCATCGTTTATAGTTGTCTAAGGAAGGTGTATCCTTGTTTTTTATTCTAGTTCATTAGTAGTAGGCACGATTGAGTTGTAGTTGTGTGTAGTTCGAGTCGATTGAGTTGTCTTCTACTTGTCTACTTTCGTTGTAGGTATGTGGAAGCATACTAGGTTGTATCGTCTACACCATTGTGTGCTTTGTAGTACTGTAGGCATATGTGGCTTGTGGCCATCACGTCATGCTACTGTAGAGGACACTAGTGCTTGATTTTGTTAAAGCGATTGAAGCATCGACGCTACTGCTGTTTGGTCTACGTTGCCTGAATGTTATGCTTTCTTGTGTTTTGTTGATTGTGTCTTGGCTGCTTGTAGCTCCGTCTTGTTGTTGGAGTCTATTGTTCTTCTGTTGCTTACTTTGTCCCTTTATGGCCCTACAAGGGGCCCATGGAATGGGTGTGGCTTTTGCATAGATGCTGAAATTGTAATGGAAAAAGTCAAGCTGACTTTCTTAGCTATAAGCTAGTTTTATGTGTAGTACTAAGTGTGTGGGTTAGTGTTAAACTTATTAAATGCTAATCATAGTTAGTTGAAATAGGGTTATAGTCTTGGGGTTAGGGTTGGATATAGAATCCTATGCAATTGTAGGGTGAAAGTCTTGAAGGCTACCCTAGCTAGCTTCTTTCCTCCTCTCATGGTGGCTCGAATACCTCCTGCTATTCATGGATGCCTCTCTGGCTTCTTTCCTCCTCTCATGGCGGTGCTCCTCTCCTCCTTACTCCATGGCGGCCTCTCTGCGGTGCTCCCCTTTCTTCTACTACATCAAAGCAGCCATCATTTTGCCTGTAAGCCACAGAGAAGAGCATGAGGAATGGTGCTCTTGTGGACTTATTGATAGACGATGCTTTGCTCTACGAGATGGCTGATGGATGGTGATCACTTGTTTGCAACGCATTTTGATGGGGGCAAAATTCTTTCCTCCTCCTAATCTTTTCAGATCTGTTGAAATATGTGATTACTTTCTAACATCCACTCTTTCTTTACACAAGTGCTCATTGCCATCGACAACTCTTTTCTGTGTGGCCTTTAATATCATTTTGCAAACTTATTTCTCTTGGTTTTCTCTTTCGTTCAAGTAGCATTATTTTTGCTTGTTTCATATATCGAGTCTATTTGGCAAGTAGTTGCTTATTTCTTGCATGTCTTCTCTCAAGTCTGCTCTACAGCTTGTGTATGGGGAAGATTCGAGATATCTCTTTGATAAATGCACATGCATTTTTTGACAATGCTCTGAGTGATGTTGTAGGCAGATCAACGTTCTTTGGGTCCCAATCTGTATTGGAATGATGTCGAAGAAAGATACTCTCTCTTTGTTAGGGTTTTATATAATGAGGCAGATCTCTTCTTCCCTTGCATGTTGCATTGGTTTTTACGTTTCCTCTTCTTATTCTCCTCCTTTGGATTCGGATGTCATTACGGAAGACATGGAGGGTGTGACTCCCATCTGTGGTTCATATACTTTGTTTAGTAGACTCATCTATTTCTTGGTTTCTATGTGCGGTTCTTGACCTCCTTCATATTTCGATGGATTTCTAATGACAAATCCCAAGTCCCATTTTGCAAAGACCTTAAAAGGGAGGGACGACGAACCCTTTCAAGGTTTTGTCAAAACCCCCTCATGTGACATATCATTGGAAAGCTCTTTAAGAGTAGATCCTAAAGGAACAAATCCCACCAAATTTGAAGGTATGATACTCAAGATACAACAAAAACTATGTTGAAAGGAAAAGTCCCAAAGTATTGGGATTTTTCCAAATTCTCTAATATGGTGTTATGTGATAGAGTAGTTTATTAATGGCTAGAGTCGTGTCTTCTTTTGTATTGCATTCTTTACCGTTTCTCTTTGTATGAGTGTTTTTTCTTGCACGGATGTTGTCATAATCATCCTGTACTGGACTTTCGATCGATGATAAACTCTTGTCTAATATGTACATTTGTAACCCTTCTCTTTTTAGCGTCGGTGATGTGTAAAAGCTTTGTGATTTTGAGCACTATTGAACTTCATTCTACATGAAGAGAATGTATTTGTTTATTGGTTTTTGTTAGGAGAAGCTATAACAATGCTTTGAAGCACTATGAAAAGTGAAATTTTGGAGTAGAAACTTCTATCAGTATGAATGAGGTTTCTATGTACACATGAAAGATTTTTTAATCTTTTGTAACATTTGTTAGACAATTGGACAATCCCCTATAATCTAGCACTTATACATGTTTTGTATACAATGTAAATGTTACATAATTCTTAATTACACTTGAAATAAAATGATGTTAGACTTTGGTAGTAAGATAAGTTGTTTCATGATGAGTTGAATGAGAGAGTAGTAGTAAAAAATGAGCTTGTTTAGTAACATGTAGTTTTAAAAGAGGCATTCTTAGAACACCACCTAGATTTAAGTGACAGTCTTCATGGGGTTGAGTGAGTGTGTGCAAAGATTATTATAAATTATTAGCCAGTGGACAATTCTAAACTGGCGAAATTGGTAGAGGATTTTAATTTTGTTAAGTTAGTTGGTGGGGATAGTTTATGACTCGAAATACTAGAAGATTTATTTTTATATTCTACCCTGTTGACATTTCAAGAAATCCTATTTATGTTAGTTAGTAGTGGACAATTTATAACTAGCAATACTAGTAGATTTAAAGAAGTCTTTGATGTTCTAGCCAGTTGAGAGTTCAAGAACTAGCAGTACTAGCTTTTATTTTTTGGACCTGTGGATTCTTGTTTTAGCTAGTGGGAAATATAAACTAGTAGTAGCGTTAATGTTATAACAGTCTACATGAATGATACTAATAATCTTGTAAAAAAGTCTGCACAGTTTTATTATTTGCAATGAAATTAGATAATGCATCTATGTTAGACAGCAAGAAGTTTATTTCCTGCCAGGTGTATGTGTAGATGAGGCATCTTGCAATTTTTTATATGCTTAGTTTTTGTAGTCATGATACTTAGTAGCTATTTATTGTTATAATTTGACAATTTTTCGAAGCAGTTCCTTACTTTGCATAACATACCAAAAAGTGCTTGAAGAGAAAAAGAACACTTATCTAACCAATGAGTCTTATCCTATTACAAGCCATAATACGAGCCCTTCATTGATTCATGGCACATAGCTTCCTTGTTGGCTTCATCTCCTCCAGCTCTTTGTATGATAGTACAACCCTAAAGGATAAGAAAGCAAAAACTTAAAATCTTGGAGATGAAACTTCTAATGCTGCCCATTGTGTAGAACCCTTGTTATTAACTCCATTAGGATTACTAAAAAATTGGACTTGTGGTGAAAAGCCACCACCTAGTGGTCCATGGAATAGTAAACATCTATGTGTTCAAGGTATTGATCTTTCAATCCAAAATGGAGTCTTTGAGGGTAGAGTTTTAAACAAATATGGTACTTTATTGTTGTAGAATGTGGCATATCCCAAATCCTTGAAGGTTGATTTAGTGGATAGAAAAGGCATTGGCTATATTACACTGCACATAGGTGAGGTATTTTATGTAGAGTTCGTGAAGACATTGAACGTGGGGGACTGTGTGCACATAATCAATTTCTCGGTATGTGTCAAGAATGTGAGGAACGACAGAGGCACAATAGCTACACCGTCACATTTGATCCCTCCACTAGGATTCAAAGGATTCCATCTTTTGTTGTAGAACCCTACTTCCTTTCACAAAACAACATTTCTAAACACAAGGAGACTTATAAAGACATCATCTCAACAAAGGTGGAAAAATCAATTGCTTGTGGCAACATTGGCAATTATGGTTATCAAGTTAGGCACCTCTTTTAAGCAGAAGGGACAAGCTTATAATTGGGGATGGTGCATTGGCTGATGATCTTTTTACTCTAAGTCATTCTTCTTTTGTTATGGTTTTTAATATAGCTTTGGAGTGCTATCTTTAATCATTACCTATTGTTTTGACATGGAGTGATGGATTTCCTAGCTTACCTTTTGGAGTAGTAGAAGCTTGGATTACCTAAAGGTAGTTGAGAAATTCAAGACATTTGGTGAATGCTAATTCATATTGCAAAATGTTGGAATAAAGTGCAACATGTAGCTGCCCATTGCTCTCAACATCATGCTTGATGCTACCATTATCATGCCGATCAAATATTTAGGCCTCTTAGCCAAGCTCCTAAAGGTGTTTCTAACACATATTCAACAAATAGGCTATGGAAATCAGGTGCCTTCATGTTTAAACTTAATTCAATCCATGATGCATACATTTACATAATAATTTGTCTCTGTTTTACATCATGTTTGTTTGCTATACATATTGAATTGTAGCATGAATTCAATTTGTTGTGGGTTATTGGAGTTTTAGTTGTGGTTGGCATCAATTCTACGTTGTATGAGTCAGTCTGTGTTGCTTGCAAGGAAAGTTAGATATCTAGACAGTTTAAAGTGTTTTGTGTGAGCTGCGATAAGCATACAATGCTTCAAAAGATCCCAAAAATCAAAGTGTTATCTCTACTTTCAAGTAAATAAAGCAACCACAATACAAGATGTTTCTATCTTAAATGAAATAGAGGAAAGATTAGTGTCTCCAAGAATAGCTTTTATACAAACAAGGAATTCACTTGTGATGGCTAATATGGTATGAAAGGTAGCGTTCTTAATGTCATGGTTGGTAGAACAAAAGTTCAAAACATCTTGCCAGTTTTCATGGACGATAATGCAAGCATGGTAATTGGTATTAAGAAAAAAATAGAGTACAACTCAAGTTATATGATTGGTAATGCTAGGCCATTGATTCTCATGGCTGCAATGAATAAACTATTGCCTACCCCTTCGTACAAAAGAGATAATGTAACTATAAACAATGCATGGTGCAATCACTTGCACACATTTAAAGAATAACAAAGATCAGATCCAAACAATAAAATGCAAGACATGATTCAAGAAGAAGAGAAAGATGAAGCTAAGGCAGACACTTTGATACATAATCTGATTAGTGCAGAGCAAGTCTTGGAATATGAGACATCTGTGCAGTTTGTAGCAAGTTTGTAGCACCACGTGAAAACCAAAAGTTGTTGCGGTTGTTTCAGGACAAGCATACTAGTAAGGAGTTGAATTTCCCCGCACTATTCTTAGGATCACCAAGGTAGATTGGGAACTTGAATTTGTCATACTAAGGTATTGCAAAATGGGAACTAACACATGTCATTAAAATTCAGTTGAAACATACCAAATATTTTCTTTATCAAATAAAGCACTTATCCATTGAGTGATGCAATCTCTACGGGATCACTTGCACAAGGGGATGCTTCAAAAACACAACCCTTGTTGCAAAGGACACCATGAATAACACAAACATTGAAAACATTCTACAGTCACTCAAGAATAAGTTATAGACTTCGCATCTTTGAGAACATCACGAGATTACAAAGAGAAGATACAGAAGGAAGCATTGGCAATGATGTGACAAATAGGGCCTCCACCTTTATTACATTTTCTTGTGGAAAGCGCTTGCGGGAACCTCTTGTGTCTTGTTTGGAGAACCACTGCTCCTCCTTAAATAACATGTAGCAAAATAAGGATTCAACAACATTTGTGAGGCAACTCGTTAACAAGAACCCCTTCGTTTGTGCAAGATATTATAGCCATAAGCTATAAAACATGATCACCATACTGAAGGGTGGCAATTCCATACAAGGGAATATGAAATGTTACTTTTTTGTAATAGTAGAGGTAGCCAGCACCTTTTGTGGATTGATAGTGATCTTTCCTATACTTGAGACAATGAGCTTGAGATTTTGGCCTTTGTCGATGAGTACATAACATGTGTCAAGGACCTCTTAAATGACAATATCAGAGACATTCAAATACACAAGCCAACTTCTACATGCACCAAAGACAACAATAAAAAATGATGATTTCACTATCCAAAGCCTTCACTCCATCAAATCATGATAGTCAAGCCCCTGGATGGTGCCAATAAGAAACACTACAAGAAAATTTATGAAGGGATACATTTGGTGACGTGCTCCTCTTCACTACTCACCACAATTAAAGTAGAGGTATAGATTGAAGCATTAGGTCTAGATATAGTGACATATGTTCTTTCCATAAGATCACAATTAACAAAGCCAATGTTGTTCCTAAGAAGGGAACCAAAAGGCATGTTCACAAATGCTTTCAATAGAGAAATGTCATTCTTGTGGCAATATAACATGGATATTAAATTCCTTATGGATCCATATGGTGCAATGCCATAATGTACTTCATATATCACAAAGATGGATAATATAATAACCACTAGCTTGCAGCAAACCATGAAATAATGCATGTGATAAAATATAGACACACAAAATAGAATGAGAAAAATAAGGAATGCATTCTTGCATAAGTTAGCAAGTGAGTGCTAAGCTTGCATTCTTTATCACACTATCATTGCCACTACACAAAACATAAAGAGAATTCCAATTTATTAATATAAACGAGCCAAAACAATAGAGCATTAATATTAAAAAGAAATCATCAACTCCAAAAGATAGGTGGCGATTCCACAAACATAGCATGTGACACAATCATTGACAAGTACATCAAGCGCAAACGATGGAGGGCATTTGCCTTGCATCTTTTCTTCAGAATACAATCACTCAAATGGCACTTGTAAGAACATGCAACTCAAAGATTATAAGGTTTTTGAAATTTAATAAAGTGAATGATCCAAACAACTACTTTAGAGAACAACTATTGCTATATTCTACATTCAAGAATGATGAGTTCCAACCTCTAAAACAATTCGGCAAATGGAAAGATGCTTATTAGGTACAACAATCAATTATACTCCAAAGCAAAGACATGCTAACCTTCAATTATGACTATTTGTATGCTATATGGGCTGACTAATTCTCCTACCAATAGATCTGACTTTCTTTGAAAGTAGGGTAGATCTCTCTCTCTCTTTCTCTCTCACACACACACACACACACACATTTACTATCCCTTCCTCCATTGGTTTTACCACTTGCTCATTAGAGCTCCCCTCGACAACCTCCCTTAATTTTCCTAAATTCTTTTCCCTCAAACTCCCTTATTCTCCCCTTAAATTTTTTCCCCCTTTTTTAAAAGTAATTTTCCCTAATATTATGTTTTTTATTTTTAATCAGTTCTTATCTCTCTTTATTTTTCCTTAAAATGCCTTCAAAAAAAGAAAAAAATCTCTACCCTGTTCTTTCCTAATTCTCCTTAAAAAACCCCCTAAAAACTCTCCCACTTCTTCCTACACCTCTTCCCTAATTTTCCTTTTTTCCTGAGTTTTCTAATTTATTTTTCCTATTTTTAATCTAATTTTCTTAAAAATTTCTTAATTTTCCCCCTATCTCCATTAGTGTTGCCACTTGCTCATTAGAGCTCCCCTCAACAACCCCCCTTAAAATCCCTAATTTCTTTCCCCTCAAACTCCCTTATTCTCCCCTTATTTTCTCCCTAATTTAACTCTATCTCTCGCTCTCTCTCTCTCTGATTTTTTATTAAGTTTTCCTTAATTTCTCCTTAATTTTCATTGTATTTTCTTTAAATTTCCTTTTTTCTTAAGTATTTCATATATTTTTTAAATATATACATTTTTTTCAATTCTTTTCACTTTTTCTAATTAGTTTCTTTAACTTTTCGCTCTATTTATTTCATGATGTTTTCAAAATTTTCCTCATTTTCCTATTTACTTCTCCTTTTTTTAAATATTTTTTCCTAATCTCTTCTATTTGTTTGCTTTTGTTACCTTTTTTAACCGTTGTCTAATTTTTTTTCTAACCCCCTTGTTTTAATCTAGTCCTAACCCCTTTAACTAAAACTATGCCTACACTACACTAACTACCTAACCTAACCTTCGAACCACCCTTGACTCCCTAAACTTCCCCCGCCAAACTGACTACACTTCTACCTAACTACACTAACTAACAAACTAGCCAAAACTTCCTCTCTCTCTTTGTTGCTCTCTACAACCCCCCCGCCTAACCTTTCCTCTCCCGACCACCTTACCTAGCCTTTATAAATTCCTCCTTCCACTCATCTTCTCCCACTCCGATTTCTTGCAAAATCTCTCCGCAGTCCCCAACCCCATCTTCATCGTTCTATTACCTTGTACCCTCGCCTTCCTTGCTGTCTGCGTCGCTACAACCTCCTACCTCAGTGCTGTGCTTCTCATCTTGCACCAACATATTAAAGTCCCTATGGCCCTCTGCCTTTGCACATGTCGAATGGAGTTCTGCCCCCTTGCCCTGTGTTACCCACCGCACATACCTATCATTGGGTTGTGACTCTTTTCCCTGACTGCACCGTCACTCCTACCTTTGCACAGTCTGATGTTACTGCAGCATGCCCGCTTCCTGACAACCTACGCCTCACCCCTCACAGGTCCTTTTTCATTTTTCCCTTTTTAGTCCCCTTTCCTTTAATCCCTCTTTTTAACCCCCCTTTTTAGTCCCCTCTCTTCTCTTAATTTTCAATACTTCAAACTTATCCCCCCCCTCTAAGTATGCACTACTTCTACCCCGTTCTTTCCATTGCCCTCATTCCCTAACCTTTCCGTATTATACTCTCAGTAATCCCCCCCCCACCCTTACGTGGTTATTATCCCACTAGCAAAAATTGGGTTTTTTCTCCCAAATTTTTGTGCTTGATAATAACCTTAATATTTTCAAGTTTATTTCATTTATTCAAAGTTTGGTTGTTTAAGTGTTTTCTTTTGACTTGTTTCCCTTAACCTCCTCATTATTTATAATTTCTTAAATTACCTTTTTCAAACTTCTAAAATTTCCTTCCTTTCTTAAATGCTCTAAGGTTTTAGAGTCATTTCCACTTTCACGTTTATTACCCCTAGTCTTAAATTCAATTTATTACTCCGATTATTTCTCATGTTAACCTTCATTGTTAAAGATACCCTAATCCTTTACTAAAAAGTGCTCCAACTTTTAAATTCTCCTCCAACCTTTTACCTTCTTCTCCCTCCTTTAAAGCATAATTTCAAATTTTAGCTTTTTAAGTTCATTGTGTGAGCAACTATTTTTATTGTGATCCCGATAACAAGGGAGGGGTGTCTATGACACCTGTCTTCCCAACCAAGTTAAAATATGATTTTTATCATTTTTCTTGTTGGATGGTGGCAGGTAGGCAGACTCCCCTCTTCAATAAAAGTGATGCTACCATCGACTTATCAAAGCACTGCTCCTCACATTTCCTCTTTTAGAAAAAATTGTTCATCCTTTAATGATGCTACTCCATTTTTTGTGGATGTTTATTGCAAAGTTTATCTATTAAACATTTCTCTTTCCTACTCCAAATTTGTCTACTCTTCACTATAGAAAGGGGTGTTATTAATGTCTACTACACACACACACACATACTATTCTCATTTTATCTTTTATCCTTGCATTTTACCTTTCTCTCCTTTATAACATCCTTTGACAACTCCTTTTAAAACTACCTCTCCCCCTACCCTTTCCTCCCCCCCGTTGTTTTTCCTAATCTCTCTCTCTCTCTACATCCATCTCTCTCTACCCTCTCCTTGTGTCTCTCTACCATCTCTCTCTCTCTCTCCCCCCCCTACCCCCTTCCTCTCTCTCTCTACATCTTTCTCTCTCTACCCTTTGCTTATCTCTCTCTACCATCTCTCTCTCTCTCTCTCTCTCTCTCTCTCTCTATTGTCTCTTCTTTTCTTTCCCAATAACCCCCTTCTTTCTTCTTCCACAAAACCCTCCCTATTTCACCTAATTAACCCCCTCTACTAAGTATTAATTCTAATCTTTTTCCTAAATTTTCTTAAGTCTCTTTCAAAACCCCCTTTTTCCTCCTTTATTATTATTTGGTACTGTCCTTCCCCCCCCTTGTTTTTCCTAGTCTCTCTCTCTATACACCCATCTCTCTCTACCCTCTCTCTCTCTACCCTCTGCTTATCTCTCTCTCTCTCTCTCTCATCTGTTCTTTTCTTTCCCAATAACCCCCTTCTTTCTTCTTCCCAAAACCCCCCCATTTTACCTATTCACCCCCTATTTTACCAAACTCCCCTACTCCCCTCCTTGCTTTCTCAAAAACTATGGTCCATTCTCTCCCTCGCTGCTCTCTCTCTCACTCTCTCTCTCTCTCTCTCTCTCTCTCTCTCTACAACCCCTAATTACTATCTAACTACTTTCCCTAAACTAATCTCTAACTGCAACCCCAAACTAAACCCTAACTACTTACAAACTAACCCTTTGCCAAACTCAACTAATTATTCTCCACCACCCAACTAATGTCTTTTTAACTTCACTGACTGCCTGCCACTCGACGTTCGACTCACCCTATCTACATCTATGTATTCCCATGCTTATCCCTTGCAAAAACTAGCTACTCTATGCACTATGCTATCCCATCGTTCGCCATTATCCTTTAGCACAGATCTCTTCTCCACTAATCCACCCTCGTGGTTTCTAAGCTGAGTTTCACTGTGCGCCTCACAACTACCTCCCCATGACCCCTTGGCTATCCCGCTGCCCCGACTGTCCTGCTGCCACTACCCGTGCTGAGCCCCCTTCTAACCTCCTTTAGAAGCCCTCTCTTTGGCACCCATGCCCATTGCAGACAGATTGCTTGTGAGCCTATGCTTCTTCTTGTACATCAACTTCTTCGACTACTCTTCTCCCCAAACCTCGATTGTGTGCTGCTGTTTCATCTGTCGGCCTGCCCTTCCTCACTCTCTCTCCTGGTTGTCTCCCAAATCGTCACCGTCTCCAAGGACTCGGCCATCATGAACATTGGACTCATGTTTTTTATTCTTTCCTTCTTTTTTACCCCCCTTTATCACTTCTTGGTTTCTTTCTTACACGTTAATACACCCCCTCTATTTTTCTTTCTACGTCACTATTCCTTCCTTTAAACCCCACCTTCTAATTTCCCCCTCCTCTCCATTGATATTTTGGCTATTATTCCCCTTGCTCTATAGTTTTATCTTCCTTCCCCCCTTGCCCTCTCTTCCCTCCCCCTTCTATATCTAATTAAACCCCCTTATTTTTCCCTTTAGGTTTCTCCCCTCATATCTCCCCTTTAAACTTTCCCTTGAAAGTTTTTTTCCCCATTTATGATCTCCCTCTTTAAAACACTCCACCCTCTATGTCCTTTATTAAATATTTTTTACACTTCCCCTTCCCCTCCATTTTTTAGCCCACCATATTTATGCAAGATGGTTCACCCCACTCCATAATCTATAAAACCTTTTTCCCTCCCCCTTCTCTACCTATTTAAATTCCCTTCATTCCCTTTATGTTTTTCCTTATATTTTTCCCTTTAAAAATTCCCTTCAAAGTTTCCCTTCATAATTTCTCTCATATAATACTCCACCCTCCATGATTTTATTACTTCGATTAATTATTTTCTATTACACCTCCTTCCCCCTCTAGGTTTACACCAAGTTGGTTTACCCCACCACATTCACTTCAAATTGGCTCACCCTCTTCCATTATCTATAAACCCTTATTCTTTCATTTATTCTACATTGAGCTTTTTAACTTTATGGTTATGCTTCTAATTTATTGTGACCTCGATAACAAGGGAGGGGTGTTTATGGCACCTGTCTTCCCAATCAAAGTTAAGCCGGTTCTCACCATGTTTTCTTGTTGGATGGTGGCAGGTAGGCAGACTCCCCTCTTCAATAAAAGTGATGCTGCCATCAACTTATCAAAGCTCTACTGCACACATTTCCTCTTTTTAAAAATAATTGTTCATCCTTTAATTGATGCTACTTCATTTTTTACGGATGTTTATTGCAAAGTTTATCTGTTAAACATTTCTCTTTCCTACTCCAAATTTGTCTACTCTTCACTATGGAAAGGGGTGCTATTAATGTCTACTACACACACACACACACACAAACTTCCTATTCTTTCCCCCCTTTATACTTACTGTACATTTTTCCCTTCCCCCCTTCCCCCCCCCCTCTTTTATATTCAACTTATTTCCCCTTTAACATTCATTCTTCCCCCCTTTTTTTCCCCTTCCAATTTAAATTTCCTGCCTTTCAATATCCTAATTTAAAATTTCATCTCGAAATCCCCCCTTATTTTCTCCAATTTAACCATTTATTTTTCCCTTTATTTACTATCCTTAATTCCTTTTAGTTTCTCTATTAAATTTTCATCTACTTTTCTAAAAACTTCATGTTCTTTTTTCTCTTTAAACTCTATAATCTTTAATTTTTAATTAAAAAAAAACTCTACCTAACTTTATCCTACAGCAGAATAGGTCTAATTAGAAGCTATACTAATGCATTTTCCTAATTGAAATTAGCCTAAATACACTCTTCTAAACTACCCTTTAATTCCTGCCATGGTCGTGACTGCTCGTTTCTAGCTCCCACCCCCGACTCTCCTATCCACGATTCTCCCAGCCTCATCATTGCTTCTCTACCCTCCACCCCTACATGCTACCTCTGCTCGCTGGCGCTACCTCCCTGGCTCCTCTAGTCTCACTACCTCTGCCTCATCATTCCACCCCCATCCCGCGCGGCTGACGAGTGCACCTCCAAATCCTCCCTACACACGGCCGCCTCCCTTTACTGCTCATAACTGAAAGCTAAAGTGTTGAGCCTCTACAATAACAGCAACAAAGGGAGATAGTTAATGCAGTAAAAGGCCACATAAAGTCCATGACAGTTACTCCAGGGGTATTAAAGTAGTTATAGAGGGCACTGAAATATCCAAATGAGTGTTAAAGTTGAAGAGTCAAAATACACGAGACTGTGCATTCTTTTACTAAGTAAAGATTGGATCACCCATTAATTTTTGCATGGGTGTGACATAGAAGCTGCCAATTTGCAAATCGAAATTTTTTAAGGTTGGTGATTGTTGAAACTTTCAAAATGATCATCAAATTTGCATGGAACCAATGCAATGTATTTTATCGATTGTCTAACTGTGATGTGGTCTCGATGTGGTTTCATGGACTACCATGATCTTGGGATATGCCAAGCAAGAAGATGGGATGTTGACTTTTGAATTAAATAACTAATCCACTGAGGCTGGAGAGAGGAGCGAGAGGCTGGAGAGACCACAAAGAGGCTACGCGGAGAGGCGCAAAGAGGTTGGAGGGAATGATTAGCAGAGAGGCTCAGAGAGACCAATAGAGAGGTTGCGTAGAGAGGAATGATCATGGACAGCGCGAATAGCAGGGGCACAAAGCTTGCTGTGGCCACATGGCATCACACAGTGAGAGGTGGTTCTTGGAAAGGTGTAAACAGCTGGAGAGACCACGTGCTGACGCGAGGCTATACGACCGAACAAAGAGAATGAATCCAGCGCAGAGAGGTGCTGGCATGGGTAAAGATGCAGGAATGTGGCGCAGAGAGGCTGGAGGGACCACAGAGGGGCTGCACAAAGAGGCGCAAAGAGGTTGGAGGGAATGCTCAGCAGAGAGGCATAGAGAGGCTGCGTAGAGAGGAATGATCGTGGAAAGCACGGGCAGCAGGGGCACGCAACTTGCTGTGGCCACATGGCATCACGCAGTGAGAGATGGTTCTTGAAAAGGTGTAGATGGCTGGAGAGACCACGTGGTGACATGAGGCTATACTATTGAACAGAGACAACGAATCCGACGTGGACATGTGGTAATTGTGGACTGGCACTGCGAGAATGCGACATGGACAGCATGCGTAGGTGGGGCAGCCAAACAGACTCGACTCAAAAGAGTAAATGTCAGGCCATGTGGTGGCCACGTGGAGGAGAAATAGAGTGTAGAGAGAGGTAGATAAGGAGTGATTGGGCACGGCTGATGGGAGACTGGCACACTACAAGATGCCGACACATGACGGATGGAGGCCATGTCATGGGTTTCATGCAGGGGGTGCATGAAGCACACAGAACACAGAGAGAGAGAGAGAGAGAGAGAGAGAGAGAGAGAGAGAGAGAGAGAGAGAGAGAGAGAGAGAAGCACTGCGAGAATGCGATATAGGCAACACACATAGGTGGGGTAGCCATACAGACCCAACTCAGAGGAGTAAATGTCAGGCCACATGGCAGCCATGTGGAGGAGGGACAGAGCATAGAGAGAGGTAGATAAGGAGTGACTGGGCACGGCCGACGGGAGACTGGCGCACTATGAGATGCCGACACATGAGATGGATGGAGGCCACATCATGGGTTGCATGCAAGGGGTGCACGAAGCACACGTAGCAGAGAGAGAGAGAGAGAGAGAGAGGGGGGGGGGGGGGGAGGAGAGAAAGAGAGAGAGATAGGAGAGAGAGAGAGAGGATAGGGGGGAGAGAGAAAGAGAGGTGTGTGTGTGTGTGTATATATATATATATATAGAGAGAGAGAGAGAGAGAGGGGGGGGAGGAGAGAGAGAGAGAAGAAACGAGAGAGAGAGAGAGAGAGAGAGAGAGAGAGAGAGAGAGAGAGAGAGGAGGGAGTGAGGGAGGGCGGGAGGGAGGCAGGGAGAGAGAAAGAGAGAGAGAGAGAGAGGGGTGGGGGGGGGGAGACAAAGAAAGAGATGCAGGAGAGAGAGGATAGGGGGGGGGGGAGAAAAAGAGATGTGTGAGGGAGGGGAGGGTAGGGGCGGATGGAGATAAGCTTTTTTGGGTCTTTAGAGGAGCTCATTGTGTAGAATGTGGACATAAATGCCACAAGCTTGGGATCCATATGTGGAGGATCTCACTCTATGAGGGAGATGAGGGTCGGGGCGAATGGAGATAAACTTTTTTGGGTCTTTAGAGGAGCTCACTGTGCAGAATGTGGACATGAATTCTACAAGCTTGGGCTCCATTGTCACCAACATGACATGCTTTGAGGGAGGTTGATGTAGGATGCAGGTGGATAGATCCAGCAAGCTAACTAATGGAAAGGTTGAGTATTGATAATGATTAAAAGGAGCAAATGGTGGAATCGGATCAAATCAAATGAAGTGCAATAAATCCATGGTGACGACTTGCAAGCGAATTGTCCTAAAAAGATATTCCCCATTACACACCTCCTCCACATTGTCTAGAACACATGCCAGGGGTCGTCTACTATTCCATGCCCTTTACCAGCCTTTTACCTGGCTGACCATAAATCCATAGCCAAGAAATGGCAAGGGTAAATTAAATGCCATTTAGGAACCCTAGGAGAAACAAACTCTTTTTATAGAACATTGACAATGGCCTTGAGTTTTTTACACATGCAAGAGGAAGGGAGGGATTCCACTCCAAGGCCAATTTGGAGGTATACTATGTCTTACATGCTATTTGGGTCTTAAGGTTTTAAATATTTACACTTTTGAGCCATTAGCATGGATGGAAGGGTATGGAACTACAAAGAAGAGATGTAGCGAAGATGAGCTTTTGAAAATTCCACAATGGAGGGCAAGAGAAATGAAAGTTGGAAAGGATAATCTCCTTGCAAACAGTACATGTGAATGGATTGGTTGCCAAGAGAAGCAAATTTAATGCTTTTCTTGCTAGCTCCCGAGCCATGGAGGCAGAGGACTAGATAGCAATTCCCTTCCAGTGAAAGAGAGGTAATGGATGCAAGATTTTGGAGCTCATTTAGGAGTTTGCAAGCACATTGATTGTATGCAAGCTCGATGATTTGCAAGTTCAAAATACATTGTGAATTGCAATTGGTATACCAATAAACAAGGTTAAGCGTGAGCCTCTATGCAGCAAGCAAACATCAACAAGTGAGGAGTTGAAGGAGGATCATCTTGCTCCTCAATCCTCCTTCTCCTTCCATTTTTTTTGCAAGGGATGATGCTATAATGGAGATAAGAGAGAAAAAGAAGAGGGGCGATGCTATATGGGAATGATGCTACAATGTAAAGATTAGAGAGAAAAAATAGAGAGACGCACAAACCCACAGCTTGCTAATCCTTCGCTTTTGAATTATTGTACAAGTGAAAATTCTTAAATATGTGTGTGTATGCACGCGCGCATGTATGTATATGTTTTTCACAATTTTTCTTAAAATTTCTAAAGTTCGAGATTTATAAATGAAACCTTAAATTTTATTAAAGGTAATCTATGATCACAACCTTGAGACTCAGCGGAGTGGGTCTCTAGCTCGTCGTAGACGGGTCAGGTTACTCATGATTTTAATTGGCCATCGATTCTTCTATGTCCCATTACCTTCTTGATTTTATTTTTCTCTACTGTGCACACAACATTTCTCTAATGCTGGTCATCAAGGACAATTCAGGAGGAAATGTTGTTGTCAAATAGGCATGTGTAGACATGGTTTTTCCTAAGCAATATTTACTTGTATGGTAGTAGTCTAGTATTTTTGTTATGCCCCAACTTTTCTCTCTTACCGAAAGAAAAAAATGCTATTGTATCGAGTTGTTTATTGGTTGATCCTTGTATCATCGCTTATGGAGAAGTTTTGCCTACAACCAATTGGGTCATTATTTCTAGAGCTGCTACCAAAGGGCTGCTTGCATCATCGTTCTTTTTAAAGGGATTGTTGAATTGAGGTACTTGCTTTCTTTGGAAGAGAAATCTACCACTCTATTATCGCTTTGAATTTCTATATTTAATCCAAGCCTGGCTATTTTTTGCATCGTTAACTTCAAAAATCAATCTTGGTTACCCCAAATCAGTGAATATATTAATTCAGCATAGGATTACTTTGCCCCAATTCTTACCCTTGTCACAATTAGACTCACAGGGGATTACAATTCTATAGAGGCCAACTGTTAGATGGGCGATGCACAATTGGAGCTCTGTTATAACTATTTGTAAATTTTTGGATAATAGCACATAGTGGGACAATTTTATAAAATTTTGCTCATCGTCCATGAGTAGAAGACCTTCTTGAATGGCTTTTTTAAGGGGGCTATACATAGCCTACTTGAATTGTTTGACATGTACCTGCATTGGACCTAGACAAGGTACTATATGACTCAGTATAGAGGTTGGTGAGCCACGTGTTCATGGTCAAACCATGGGCGGTTGCAATGTAACCAACTGTAGGATTGACTAAGACTCGATTACTTCCTTCCCTACTACATAAAAAGCCACTCGGGCAACTCCCAAGGTATCCCATTGCCTGTCAACATCTAGCATCCTTCGTCTAGATTGCCATCTAAGCTCAGCACTAGAGCGCACGGGTGGACAAAGCCACATTTGTGCCTATCTCTCTCTCTCTCTCTCTATTCGGTATCATCAAATTCTCTCTATTGCACTTTCTCTTGCTCTCTGTCTCTTTGCCATGCTACATCCTTATAAGCATTGATGACCCCACAAAGATAGTTATATTTAAAATGCAATACTTTAGACAAAAGGTAGTTGTTGGCCAACCCATCGTTCTAAACACCATGAATCCCTTTAGTAGGGAAAACAAAATGACATGTTAAAAGATTACGCAAGTGCTCAATGAATGATACCACATGGCAATGCAATGTTGAAAATTATTCATCCAATTTGCAAATGTAATTCTAGCAAAGAGGGTGTAATAACTTAATTGACCGTGCAAGGATGGTAATGTACTTGGTTTTATAAGTGTGTGTGTGTGAGAGAGAGAGAGAGAGAGAGAGAGAGAGAGACCACGAAAAAAAAGTGTGTGTGTGTGTGTGAGAGAGAGAGAGAGAGACGATGAGCTGGATGAATTGCAAATATTAATTTGTAGATCCACAAATTCCTTATTCGGCCCCGAAACTTGAAAACAAACTTATGTAGCGTCCATTTTCTATGTGTTAACGTAGAAGTTTACCTGGTGCGTTCCTCTCGTCAATTTTTGTGAGACTTGAACGATGTTAAGCTTATGGCATAGCAAGCATGCTCTCCTTTGGTTGTTTTTCTGTGTATTGTTGAGTTATTAGGTCGTTGATTCAAGGATTCCATTCTTCGAAGTTGTTCTGTGTTAGTGCTCTCAGGCAATCCATGGCTATTCCCTATCCAAAATTCTCCTCTCTATCTACACAAATAGTCCATCCCAATGATGTAAGAAGAAGACCCAGGGTCCTCTTCCTTCCCCCTATTCCTCCTCTTACACATTTCTACTGGCATTGGCCTTGATCGATACCAGAATCACTTCCCAGTTTGATGGGTGGGGGATCTTTCAGGTATGTAAGCTTGACCTTACAAGTTCTGAGTGCAAGCAATCTTTTGTAGTTGGTGGGTCTTGACTTTTGTTTACCTCCAGGCCTTTTCAAGACTTGCGCAAACGGGGATGGCTGGACGAGGCTATGCAGCAACAAGGGAGTCCTCTACCCAGAGATCGGGCTTACAACCTGCTGCAAGAGTGCACGAAATTGCAAGACCTTGAATGCGCTAGGAAATTGCAGTCCCTTCTGGCCCACAATGACCTCTATTTGGATGAAATTTTGGCTAGCAGCCTTATTCGCCTGTTCGCATCTTGTGGGAGTTTGGCCGAAGCAAAAGAGATCTTTAACAAGGTCCCGAAACCAGGTGCATATACATGGAATGCAATTATTGGCGCCTATGCCAAGCTCGGGCCTGAGATGGCCCTGCAGTTGTATAACAGAATGGTATTGTCAGGGGCGAAGAGCAACAAGTACATTTATGTTTCTGTTTTGAAAGCATGCACGATCACATCGTCCCTCTATCAGGGTAGGCTCATCCACGACCAGGTCATCAAAAGTGGACTCCAATCGGATATCTTCGTGGGAACTGCCCTGGTTGGTATGTATTCCAAAAGCGGTGAATTGGAAGAATCACGCAAAATCTTTGCCACGTTGCCACAACGAGACATAGTCTCCTGGAATGCAATGATTGCAGGACATGTACAGTGTGGGAACTTCAAGCTGGCCGTGGATTCTCTTGAGGACATGCAACATGACGGCATCAAGCCGGATGCCATCTCCTGGAATGCGATCATTGCAGGATGTATTCAGCATGGTCAAGGTCGCCTTGGCTTAGTTTACTTTGACAAGATGGAACGGGAGGGCATAAAGCCTAACAAAGTCACATTTTTGAGCATCTTGAAAGCATATGGCAGCCTAGGAGCCATAACACAGGGCAGGCTCATCCATGCCCATATCATCAAAACCGGGCTTCAATCTGATGTGTTCATAGGGAATGCCTTGCTTGACATGTATGCCAAATGTGATAGCTTGGAGGAGGCATATGACGTGTTTGAAACGTTGCCACATCGAGATGTGGTGTCCTGGAATGCAATGATTGCAGCATATGCCCAGCGTGGCAACTTTGAACTTGCTTTGCAGTGTCTTGAGGACATGCGGCTTGAAGGAATCAGGGCAAATGTAGTTTCCTTTAATGCAATGATAGCAGGATACTCCCAGTCTGGCAACTTAAAGCTTGCTTTACGATGCCTTGAGGACATGCAATTAGAGGGCATCAAGCCAGATGTGATATCCTGGAGCTCGTTGATTGCAGGATATGCCCAGCATGGTGAAGGTTTTGTTGCCCTGGATTGTTTCAAGAAAATGCAAGAGGAGGGCATAAGAGCAAATAATGTCACATTTTTAAGCGTTTTAAAAGCATGTGGCAGCATAGGAGCCATAGAATGGAGCTCGTGCATTCACAACCAAATCATCCAAAAGGGGCTTCAATCTGATATTTTTGTGGGGAATGCCCTGATTGATGTATATGCCAGATGTGGTAGGTTGGACGAGGCCCGCAGAGTCTTCGATAAAATGCCATATCGAGACGTGGTGTCCTGGAATGCAATGATTGCAGGATATGCCCAATGTGGCGATGTCAAGCTTGCTTTGCATTGTTTTGAGGACATGCAAGGAGAGGGTGTCAGGCCCGATGAGACGACGTTCACCAGTCTTCTTGCTGCATGCGGTCATGCAGGCCTGGTGGATGAAGGCCGTAAGTTCTTTAATTCTATGAGAGAAGGCTACGACATCATACCAGATACGTGCCACTATAACTGTATGATTGATCTTCTTGGCCGTGCGGGTCATTTGAAGGAGGCTTATAATTTACTCCAATCAATCCAACCAGATCTTATTGCCTGGGTCTCTTTGCTTAATTCCTGTAAAGCTTATGGTAATGTGGAGATAGGGAGATGGTGCTATGATGAACTTGTGCGATTCGAGCCCCACCATGCTGCCGGATACGTGCTCATGTCACGCATGTATACTGATGCTGGTGTCTTCAAGAAAGCAGCAGATATAGAAGACAAGAGGCAGTCTGTGAGTGCATGGAAGAAACCTGCAAAGGCATGGGTTGAGGCTGACAGCAAGGTGCATGAGTTTATTGTTGGAGACAAACACCACCCACAGACTGAGAAAATCTCTGCCTTGTTGAAGCGGTTAACTCACCGAATGAAGAAAGAAGGAAGCTCACTGAAAGTAGATGAGGAGGAGGAAGCGACCTGAACTTTTAAGAGGATTACCCTGGTATACGTAGAGCAAATGCATTAGTAGGCACACACAACCTCCAAGTTTCAACACATCAAGCTGTGGTGTCCAGAATGGGATGGTAATTCTATGAACAGTATGTGTCTTGGAATGTTCCCCGATGGATTGGCAACATTCTTTCCCCCTATTTGCACTAGTGCTAGTTTATTCAAGCTGTGGTGTCCAGGAATGGGATGGTTGCAGGATATTCTATGAACAGTATGTGTCTTGGAATGTTCCCCCATGGATTGGCAACATCCTTTCTCCCTATGTGCACGAGTGCTACTTTATTCTGGGTGGGCTGTGATGATGGTATTATACATGCAGCGCTGGACAGTGGAGCTTCAAGTTGTTCATCCAGAGCTGGTTATTGATTAGAGGATTCAATGGAAGAGATGGATATAATTTGGTACTCCTGCAGATTGCATATGGGTGAGTATGCTATTCAGTAATATGCACATTGTCATCTCTGTGATCTATTAACAGTAATGAGTTTCCTCCCAAATTTTGCTGCATGATGCGCCTTTTCAGTAGTTAATCTGCAGTGACTCATGTTACACCATCCATTGGACGTCTCTTTATTGCAGTGGTCTTGCCAAGTCTATCATCGATTCATAATGGTGGGCTGGACCTCCCCTGTTGGAGATCTCGTGATTTGGCTTTAGACACCCAGATTCATCTCCCTTCAAGATGGAGTGGACATTGCAGATCATAGTAGATCTCCCATATCATGAAAGTCAAACAAGAGCAAGATCTTCATACCCTTCATGCTTTTAGCCTTTTATCCTATGAGTGGTGATCTATGATGGGCATCGAATAGTTCAGCCAGTGTCACATTTTTGGCATCGATGCGTAGTGGAACGGGCAAAAGCTAAAAGAGGTAATCGATGCTTAAGATAAAGCCAAGGTCTGTATTCTTAAAGTTCTTGAACAATTGTTTTGAAACTTGGTAACACTAGACATCTTGTGCTGTTTTTGGCTGCTTCACAGGTGCAGGTGTATCAGGCACACTCTATGATCCCCGTATCCTTCTGTACTGGATGCTTCTGCTAGCCCAGATTTCAAAGATTGGGCCCCACAGGTGATCCAGAATCATTTTCACATTTCTTTTAAATTCCTTAAAGTGAGGGACAGGAATTCCATTCCCTCCATGACTCAACTTAGTTAATCACATGTTGTTGAATCACACATGATAACTTTTTCTCTTCCTTTCTTCTTCTCTTTGTCTTCTTCGTCGTCTTCTTTTTATTTGTTGTTGTAACTTTTAGTTGTTGTCGGGTTGGATTTAGAGCATTGGAAGTACTAGGTTTACTCCAGAGATTTCAGAATCTTTTGAAAGTCAAATTGCAGCTTATGCTTGGGTCGTGATGAGAAGTCTAGGTTTGCTTGCTTTCTAACTTGTAGCTTAGTTTTATGCCTCTTCTAAACTCCCTTCGTACCTCTCTCTCTCTCTCTCCCCCTCTCTTTTTCACACACACACACACACACACACACACACACACACACACACACTTTCTACTCCTTCCTCCCTTCTTCTTTATCCCCCCCCCCCAATTTTTTTCCCTTTCCTTAAAATTTTCCTTTCCTTTCCTCTCCTCTTATTTTCCTTAATATCTCCTTATTTCCTTAAATTTTCCCTTAATTTTTCATTTTTTCTTGTTTTTATTTTCCTTAATTTCCTTTAATAAATTTTCCTCTTTTCCTATTTTTCTCTTTAGTTCTTAAAAATTTTTCCTATCTTTTAATTTTCTTATCTTTCTTATTTTTTATCAAAATCTTTATTTAGTAGTTTACTTATCTTCCTTATCTCCTAATTTAATTATTTTTTAATTTCTAATTATTCCATTTTATTTCTATTTTACTTTTTTCCTAGTTTATACTTTTAAAATATTTTTTTCATTTTTTCTAAAATTTCCAACTTCCTACACCCCCCTTGTCCCGTCCTTCCCTCTCTCTATCTTTTTCATTTTTTTTCCATATTTCTCCTTATTTATCCCTCTGCGCCCCCCCCCCCCCCCCCCCTCTTTCCTTTTTCTCCCTACCTATTCCCCCTTAACTTCCTTAATTTCTCCCTTAATGTTTTCCTATTTGTCCCTTCTTAACCTTATCCCTCATTAAACTCTCTTCCTAACTAACCTAACTCCCCCTCCACAATTTGCGTTGCACCCTGCCTCCCTCGATTGCCACATCCCACCGCAATTTGTGTTGAAGTTTTACCGCCTCTCTCATTAAGTCACTGACCCCTTGCCTCGCCCAACTGCTAGCCTGCTCGGCTTTATCGTTGCAGCAACTTCCATTCGTTTGGTTATCCCCCCGACTACTCTCACTAGCTACCTATTAAAACCCCACTTCTACTAACGTACACCCTCAGTCTCTTTCTTAGATTCTCTTCTCAATACTCGTGCAAATCGGCTCTCTAGTGCTATCTCATTGCCGATGACTTCCAAAGCCCTCGCCACAATTTTTGCACTCCCAACTACTTGTTTTGGATGCCTACTCAGCCTCCTACCATGGCCTGTTTGAATCTCTCCTTGCAGTCTGTTGATTGCTCAACGCTTGCACCCTCGTTGTCCACGCCCATTGCCACGGCTTGTCCTTGCTCTGAGTCCCACGACTTGACACGTCAAGCCTCACCATCACGTCAATCCTCACCATCATGACAAGTTGGTTTCTCCACTGCTTGTGACTTCTCCGCTACGTGATTCGTGCCCACCCTCAAACTCCACCTGCCACATCATTTCGCTCCTCTCTTGTGCAATGGACTCAAAGGTTTGGCCTTCTTAAATCTAGTTTCGTTAAAAACCCAACCCACCTCTTCTTCATTCATACATTATCCTTTCTTCCCTTTTATTCTCACCTTCCACCATTTCTTTCTCTTTCTATGTCAGTATAATTTTGTTAATTTTTCACCTTTAAATTTCTCTTCCCCACTCGCCCTCCCCCTTCCAGCCCCAATTCTTTTTCCTTTATTTTTTCCTTTAAAACTCACCTTCTAATTTCTCTTTCTCTCTCTCTCTCTCTCTATATATATATATATATATATATATTCCTTCCTTCCCTCTTCTCTTTATATTTATCTCCCCTTTCCCTTCTCTCTCTATATATTTTCTTTTTCTTCCTTTCCTTCTTTCCCTCTCTATTTATATAAATTTCCTTTATTATTTTCTCTTATATTTTTCGCCTCCCTTTTTTATATATTCCCCTTTATGTTTTTTTTTAATAATTCTTCTCTCTCCTCCCTTTTTTCTATTTTATCTCACCCCCTTGCGATTTTGTTTTCTTTTTATCTCATTATACTTTACTTCATAACTCACCTTTAATTTTTCCCTTCTCTATATATACATATTTTCTTTCCTTCCTTCTTCTCTATATATTTATCTTCCTTCCCTGTCTCTATATATTTATTTTCTTTTTCCCTCCTTTTTCCTTCTCTATATACATATTTCCTTCTACCCTCCTTTCTTTTTCCCTCTCCTTTCTCTCTTTCCTTTAATAGAATATCCCTTTATAAATTTCCTTTATAACTTCTCTTTATAATTCCCCCTCTATGGTCACTTATATTAATCCCTTGTTTTAGCTTCCAAATCTATCTTTCATTTTCACTTTTCATTTACTTTTACTCTTTTTACCCTTTCATCCTATTCTTATAAACTCATCTTTTTACACTTGCAATTCTACATCAAGTTGTTTATGTTTGTTGTTAAGCTTCTATTTTATTGTAACCCCGATAATAAGGGAGGGGTGTTTATGACACTTATTTTCCCAACCAAAGTTAAGCTGGTTCTTGCCACGATTTCTTGTTGGATGGTGGCAAGTATGCAGACTCTCCTTTTTCATAAAAGAGACGCTTTCGAGGACTTCTACAAGTTTAGTTTTTTTTTTTTGTAAAAACATTTTGTTCTTTCTTACCAAAACTCTTATATACTTTTTATAAAATTTAGTAGGTGTTTCACTTAAACTCTTCCTTAATTCTATAAAAAACTCTTTTCCTTTGTCCTCTCTCTTTTTTCACTTCACTATGCAAAAGGAGTTTTGGTCTTATCTTCTACACACATGTCCTTTTCCCTGTAACTCTAGAAGGTTGCACATAGTACATTTAAGTCATTAAGGTCTTTTTTGACTTCTTGACTCCTTTAATTAAATTTGTTTATTTATATTTTTCATTAATTTTGTTACTAATCCTTTTGTTGTCTTTTCAAAAGTATTCCTGAGACGCTACTATTCAGTCAAAGTCTCTCAATAGTCCTCTCCTGACTCCTCCTCTCGTCTTCCAAGTAGTACTCTCATGTTTTCAGCAACCAGAGTTATTTTAATTCATTAGAACTCATGATCTCGAAGCCCTTTCAAAAAACTCGTCACTAATTAAAATGCTCTACCTTAATGATTGGATTAACTTCTTAAATTCTCGTGTAATGAAAGCGATGGCGTTCTCGCTAGACTTGAAAGAGTTGCCTCAAATTTTGCCTCTATTAATCGCAATGATACTAGTACCTTGAATGAGTATCATATCATTCCTGTCTTTGTCAACGACATCCTTTTTCTCAACGGTGCCTTTCTCCTCTCTGTCCCTATTGGTTTAGCTCCTTCCAATACTGGTATTCACAGCTTTATTAACCTTGATCTCTTATCCTCTAAAGACAAGGCTTCCTTCAAAACTCTCTCAGTTTCTCACAATTATCTAAACACCTTGAAAGGAGAGAACTCCAGAATTTTGCTTCTTGTGTGTCCCTTCTTCCTTCCAAGTACATCAAAATGAAAGTTTCTTCTGTTGATCATAAGATTTGGTGTCTTGATAACCTGAGCTCTCCAGTACCCTTTTTCATTTTGATCCTTGCCTTCATTTGCAACCTCTCATCAAAAGAGGTCGATCAATGCAAGGAAGATGACTATTAAGAGCGTTAACATCTTAACTCAAATTATTTTTTTAACATCTACTTTTTTCTAAGCTTTATTGATCATTCTAAATGTGACCTCACTAAGGTAGTGTTTTGCTGCTCAAAAGGTGCTAATTGTGATGACGCTAGCTCTTCAAATAAAGATGATAATTATTATGTTAAGAATAGTCTTCAGGTCTTACATAAAGCGTACCAAAAAGTTTGATCATGTTGCTTGGTACATGCTCAGTCATCTAGATATTCTTTTTTCTATTGGTTTCTTACGAGCTAAATTCTTTGCTTTTTAAACTGGATGTTATAGTTACCTAAAGAGGCCATCTTGTCCTTTGTCACCTTTTATCACTTTAAGATCCTACTCCTTGAAACGACAAAATCTCTCTCTCCCTTAGTTGCCTACTCCCTCTCTTTCTTCTTTTTGAACCTTCCAGCTTCTTCTTTAGCCCTTAATATTCTTTCCCTTTTCTCTACTTCTAAACCCCCCCTCTACCCAAAGAAGATATAGCTCCTCCCCAAAATGCACCCCTAAAGTTCAAAAAAGTATCCCTTCTTCACCGCTTAATAATCCCTCTCTGCTCGCATGTAAAAGATTCTCAATCGGATTGCTCTGTCACCTCGGCTCCCAAATAAAAAACACCAGAGAATAATGATACTTCACACTATCCCATTGACTGGGAGAAACACTGATTATCTCCGGCTCGTTGATTTTTGCAGATCACTCTCTCCGATGCTCCTGAGGTACGAACCACATAACGAGTTATTTCTTTTTCAGTTAATTCCAAAGGAGAAAATAGAGACACTTCTTTTACACTTTAATATTGATTCTAACATTCTCCACATTTTCGACTCTTTCGCCTTGGTTGAAAGTACACTCCACCCCTTAGACCCTTACTCTATAAACCCAAACTCATCTTCTTAGGTAAATCCTTTAACTCCACCTGTCACTGTAACTCACTAAAGAGATTTACACCTTATCTCAAACTTTTCAGTGATAAGTTACACGTTTGTACCTCTAACCCAAACTTCTTTTACCATCCCTTTCTTCGTATTCACATCCTTTTTAGCCTCAATCACATTCCCATTATCCCCTTAGATCATCATGTTGTACTTCAAGCACTTACTCTCGCCTTCTAAGATGTTTATCCTACTCTCAACTTGGACCACACCCCTTACGAATCAAATCTCTCTCACTTGTTTTGAAAAAAATTGTTGTTTAATTTTCTTAACTTGAAAACCTAGCAATTTATTTTAGAAAACAAAACTCTTCTCGATGAAATAAATTGGCTTTTAAACCATGTGTTTATCACTACCTTGGATAAAGCGTTTCAAACTCCATTTTTCTTTGTAAAATATTAGTATAAAAGTTCACCTTAGTTAGAATAAACTCTCTCGAGTTTCTTTTCCAAACTGCATCCCCATCTATCGTACTAAAATCCATTTCAAACATGCTTGATCCCCCTAGGCTTCGTCACAACTCCACTAATCTTCCTTATCTCATGTGTACTTATAAGGCACACAAACACGATTTTCATTGGCTTAGTAATGTGCAAAATTGTATCTTATCCTCTCTCGCTGACCTTATTGCTTCAGGACTTAAGGAGCTTAAAAATGTCATCTCCATTCAAGGAGATATATTCCATGCCACTTATAAAAACTTTCTTAAAGTTAACACCAATATGCTGTGGAGCATCGATTCAAACTTACAGTTCCTTGTTAATCTACCTCAAGGAATTCACTCCCTCTACTCTTCTGACATTGCAAACTATTATGAAGCCATCCCTCACCAGGGCACCTTTAGTCTCATGGCTTCTCTCTCTTACCTTTATAAGCTTGCTACCAAACTAGGTTTCAAGGGATTCTTTCAACTTGTGACCCACGTTGCTGGACCCAAACTAAAGGTATCCCTATGGGGCTCTTCTACTCTCCTCTTTGGTGTCATGGTTACTTATCTCGTTCGAATTCGAATTCATAAAGAAACTAGCAGGACTTGGTCTTTTCCACTTCCTTTATATCTTCAGATATGTTGATGACATCCTCTTTATCAATAATCCTATCATCACAAAATGTCTCGACCCTTCTAGACCACTCTATGAAGACGACCATGTTATCATTTATTCACTGCACATTATCTCCCTTAAATGTCAACTTCTCAAAATTTCTAGTGTCTCCCTCATCAGTTGTCACTGTAAGCGACCTCTCTCCTCCTCCTACAAAGTCTGTCTAACCTTTATCCTCCCCATCCTCTTAGACAGTTTTGAAGCTTTTCTTTACTTATCCATTCTTATTGACATTTGCAAGCACAATGGCTTCCAATCTCACAAAATTAGAAAAACCTTTACACTCTTTTAATCACCCCATGCACCAAGTCCACTAATCGTCCCATACCTCTAATCCTTTCTCAACCCATGCACTCATTCGCTTCTTACTTTACTTGTGACTTAAACTTCACTTGTGGCTTAAACTTTTTTAATTATTTAAGAATCCATATGATTGTCTATATTCCTAGGTAAAGCGATAAGAAGCCAGAGAAAACATGCATTACTTGTCTATCCAAATGTAGCTATGATGTTCTAATACCTAGTTTGTTTGGATGGTGGTAGGTAAGTGGACCTCGACCTCGAAATCTGTAATGCCTGAGGATTTGACATCTTTCTTCAATATTATGTTTGTCAAACTTAATATTATTAATTTTGGTTGAAATTTTACAAACTCTAGTTGTATTTTTTAACTTGGATGTCTCAAACCTTTTTTCCCTATGTTTTTCTTTTTTTACTTGTTATCTAATTGATGGAATTTATTGTGTGGCTGAATTATTGATGGGACTTTTTAATCCAAACACATACTTTGATTTTTCAACTAGTCTTTGGTCGGGCTAGTGTCATACAGTTAATTCACATCCATTGGATATTTCTTTAGTATGGACAATCCCTAATCATTTTGTGATCCACCTTATTTTTTACCAACTTTTATATCTATTTTGCAGAAGCGGTTTATACATTTACTATTGGCATTATTTTTTTATTTGAAAACTTATCATACAGATCCACTTTTATTCACTTATTAACAGAAGGTGGGGAGTAAGTTCCACATGGTGGGCTTACTTCCCACCATATGGTCTTACCCTCTGGGTTGGGGGTGGACCACACACAAAATAAATAAATAAATAATTTTGATTAGTAAATGTATCTCACACATACACTTATTTCTTTACACACACACACACACATCTATACTTTCCCAACTATAAATTAATCTTTTATATACCTCTCATGAAATCTCTCCTTTATACTCTCTTTTTAATCACCCCACACACCAAGTCCACTAATTGTCCCATACCTCTAATCTTTTCTTAACCCATGCAAGCATTTGCTCCTTACTTGTGACTTAAAATTTTTTAATTATCTAAGAATACATATGACTAGCTACCTATTTAAAACCCCCCTTTGCTAATATATACCCTCATAGTCTCTTTCTTAGATCCTCTTCTCATTACTCATGCAAATTGGCTCTTTGGCATAATTTTCAAAGCTTCCATTGCTGATGACTTTCAAAGCCCTCGTCATATTTTTTGCTTTCTAGTTCGCTCCCAACTACTCGTTTTGGATGCTTACTTAGCCTTGTACCCTAAACCCCAAACCGTTTGCATCTCTCCTTGTAGTCTATTGCTCGTGCCCTTGTTATTCATGCCCATTGCTACGACTTGTCCTTGCTCTGAGTCTTGGGATCCACACCCACCCACCTACCCACCATAGTCACATGAAACGATGACACAGACGAAAACGCTTGTTCTTTCTTATAAAGAACATGCGTTTTTGTCACATTTTTTCTAGAATCCATAAACCTTTTTAAGTTATAGCTCCATAAATATTATATGGTCTACAGTTGAAACTTGAGAAAGGAGATTGAAATATTGAATTTAAATAAAATTGAAGAATGCATTTGTGTTTTGAATTTTCTTTTTAGGTGTTTTGACTGTATTTCTCTTTGTTCACTCTAAACTTGAATATAACATTCTTATTTGCCCTATCCTTGTATGTATTTAGTGTCATTTCGAAACCTATCCGAACATGAGAAAGGAGATGGAAAGCTTGAATTTAAATAAATTTTAAGAATGTGTTTGTATTTTGAATTTTCTTTTTAGGTGTCTTGACTTGTATTTCTCTTTGCTCACTCTAAACTTGAGTATAACATATCTTATTTACCTCTATCCTTGTATATATTAAGTATCGATTTGAAACCTATCCATTTCCTACTTCAGGAGCCATGACAGGAGACGAGCCATAGCATCCATTTCATAGTGATCTATGTGCTGCAAGGATCAGGGACAAGCTTAGAGAGTAAGGAATAGAGGGGTGAAAGAGGAAGGGAGTGAAGGTCGAGATGAGGGACATGAGGTAGGAAACAAGGAGAGAAGCGGGTTGTGTGGGCAGAGAGAATAGAGAAGAGGGATCCGCGGGCTGAGAGGAGGGATGCGAGGAAGGAAGTGAGGATGGAGCAGGGATTTGCAAGGGTCAAGCGAAGAGGAGGCGTAAGGAGGATGGGAGCAGGTGACCTTCAGGGAGTATCTCAGAGGAGTTTGCTAATGGAGGAGGTTGAGTGGAGTCTTAAGAGGGTTGCTAAGCAAAATAGCCATTTAGACTTTGAGGTTTAGGGTTAGATATAGGCTAGGTGTATGCCACGGGTAGGTTATCACTATAAATGCTAGTTTTAGCAACTAGTGCCAGTTACAGGTCATGTATAGCATGTCCTAATCCCCTTTCTGCCAACTAATTAAACAAGCCTTAAAGAGTACTCCACCTAATCCTTTCAAGAATTTGATGGGAATTCAAGGCAAAAAAAAGACAAATTAGTGTTACAATTTCTTAAAGGGTCTCAGTATTACTTTTAATGAGAAATTACTGGCATATGGATAACTATGTCCAAGGTGTATAGTTCATAAAGCCTTATGTAAGCCGGGGGAAGGAGTGGTAAGTATGCATATTCATGTGAAGGCATATGTGCAATACTAACTCATATATCTGACCGAGCATAAGAACTGGTAATAAATTAAGATCGTGTGTGTGTGTGTGTGTGATAGGCAATACAACATATTAAATGTTTGAAAAATATATATAGAAATAAATAAGTAGGTAGAAAACCATGTAAGTAATGAAAATAAAACTAGCTATAAATGAAAGCAAAAAGTTAATGAACTAATTACTCTAGAAAAAGAAATTAATCATATACAGATATTTTATACATAAAATTTAATTAATAAGAAAAAATTAAAAATTTCCACGACAAAAGAACAAGAGACCACTAAAAGTTTATAACTATGTATATCAATAAATGTCTTATATATATATATATATATATGTATATGGAAAACCCATAAAACAAGAAACTTTAAGAGCTAGTTAAAGTGAGTAAAAAGGAGAAAAAGGATTTAAAGTGGGGCATAAAGGGATTAATAACTCTATAAAAGTGTTAACTTATTATATATATATATATATATATATAAACTTTGAAAAAACCTTGGGTTATTTATAAAACCGAAAGCATGACTATAGTATAAATGCTATATATATTTATAAGTAAAACAAAAGGTAATCAGAGCCACCTATACACCACTTTGTTACACATAAAAAAAACTCTTATCAACAGTGACTTTCAACATGAAAAAGAATTGAGCACATAACCAGTGGCCATACAGTCGAATTCATCAAGTACCCGATTATTAAGTGCTCACTAGCAAGTAAATATCAGTGAATTAAACACGTATAGCACTAACAAAGGTTTGAATTGCGGAGGACCACCCCATGCAAAGGTATTCAATCAATGCAGGTTTCACAAAAGGCATTGCAAACCCTCAGAAGAAGTCGCTACGAGGGACAGACGAGGTCATTATGCCATGAAGTGTTCGCAGCACAGCTAAGTAGTTGAAGGTAAAAGCTAGATAGCCCAAATGCTCAGAGGAGAAGTAAGAGTCATAAGAGACCCATAACGGAGGCAACAAGAGCTAGAAAGGGTCTTGAAGAAAGCCCGACGAGCAACACGAGCCAGCTTACGATCGTAGAACATGAGAATCCACCCAGCAACAACTGCCAAGTAAATAATAAGGGGCACAATGAACCAGATAAGAGAGAGACAAAAATGGAGTGGAAAAAGGGTGTGAGACACGAGTATTAAGAACAAGCGAAGGAACTACAAAGGAAAGATGGAGAAGGTTGACAGACTGTCACGCTCGAGCCAAGCTAGCACCTCCTTTGCCTTCACCTACTATAGCTAAAGCAATCTAGCTTAGGAAGAACAAAGCGAGCAACTGCATGAAAAAATAGGTGACGTAACACCGTCGAGGATTAAGCACACCATGAAGAAAGAGTGCAACAATGTAGGAGTTGGTTAAATCTATGCTATTGGAAACCAAAGAGCTGCAAGGGAGTTGCAAGGAAGACTAGTCGAAGCTGTGATGAGCATGAAGCCATGCAAACAAGGTACGTAGAGCAAAAAGTCTCCTGCGGCAACAAAAGCTTGCGAGGCTTGTGAAACAAAGGTTAGCTTGAAGTGGCTTGGAGGAGCAAGCGCTTCGAATAGTGCGGGTGAGTGTTAGCTACCGTGTTGCCATGCAAGTCCTACCAGTGCTTGACTAGAAGGTGGAGAGCTAGAGAAAGGGAGCCACGATGGTGATAGACAACGTGAAGGTACCTCTGTATCATCACTACATTATCCGATCCAAAAAGGAGTAAAAAATCATGGAGCAAGCCTTTTAATTGTGAGACCAAGCAGTAGTCACTGAAAGAGCACCTGTTAATAACAAAGTTGTGACCAGAAGCCCAAGGGAACAAGAGGACACGCTACTGGCTGGAGTACTTGCTCCAAGGAAGAGAAGGAGCACTAGCGGCTTGAATGTAAGTGGCAGAGCGGGAAGTGAACAACTATGTGCTTGGGGATGGAAGAAGGCTAAATAAAAGGTCGTTGGGTCTCAGAAAAGAAGTGAGAGGGCTGAGTTGAGAAGGTAAGCCAGTGAGAGCACATGAATGTATAAGCGATGCGGAAGGGGAAGCAATGAACCAAAGAGGGTGGCGACCTAAAAGAAGGTTGGTGGATGGAGTCGTGGAGATAATAGGGAGCACAAGGAACCTAACAGGGCAGCAATTGAGGAGCGTACGAAGAGGGAGATGCATGAAGAAGGAAGAAAAGGCCAAGAACATGACTGTTCCCACAGTTTTCGTAATGACCTTGTCACCTCTTTTTTCATAATGCCTAGGCACGTTATGACTTAACTCTTGATCACGTACGAGCGAATAGTGGCCGAGGGAGTGGGGTTTAGGTTGGGTCAAAGACCAAGTAAGGACCATGAGGTTGTTATGCCAAGGAGATAGGGATATAGTCAAGAAGAGTAGGGTGGCACATCCATTGGGTTTGGGATGATTGGAAGTAGTGGCCATGAGAGCGAAGTAAAAAGCATATGAGTTTCCTAGTCCTAACACACACACACACACACACACACACACACACACACACACACACTCACACACACACACACACACACACACACACACACACACACACACACACATTGTTTTTTGGTTTGCTTTTCAAAACAACTCCAACTTGTAAGATTTGATACATTCTATTCTTATGTAAGGTATATTATTAATTGAAGGTTTCGAATGGAAAGCATTCTTCACATCATCTTTTCACAAGTTGCCCCCATTTGATTTAGTTCACAACTAAGTGTGCTCTGCTCTGAGTTCTCCCATGTGTCTAAGCTCATTTCTCAACCCGTTAGCTTTTGAGCACGATTTCTATATGAGTTACATGTGTTATATGCATGGAAAGTAGTTGAGTCCTCGCATGGGATGTAATTTACTACCTGGCATGTCACAACATACTGAAAATGAACATGTTGGCTATAGATTGCATAAACCGATTAATACTTTTGCTTGGCAGGCTCTTGGTTGGAATCATGCTAAACTGGTGGCTTGAATTCTTGTCCTCTTGTAAATAAAATTGGTGAAGGAAGTACATATTTGAAATGGGCTATCAGAAGGGCTATCTGAATTGAAACATGAAATGGTACATTAGAAAAAAGACTTGCCCAATGTTTAATCTACTAGTTTCTCCAATAGAAAATAGCCAATATAGCAAAAAATTTAAAACTTGTACTATAGCAACATACCAATTTTGGACAATAGTTTCTCCAAAATGTGCACTACTAAATGTTTTTTGCAATACCTAATGTTGCATCTCTTAGCCTGTGGCGATGTGTCTAGACCTAGGGTAGCCACAGGGGCTGCCAAAACTACGAGAGTAGGATGCAGACCATGGCATCACATAGCCGATAGGGCATGTCGACACACAATATCACTAGACATCTGAGAACATCCATGCTGGACTCCCACATCACCTTGCAAAGCTCAAAGTAGTCCTTGACACATTAGTAATATTGTCATCATCAAACAACCATGTGGCGATTAGATGACACAGCTCGAGTCCACTATAAAACTAGGTTAGACAAGGTTCAGCTAGCCTTGAACAAACCCAATTAGCTTTGCAATAGTGGTTCAGATTTGGAGGGTCTAGGAGCCTATAAAAGTGTCACATCCATTATCATCATTACCATCATCATCATCATCAGCCTTCAGCCAGTCAGCCTCAGTAGTACCTAACACTCCTTAGCCTCTCCAAGCACTCAGTCTTGGAGGATGAAGCCCCCGCTCAGCTTCTATAGATAGTCCTAGCCAGCCATAGCCCTTATTCTTTGAGCACTCTGTTATTGTCAAGGCCACAAGTATCAAAAGCAGAGCTAGCTTAACTTAAGCATTCTACCGTGAGCTAGTCTAATGTGTGTGCATTGTGATCAACAATACGGATCTTTATCTCTCTTTTTCCAAATAGCACTCACTCTTTCTCACTCAATAGATAGCACAACCGGGCTAGTGAGAGAAAGGTTTATTCCTCATGCCCAGTTATAGGTGACCCAAAGAGTCTAGTGAGTGGTCTATGCATATTGCAATATAACTACCCAAGGCTGTGAGAGTTGGTCTCACTAACTTAAGAGGCTTGCAATCAAAGTGTGGCTACCCAAAGTGTGCATGAACTTGTCTTAGATCTGTGTGTATCTATACATGTCAAGAGGGAATGCTGCATTATTTGAACTCTATTCCCTTCTCCAACATAAATTGAGCATGTCTTCTCCTCCTGTGGGATGATTCTAGCTTGGGTTTTGGATCACCATCCTATCTTGTTAGAAAGTGAGGATGTCTACTCTCATGGGATGACCTAGCACTACTTGTGGCCTACCATAGTGTCTCAAAATGGTGCTGATGTGAGCCCGTACAAAGAGATGCTATGGCTCTACACCTTTGGCTAGGTATGCTTTGTAGAAAATGCTGCTTCACTCTTCCACTTTCCTCTAAATAAGGATACATTGTACTATTGTTGGTGATACTTCAGGTGTTGTCTTGTGTCTACCCATTCCCATGCTCCTAGTAGTGCTTGTTGTAGGCCCATCTTCCAAGGCATCTCTCTCTCTCTCTCTCTCTCTTAGGTAAGTAGTATTAGAAATCAACCAACAGAGGGTACACACAGTGCAAGACTGATAGAATAGCCTAGGAGCTCACATAGTGTGTGTGGGGAGTGGAATCACAAACTTCTTAACTTTATGTGCTTCAAATAGATATGCACGACAAGTTAAGAAGAAGAAAATCCAAATTTAAAGGGAACCTAGAGTGCTAGCATTGTGGGAAGAAAGGACACTTGAAGAAAGACTATTGGTTGTAAAAGAAAAAGGAAGGAGATGGACAATAATAGAATATGTAGGAAGAAAATGTAGCACGTACTATGTTGTAATATGCCTTAATTATTTTATTGGATACTATTACTAATGCATGGTTAGTGGACTTAGGGGCTTCATTTCATGCTACACCTCATAAGAAAATTTCAAGACTATGTTCAAGGTGATTTTGGAGAAGTTCATTTAGGTGATGATGAAGCATTGAAGGTTGTTGCAAAGTGCAAGGTGCTAATAAAATTTTAGAATGGAAACCAATGGCAACTGAAGGATGTAAGGTGTGTACTTGATTTAAGAAGAAACTTAATTTTAGTAGTCGGACAATTGGATGATGAAGGCTGCACAACCACATTTGCAAGAAAGTTGTGGAAGGTTCCTAAAGGGTCAATAGTAATAGCAAAAGGACCCAAGGTAGGTACATTGTATTTATGTAACCACCATAATGCTTACTCTATTGCTTTAGCTTCTATAGGAGCAAATATAGCATTGTGGCATCATAGGCTTGAACATATGAGTGAGAAGAGGATGCAGATTCTTCAATCAAGAAAGTTGTTGCCAACTTTAAAGCATGTTGATTTGGAGTTGCGTGAGAACTATGTTTGTGGAAAACAAAAGAGAGTCAAATTTCTCAGAGTTGGGAAACAAGAGAAGAGAGAAAATTTAGAGCTTGTGCATACGAGGTGCATACATATGTATGGGGTCCTATTGATGTATCATCTCTGGGTGGTTCTCACTATTATGTTACTTTTGTTGACAATGAAACTAGAAAACTTGGGTTTATTGGATTCAAAGAAAATCTAATATCTTTGAAACTTTTAAGAAATGGAAAGCTTTGAGGCAAGAAAGAAGTTGAAGGGTCTTAGATCAGATAATGGAGGTGAATGCTGTAGCAAAGAATTTGACAGTTATTGTTCATACAATGGAATTCATAGAGAGAAGACAACTCCCAGAACACCACAAGAAAATCTTGTGTCATAGAGGATAAAAAGAAAAATCATGGAAGGTACAAGGAGGATGAGACAAAACACAAGGTTACCCTTATGGGAATCAGTGAATACAATTATTTACTTAATAAACAAATGACCTTCAAGTTCCTTGGATGGTGGCATTCCAGAAGAGGCATGGGCAAGTAAAAAAGTTAACTATTTCTTTCTACAAGTTTTTGGTTGTGCAGCATTTGTCCATGTGATAAGGAATTGAGAACAAAGCTTGAGGTTAAATCCAACAAGTGCATCTTTACTGGATATGAGGTAGTGATTTTGGCTATTGTCTATGGGATTAAGAAAGTAACAAAATAATTAGGATCAAAGATGTTGTTTTCAATGAAACTATTATGTAAAAAGATCACTTGAAGAAAATGAAAATGTAGACACAAAATACACCACTCTTGATGAAATTACAGGGGGTGAAATTCCAAAGGTTGTAGAAAATGAGAATGCACAACAGTAACAACAATAACAACAAGAACCTCAAATTCCTCTAGGTGCACTTAGAAGGTCTGCGAGGGTAACTAGAAAACCTGAGAAATTTTCTCCTTTTTTTAGTTATGCTTTGTTGAACAATTATGCGGAACCAAAAATGTATGAAGACTCAATGCAGGAAGAATCCAAACTAAACTTGGGATTTGGTTCGCTTGCCTATGGGAAAAATAACATTGTGGAATAAATGTATTTATAGGGTGAAGGAAGAGATAAAGGAAAAAGGAGGTACAAGGAAAGGCTTTCAATAAAGGGGTTTGCACAAAAGAAAGGCATAGACTTTGATGAGATATTCTCTTCTATCAGAAAATGCTCATCCCCCTATTGGGATGCGTCAATTTTACGAGCAAAAACCTATGAGCAGGTTTATCCGAGCGTGTTTTTCAAGAGATTTTTAAAAATTTTTTTCTTTAGGAAACATGGTTTTTACACTTTTATTTTCACTAGAACTAGATCCCTTTATCATAAAAATATACAGACTAGTCACTCATTAATTTTTACACAACATAATTTTCTTATTTAGAGACATCCCTTTGTACCCCTGTTATTACCTTAAAAAAGTGTTGATTCCTTTAAGAAACATTCCTCATAATCACTCTCAATGTAATAATACTATGCATATATAATTACTTATTAACACATTTATATCATATGGCAATATCTTTTTACTGTTTTTATAGCATATTTATGGACATGTTTCTAAAGAAGTTTAAATTACTATAAATAAGTATTAACTTGGGCTTATATATCACTCTCATAAAATACATGTAATATTTAATACTATATATGAGAGATTTTCCAAAATATAACTCCATAGATGTGCTCAAATGGGGTGTTCCAATCAATTTGAGTGGCTGAATGACTATATTTGGACATTGGATATGAAAGTTATGTCACTTTTAAAAGTGCTGTCCAAGGTAGTTTCGCCAGGGAGACTTGCTTCAAAGGGGTTTCGCTGGCGAAACTACCTGGATGGCTTGCTTCAATGAGTTTTCTTTGAAGAAACTCTTTCATGAAGATAGGTTGAGAGAGGGTTTTCAATGTCACCCCCTATTAAGTAAAAGTTGTAAGAAGGATCATAAGGGAATTTTCATAGAGAAGTCTACTCTACATGTGGGTTTCTTCAAAAGCCATCCCATTATGCTCTCACCATTCCTACAGATTCACCTAAAGATTTTTGTATAAAATAGGCATTGCTATAATACTTTGCATATTTCTAAGTGAAACTATGTTTTCTTCTGATCGATTTTTGCCATATTTATGCATAGTTGGAAGCTTTTTTTTTCCTTCGCTCGGACGCTCGGAAGATTTCGCTCAGAAAATGCTCATCCCCCTATTGTTAAAATGAGATATTATCTTCTATTGTTAAAATAAGGGGTTTGCACAGAAGAAAGGCATAGACTTTGATGAGATATTATCTTCTATTGTTAAAATGACTTCAATTAGAACTAGTTTGAGTATTGTGGCTGTAGAATATTTTCATGTTGAACAATTAGATGTGAAGAAATCTTTTCTTCATGGGGATCTAGAGGAAGAGATTTATGTGTAGCAACCATAGGGATATCAATTCAAAGGAAAGGAGGAATTGATATGCAGGTTGAAGAAAAGTATTTATGGCTTAAAGCAAGCTCCAAGGCAGTGGTATTTGAAGTTTAATAGGTTAATGGCAAAACAAAGGTTTAGTGGATGTCATTTAGACCATGTATTTATTCTCAAAAACTAGGCCATAACAGATACATGATATTGTTATTGTATGTTAATGGCATGCTTAATGCATGTCTCTAAATGCTAAATATAAATGTGCTCAAGTGAAAGTTGGAAAATACATTTGTAATGAGGGATTTAGATACTGCAAAGCAAATCCCTGGCATGAGAATAACAAGATGTAGGAAAAATCACAAATTGACATTGACTCAGAGTGAGTACATTGAAAAGGTATAAGAAAGGTTTGAAATACAAATTGCAAAAGCTTTTGTATACCTTTAGCTAATCATTTCAGATTATGCAAGGATGTGTGTCAACACATAGGAGGAGATTGACTATATGTGAAGGATTCCATATGCCTCAGCAATTGGTAGCTTGATGTATGAAATGTTATGCAGCACAAGGCTAGATATTGCACATGCAGTGAAAATTATGATGAACAGATTTATGACCAATCCATGTAAAGAACATTGGATGGCTATAAAGTGGGTTCTCAGATATTTGAGAGGTGCAACTACTCATGCATTATGCTTTAAAGGTTCAAACATTTCTCTACAAGGACATGTGGATTTAGATATGGCATTTGAAAAAGATGGAAGAAGGAGCACCACCGAGTATGCTTTCACAATAGGTGGAAAAGCAATAAGATGGGTTTCAAAGTTGCCAAAGTATGTTGCACATTTTACAAACAATAAAAGTAGAATACATTATAGTTATAGAGGCTAGTAAAGGGATGATTTGGTTGCAGAGGTTTATAGAGGAGATTGGGAAGAAGTAAGAAAATTCTAGCTTTTATAGTGATAGCTAGAGTGCTATTCATCTCGCAAAGAATTCAGCCTTCCATTCAAGAATAAAAAATATATAGCTCAGATATTATTTTATCCAATCTATTTTAGAGGATGGTCAGTTAAAGCTCGAAAAGATACACACTAGCCAAAATCTTGCAGACATGTTGACTAAGGTGGTAACCAAGGAGAAGTTGAGCTCTTGATCAATTTCAGTTGGTCTTCAAGAATGATAAACAATATAAGAGATAGCCAGATCCAAAGAATTTTAGTGAGTGTAGTAATGGTGGAGTTACTATGATCAATCTCCAAGTGGGAGATTGTTGTATGTGGAGCTTGATCTTATTTTTTTTGAGGTTTTTTTTTTACCATGCTTTGGACCTACACGTGTTGATACCCATTCTATGAAGGGGGGGTAACAACACCCTAGTACTGTTGTCGAGGGTTTTCAAGCCAAAAATCCATGAAAATTAGTGCATGAGTTGTGTGGTAAAAAATTGTAAGATAAGGGTATGGCTCACATTACAGAAGAGTAGTGGATATACTGCTTGTATCTTGTATCTTTTCGCTTGCTCGATAAGAAAAAGACAAGATTGGTTGTTTCTCCATGGATGTAGCTGACACTGGGTGAGCCAAGTATATCAGTGTCTCTCTTTCTCTTCCATTCTATGTGCTTTTTGTATTATGTATTTTATGCATTCCGCTTCTCACATTGTTGTTTTGTTATTACCACGTTGCTCCTAACAGTTGTGCTAAAAACTTGATTGATATCCTTGTGTGTAAGTACAACATTTCAAAATCCAACTTCAAGCAACAACTTTGAACACAAAGTTTGCAAGGTTGCTTTAATTTGTAATTGCATCCTTTTACATTAAATGTGCTTTGAGTGTGGTTCAAACCTTGAAACTCATCTACTCTTGATGAGAACACCACTCATTGACACCTTGTATGGTTTTCTCAATACCACAACTTCCATCACCACTTTGTCAATATTAATGAACTCATCCAAGCCTAATTAGACATCACTAATTAAGCCTTTCTCTTTCTCAATGTTCATGGGTTCATTTGCTTCAGATAAGAATCATTTCTAGGACCTTTCACTTTCTCAATCTCAATGACCTTGTCTACTCTTGATAAGATATCAATTTTGTAATTGAGTAAAAAAGATGCAACATTAAAATCATTCATTTTGTAATTGAGTACAAAGATTCAACATTGAAATCATCCACATCCTAAGGGCAAAGCTTGGTGTGTGAGCAAGAATTTTTTGTCAAATTTGATACTGTAGTATATCTTATCTTTATCATCAAAAACCACATGCCTCATTCTAATCTCCAAAAATTGCATACTCCATATACTTTTCCCTCTACTACATTGTTACTTGCCAACAATGTCTTCAATTGTAAAATATGTCCTACTCTAAAATCTAAAGAGATGTGATTCATATTCCTAATGATAGCTTTTGGATAAGTGTCATCTCTGTGATAAAATCTTTGTTGGGTGTATTGTAGGACATAACATCTCTATCTATTTCTAGATCTCCACATTTATGCTTCAGCTCAACATGCCAGCTAAGAATCTTTGATACAATAACTGCCAACTTATCTTCACCAAGTCTTCTAAAATTGCATATGGAATTTGTACCACTATAATCGATCATAGCAAATGCAACTACTTCTCTTTTGGATGTATGCACATTAACTGGTATGATTTTTAAGGTTGTTAGCATGTATCAGATAGCATATCTAGCTAACATAGTTAACTCCTGGGTTAACAGGAGTCTCAAGTCAAGTCACAACTCCAGTTACACCCACTCATGCTAAGAAATCTTGAATCAAGACCATGCAAGAAAGTGATGATGGATTTTGCCGACACCAATGGGTAAAAGTGGTGTGCCTATAAACTTTACAGGAAGGCAAAGAGCCAGGGATCAATTCTATGCAAATCAACAAAACTAGCCCAACAATAAATAGAATGGGCTAGGAAGGTGGTTAAATTGATTGCCCCAAGCTAGGTAGAGAGAGTTGGATTATATAGGAGTAGAGTGTGAGTTGTAATGGGCTTTTACCTGAACTAGTCTTATTGTGTGGTGTAGAGACTAGGAAATATAACGTCTAAAATATTGTACTCATAGCGAGTGGAAGTGGGTAGAGGGTCTCGTGTTTTTGTTTTGCAACTACAAGATATTTACATTTAGAAGTCTATTTGAACTGCATACAATTGTGTTTCATACTTGTTTCATATTGAATTATTTCATACCTCTGAATTACTCACATTCCACTAGAGTGAGCTATCACCCATCCTCATACGGTTTGCCCACATAACACAAACCCTATTTGATAGAGTTCTACTATTGACATCTTTTTTTTTTCACCCCACACAAAGTAGGAAACCCAACAAAGCACCCCTTAGGATTGCAAGAGTGAGCATATTTTTGTTGAGCTAAGCACTCACCTACATTGAGTTGGGCATGGGATTATAGTCAAACCCAGAGTGGAAGAAAAAGAAAATCAACATTTGTTGACCCTACTAGGGATTGATGTGCTATTTAGTTTGAGTGGGAAATTCAGTTGATTGAGTATAGTAGTCTACGAAATTGAGTGCACACATTCTCAAGTAGCAGCATATGCTTTGACTTGAGTGGAACTATAGCAATTGCTTGGTTTGGCAAGTTATTTCAAAAGATTTCTCCAGGTATAGTCTGAGGATTTCAAACTTTTACAGACATGTTTAATGACTGGTGTCTGGATTGAAGATTATTTTCAAGTGTCCCTTCACATCATTAAGGTAATAAATCATTTTTTATAAATGCTTGGTGAGGAGAGAATGATAGGTAGCTAGATGATAAGAGCACTTTTGTCGAGGCAAAAGAGATTGGTAAAATTTAGATGACCAAGAGGATGCCATCAATTTCGAGCCATAAGAGATGAACATTGGTGTTAACCTTGTGGCAGTGAGAGCCAAAAGCATAGTCTAGAGAAATGAAGATGAGATCATTGTGTGTGTGGAGTAGCATCAAATCTTCACTTTTAATATCTTGAAAGATAGCTTGATAGATCTGTAGGTAAGGATAGACAAAATTCTCTCTACAACAGATTTGATCATACTTGCAAAATCATGATCTAGAGAGAAAATTCTTTACACTTGTCTTACACTTTTTGTAGGTAGGCTTGTCTTACACTTTTTTGTAGGTCACACTTTTTGTAGGCCACATGCCTTACACTTTTGTGTAAGGGTGGAAGCTCTAGAGCATGTATAAATATCTCTCAATGAAAAGAAGCTCCCACTCTTTGGGGTTCAGTGTTCAAGTCTAGTTTGGTGTTGATATGCTTGACCTCTTAGCGTCTATGCTTCCTTACACTATTGTGTGCTAGCATGTGCTTACCCTTGCACTTCCTCCTCCATATCCTCTGTTGAGATATGGTGCCATGCGCACATGAATTAGAGGCTAAGGTATGGTATAGGAAAGAATCAAAGTAGCCACCCTAGGATGTGGACTACATGATGTGGAGATGTGGATTGAGGATATCCACAAGGAGAGACATGGATAAAAGGATCCTACAAGTGTTGACTATTCAGTGTTGACTATTCAAAGGGCACTCTCTATATAAGAGGCCTATCATGTATTGTTGAAAGAGAGAGAAATACTCATTCACTCAAGATTATGTTTATGAGTCCAAGCTAATCTATCTTGGAACCTAATCGACTTGAGGTACATGTCATGAGCACTCTCTTCATCATGTTTCCACATAGGTTCCATCCACCTTAGAGTGCTCCATAGATCCTAAGGCACTCCAGTTTTGTCATCCTCATCCTCCATCTTCCTCCTCCTCCTCCCTTCTCCTCCTCCTCCTCCTCCTCCTCCTCCTCCTCCATCTACTCCTCCTTCCTCCCTTGATCCTCCTTCTCAACCCTTTACCCCTTGAAGTCATGAAGGAGACTAGATTTCCTTCTCAACCCTTTACCCTTTGAAGTCATGAAGGAGACTAGATCTCCACTCCTCAATCTTGAAATCCTCCTAAATCCTACAACCCTTCCTAAAACCTGGAACTCCTAGTTAGCCTTCTTAACCTTATCAGCCCTTCTAAACCCTACAACCCCCTAGTAAACCTTTGAACCCCTATGAAGGTGAGAATCTCCACCAATCTTTATTTTTCACCTAAGCATATATGAGAGCTACTTCCCATGGTTTAGCCTACACCTCTCACCAGAATACAAACCTAGGACCTATGCTACACTTGTGAACACCTATGCTACAATGAGCATATAGGTGATCAACACCCTCACAATTTGGAAGTGAGAGAGACAATAATAGTAGTTGGAACCAAGAGGCAGTAGTAAAGACACATATAATGGAGAGCTTGAGGTAGATGAAGACCTGGCCATCGGTAGAGAGAAACAGATTTTGATTAGTATATTGACACTAGGAGTGAACTAATTCCAAAATTTGCATTCAAAATGACCTAAGCCTTCAACAAAGAAGTGAATTTTAGGTTTTCACAAGATGATTCTGAGTAGTCATTCACAAAAAATTATAGATTTTGAGGAGGCCAACAAGCATGCCCATGGACTAAGCCACGAGCATGGATTTCCAAGTTTAAGATATCAAATTGGCTTAGAGATGGGATATGCCTCAAGTGAGAATCAACAGTGAGGATTTGTGCACGAGTTAAAAGTAAAACAAGAAAGCAGTCATAGCCGTATACTTTTGACTATGAATCAAGTCATGGACATATCTGAGCCAACAAAAACTCACATCCCAAGGTGATATCTAGTTAGAGGACACCTAGTTCTCCTGTGCCATTGTTGAGGTATATAATGCCTAGTCTTGTTGCACCACGAATAAGTAATAGAACACCAAGTCTTGCTCCATTTTAAAGCCTAGAGTCCCACACCTTTTCCAATAACTAGGACTCCAAGTCCAGCATTGGTACCTAGATATGGAAATGTATGGCATCAAAGACTAAGTCTAGTAGTTCCAACGGCTATAGCGGTGGCTAGAATCTAAGTGCCTAGGCCACTACCGGTTGGAGGACATCAATTTATCATCTATCATCTCAATCATCAAGCTCTAATATACCTTATTAATAAAACAATGATCCAAGGCAGGTTGGTTAGATGGATGCTAAGTTGCATTAATTCGCTCGAATTATTTTTTCGATTTGAAACATCGCGATTTTCTTGAATTAAAATGAATCCAACGGTTTTTCCTAATTTATTCGTATGAATAAACCTTTATTCATATGAATAAACATATTCGTATGAATAAACGTAGTATAAATTTGAAATAATTATTATTTTTGGTATTCGCACGAATACATCTAGCTGTATTCTTGAGCCACCTTCTTGCCTGCCTGCCACCTCTTGGTTGCCTACCTGCTACCTATTGCTTACTTCCATACCTACTAGCTCTCATCATTGGTACCTTACTGCACCTTACTTTTGTTATAGTCTTTCGTTAGTAATCAATGTTTCTCTCTCTTGCTTTGTTTAAGACTGGCACTCATCTCTCTTAGGAGAATTGTGTGTTGCAGTCTTTTTAATATTTATTTTGTATTGTATTTAAGTATGTAGACAGGCTCGCAGTCATCTCTCTTGCGAGAGTTGTGTGTTGCAGTCTATTTTTGTCGTGTGTTGCAATTTTAATTATAATATAAATAATTATCTTTTACTTGAGACTCGCACTCATCTCTCTTAAGAGAGTTGTGTGTTATAGTCTCAGTTTGTATAAAAATGTTTATTTGTAGGAACTCTTGGGCTGGCACTCATCTCTCTTAAGAGAGTTGTGTGTTACAGTCCAAGCTTAGTGATGCTTTCATAGATGCTTATTCTGGCACTCATCTCTCCCTTGAGAGTTATGTTATAGTCTAAGTTTAGAGACGTTTTCAAGTACTTAGTCTGGCACTCAATTATCCCTTGATAGTTGTGTGTTGTAGTCTAAGTTAGATATAATGCGACATTGTCTTAGACACTTAGTTTGGCACTCAACTGTCCCTGGATAGTTGTGTGTTGCAGCCTAAGTTAAAAATCATGCGATGTGCTTTTAGACACTTAGTCAACTTTCCCTTGATAGTTGTGTGTTGTAGTTGAAGCCTAGTGTTAGATGGTGAAGTCCACGATTAGGTTATACCTAGGTTATTTTTTGTGTTTTGATTTTCTATAGTATGTTACATGATTTGAGGCTTGAGCTTGAGTTGAGAGGTTATACCTAAGTAATTTCTTAGACTGCTTACATTTCTTAGACTGCTTGCATTGATTTTCTTATTGCACCTGGCACTGAATTCTCTTTTGAATTCTGTATTGCAACTTACTGCATATGAGATGGCTCACGCAAGTGAGAAGAGGAAGTGTCAACAACCTAATCTCACAAAGTCTCATAGATAGGTGCTGAAAAATGAGAATGTACACTTCTTAATGAATGTCAATCAGGACATCATTGAGACAGCTTTCCAAAATGGTGATAGTGTTGTACAAAATTTGGTGAGGACAATGGAAGAGCATGGAGGGAGGACCTTGTGTGATCGATTTCCACATGTTTTCATAGTAGAGTCTATAGACCAGTATTTGTACCACTTAGCAATGGAGGGCCGGTCAAATAGATCGAGACATAAACTCATGTGACACAAAGTGGAAGGGTCCTGTTGTAGATGCCAGGGTCACATATATCAAGGATGCATGGTGAGGTTACAACTCAGCAAGGAGATCTTAGAACTCCCACAAAAAAATTTCATAGACACAAAAACAAGATCATTTATCACAAGAGACCTTAGGAACTCACCAAAGAGATCCTAGAACTCCCACGTACAAAAATCTATTCACATGAGATCTAAGAAACTCAACAAGGAGATCTTAGAACTCCCACAAACAAATTTTATAGCCACAAAAACAAGCCCATTTATCACAAGAGATCTAAGGAACTCACCAAAGAGATCCTGGAACTCCCACGTACAAAGAACTCCCACAAATAAATTTCATAGACACAAAAACAAGCCCATTTATCACAAGAGATCTAAGGTACTCACCAAAGAGATCCCAAGGAGATCTTAAAACTCCCACAAACAAATTTCATAGACACAAAAACAAGCTTATTCATCACAAGAGATCTAAGGAACTCACCAAAGAGATCCTAGAACTCCCACGTACAAAGAGATCTAAGGAACTCACCAAAGAGATCCTAGAACTCCCACGTACAAAGAACTCCTACAAATAAATTTCATAGACAAAAAAACAAGCCCATTTATCACGAGAGATCTAAGGAACTCACCAAAGAGATCCTAGAATTCCCACGTACAAAAATCTATTCACATGAGATCTAAGAAACTCAACAAGGAGATCTTAAAACTCCCACAAACAAATTTCATAGACACAAAAACAAACATATTTCTCACAAGAGATCTAAGGAACTCAACAAGGAGATCCTCAAACTCTCACAAAAAAATTTATCTCACAAGAGATCTAAGGAACTCAACAAGGAGATTCTAGAACTCCCACAAAAAAATTTCAAACACATAAATATCTAAATTATTTTTATCACAAGAGATTGAAGGAACTCAATAAAGAGAACCTAGAACTCCCACAAACAAATTTCAAACACATAAATAACTAAAATATTTTTATCACAAGCGATCGAAGGTACTCAATAAAGAGAACCTAGAACTCCAACAAACAAAAGAAAAGACCAAAACCAAAATCCAAACAAAGATCTCAGGAACTCAGAACGAGATCCTAAATCTCCTAACAAAATTCTCTCTTATTTCGGACCTTCTAGATTGCTTTCACAACCTTGAGGACTGTTCTCCTTCTTTTCCTTTTTAGATCTCTTATGCTCGGCTGAGGAACCAAGCATGAGATAAGAAAAATTGGCAAACAATGAGATTATATGCAAAATTGAAGGAACGTATTCGTCCTAATACAAGTTTATTTGTACAAATAAAAGTTATTCGTATGAATATGTGGTGATGATGTGGCGATTTATATAAAAAACGTGAAGTGTCACCATTTTTTAAATCGATTTTTTCTTCCATTTGAATCATTCGAGCGATTTTCTCAATTTTTTCGAATCATGAATTCGAATTTTTCTACTTAGGATGGATGTTGTTATTACAAGAATTTGATTTTTGAATTATTCCCAAACTTACTAAATTACATGTAGGAGCTAGTTGCTTATCCAAGCTACAAACCTTAGATGGTGATAAAGGTATCACTCAGGGGGGTCACTCATCATATGTAACCCTATCACGTGAGTTCAATAGAAGGATATTTTTTATTTCTAAAATTTACAAAAATAAATATACATAAGGGACTATTTAAAATAGTTTTGGGAAAAATTTACAGATTTGTATAGAAAAGGGGTACATTTTATTAATGAAAAATTTCCAGATAAGGGATTTTAGAAATAGGCCTTGAACACACGTGGTATAGAGGGTTTATACATAGTGACCCCCCTGAGAGGTATCATTACTAAATTTCTAAATGCCCATTTTTTTCAGTTGATTTCACTAAAATAGAGTATGTTGACATTACTACTTATCTCAAGGAGCTTTACTCGAGCACATGACAAAGAACAATTATGACTAGCTAGTCTTGAAGGCTTGGACCTATAGCTTGATTAGTGGGCAATTGTATCATCAGATTGCTAGTGGTATTATAAGGTGATGGGTTATGTCACATGAAAGAGTTGTAGTACTTAATGAGACTCGCACAGGCCCTGGAAGAGGTCACTTTGCTAGCAAGGTTACCCTGCTCAAAAAGTACTACAAGTTGGGTTGTGGTGGAATACTATTTTTAGAGAGTACTACAAGCTCAAAAAGTATTACAAGCTGGGTTATGATAAAGTACTCTTTTTAGGGATGCCCATGCTTATAGTAATTAGTGTGTTGTCTGTCAATGTGTGGGTCGAATGCTTCTCCCAGCTATGCGTTTGCAACTGAGGGATTCATGGGAAACTTTTCAGTGATGGGGCCTCAAATTTATGGTTCCATTTTGTTGACCCCGGTCCAACTACTAGTACATGGTCATAGAGCATCGAGCATGGATAGCAAGAGTAGAATTCGAGCACCACCTTGTAGGAATGGGTGCAGATGATACCAGAGTATTGACTTATAAGCAAGTAGCAGTGAGTGCACCAAGCTCATGCTAAAATGGAAGGTAGTCTTAGGTAAAGAAAAATTTGTAATAGGTAGAGGAGAGAACAAGAGAGTAGTATGTTGAGTTCTCTTCCTTCAACATGGGTTGATAGTTTAGGGAGTGTTCATTGCAAGCCGAGGCGGCTTGGTTGTTCTATGTGATTTTGATTCAATGAATGAGAAATGATCTCTCTTCTTAGTTTCACTTGTTGTGTACTTTACTAAGTGTTAAGTGTGGACAATAACTTGGTATTCTCCCATCATCACACGGTTCTTTCTAATTAGCTAGCCCCAACCTCTAAGTGTTAATTGGTGGCACCTATTCTGCACTCTACCTTAGGATTGCAAGAGCATGCATCTTCACGAAGCACAGTGCCAAGTTGGGAACTAACCCAAGCGTTCTGAGTTAGCAGGGTGATGGACACAATCGTCAACATTTTGGTGACCCTACTAGGGAAGGTCAAGCAAATTGTGAGTTGACAAGCTATTAGGGTAGCAAATTTAGATAACCAAGTTGGTACACTTAGTGTTAGTGGGGAAAAGGAGAGAGTTCATGATTATCCATGACTAAGCAAAGCAATTGCTAGGAATCGTGGGTTACTATAGGAAGTTGATTCAAGTAACTCCAAGCAAGCGGCATCAGCTTCTGCTGCTACTACTGATAGAGTCCTTGAAGATCGTGGTGTGAAATACAAAAAGTACCTGGATTGCTCTTTGATTTATTTTGAATTAACAAATGGATGACACACTCTTGGAGAGAAGAAGAATATATGCAACTAGACATGAAGAATATATAAACCAAAGGCAGTGGTGGCTACATCCAACTGTGTAAGATAGAGGAACCTGAGAACTATACTTCAATGCCCAAAGGAGGCAAGTAGGGAAAACCATCCAACAGGAGCGATGGGCATGAGAAGAGAGACTCGGCTATGCTACCTCAGGGGTGGAAGTTGACTACTATGTGGAGCAAGAAGGTCAGAACAATGGTGTTGGCAGGCTAGAAGATTGGCAGACAAAAGCCCATTGTGGCAAATGGAATCCAAGCACTCATCCACTGGGAGCTTGGATTTCAAATGGATGGACATCTCCTTGATCAAACAACAAAATGAACATGAAGACCAACTCAGAGAGTGACGAGAAAATCTTCAGTGTTACTCGACCAATGTACTTGAAAGAGTACGTCTAGAAAGGCATGAATTTAAAAGATCGGCTTTGGCAGGTGGACAAAGAATCCATTGTCATCATGAAGATAGGTGTGCTTTTGATGGAGAGAGATACTACTATAGATTCGAGGTCAATGAAGGGCAACTAAGGTAGTTTTCTCGAGTTTCTCTCACAACATGCAGAGAACCTACTCAGCCAACAGGTATATGGCCGGTTGTACCCTTGAGGTCTGAGGACAGTACCAACTAAATCAGAGGTTTATAGTGACATCACAATCTACTAGGCAGCGAGAGAGCAAGTCAATTCTTTGGAGTGGTAGTTTGGGATAGAGAAGATCAAGTCTAGCTCCAATATCAAGATAAAGTTCCAAAATTTCAAAGGCACAGATGATGAAGATCCTTACAGTCAGAGTTTCTTGCGTGTCTACCATATCAACGGCACAACTACATAGATGAAGATTATATGGACTATTTTCCATGTACCTTAATCAAGGATGCTCAAAGGTGGTTCAAGTGCCAGGAAGGTAGAGAGCAATCGATGCTGTAGCCTCTTTGGAAGAAGTTGGGTGTAGAGCCAAAGCAGGCACTGGAGTCATTGAGCGCTTATGGAGTGCAGCCCATGGGAGTAGAAGCCTTGTACAATGCTGGAGATCTGTGGGGAACCGCTTTGTGAAGTGGGCTGGAGCACGGGTAGAGAGCCTTGTTGGAGCACTTTGTTGTCAATGGAGTAGAGGCTATCAATGGCTTTGCTTCTTTGGTGAACGTTGGAAGCATTAGTGGGGATCCCCTCCCCCCAAGTCCAGGATATGTGAAGCTGGAGGAGGTCTAACCGTATGATACGGTTGATCTCATCTCGCGGGATCGACTCATGAGGTGCATCCATGCTGTACTAAAAGAGGGAAAGCCTGTCCATTTGGATACCGTGCCTGGCAAGCCATGTGGATATGCATGCATACCATGTGTCTGCCCCGCTCTCTACGAGTCGTCTAGATGACTCTAGGGCCAATCTTGGAAGTCTCCAATGGGGTAAGTCCCAGACTCTATGGATGAAAGTCACTGTCTGAAAGATGGCATCAACCTGGAGAGGTGTCATGGCAAACTCTGCCTATACTATCTCATGTGGAACTAAGGGCTTACATCGGAGCATCCTAGATCCCATCATCACCTTTAGTCGCTCGAAGCTCCTCTAGCCTATCCACGGAAGATCGTGCCCCTAGAAAGGTGCTACATACATGACAGTCGGTTGCACTAGTGTGTCGAAAAGCCTTTAGATGGGCTGGTGTCAGGTACCGGGTGAGCTCATTACAAAAGAAGATTGCCAGCTGGTGAGCTTAAGGCTTTGTTGGAGATGCGCTGACTGGAGGGTGCTAGAGATAGGCGTGTTGAGCCTTCATTGCTAGTCATGGCATTGCTTTCCTTGTAGATGAGGCTACTATAGCATAGAAGCTACTAGCGTTTGGTGTGGTGGACGTCCATTGAAGGAGCGTTGGAAGCCGTGGGAATGTTAGTGAGGTTTGGACCACATTTCTCAGTTATAGAGAGCTCGTTGTTGAAGATGCCATCACTGTGTGAAGGCCTTTGATGCTGAGCGGCCATCACATAGGTTGATGGTCTGCTATGAGGCTGGCACAGTTGTCACCTTGGAGTGTAGGAGTTGTAGGAGTCATTGCTTATAGAGGTGCATCTCCTCTGGAGTGCTGTTTGAAGTCGGTGGGCTTTGCTTGAAGCAGGAGCTATGGAAGGCCGAGGAGCAAGTCAAGGGCTAAGGATAACCACGATGGTGAATTGGTTGAGTGGGTTGGACAATTTCTTCCGGCCATAAAAGAGAATGCCAGTCTATCTTTCTCACACAAAGAGAATGCTCTCAAAGGAAAAGAAGACTAAGTGTATACCTCTCTCTCTCACACAAGAAGCTTTCAAATCAGAACTGAACAGAAATGGATGAGATTCACGAAAATCTTAGTGGAAATGAATTGTAATGAACATAAGCCTCTCTCTCCCTCACAAGAAACTATCATAAGCACTCAAGCAATGAACGGAAATATGGACGGAAACTTTTCAAATGGATGGAAATTCTATCACTCATCGGAAGTGAAAAGAAATACTCAATCTCTCTTGCACTCTCACAAGGATGGCACCTCAGCGGAAGGCAAAACCATGCTCTGATACCATGAAAAAATATGAAGAGGGGAGAGGAGAAGAGTGGAGATGAGGAGAGAGGGCGCTGCTAGAGAGCACACCACAAATGACTAAGTGTACACTAGATTTAGTCGAAAATGTAGAATATATGCAAACCCATTTAGGGTTAGGGGTAGGGGATCTAACCCTTTCCTTTATAGCACTCTATTGGGTTAGTACTATGCACATATGATCACATGATGGCGTGAACTCTCAACAAATATGTTGCTGTTACAGAGGCTGGTAAAGAGATGAGTTTTATGGAGGAGTTTGGCAGCATTGGGAGGTCTATGAGTTGGACATCAAGAAAATTTTTGCTTGTATAGTTATAGCTAGAGTGCTATTCATATCACAAAGAATTCAGCCTTCCATTCAAGAACCAAACATATACAACTTAGATATCATTTCATCCTATCTGTTTTAAAGGATGGATAGTTGAAGTTGGAAAAGATACACACTAGCTAGAATCCTGTAGATATGTTAGGTGGTAACTAGGGAGAAGTTGAGCTCTTGCTCAATTTCAATTGGTCTTCAAGAATGAGGAACAATATGAGGGATAGCTAGATCCAAATAATTTCAACAAGTGTAGTAACAATGGAGTTACTATGATCAATCTCCAAGTGGGAGATTGTTGTATGTGGAGCTTGATCTTTTTTTAAAGGATATTTTTTTACCGTGATTTGGACCTAGGCGTGCTTATATCCATTCCATGAAGGGGGGGTAACTCCCCCCCCTAGGATGTCATCGAGGGGTTCCAAGGGGGCCGGCGATGTCCAAAGCTAAAAATACATGAAAATTGGTGCATGGATTTCTAATGAGTTGTGTGGTCAAAATTGTAAGACAAGGGTGTGGTTCACATAGTAGGAAAGTAGCGGACACGCTACTTGTATCTTGTATCTTATTGCTTGCTAGAAGAAAGATACAATACTGGTTGTTTCTCTGTGGACATAGCCAACACTAGGTGAACCACATATATCGGTGTCTCTTTGTCTCTTCCATCTTGTGTGCTTTCTGTATTGTGTATTTTACACATTCTACATCTTACATTGTTGCTCTGTTATCACATTGTTCCTAACAAGGGGTTTGCATAGAAGAAAGCTATAGACTTTGATCAAATATTAGCGCTTGTTCTTACAATGATTTTTATCAGAACTATTTTGAGTCTTGTGGCTGTAGAAGATTTGCATCTTGGACAATTAGATGAGAAGGTGGCTTTTCTTCATGGGGATTTAATGAATGAGATTTATATGTAGCAGCCACAAGGATATGGAGTCAAAGGAAAGGAGGAATTAGTATGAAAGTTGAAGAAAAGTCCGTATGGCTTAAAGCAAGCTCCAAGGTAGTGGTATTTGAAGTTTGACAAGTTTATGGTAGAAAAAGGTTATAGTAGATACCATTTAGACCACTATGTTTATTCTCAAAAACTAGGCAATGGTAGATATAAGATCTTATAACTCCCATTGCATGTGCAATATCTAGCATTATGCATACAATGGTAGATATAAGATCTTATAACTCCCATTGCATGTGCAATATCTAGCATTATGCATACCGTTGCATACATGAAGCTACCAGATATCCTGCATAATTTGAAATGATTAGCCAAATGTGTAGAAACAAAATTTGCATTCTGCATTTTAAACCTTTCCAATACCTTTTCAATGTACTCACTCTTTGCAGCATCCAAATCCTTCAATTCAAATGTATTTGCAAACTTTCTCTTGATCACATAGCTATCTTGCATGTTAGAGCCTACAACAATAAGCATGTCATCAACATACACAATCTAGGTAAAGAACATTGGATGGCTGTAAAGTGGATTCTCACGTATTTGAAATGAAATACAATCCATGTTCTCTCATTATATAGAAGCTCCATATACATACTAGTTGAATTGTGATGGAAATTAGTGTTATGGATTGCCCCAAGTCCTATCTAATATGGTTGCTTGGAATATCTTAAGTGTAAGGAAAGTCCAAATTGTGAGATTTGCGGTTGCCATTGCAATTTCCATGCAAGGGTCAGTTTTACAAAAATGTGATGGTATGTAGCAAGAATTCACACGTCATCATCGAGAGTGAAGAGGATCATGATATTTCTAACAAACAAAAGAAAAATTATTAGAGTGATCACATAAAAGCAAAGGCAATTAACTCTTTCACTAAGGAAAAACCTTGGATTGGTAGACAAAAGTGGAGTTTTCCTAGTAACCTTCAAGGCATTTCTCAACAAATTTCTACAAGCCTTCTTGAAAATGCATAATTTGAGTAAAATGGGTCATCCTACAAGTTTTCCTTAATAAACTATGGATACATTCAAGTTAAATGGATCATTTGAAATGCCTTGAAGAAGTATTAAAATGTACAGTGTGCGATACCTCCTTGAATCATGTCAATACTAGGTCATGCATAGAGTTGTCTTGGCACATATAGTCTCTAGACATGGGATTACTACCAACATGGATAGGGCATAGAAAAAATAAAGGCAATCATGGAATTACCAACCCATCATAATGCTAATGATGTACAAGTATTCATGGGACATGCAAGATACTATAGAAGATTTGTCCTTAGGTATGTCATACCCCTCTTTAAGATATTGGTACAATTCACATGCATAGAAGAATGTGAGTAGGCATTTAAAACTCTCAAGTGCATATTGATCATAGCCTCCATGTGCATATAAGATGGTTGCTAGTTCAAATTTTTAGAATGAAGCAACTACATCGAGGGAAGGAGCCAAAAACTACTTAGAAGGGTATCACAACAATGGGCATTTCAGTATAGGTAAAGCAAACCATGTGCCTCATGTAGCTCAAAGGCTAGTTGAATGCTTAATGATTAGCACAAAATCTTAAACGACAAGAATAAAGCAACTACTTTGTGAAAGGTGTAGAAGCCAAAAGCCAGCAGAAGGGTAGCTCAGAAGATTCTCAATAAGGAAAGCTTAAACACAGTCCTGGAAAAGACAGAAGTCATAGATTGAATGTCCCACAACCAATTAAGCTGGGATGAAGAACAAAAGCAGAAGGAAGCTGAAGATAGGGAAGCAAAACATAAAAGGACTTCGATTGCCTGGCAGAAATAACTACATTAAACAAGAATCTCATGGTGTTTAACAATTTGGTCCAAGAGGTTTAAATTAAGGTAATGAACAAAAAGGAATGTACATAAATTATAAAAATAAAATTAGGCAAAATACATATAAAACTTTATCCGAATTTCCACGAAAGTACTCCTAAAAAAGAGTATCAATGATCTATTAACTTGAACTTAAATGAAACACATTGGACTATTCCCAATCTTCTTGTATGTCATTTGAGGATACTTGCTTACTCTTTTACGCTTCCTTGTCCCTCTCAGGGGCTAGACATGCTCAGTCCATTCATTTTGTGTCTGGTTCCTAGGAGTGAGGAGGCAGTTGACTCGTTTACATTCCGTGCTTCTGTGATCGAAGCATGGGTTGAGCCTTGAAAGGATCTTGCCTTCATTCTGTAAATCTCACTTTAAATTCTCTTGATGGAGTAACATCCATTGTTGTGCTGCTCATCGTAAACCTATGCGATCTTGTTGGCAAATGAGTCAGGGAACACATGCACAAGCTTGGCTAGTTGCAACTTGTCTTTCTCGACCCAAGTGGTGTAACCCCTTTTGGTTTGGAGTAGATGCAATGGAGTGACTAATGCAAGGCAAGACCAATCATTAAACAACATTGTGTGGTTCCCATTGCCATTATTTGCATCGATTTTGATTGTTTGTATTACCACAACACCATCATGAACCAATACAATGAATGATATGCAGAACATCTCTAAGAAACACACTAATCATTCATGGACCAAAACCCTTGATGTTAAGGAGCTTCTAAGGAGACCTGGGATATCATCCTTGGTTAAGTTGTCAGCGCCATGATCCTTGCATGGTGTTCGAAGCTCATGCCAAGGCATCACTCTTTCAAAAGTTGATGTGGGCATGTTTCTGTAGAAGACATCAAGCAACAAGTTGTATGTATGTGTTTTGACTAGCATCATAATGCAATTAAGTACATCAGTCATGTTCGGGTTGTTCTCCATGAAGTCCTCATCCCATGTGATGTTGTGTGTGGTGAGGTCAATGTGTATGTCCATTTGCAACTATTGGGACTATAGCTTAGAACAAGGTGAACATGTAATTACAGTGTGGTAGTGTGGAGATGCATGCTAGTGAGACCCTCCTTTATCAGGTGGTGTGCACATGCTATCGCTGAATGGTCTGAATGGCGTCTTGGTGGTAGCAGTAGAATTTATTATATTGGTGACATGGAATCCAACTTCAGAGCCATGACAAGGGCTTTTCTTAGTACATGATATGTGCAATCTTGCACACTACAAAAAGAACAAGTACAACACAGTGCAATGGAAGCGAACTCAATAGTGGATATAAAGGCCTTAATTTCAATGTGGCAATATATACAATATTGTGTGCCTTGAACTGGTGAACTGGAGAACAATGACAAAAGAAAACCTAAATAATTATGCAAAGCAAGAGGTTTTATTCCCACCCCAATGTATGTATACTCTTATGTGAGTATAGTTGAGTATGCATGATGGAACTGAACCTCAAGCTATATATTGCAAGGCTAGCTTACGCAGGGAATATGTCTATGCATCTAGGTCAAATGCTATGAAGAGTCCAGAGTTGTTTATTGTGAAATGCCTGGATGGGCGACAATCTATCAACAAGTTTCGTGTAGCTACTGTGACGCCAAAAATTGATATTTTTAACTTGGCATTGATATTGTTTTTCTCTATGTTTGATAAGAGTTTGAGTATCAAGTGATAGCCTAGCGGCTCTCACTTATTTCTATTCTCTATGATATTGTATGGGATTGAGAGGATGAGTGGAATGGCTCATTGTAAATACCATAGGTATGAATTATAAATACCTTGGTATGGGGTGAGAGTTATTTGTGTATGGGATATTATGGAGTTTTTTAGAAAATAGGAAGAGTGAGTCATATAAAGAGGTGGGCTCATATCCATGTGTTCCAATAATATAAGAGAGGCCACATGCCAAGCGTGTGGAAGGCATGTGGAGGAGTGTGAAGTCAAGAGGAATCCTTCTAGAACTCCTATGTGGAATAAGGAGGATGTGGACATGTGGAAAATAGAGGGTCCCTATGGGCTCCATGTGAGAAGACTCTTGACTTTCTCAATATTTTAAGAGTCTTGAGCATCTTTTGATGGGACACATGGCAAGAGTAGCCAAAAAGGACATGGATGGTGACATACGTGCTTAGGTGATTGATGGGGAAAGGAATTTACAGGCAGCAATTGTAAATGGGTGAAGGAGGGTAACAAAATCTCTATAAAAGGAGCCCTCCTCTCCCTTGTTCATCAATATCTTCTACCATTAGGCCTCATGTTGCTGTAGTTCTAGTCTCCCCAAGCCTCTTCCATGAGCCTTCTCTTCCTCTTGTAGATATTCTCTTATGTAGACTCTTGAGTCCTTCTCTCTCTAGTTTATTCTCTCTCTATGAATAGTCTTGGAGCTTCCGCTCCCTCTTGTATGTATGAAACCTCTTCTTCTCCCTTGTGTTTGTAGTGTTGAGGTGGATTCTCACTCTATTTGTAATGAAAGTCACTTCAGATTCTCTCTCTCTCTTGAGTGTCTCTTCCCTTTTCTTTCTTTCAAAGCCTTAAAAGTCCTTTCTATTCGGCTACTCACTGTGCACACATGGTCCATTTGTTTCCTGAGCCACTATGCAAACTTCTTCCCCTCTTCTAGGCAAAATCTATGAGGGGTGGATCGTTGATGAAGGTGGAGTCTTGAGGGAGCATCCTGCTCAAGCGAAATTAGCCTGGGTGGAGGGTAGTTTTCATGACAGTTTGACCCCCTGTTAGTGTTTTGCTCATAACTTTCTGCTCGGTAGTCCGATTGTAATGAAATTTATATCACTGCGAAGCTCTCTTCAAGGCGCATGTTCCTATATAATCAGATCTTGAATCAGATACTGCTGCAAAAAGTTATGAGTCTCTGTGTTTGATAGTCTGTTTTCATGACAGTTTTTACCCCCTTCGAGTAAACTGTCCATATCTCTTCAACCGTCTGTCTGTTTTCAATGAAACTTATATCAGCGCGAAGCCCATCTCAAGGCGCATCTCTTTGTGTACTTGAATCTTTGATATCATGTCTCTACTAAAAGTTATAGGCCTCTGTGTCTAATGACAGTTTGTAGAGTGTTTTAAGCTAAGTATAAAGATGTCTATGAAGGAGGTGCAATGTTTCCTCGGAATCTACCCATCCGACCTAATCAGCCCCTTCAAACTCCTCGATATATATCAGTTCATGTCATGTTGAGCCGCAAGATCTTCTTTCAATAATGTATCACTCTTCTCTTTAGTGCAGACCGGCTCGCTGAGATTATGGCCTCTGCTGATCCTTTCCTTCTCCCTATGCTTGACTACAACATCACTTGGGATGTTACCATCTTCATTCTCATCTAAGGGAGGAAAGTATGGTGTGGTATCTTGGCATAAAAGCTTCTTTCTAATGTCTCATTCTCAATGATAAGTATCTTTGGCAGTCAGTTCGAATGCTGCAGGAAGTGAAAAGGTGCGTGAAGTTTATTACCCCCAACTTCATGTCACATCTTTTGGTGGAGACGCCGGGTACGTTTGGTATTGGATTCATCCCACCTTACTAAACGGTCTCGGGTATACTTGATTGCATGTTATGCCTAGAAGAGGCATGTGTTTGTATGAGATAAAGAAGATGCCTGGAAGAACTCCGTTAGAAGAGATTGCAACCCGTTTAAGAGCACTTGAAGATTGTGAAGGTGATGCTCAAGTTATTCGCACAGTCACCATGATCATATCCTTTATGTTTGCATTGTTGAATATGTTGGTGAATCGACAACGCCGGCAGCAGGCACAATGATAAATTGGGGATTGATCCATGCACTGGCAGCTTGGTGTGAAGAAGAGTTGAGTCTTTGGGTAGTGTTCGACTATAACAGTGGAGTGGTGATTCTTAATGCTTTCGACTTCTTTTGCCATGCAAATGATGAAGATTACAATATCTTGAAGCTTTTATGTGCACTTCCTATTGTGAGAAGGGTGATTCTAGAATGCATGTATACACAATGTTTTCATGGTGCTGGTTGGTCACTTATTTTTGAAGATTTTGTTGAGGATCACATTGTGGAGGGTTTTCAACAAGTGGTTATGCATAATAAGTTGGTCTTGGTATACTAAGGCTCTGTGGGATCTTGTTCGGATCTTGTTTGGGATATTATTTGGATCTTGGTGTTTCCTTTTTGTGCTTCATCATGGTGAAGATTCCAGTGTTTCGAGGGACCCAAGGGGAAGACCCGGAGTCTTATCTTCGGGATTTTGTTCGAGGATGCCGGCTTTCTGGATGGTCCATGAAGGATCAGGCGGAGATTTTGCCTGATTTTCTTGAAGGTGTAGCCTTGAGTTGGCATGAGACCTTGCTGGACTCTACCAAGGAGGACTGGGACCAAGTGGTGGCAGCAATGAAGCAGAGATTTGGGGCAGTGGAGTCGCCAAATGCTTTGATGTTGCAGTTGGACCGGTTCTGTCAAGGAGAGGGTGAGTTGGTCTCTGCATTGGCAATCCGATATGAAACTTTATGGACAAAGTATGAAAGGGCAGCTTTGCGAGCTGTGGCATCTGCATCATCGGCCCCTCAAAGTGTCTCAGGGATGGAGCACTTAAAGATGAGCAAATTTGTTATGGCTTTGGAGCCTCATCTTCGCTCAAAGGTAATGAGTAAAGATCCAACAACATACGTGGAGGCACTTCGCATTGCGACCAAGAAAGAAGCTTCTTTAAAGATCGAATCCTCTTTTGTGTCTTCAACAGCTTCAACTTCTAAGGTGGAGGTAATGGTCACTCCTCAGGTACCAAAGTCCTCTGAGTTAGATCATAATATCTCCCAATTGATGGCAGAGTTTGCTGATTTGAAATTGCATTTGGTTAATGCACAACAACCTAGAGCACCAAAGAGTGAAGATAGGCCTCGAGATAGGAGTGGGGTCACTTGCTATGAATGTAATGAAAAAGGTCGCTATCGCCCCGAGTGTCCTAGATTGAGAAAGAAAGAAGAAAAACAAGTATCCTTGTTAGAAGCTTCTTCAGGGGATGAGGAAAGAGAGGTAATGATGGCTAAACGGGGGCGTGGTAAAGCAAAAGAAGAAGAAGAAAGAAAGAAAGAAGTAGATGAGGAACATCAGGAAGAGGAACACCGTAGTAAGAAAAAGAAGGCATCTAGAAGGAGAGTTAGCCAGTCAGACTTTCCTTTAGGACAAGGAATTGGAAGCTATGACTTGTTGTCCGACCTTAAAGAAAAGGAAGCTCATATCACCTTTGGTCAATTACTTGCTTTGTCTCCAAAACTACGGAAGGAATGGGGAAAACTAGCAAGCACAAGGGTGTCAAAGAAGAAAAAGAATAAAAGTGCCAATCCTATTGTTCAAAAGGTAGATATAGATGTTGGTGATGATGTACCTATGGTTGATGTGATCATTGATGGTCAAGTGATTTCTAATGTGTACATTGATGGAGGTGCATCGATTAATGTCATGAGTGAGAAGACCATGATTGATGCTGATTTAAAATACTCTAGTACTACCTCTCCTTATCGCATCAAATTGGCTGACAACACTAGGGTTAAGACCTTGGGAGTTGTGAAGAATCTAGAAGTGGATGTATGTGGAATTTCTGTGCCGACTACTTTTCAGGTGATCCCTACGAGATCCCTACCAAGCCAGATGCACGTGCCTATCCATTGATTTTGGGAAGGCCTTGGCTACGCAAGGTGAAGGCTGTTCAAAAGTGGGATACTGGAGAATTGATTTTGCAGGGAAATGATAAGAAGGTGCGCTACAACATCAGAAGCCGCAAAAAGGAAGTTGTTAAGGAGGAGTCTTCAACATCAGAGAGTTCAAGCTCTGACTTAACCGATGAAGAAGAAGAGACAGGGTGTAGCTCCGAGGAGTCCAACTCAGAGGGTGAGGTGGAAGGAGTGGCCTTTGGTCTTTGTCTTGGTGCTGATCAGGATGAGTCAGGAAGGAACAAGGTGGTGGTGCAAGAAGATCGTGTAGAGACACTTCATGTGGAGGATGTGGAGCACATTAAACGACGCCAATGCAATGAAGAGCTTCTTGGTGATTCTCTATCAGGTAGTGAGAAGCTCCGGTACTTAGATATGCTAGATGATTTTCCATGTCTCTTTGCAACAAGCTATTCACAGGTTCGGCCAGTCTCTCTTGTGGAGCACAAGATTGAGTTGAAGCCAGAAAGCAAGCTAGTTGTGCAACGCTTAAGGCGATTGGGGGTGATCCAAGCTGAGGCACTAAAGAAAGAGGTAACACAACTACTTGAGGTGGGATTCATCTTCCTGTTGATGATTCAGAATGGATATCTCCTGTAGTTGTCACACCAAAGAAAGGAAATAAGTGGCGAGTTTGTGTGGACTTTCGTTCTTTGAATGCATGCCCTAAGAGGGATCATTTTCCTTTGCCATTCCAAGATGAAATACTAGACCAAGTAGCAGGGCATGAGATGTATTCTGTATGTGATGGGTATTCTGGGTACTTTCAAATTCGTATTCGGGAGCAAGATCAAAAGAAAACATCATTTGTCACACCTTGGGGAGTTTTTGCTTACAGAGTGATGCCTTTTGGGTTGACCAATGCACCAGCTACATTTCAAAGGTTCATGAGTCAAGTCCTGGAGCCTTACTTGGGAAAGTTCATACGGGTGTTTTTGGATGATTTTTGCATTTATTCTCGACGCATAGATCACATGGAGAAGTTAAAGATGGCCTTAGCTAGGATTGATGAAGCAAAAGGGTGTCTAAATCCTAGCAAGTGTCATTTGGCTCAAACAAAAGTAGTCTTGTTGGGGCATATTGTGTCTCAAGAAGGCCTGCAAATGGATCCTGACAAGGTTCAAGCAATCATGGCATTGCCAAGTCCTGAGAGTGTCACTGATGTTCGCAGAATTCTAGGAAAGAGCAAGTATTATCAATGCTTTTGTGATGATTTCACAGAGATAGTGCATCCCATGAACTTGTTGACAAGAAAAGGAGTTTCTTTCCAATGGGGTATGGAGCAACAAGAGTCTTTCTAGCAACTTAAGGAGGCCATGAGTAAGGGCCCAATATTGAAGCCCCCTGATTGGTCTCAAGACTTTTATGTAAATCCAAGTGTATCTTTGCATTCAGTTGGTGCTGTATTGCTACAAAAAGGAGAGGCAGGTAGAATGCAACCCATCTATTATGCCAGCCGATAGCTTACAGATGTGGAAACAAGGTATGAAGAAATGGAGCAACAAGCTCTCTCTTTGGTGTTTTCCATCAGAAAGTTTCGCTCCTATTTATTACCTCGACCATTTTTCTTCCTTACCTCTCAGTCTGTATTAGCATATCTAGTTCGCAAGCCTAATCCTGGGGGGAGATTTGCAAAATGGTTGTCAGAGCTTCAAGAGTTCTCTTTCTCTTTTGTCACTGAAAATACCACCAGGTCCACTATGGCAGATTTGCTCACAGGGCGGGAGGATCTAGGAGAAGAAAAGAAATGTAAGGAGAACATTAAAGATGAAAGGGATACACCACCAACAGCTTTTGTTTTGTATTTTGATGGGGCTTTTAGTCCTTCATGCCAACAAGGAGCCGGGGGGATAGTCTTGATGAATCCTGAAGGTCAAGAGGTATGGGCAAGAGGACAAGAGCTTCCAGGTATCACAACTAACAATGCAGCTGAGTATAATGCTTTGATTCTTGGTTTGGAGGGTTGTCTTCAAAGTCAAGTTAAAGAATTGGAAGTAAGAGGAGATTCTCAGCTTATTATAAAGCAAATGCAAGGGCATTACCAGACAAGAAGTCCTCATTTGAAGGAGCTTAATCAAAAGGCTATGGTACTATCTAGTCAGTTTGATTTTTGCAAGTTTGTTCATATAAACAGAAAAGAAAATCAAAGGGCAGATGAGTTAGCTAAAGCCATTGTAGTGCCAGACCGGGGGGTGGTTTCTTGGGTAGACACTGGATGGCCAGAACTACAAGATAATTAGAAATATGTGGAAGAAGGCATGTTGCCTCGAGGGTTAACTCCACAACAGAAGCAGAGATTGGTTACTTTTGGCCACGCCTTCATAAGGATGTATATGAATGTCACAAATGGAACCTATCAGCTTGAGGATGTTGATGGCATGGTGATACCCGGATGCACCAATGAGTATCGCCTTAAATTCTTCTATGCTCGACCACCTTGAGGGCCAGCAGACCCTCTCTGTACTAGAGAGGATCTGCTGGGGGGGGAAAGATGTGACGCCAAAAATTGATATTTTTAACTTGGCATTGATATTGTTTTTCTCTATGTTTGATAAGAGTTTGAGTATCAAATGATAGCCTAGCGGCTCTCACTTATTTCTATTTTCTATGATATTGTATGGGATTGAGAGGATGAGTGGAATGGCTCATTGTAAATACCATAAAGATGAATTATAAATACCTTGGTATGGGGTGAGAGTTATTTGTGTATGGTAGCCTAGGCTCCGAGGTCAGGGTCCATTTACCTGAGATGAAGCCACTCAATCCATCCCCTATCTTCTTAGTGTCTCACCAAGGCCCCCCCGCCAAGCTTTAACGGTGTCCATTTTATATAGTGCTCATCACCTTCGTCGCCTATATCTAACTCCTCTCACACATCCCCTTTAATATTGGTTTCAAGGCGATTCTTCAAAGGAGTAGGTAGTGTATGGAAGATTTAGGCATATAGGACCTCCAAAAAGCATCCTGCCTCTGAGGTAGCCATCTTTGAAAATTTGAGAAGCTAAAAAGCAAGAATACTACTACTAAGAGGAGTATGGGCAAGGTGAGCTAAGTGTAGCAAGGGTCCTCTGAGCCTTCTCTTGCATGTAAACCTTCTCTAAAACCTCTGATAGCTTCTCTGCACATGTCCCTCCTGTCCTGATCCCTCCCTCTACTCCAGCCCCTCTCTTGCCACGTGGCCCTCTTCCTCCACGTGGTAGTTACCCTCCTCTTTTGTCAACGGAAGGAAGGCTTGGAGAAGGGGCCACGTGACCCTCTTGGACCTTCCCCTCTATTACCTCCCCAAGCGACACGTGGCTTCTCAGCCTCCTATTATATATTCGATGAGTAGCAACATCTAACAACCAGCATAGACAGAGGAGGCAGCAGAGAAGTAGAGAGAGAGAGAGAGAGAGAGAGGGGGGGGGCGAGGAGGGAGAGAATAATATGCATTTTGATATATATATATGGAGAGAGAGAGAGAGAGAGAGAGAGAGAGAGAGAGAGAAGTGTAGAGAGAGAGACACAAAGAGAGGGAGAGAGAGAGAGAGAGAGAGAGAGTAGAGAGAGGGATAATCTATTACATATTATATATATATATTATCTAATATACATTATAATATAATATCACATAATATATTGACATATATTTTATATAAATATATATATATATCCAACTTTTTATTTAATTTTCATTTCTTTTGGTAGGCTAGAGAGAGAGAGAGAGAGAATATAATATATTATATATAAAGTATATTTTAGATTTTATATAATATAATAGATATTGTTTAGTATATATTATAATAATAGATAATATATAAATTATATATATTATATAATATCACACACAATATTTTATAATATAGTATATAAACATATTATATATAATATATATATAATATAACATATATATCTTATCTTATCTTTAAGAAGAGAAGAGAAGAGAAGAGAAGAGAAAAGAAGAAGAAAGAAGAAGACGACGACGACATTCCCCGGGCAGGCCAACAAGCCTGTCTCTTTCTGTGTGTCTCTCTCGCTCCAATATATACCACGTGAAGAACATTGTGAAGACGTTAATGACAAACACTTTGATCAAGTGATAAGGGAGGTGGACGTACGACGTACATGTACCATGAAGGAAGGGTCAAAGAGAAGGATGATGCTTGTGAGTGGGCACTATCTTACACAAGCTCGGGAAAGAAGAGGATCACTCAGGCTTAGGCTCGATGAGTTGATAAGCTCAAATCAGATCACTGCTTGATGAGCTCCTTGGGCTTGATGAGCTGATAAGCTCCGATCAGATCACTCCTTGGGCTTGATGAGTTGATAAGCTCTATCAGATGACAAATGAAATGAAATTTGACGATAATCCGCCTCGTTGTGCTAGCCGTTTTCAGAAATAAGCTCTTAAGACTCTCGTCATACAAACAGACATAAGAATTTGATGCCACCACCACTGATCTCGCATCAGAAGACAACTCTTGATAGACTACGATAGCTATTAAGACAAAGACCAGGCAGTGGAGATGATGACCACCTACCGTGCCAAATTCTACAGCCAACCTGAATCATAAGCAAGAATCTGGGCTTGCTTGAAACATCAACTTTCAGGGATTAGCTTACTGATTTCAAATCTTTTCAATCATTTCAATCTTTACAATGTGTCTGTGTAATTCTTTAAATCTCTGCGATCTTCATATTGTTTTCTGTCGTTCTTCCTGCTATAATCTAGGTAGCTTTGGAAGGCTTGCTTCTTATGCGGCGTGCTCCGTGCCTTAGGCATTGGTGAGCTAATTCTATTTGACGCATCCGTTCGCATTAAATCGGAACTCCTTGCCTTAACCATTAGAGGGTCACAATTTGTGAACGGCGCTGTGGACGCCGCTCTTTTCTCTTTGCTCGGTAAGCTACGTCGTGTCCTCGGTACACTTTTGTTCTTTGCCTTCGCATCTTTTCGTAAGGTTCGCAAGTATATTTTCAAGTGTTGCTTGGGATGTCTGTCCATCGTGGTCTTCAATCATGAGCGCAGACTTATCATTTGTGATCCTTGAACGTTAATACGATTACTTATAAATGCTTCTGAATTTGTTTGGTCTGATCGAGCTGACGAGTCTTTTGTTCACGTTACTTGTTCAGCTGCTACCAAATCTAATGCCGTCTGCAAGGGTTGACTTATTACGCTTTCATAAATTTTTCTTTTAGTGTGGTTCAGTGTCTCTTTAAAATCATTTATTTTATGTATTGTTGTCTGGTCAAATAGCACTCACCACCTTCGAGGATCCTCTTTTGTTCTTTATACAATTGTTTATTACAGAAGTAATGAAAATTTTGGACAACTTCGGCAGTTCTTAGTTTTGCCCTCCTTACAATTTGTTAAATTAAAAGCTTGAAACAATGTCTTAAACGGATATGTTATCAATTCTATAGCAAATGTTTTGAACTTCAGAGAGAATTCAGTGAACTAGAATTTGACCCTTTGAGTTTGTTGGGCTGAATTTGCTGCAATTATAGCGAAAGCGTTACGACTCCTGGTTCTTTATTGATATATTTTGAATGGTTGTGTGAGCTGGACTTCGTATCTTACAGTTGGATATTGCCTAAAAGATCAAATACAGGACATGGAAACGATAGAGATTCTCCTTGTTGATTGATCGTGTCTGATCACTAAAGTGGATGTTCTGCAAGCTTTGTTACTTGCAAAATCATACAGCCTGTTGCTAAGTTATGATCCTGATATCCAAAGTGAAGCTTTTTATTGCAGAGAAAATTTACCTGCGGTGAGCTCATCAGAAATTCAATGGATGATTTGCTTGTACGAGGTTCTTGCAGGAGAAACCATAATTTTTTTGCTCCAACTCCTATCTATGATGGCTGCTTGGAATATCTGAAGTGCAAGGAAAGTTTAAATTGTGAGGTTTGCGGTTGCCACTGCAATTTCCATGAAAGGGTCAGTTTTACAGAAATTGAGATGGTACGGAGCAAGAATTTGCATGTCATCATCAAGAGTGAAGAGGATCATGATATGTCTAACGGCACAAAGAAAATTTATCAGAGTGACTGCATACAGGGAAAGGCAATCCACGCCTTCTCCAAGGAAAAAACTTGGATTGGTAGACAAAAGCAGAGGTTTCCTAGTAATAGAACGAGACATGTTAAATTGGCTCGTGTAACGGAAGATGAAAAACGCACGAATTTAAAGGCAACGCTTCCTAATTGCAGAATTAGGGACGCAACGGGGAACATTGATGTGGTTATAGATAGCATGAATGTTTACACGGAGCTAGTAAGGCTGAGAAGTGCTCTTGATGACCTGCAAAACACGCATCCAAACTCAACCCTCCAACTGCAACATAATGGTCAAAGTTGGCAATTCTATTGTGGGGCTTGCAAGCAACACTTAAAACCTGATTGCTCTGGCATGAAGCTTAGTCACATAAAGCAGCATCTTTCTACGATAAAGCATAAAACCAACTTAGCCTCCTTCAAGGGAGAGAGAGAGAAAGATGAGAGGCAGAAACACTGTGTACTAATTGAAGATGATTGACTGCAATTGTGAGCCCTCGTACTACAAGTATCGCTAACTACAATTTTGTCTTGAAGATGGGTTTTTTCCTGACAATGCAGAACCTGTGGAATTACTTGAGCGCAAGCATGCTAAATGATACCCATGCTTTTGCCTCTGTATGCTGAAAGGCACAAAATGCAATGTGTATGGCTGAAGTATTTTGTTATGCTTGAGGTAAAATACATAATGGTCTGTCCTATCTGGTGGAAGTTCCACTAGATAGCACTAAGAAGTCAAGGAGGCCATAAGTTGAACTCTCTCTCTCTCTCATGTTGTAGTGGACCGAATAAAGCAATAGAGCAAAACCTAATTACTCTGGCACTTTGCAATGGATCGAATGAAGCAAGCCAAAAGGAAGCTCTCCCTCTCTCTCTCCCCCCCCCCCCCCCCCTCATAGGAAATTTTAGAGGAACATAATTTTGGGGTGTTTCTTCCTTCAATCCTGAGTTGCCTCACATGCCACCCGTACTTGTGTCAAGAGTCTCATGTTTCTTCGAGGTCATCGCTTTTGGATCACGTTGATTTGAACAGCATGGTGGTGTAGTGTAGGCTAAATGTCAACCGAGTCCTCTCTCTCTCTCTCTCTCTCTCTTTGTGATTAACGGTTATTTTTCAATGTTAAATTGTAGAATTCGAAAACAACGCTATTTGGCTAGGATTCAAAATTTGGAGCTTGAAAATTCTATCTGCGAGATCATAATATCAGAACCCAAAATTCATTTCATGCAACTTGAAGCCTGCAACCATAATTTTGGAACTTCAAACCTCGACCTCGTCTGAAATCCAGAGCCAAATTTGATCTATAGAAAGGAATTGACTTTGTCTTTCATCTTTACTTTTAAGTAATTTGGGAAGTGGAATATGTTATTAATTATATTTCAAATACCAATTCATGTTAGTATCTCTTCTCTTATTTGATATGGGTATGTATGCCTATTTTAAAATTTGGTATTTGTTATTACTTATAAATCTTTTATTTATAAAAAAGGCCTTGAGTGGTTTTTTTATTTGGTCAAGACTTTTTGTGGAAAATAATTTTTATTTGGCTAAGGCTTTTTATGGAAAATAGTTTTGAAAGTATCTTTTATATATACTAGTATCTAAATCTAATTCCTATTATGCATGTGAATTGCATATGTAGAGATTTGTATGTGCATTTCTTTATGTTTGAGATTCAGAAACGTTTATTGCATAGTTATATACTTGCTTAATCGTTATATGCAGCATGTATTGAAATTTGGCATCTGCAAAAGCAATCGGTATGCAATTATAACTGGGTAAGTGGTTAGTCCTATGTGCCCTCTATCTCTATAGAGCTTGTACGTATTATACACGGCTTCTATTGGTATGATCCCGTGATTCCGGCAATATTTTCTGTTGTGTGGGTAAGGGCTTGCCACAACTGTAGGTTAGCCTTGATATCATAGACGGAAGTCCTACTTCAGTGATCTGCCTGACATCCCAAGGATGAGACCTGTACAAGAGTGCTAGTGCTCCGATTCAGACAGGTGTATCTCTTGTGAGGTTGAGGTTGAGGTTGAAGGTGTGCGACTTGTCAGTTAGTACCATCTTTCCAATTTCTTTAGGAGAGTATGGCTTCACACACCTTCCAGCTTTGGAGGAGAATGGTAAACTCGATGGGACCAATTGTCCTCTCTAGAAGGTGAAGATATGAAGCCATCTAATCACTAGCACGATTTGGAATGTGACCATAGGTACGTACTGAGACAAGGTTACTATGGATGCCTTGGGTAAGGTCACTCAGCCTGCAGACCCGGTTGTAGTGGAAGCATGGGAGGAAAAGAGCCATGAGGCACAAAAATCTGAATTTGTGCGATTGTATATATTCTGGTCTTACAAAGGTATATAATTTAGACAATGTCCATTCAGATACTGCCTTCGAAGCTTGGATGAATTTGTTTGAAATGAACTACTGTGAGGATACCTTTGCTCTATAATTAGTTGTTTCACAATGGTGATGGATGAAGGTGATCCAGTTCAAGAAAGAAAGAAATAAGAAAGTCTATTAATGTCAATGGAAGACCAACAAGTCTAAGGGACAACATAGAACCAACTAATAAATCAGCTTAGGGAGGGCACATGGCAGCTCCCATAGAGTGCAAAAGCAGCTCTATTTATTTGGAGTAGCTACATCTAATAAAGCATTAAAAACATATAATCGACCATACATCAATTTAAGATTGAGAGTCTTTTGGTTTGGATTTGAATTCTTCAATAATGGACATGCCTTAACGGTATACTGCCCATTTTCCATAAGGGTGAAGGTAATCGGGGATCAACTGGTAGCCGTCGGTCATAAGGTGGATTCTTGTCTATTGGACATGCTTGTAAAAATATGTTGTGATGACAAAATTAGAATGTTCGAAGCCAATCACATTCGAGGAGTTGGAACCTTTTTTTTTGGATAATGAGAGAGCTTTTATTGCTTCTAGGAAAAGGAAGGATAATGAGAAATGCAAGCCTAGATAGGCTAGCATGACAAAAAGGATTCTTCAGATGATGGGGGAAATTCCAACAGTAGGAGCAAGAAATGAAGTGCTTTTATTGTGATTATCCTGGACATATGGTGTGTGACTGCAAGAAAAAAACAGGTGGACCAGATAAAGGAAGAGGACTAGTCTATTAAGGAACAGTCAGAACCAGAGGCAGTCAACATAGTGAAAGAGGCGGTTTCTTGTTTGATATACCCAGTAGCCCTGAGATTGGATTCATTGACCACAGTGTAACAATGTGCATGTCTGAAACCTGTTTAAGATGTTGGTGTCAAGGATCCTTTAAAGATAATGATGTTGACTGAAGAAACTGACTTGGAGGACTTTCCAAGATATATCTGTGGAGAAAATAGAGTCCCTTGCCTACTCCTAGCAGCAGCAGAAGACTTGTCCAAGCAATTCAACTAATCAGACTCTGTATCTTCTGAAACCAGAGCATGAGAATAAACACAGGCACATACTTAGAGCACATGCATGGAATAGAACAGCCAAAACATCTATTATAAAAAGCTCCAAAATATGGTGTGCTCACTCGACCACCATCTAGCAGCCTGTGTGCTGCCTAGATGTCTACTGTAGGCACCTTCAGATTCTCCCTTCTACCTCCATCTTGTACCGTTGTAGAAAACCTCCAATATATGTCAGCCTGCGTGCTCCTACGGAGCTTCAGTGTGCTGGCAAAGTGCTTCCCCAAACACCTCTCCTGCAACTTATCTTCCTGTCCGCTACCAGGGAGAGAGCACTGAATGGAATTGTCAGGACCCCCGAAAGCCTCTACAGACTGGCCCACCAGCTAGCCCTAAATGGCCGACTAGTCAGGGGTTAAAGAGCCTGACCTTGACCCCCAGCCAGGGTCTTGTGCTGGTTTACAAGGGGGACATCTGGATGAACCTGTTGGACAATGGTGCTACTTGAACGTTACTTGTGTTCCAAGATGGCTTTTCAACCTATCATCATTCTGGCACCATGCATAACCAAGTAACACAAAAGTATTGGAATCCCTATGGCTGCTCCAGATAGATCCCCATCACCAAATGTTCTTCCCAAAATCGTGTTCACTCTCGAGCAATCTCAAGAAACAAGCTCCAAGTGAGCTTCACCTGAGTAACCCATTTAGTAACCTGACCTGATGATGCCCCCATCTCCACCACAGGCTTCAATAAGTTGACCTGTTCATGCTTTCAATAATGCTGCACGAGTGCATGAAGAAGTCTTTGAAACACTTATCCATGTCAGCACTCACCCTCCATTCTGTCACCATTTAAGAAAAACATAGCAAACACACTGTCCAACAAAAACTGCTGAAATCTAAATTAATGCACAGAGAGAATGCATACCATTGAGTTCCCTTATCATGTTGCCAGTAGGTACCCACAGCATCCACAGATAACTCTGTATTGCATCCTTTGGTGTTCCTATATCCATTTGACTATGAACTTTGAAGTCCCTCCAAAGAAAGTGGTGACAGCCTCATTTTAGTCCGGGCAGCACACACTTGTGAGTCTCCGTGGGGCTCTGATACCATGACAGAAAATAGAGTTGCCATAGCCTACTTCCTAGAGCGGAAGACTTTTCCTAGGGTTCACAAAATGCTTACTAATCACACTCTGTATCTTGTGAAACCAGATACTTAACACATAGAGAGCATGCACATGGAGTATTAATAGCCAAAACATGTATTATAGGAAACTCCAAAATAGGCAAACCTTAACTCAAAATGGTGTGCTCACTCTACAGGTCCACATCTAAGCAGCATCCACGCTACCAGATGGTGGTACATTGTATTAGGGTTTGACCATTTTGAAGCTTTCTTCTATACATATTTTCACTGTACTACTTCCTGTGGAGTCTATGTTTGTGTTTATTCCTTATACAATTGCTTGCACACGGAGTTGTTTCCCATAACGGTTGTGGGATCTTTGGGCAATTTCAATCTCCCGCTGTGGTGTGTTGGCTACGTGAAAGCATCTCTCTATTGTCTCATTCAGTCAGGTCTTCAACTATCAAGTGAGGGTTGCAGGTTTTGTATCGGTGTGACATTTTCAAGGTTCACCTAGTAGCAATCAATTTCCAAACTTCCCATGGCTATAGTTTCTATGGCATACAGGAGAGGGAGGCGTAAAGTCTCTGTAATTTCTCTGTTTTTGGCCTGCCTTTGCTGTAATTACTCCAACAATTGTATTAGGTAGTAGGTCCCCATACATCGAGTAAACATCTTGAGTAGGAAGCAAGGACGCTACTCCATAATCTAACCACACAAAGTCTTAACGTGTATAAGAGAGGAGTGTGCAATGAGGAAACCTAAGACGGGGCGTGGGCGTCCTCCAACAAAGGATATGCTTTATCGCAAGGTAACACATGAAATAGGGAGTCACGGCTCACCATCCAGCCATAGGTCCTCATTACAAGAGCTAATTAAGAATCTCATGTCGAGTCTACCCATGGGAGAGAGCCCCTGTGGCGATAGGTACAGGTTCCTAAACCATAGGATCCCACAACTAGAAGCTGATCACTCCTATTATGGGTTAAGGTGTAAATACTTAAATCTCCACGACTTTCCAGCCTATTTTCTAACTAGACCTTATCCTTGCTAGGTCTAGTCCAAGCCTATTACCCACCCCTAGCAAGATTGTACCCCTAACTCTAGATGGTATGGATCCACTATACATTTGGCCTAAACCTTGAGCCTAGTACACCGGTTAATACGTATTACGTCTAGGTTAATTTGTAACCATGGTTAGGTACAAGATAACCAAGTTTTACTAGAAATGTAACATTTTCCCCCCTAGCTAGGGCCTACATCGCTAATGGCATTGTGAAAATCTGGCCAAAGAAAGAACCCTAAGTATATGTAGGATGTGACGACCTCTGCTGCTGGTAACGGCTCTCAGTTGAATAGGAGAATAAGACCATATCGTCTACATAGAGGAGAATCTAGATCAAGGAGCTAGCAAGAGAGCAATGTGTCCCTCCTAGTATCTCAATAAAGGTCTCAAGCTCATCAATGTATAGGCCAAATAGAGTTGGTGATAGTGAAGAACCCTGTTTGATGACCGATATGCTCATGATCTTGGAGCCATCTGAGCCTTGCCAAAGGCCCTCTCATAGAGTGCCATGATTGATCTCCCAACTGTATCCAAAATCCTACAAGATTTAATAAGGAAACCTCTCGATACTATGTCAAAAGCGTTGGGGACATCAACAAAGAAACAAAAAGCCCTCTTGTCTTTGTGTTGTGGCTTGCTAAAAGACATCTTTGAGTGTGAGGATGTGATCTAGAGCTGCATGCTCAGTCTAGAAGCCTGCATGTCCATCAATTCTGAGTTCTTGGAGCTATGCAAACTAGCTAGCCTGTGTGTCAAGCACTCATGCATAGATATCGGATATGACATGCCCAATCATAATGACCCTATACTTTTCTAGCTGTGTAGATGGGAGTGATGGTGTTAAGGATACATGTGTGGGGAAAACCAGTGCAAACCGCTTAGTTGAAGAGCTCTACTAAGATTGGGGCAATATTACTTAGTCCATATGCCATGTGTTCAATACTTAGTCTCTCATGATCTTTGGCTCGGCCATAATGGAGCTTCAAAGCTACGTGTTTAATGCCATTGGTGTGAGTAGGGTGCAAGAGGTGGAGCAAGGAGCTGTGAGAGGTCAGATGGCAGTTGGTGTGGAGATTGATATAGTGTTCTTGCATAAGAGTGCTAAAAGTGTGGTGCCTGTGAGAGGAGAGGGGGCTCATTACTTGAGAAATTTTGCCAGAGGTCCTTGGAGTTGTTCCTAAATAGAATATTTATTACCACCATCAACAAAAGCTTGCTCTTTCGGTAGACTATGCGGTGATACTCTCGTATCGTGCTGCCTACCTCACTAGAAAGATAATGCTTAGTCTTGAATCTGAGTTGACATTGTAAAGCCTTACGCTCATCATCGTACCAGCTATTGCAAGGTACTGAGCCAAGTGGTAACAAGCAAGTGCAATGAGTGGTGTGCGCAAAAGTGTGTAAGGCGTCCTCAGAGCATCCGGATCTTCCAAGAGGAGAATGTCGTCAAGGTCTGTATGTAAGGTTATGATTAAACTATATATCATGATATGTAGTGTGCATGGATGGTGTCGTGAAGTGCAATGTGCATCATGCGGTGATGGGATGGATATACTAAAGAAAATATAGGTCTACTCTTGGTGGTGGTGGGAGACAAGAGAGGTCATTGCTATGCAAGGCAAAGGTAGGGGATCCCATGAGGTAGTCGACTACACTAGAAGCCCCCCTGTATGGAAGCAAGTGAACCGTAAGATGTGATCGGGGCTTGCTTATCAGTGGATACTCGGGATATCCCTACCTCATCTAGATCAATATCTAGCAATAAAGTAGAGGGGAGAGAGAGAGAGAGAGAGAGAGAGAGAGAGAGAGAGAGAGCTTATAGAAGATGAGACAATGGAGAGCGTCACATCAAACATTGAGCACTATGTATGGAGGTGAGGATTATGTGCCCCTCCATACATAGCCTTTGTAGCCCTTATTTGCAAACTAGCAAACATATAGCTTACCTTGTGTTTGCATTGGTGTCTCATTTGTTTTCTTACATGCGTGTCAGTTATCTTTGTTTCTTGAGTTAGCATTAGAGTTTCTTCCGTTTTTTATATTTAACCTAACTCTCTCTCACTCTCACTCTCTCTCTCTCTCTCTCTCTCTCTCTCTCTCTCTCTCTCACTCGCTCTTGCTCTTGCTCTCTCTCTCATATCTTTTTTTTCTTTTCTACTGTCATCTTCCCTTTTGCTACCAAAGCTTCCGTCTAGGTAAAGCCTTATAAGCACTAGATTTGCCCAATAGATTTCAAAATATTTCCAAGCCCAACTGGTGGCTTATGCTATGCTTGGGTAACAATGGTAAAATAAGCATAGCTTCGCCTACTTTCTCTTAGCTTTTTGTAAAGTGGCTTACAAACTTCCTTCTTTCCTTTGTTCTTTCGGTTGTTTTATACAAAACAATTAATTTGTAAGATTGGATATGTTCTAGCCTTACGAATGTATACATTTAATTTACCCACCTTTTCTTAAAGATAAATTCCCTCAATTACATGTGGTGGTTATCCTAAATATAGATTTAAGACACGAATGTTATTGATTCATCTACCTAAAATTGGAGCTACTCTTGCATGATGCTATCTCATTCATTAAATTTCCTACTTTTAGTAATGCTGGCATCTAGAGGAGGGTGGTGGCGCCGTCCTGTAGATGCCAATTTGGGTTTTAAAAAGGTTCTTTGATTTCGTTTTTTAGTCTCTCTCTCTCTCTCTCTCTCTCTCTACCATCATGATTATTTATCTTTTTTTTTCCCACCATTTTGGGTAAAATTTTTAGCCCAAAAGGGCTTCTATAGGAGAGCTAGCACGCATAGGATCACACTAGAGACATAATTTCATAAAATTAACAAGAGAAATGAGCTCATTTGATGTGTTCCAATCGCTTTGATACCAACATGACTAAATTTGGCCAATTTCTAGCAAAAGTTGTGAAATTGCTTTAAGCCCAAACTGCATCCAGAGGAGGGCACCGACGTCGTCATCTGGATGCCGATTCAGGCTGTAAAAATTTTCATTGATTTTTTTTTACTCCCTCTCTCTCTCTCTCTCTCTCTCTCACACACACACACACACACACACACACACACACACACACACACACAACCACTGAACTATATTCACACACAATTAGCCCACCAATTAATAATCACTCACACATACTTGCACGTCATCTTTTACACATCAATATCCCCCTTTTTTGTCGATATATCCCACATGTGACATGTGGTTGGCTCACTTATGGCCCATGATAATAAAATTGACCCTTTGTTTTTTGTCTCTTAGTGGTTCGTGTATAATTCCCCAACCCATAGTACTTTATTCATTATACTCAGTTAAATTCCTTAATCTTGATATGTTAAGCTTTAATTTTATAGAATGATTTATAGTTTCCCACCACTTGCTCTTACCCTCTTGTACCCAATCCAATTCTAACTATTTTTTATGATCTCTTGTTCCCTTTCTAACAGATGCATCCACAAGTACAACCATAGGGTTTCTTCGCTTAACCTATATATATATATATATATATATATAATCTTCCCCCCAATTTAAACCCATAGACATAACTAACCCCTCTATCCTAACCTTAGTTTACTCCCACAACACGCACATAACATCGACCCCAGACTTTGGATTCTCCCATGCTAGCAATTGAATTTAACTAGCATTAATATTAAATCTAAGTAAGTTCCCATGTGCCATCTCCTTTCTCAACCGTCACCGTTTTCTTGGACGTTTTGATATCTCCTATATCTACGACCAAATCCTCTCATGGATTATCTCTACGGCTCACTCTATTACCTCATCGCCCTCACACTAGTATCGTAACAATGGCCTCAAACTCCCAGGTGTGTATCTTCTTATCTCTATCCCCAGTGTCTCTATTTGCATTTCTTCCTCTTGATCTGTGGGTACTGCTCCGTCGGCCCACAACGACTTCCCTCTACTACTTCTTGCATGGCTTCATCTCTAACGCAGGTGGCCGCCTCCCTTTGTAGTCTCTTTTTCTTCTTCTCCGTTCACCTTGGCTTCACTGGCTTCTTGCATTTGAGTTGCTCTCATTGCTGCGAACCTTGGCTTTGAGGCTCACTCTTCATGGCTCTACCACTTTCGTCGTTGGCTCAGGGTAGATAACCTTCTTCGGTGGCGAGACATGGACCTAGCGATACGTCAACCTCCTTCCCCTTTTCTTTATGCTTATTGAGAATGGCTCGAAGAATTGTTGGTGGCTGCAAACGATTCCTACTGCATGATTGGCTTGTAGAATTGTTGGCTGCAAACGACTCTCACACTTTTATTCCACTTCCTAGCATCGGTTTCCTACATTCTTGTCCCAAAAATTCCGTCTGTTGTCCTTCTCCTCTTCAAATAGCAAGCTGCCTCTTTGATCGAAACTCCTCATGGCTTTCCTAGAATTTCGATTCCCAGTTAACTTTGCGTAAGCACTTTTGGTTTGGTTGCCTCTTCTCTATGCCTATGAGACTGCTTCTTTTGTTTGCCTTCCCCTAGACTCTATTGACTTGCAAGCTTCTCGTTGGGTCTGTCGAGGGAGCTTCTTCTCCTCTGACGTTACTGCTTGCAGTTTGTTTGGTATCTATCCCCTTCCCTTGCCCTCGTAGTTTGGCGGTGGGTAAACTACGACTTGATTCGATCTCCTTCCCTTTTAGCTGATCCCAGACTAATCTCCAAACCACCCTTCGCTTTTGAAAGGCACTGCCGATCGATCTTGCACTCTTCGCTTTAGTACTTGAACATCTTAGAAGTAGTTTCTACGTGGCTTCCTCTAATCATTTGGGCTTTGATTACTGTGATTACGGTCGTAGAGAACATTGCATGTCCTCCTTTAAGCTTTGGTTCGGGCCACCAGTTGTTCTCTTGTTCCGCTTCGGGTTTTTGGCAGCACCAGCTTCGCTGAGATGTGCCATCGTTGTTGCTCTACGGAGATCGGCAACCTCCTATTAGTTCTTGCGTCCCCTGCGCAGCAGCCTCTACCCCAGATTATACGTGAAATCTTTGGCTTATTGCTTGGCGGCCCATACAGTTGTTCTTTAGAACTGACTCTCCCACAGTTGTTCTTTTAATTTATGCTCTTCATTGTCGTTAATTTTTGTATGTAATTTGTTTTCAAAGTCGTTAATTTTAAGCCCTCTCTCTCTCCCTCTATATATATATTTCCTTTTTCCTTGTTCTTTGTCTACATTAATTAAATACCAATGAAGTTCATTCAATTTCGTAAAAGATGGCTTTTTTAATTCTTTATTTCATTAAAATTGAGGTTTTGTTAATAATTTTTTTTAAATTATTGGCTATGGTCATATATATAATGGCATGTATAATATTGTTGCCTTTAAGAGTGTTCTTATAAGCACAATTATATCATATTTTATTTTCAAACACATGCACACACGCACACACACAACTCTCTCTCTCTCTCTCTCTCTCACACACACACACACACACACACACACACACACACACACACACATGTCATAAGTGGAATAGACATGTTGGTTGCCAAAAAAACCTTGCTCCTCACACACACTCAAATACACCTATTGATGCCTTTTGTTGGTGGTAGAACTTCCACCTCTTCACAATTAGTGGGAGATACTTGCAAAGTAGTATGATGATAGCTAATATTATCCTTCCCTTTGTATTAGAGTTTTGAAAACCATCAAAGCTTTTGAAAGGTGGCATGTAGACATTTCCACATATAATAAAGAGATGGACATGAGAAACCCTTTGCTAAAGGGAGATACATGGTACATCTAATATTGATAGAAAAAAGGAAACAGAAAGGAGGATAAGTGTTGTTCTAATTTCATCGCCCATTGTTAAATGATGATTGATTTGAAAATGCTTCCTAGTTGAAAGTTCTTGCTCTCATTCTATAACCCCTTTAATCCCATTGTATGCAATCATCACACAAAAGAGTGTGAGGCTAACTTTTACCTCATCATTCTACACTCATTGAGAATGAATGCTTGAAGATGAAAGATCCATTATAATGTCAACTTTGGGGTAAAGGGAATTGCCCTACTTGTTCATGAGATGAATATGGATCAACAAAAATAAAAGCTACATAAGTTCATCATGAAAAACTATTTATGATTACCACAACCTCTAATGCTATGTTCTGAGTTTAGCAAGGTCTACGATTTGGAATGTATAACTTTCCTCCTATTAGTTGTACTTAGTCGAACTCAATTTGACTAATTTATGATGGGATATCTCAAGGTGTATGCCCCAAGCACACCTTGGGTTCTATGTGTGTGTGCTAGAGGCACAGTTAGGTGCCCATAAGCACTGTTAGGTGGTGGTAGATGCCACATAGGCTAATTGAGAGATTCTAGCAGCTGATTGAGGAGATGATTGTGGAGCTTGGTGGCTCATGTAGAGGTGCCTACATATGGACCTCACCCTTCTTCATTCTATAAGCATTTCTCTTGTTTTGTGTTCATCTTCATGCTTTCCTTTCACTTCTTCAACATGGTATCAGAGCACTATGATCCTCCTTGAGCCCATTTATGCCATGTCATCATCTTCTTCTTCTTCTTATGCCATTTTCCTCTTTCCTTCCAAAATTTTATGTGAGCTTGTTCTCTACCTACAAGCAACCATTCCCAGAGCCCTTTCAAACCAAGCATCCTTGAATATGGGCGACCTCCTGGTGGCAAGCAATTAGAAATATATTCCCGCATACGCCCGTGCTGATAGCTTCTTCGCTCAGCGAACTTTCACACAATTCTACCCAATGCCTCGACTATTCAATTATTCCTCTGAGCACGAGTTGGGCGACACTACAAGCAAGCTGATGATGAAGTTTGAGCTCGTTTGGTTAAGCATTTGAGGAGAAACACACAAAAAACCAGTCGATAATCAAGCTCTTGGCTATGGCAACGTGACATGGCATTTCGACTTTCCTCTTCAGTGGCTCTTCTCTGGTATACCAGCTTTATTTCTACCTAGAAAGCCCTCTTTTCTTTGCCTTGAAGAGTGAGATACAAGCCCTCTAAAATCAGGCCTCTGTTTTGGACAGTTTTGATAGTGTTGTGAATTTGGTGCTACATTAGATGCTACTTTGGCATTTCTGATACTTTAAAGTGTTGAATAGCATCAATACAATTGTGGCTACAACTTTCCTCTAGGTTGCTATACCTGGATTTGCTTAGAATACTTTCATTTAGCCACCTTTTATGATTTTTGGCTGCAAGTCTTTGCTACACCAAGTGCTTGTACTTTGAAGCTTTTTAGCTTTTTCTAGCCTTGTAAGAGAGTAGACACTGCCCATTTTGGGTTAGACCCTCTCATGGCTATCTTCTTGAATATTTATAAGTTCAATGGTAAAGGCTTTCACACATGGCAGATGAAAGTTAAGTCAACTTCTTCTTCAACAGCCTCTAATGCTGGAGAATCCTCAGCTCCTACACGCCCGGCACAAGATCCCACTAGAGAGGAGAAAGCCTATGGCATTATTGCTCTTGGCTTAGGAGATGACTATATTCATCACATTTCTGATATGGAGTCTCCTTCTGAAGCTTGGCAAAAGCTTGATATTCTTTTTGGTGCTAGCTCTCACATCTCAAAATTGTCACTTAAGATTGCTTTCTTTGAATTGAAGATGTTAGTGGCACTCCTTGGCTGCCCATGTCAATCACATGCGGAGTCTCATGACTCAACTTGCTTCTATCAACTCTCCAATCACTACAGATGATGCAATGGCAGTATTGCTCAAAAGTATGCCTGAAGATTATGATCATGTTGTTACCACATTGAAAAATCTTCCTAATCCTACTCTTGAAGGTCTTATTACTGTCCTTCAAGAAGAAGAAAGGCACAAGGAACTCCAGAGAGGCAATGACATAGCCTATGCCATAAAAACTCAAATGGGCAAGTTTTAACCTTGCAAACATTGTGGGAAGACTAATCACCTCTCAAAAGACTGCTTCAAGATCAATCCTTGCAAATATTGTGGCAAAAAAAATCACCATGAAAAGCTTTGTAAGGCCAAAAATGAAGCAACTACAAAACCAGAAACTGCCAATTTACTTTCAGTTAATGTGCCTCTAAAAGATGAGGCCTCCTATGATGATTATGCTTTTTGAACCAGCTCCACATATGCTCCAGATCTCTCTTTTATGTTGAGTCAAGGTACTCTGCCTAGATAGTCCTCCAAAATGAATGGAATAAACTATTATGTTCTTTGTAAACACCTCTGGTCACCATATGATGTAGGCCATGTGTATGTGTTTAGCTCCATGGTACCTCCTGCAGACATTGTGTGCATGTACATGTAGGGAAGATAACCATTGGAGGGTCTTATGTATCCCTTTGTTTGACTTCACACCCTTGGGAACCCTTGCCAGCATGAGATCCTAGCCATAGATTTATCCTTGACCACCATGAGATGGCTTGAGACACTATGTGACTAGATGTATCCTTGACATAGCCTGAGGCATTCCCTTGAGGGGGGGTTTGATGGGATATCTCAAGGTGTATGCCCCAGGCACACCTTGGGTTCTATGTGTGTGTGCTAGAGGCACAGTTAGGTGCCCATAAGCACTGTTAGGTGGTGGTAGATGCCACATAGGTTGATTGAGAGATTCTAGGAGCTGATTGAGGAGATGATTGTGGAGCTTGGTGGCTCATGTAGAGGTGCCTACATATGGACCTCACCCTTCTTCATTCTATAAGCATTTCTCTTTTTTCGTGTTCAGCTTCATGCTTTCCTTGCACTTCTTCGACAATTTATTATTATCGGGTTTGGTTTGTGGGTGATGGACTTCCACGGGTAGCCAAATTGCTATGATGTCATCCTAGGAAGACCCTTTATGCGTGCCACAGGTCTAGCCAATGACTAGCCTTGAATAGGATTTATCTACACAAGGATGAGCAAATTGTGAGGGTCAACCTACAAACCTAGAAAGCCCACCCCATGACCGCTGGAAATCTATTTATAGCCAAGTTAGGCACTACCCAACAAATTGCACCCATCAATGTGTTCCAAGCTTGAGGACATGGGAGAGGATCGAGATGAGGACTGGTATGCTCTACTGCTAGGGCCAGGATTCTCTCAAAATTGGATACATGCCCTAGCGACCATAGATGCATCGAGAGAACATGAACCAAGATGGCGGCTTATGATCCCAAGGTGTCACGAACTATAGTTTCCCTAAATATGTCAAGAACTATAGTTTCCTTAAATATGTCGGGAACCGTAGTTTCCCTAAATATGTTAAATATTACAAGAGCACTAGTGGATTATTAGGGAGTGCAAAAGGTGAAGATGTATCTCTACTGGCTGAGGTATGCGTGTGTTGTCCTGGCACACCACAAGTTCTCATCCAATTGGGGAGTCAGGTTGGATAGAATTAAGGACCCCTTGGATTTCTTAACGTGGAGGAAGCTCCCCTTGCCAAAGTTACACATCCTGCGGAAGAGAAATTACCGTGAGAAAACAAGGCCTCGAGTACCAAGGCTACTAAGGCTTCCTCTGAGGAAAAGTGAATGGCTCCAGACATGTAGGAATCGAATGTAGGACTTGCATGTAGAACACACATGTAGGAGTTGCACGTTGCATGTAGAACATGCATGTAGAGTTGCATGTAGGAACTACATGTAGAGCATGCATGTAGAAACTGAATTTGCATGTAGGAGTTGCGTGTAGAAACTGCATGTAGGAATCATATGTAGAACTTCCATGTAGGACTTGCATGTAGAACATGCATATTGGATACATAAAAGAGGTTATTCCTAGCCTTATGCAAGTACAAGCAGAGCTCTACTACTACTCTACACACATATTTTGTGCTACTTAAGTCCATGTTGGCAAAGAGTCAACATACCCCTGGATCCATTTTATTACCCATCCTTGGGTTGTGGCTTATTGTGATCACGGAGTTGGGACACCATGCGCATAACCCAGTGGCTATGGAACTTGTGGCATGCTAATCGATCCTACTATAATGCCTTTGCACCATACAATTTCTACTCTGTTTCTAGGAAGCATGTATCCACCATTTGCTCAAACAGAGATATGTGGTGTGCTTCTAAGAAGATGACTCTTTGATAGAGTCTACTTGTAGTCTAAGCATCAATCCATTCGTTGGGATTGAAACTGATTGTAGTAAAATGGTGATTGATGTGTTGGGGACCTCCAAAATATATTCCAAGGTCTTGCAAAAGATAGCACTTTGGCAAAGGATGCGGTAAATGTTGCTGCGCATTCTTTTTTCATGATGTTGAAGTGCTCAGATCAGTGTGCCTTGGATGTTCCATTCTACACATGAGTATGGCTCAATCATTGGCCAATTAATGGTGCGATCCTCACCCAAAGTGTGTATGTTGGCCTCCCGTCTGTACCATCATGGAACTGCATAGAACTTGGGATGGGGTTTGAGGCATGGAGGTGTACAGAGGTATTATTTCAAGAAGATTACATCAAATAGATTGGGGCGGCACAAATCAAGTTGGGGGATCCAATTTGCTGATCCAAGCTTCACTAATTTGGTGATGACGAATGCTGGTAGGGAAATTGTCCAAGGTCCATTCACCTCGAGTTTTCATATTAGGATATTTGTTCCAAAAATATTTGATGGGGTTATAGGGAAGTGGAATTACATCAAAATCATACCCATCATTGGAATTTGGCATGGGAGTGCAAATTGGATTATCTAGATCTTGATATCAAAATCAAATATTGGGTCCATTTCTCCTGATGTCAACACAAGTAGTATCAGAGGTCATGGCAGTGCATGGAGAGAATCTGGGTACATAGGGGAGTAATATGGAAGTTTGCTAGTTGTGGGAGGGGAATTGGAGGCAAGGAGGGAGAATTGGGCAAATGGATTGAGAAGCTTGGTAATCCTCGAAGGTAGGATTATCAAGGGAAGTGTGAGGGGTTGGTAAGTTTGCAACTGTTGGGTTAGTTGAAAGTGGTGAGAGGCATGAGCAAAGAGATAATGAAGGGAGTAGATATTTGGCTGGAGCTCAAGGAAGGTTAAGAGGGTGGTAGCAGCAGCAAGGTTAAGTGAGGTTATGAGATTAGATATGGAAAGTTAGATGTTGTTAGAAATGGCAAGTTAGATGTGGTTAGATATGGCAAGTTGTATGTGAGATAAGCTATGTCATTCTCCGATACTCCTTTATGTTGGTGCACTAGGATCATCAGCTACAAGGGTGGGATGCTGGTTATGTCATACCCTGTAGATAATAGTGATGGATTTTGGAGAAATGGCAATAGACCACCAATGACCTTGAGGGGAGGACTACCCATGAGGCATACATATGCAATGAAAGCATCCGTCTTGAGTGCAGTAAACCCGACACGTGTAGACAAGCAAAATATATTTTTTTCATCTTCGGACAAGACTTGGCAGATTTTGCATAGATTGTTTGCCCCTATGGAACATTACCATTTGATGTTTGGATAAGAAAAAATATGATCTTGAGTTGGAGTTGTTTCCATTGGAGAAGCACTTGTGCTCTAAGGTGATCTTCCACTTTATAGCCATCCACATACTCCCATTTATCATCATGAAGTACAAGAATGGTCTCCATTTGGTATTTCCATGTGTCACAATTGGAGTTGTCTAGCTTAGCAATAGATGCCTTCAAATTGAGGTTGCTAGTCATAGACATGGTGTAGGAAATGTACTCAAAGTGTCGTGAAATTCACTGTATAAATCAACTGCAAAACATTGACTATGGCAAGTGAAATCTCTGAATTGTCGTGAAGATAGAACTGCAATATATAAAATCCAAACTATATTACAACACTTGTGGCAAATGATGCTAGGAATAGCCAAGAGGCTTTACAAGGCTGAAATGATGTGCACAATGCCATGAAATAACCGTATAAGCTTTACAATGGTGGCATGTGTGTGTGAAATAAAATCATGTGCTATGTGCCCAACTGAACAATCGGCAATGCCTCTGAACAATCTGAAGTCGGCTCACTGAACTGATGAACCTCAGGTTTTAGGTAATCTAATGATGTGAAACCATATGTGAGCGTATGGACTGCTTTGAGTAGGTACTAGTCGAGAATTTCGGGCATGGCTTAGACTGGCAACTTGGGGAGATTCAAAGCGTCCCCTCTATGGCGATCTAGTCTACTCTAATTTAGATCTATACCAACCATCGATCGATGAAAGAACCACAAATGATTCCTTTTCTTTTGTTTTTTTTAAGTGATGGGTCAAATGCATCGATGTAGAGGCGAATGTGCATGAAGTGGTTTTGTCGGTGGTGATGAGGCTCAAATGTGAGTGTAACTTGTGCCAAAATGTGGCATGATGTGACGAGTGCGTAGAGCACAAAAAATCAAGTGACTTTTCTCTTTGGAGCGCCCTCAAATTCTTCCTGGATCAAGAGATACAACTTGATCTAGGTGGAGGAGCAAAAGGAGTGCAAATGTGCTCAATGATGGTGTCACTATGGGTCACATGCACTAAGGATGTGGCATTGTGCCTAGTAAGAGGTGTTGTCTCTATGCCAACATGGACTTAGGTAGAACAGAATGTGTGTGTAGAGTATCGGCAAAGCTCTACTTGTACTTGCATAAGTATAGAAATAATCCCTCTTAGAAATCCAACTTGCATGTTCTACATGCAAGTTCTACATACAACTCCTACATGCAACTCCTACATGTGAGTTGTTCATGCGAGTTCTACATGCAAGTTCTACATATGACTTCTACATACAACTCCTACATGCAACTCCTACATGCGAGTTGTACATGCGAGTTCTACATGCAAGTTCTACATACGACTTATACATGTGAGTTCTACATGCAAGTTCTACACACGACTTCTACATGCAACTCCTACATGCAAGTTCTACACATGACTCCTACATGCAACTCCTACATGCGAGTTGTACATGTGAGTTCTACATACAAGTTCTACATATGACTCCTACATGCAACTCCTACATGCGAGTTGTACATGCAAGTTCTACATGCAAGTTCTACATACGACTTTTACATGCAACTTCTATATGCAAGTTCTACATGTAGAGAGAGAATGTGTTACAATTCCTACATGCAAAGAGAGAAGCTCTCCAACTTGTATAAATACCCCATAATGGAAAGCGCACACTCTTTGGGGCATTGTGTTGAGTTCTACTTTGGTATTCCAAGCAATTGTCTCAAGTGTCCATGCTTCCTTGCACTCCACGTCCAAAAGCATGTCCTAACCTTGCAACTCCTCCTCCCCTTTCCTCCAACCTTGCAACCCATCCTCTCCCTCTCCTCCTCCCTCTTCCTCCTCCTCCTCCCTCCTCCTCCTCCTCCTCTCTCCATATGCTCCCCCTAAACCCTTAGTTCCTCAACCCTTAATCTCCATGATCTATAAGGGAGATGAGTTCTCCACCATGTACTCTACTCTAAACCTTGGAACCTCTTCTAAACTCTGGAACTCCTTCTTACCCTCAAACCTCCTTCTAAACCTTGGAACTCCTTCTAACCCTAGAACCTCTTCTAAACCTTGAAACTTCCTTCTAAACCCTAGAACCTCCTTCTAATCCTTAAACTCCTCCTAAACCTTGCAACCCCAAATGAAGACGAAATCCTTGATTACCTCAACCATGATGATACATGCTCCTTTTATACATGCATGCACTATGTTTGCTTACCACACTTAAGCCTACGTCTCTCACTGGAACATGACTCGAGGTCTAAGCTACATGTATACTATAAACGACAACCTCGATATATCTATAGGTGAAAAAAAGCCTCGGAACCTTGCATACTGAGAATACCCTGCTCTTCGTATGGAAGCCGTGGGAAAGAGCCAACATTTGGCACTGTTGCCGGGGAGACTAGCATCTCAAGTAACGAGTAAACATATGTAGGTATGTGTGAAAAAACAAACTACCTCAAACTTTCATGAACATAACACTCAAGGGCAAGGAGAGTAAAATTTTTTCCATTTCTAGCCAAACATATCAACCCCAAGCATCAACCTTGGGTTACTACCTTAAGAAATTTTCTTTATTTCTTAAAAATAAGCCACTTGATAACCAATCCGGCTAGGTAGTGGACATGAATGCATAGATCTTGCAATTTTGATCGTTTCACCTTTTTGCAGAAGAGCAAACTGAGCTAACCATCAAAAGTTATGGCTCAGGAAGATTCGCTCATATCTTCATGCCATGACCTTCGATTGACGATCTGTCTCCACCGGCACAATTCCTACACACAAAGGACAATCTTAGACACATTATTAACACGATGGTCCCTACACAAACTAACACCACTCTAACCCTCCCAACAAAACTTCATCCACAACCGCACTTGTGGCAGAGACACCCTTGGCAAATCTTGCCCAATCTGCATGCAGCTACGTTCCGACCAATTTTGCATTCAACTCCACTACAACACTCGCCAATTTTGCATTCAACTCCACTACAACCACCACCCCCACCAATCCTCTACCCCGAATCCCCCACTGAGATTCAATCACTCCCTTTAACTCCTCCACCCCCCAACATGGCTGAACGCCATCGCGACAATGATGGGGATATCGACCTCGATGCAGAGGCTGACAATTTCTTTAATCGAAGAAATAAGAACAATCAAGGTAGATGCCCCTTGGGAAAACTAAAACTTCCCAAATATAATGGTAGGGGAGATCCAGCCCAATTCCTCCAGCATTTTGATGCTGCATGCTGAGCAGGTGGAGATCAAACCCATGAAACCAAGGTGGCTTAGTTTCCCATGGCCTTAACTGATGAAGCATCTGAATGGTACCTAGACCTTCTAGTGGAAGAGTGCACCACATGGGACCTACTTCAAATAGAATTCAAACAACACTTTCAAACGGAGAGGCTACAAGATGATCCTGCTCTCCAACTAAGCAAGATCGAACAAGGCTGGCGAGAAGATGTACACACGTACCTAGGTAAGATGAAAAGATTAATCGCCAAATTGATCCATGCCTAGATGCAAAGTACCTCATGGCATGGTTCATTGCAAGACTAAGAAAGAAAATCCGAAAAGATATGAAAAAGATTAGCAACTATGAAACGTTCAGTGATGCTCATGTGGCAGCCATTGACATCAAGGATGGCATGACCAACTCAGACACTAGCAATGATGATGGCAGATCTAGTACATGTGATAAGCAGTCGAAAAAGGGCAAATCAAAGGCCACTGCCGAAACATCAAATGAAGATCCCATGACCATGAAGCTGAAAGAAGACATGATGCAGGCCATGGAACAAAAACTTCACTTGTCACAACCACCAACTCAGACATATCCACGGCGAGAAAATGTCTGGTGTCCACACTGCATGGCCAATCATACAGCAAATGAGTGCCTAGTCCTAAGAGCTAGGATCACTGCACAAGCAAATCCACCGTCAAGGTTGTGGTGCCATATCTGCATCATCGGTGGCCATGATGAGAATAGTTGCATCTTCAACATGTGCAACAACCCGCCTCGCACTCAACAATACCAAGCGGCACCCATGCCAGTATACAAGCAATTGACACTTGCACAAGCGCCCCCTGCTCCGAGGCTAAATCCTGTTCCCATTCGAACACAAGTCCTACAACTACTCAGGAATCCGAATCCACGACCATATCCAAGAGCACCAAATCTAGCTCCTCAAGCAGTTCCAATACATCAATTACAAGCCGAGGAAGTAGACTCACCATTTGACTATGAAGCAGAGTACCCAGTGTACTATGTAGAGGGTGCAGAGGGTTTAATTCCAGTTTATGCAAATCAAGTATGTCCCAACACATATTGTTCACCAATCAAGTGCTACGGTTGTGGAGAAAATCACCGGATCGCAGAGTGCCCTCACCGTGGTAGCCCAGCTACTTTCCAACCCCTCTGTAGAGATTGTGGCATAGGACATGCCTATATGGATTGTCCCATGCAAAATAAAGGCCCATAACAAATAGAGGTTAAGCATGACGTCCCAATCGGCATCATTGGGGTGGACCATCAAAGTCTAGGTCCAGCAAGTGTAATATCACAACTTGTAAATGTAATTACACGGCAACAGAAAGAGGCCACCAAGGACCCTAACATTCCAATCCAACCAAAGCGACTTCTGAAAAAGAAAGCACAAGTGCCTCCACCTCTGCCAAGCAATGAGCAGCCGAGCTCATCCACATCAACTCCCGAGCCTCAAATAAAAGAAGCTCCATACCCAAATGCAGAGATGGAGAAGGCTCGTTTTCAGGCACTTCAACAATGGGTACAAAAGGAACAAGCTCAATTTGAGGCTAAGAAACAAGCTCAATTTGAGGCTGAGAAACAAGCTCAAGACCCAATCCCTAACTTGTTAGATCCACAAAGTATTGATACTGTACTTGAGTCTTTGTTCCAACAATAGACTCCACAACATACTGTACTGCCATGTCAACTTGGAGCCACACTCTCTAGCATTCTGAGTTATCCTGTGTCAATTTCCATCGGAATCCTCCTACGGAATTTTCCCAATATTTGGGAGAGTTTCAAAGGATGGATTGAACTCGTAAATCCCCCTCCACCTATGAACGACATCAAAGATATCCCTACGCAAATGGGTGAGAGAGATGACATATGCAACATTACTGTGCCTTTGATCCACAAGGCATATAAAGACAGCCATTGATGGGGCCCAGTCACTGGAACTTGTTTGGCCACCCCCATCGGCTTATGCTCTTTCCTAGGAAGCAATATCTTACTTCGAGCAAAGGGGTCTAGGCAATTTGCATGAGAGCCTAAAATCCTTGGAGGACAGTCCTACAATGACCACATACATCAAGCACTTTCTCCATTCTTACCACTCTAGCAATGCAAAAGTTGGCAAGTACGGTACAATCACTGTGCATCAGAGCTCACTAAACATTATCCTCGATAGTACAGTCATTCAAAGGGCTTTCTCACTACCAACACAAGGTGCCAAATACCCTGAATGGCCTACCAATGCAAAGTTTCTCGAAGTACAATCTCTCCTCACTAAGAGCACACTGATCCATAGAGACGGCATATTGCTTTGCACAATCCTTGACCATCACCTCAAGGAAGTAGCACAATTCCTATCCACAATCCTAGGGGTTAAGTGTGGCAAGAATCGATGCCTTCCACTCTGCACATTTGTTTTGCTAAGTAGGAAGCTAAAACAAGACTGGGTCCAGCACTTAGTCATCTTCTTTACAAAGAAACTAGATGGTTCTTTAGGCCAAAAATGTAAAATTCCACACTTATTGGCTATAATCATCAAAAAAGAATTACAAGAAAGAGAAATGACTCTGCCCTAGTCACCAAAACCAATTGAGGAGTTGGACATACCCTTCTCACCAGTATGGGAGCCATCACCAACTTCTTCTACTATCACATTGATAAGTGTAGCTACCTTAGAAGAAATACCTATTCTAGAGGTCGGGATTGTGGAATTGCCCCAAGAAATGCTACAGCTCGGTGCACAACTGAAACCAATATATCTCCAACAATAGCAGAGCAACCAGAGCCTGAGGCAAGATCGGCACTAGAACCTGAGGAACGATCGGCACCAGAGCCTGAGGCCACATCAGCACTAGAACTGCCCATCGATGCCATGCCAGTCGATGAGCCACAAAGGGAGCTAGTGCCAGACAACAGTATGACTATTGTACACAAGGGATTGAAATACCATTGGAATGACCTCTACCAAGTACTACAAAATCATTGAGATGGCTACATGGGCACCACTTGTACGAGCAATATCGCTAGACCTCAACACCGTCTGTCATTCTCCAACATCAAGCTAGCCAAATGATCCAAATGTCAGAACTATTCACTAGTTTGGCCAAGGAAGAATATGAAAGAGAATTGGAAATATAGACTACTGCAACAGAAATTGAAGACCAATTTCAGGCAATCGCCATAGAGGTCAAGGCACTTTGGGCACAGATAGATGAGAAAGAGATAGAAGAAGTGCGCATGAACCAAGCTCTCCAAGCTCAAGAGAAGGCAGTGAGGGATGTGACCTCCAACCTCCACCAAAGTCAAACACAGTCGACAGTAGCAATACAAGCAACGACAATCCTACAGACCTACTATAACTCCTTGACATCCGCACATGCTCAACAGATGGAGGTAGTGGCACAAGCTCGACTCACTCTAATTCACAAAGAAGAAGAGCTCCAGGATTACAAATACAAGCTTGAAGAAATGAAACAATCTTTGGCAGTGCGTGCCTTCAGCATTGACGAGCTTACAAGGGAATGCAAAATCTTAAAGGACCAACTTGCTACTACTCAAGAGGCCAGCACTTCACAAGCACAAGTCTTGGACCAATGGTCCAATACCACTTAAGACATTCCTCAACAGCCAAAGGTCACCTTGCAAACGAGAAAGCTTAAGGAGGCATATACAACCATCTACCATCAATACAAAGAAAAAATGAATGAGATGCACTCCCAAAAGATAATCATCTCCAAGCTTGAACTCCAATTGCTAGTGCACAACAATGAGACATTAGAAGACAACACCAATGAAGCCCCACTTCAATGTACAATGGTGGTGTACTAGGAGCTTGTGGGCTACTCTACAAGTCGAAGATCACCTCAATGCATGCGTGCTTATCCAATGGAAGCAACTCCAAATCACGATCATATCTGCTCATCCAACAATCAAATGGGAACATTCCATCGGCACCAAAACCCTACGCATAATTTGCCAAGACTTGTTCGAAGATGAGAAAAATATCTTTTGCCTATCTATACATGTTGGGTTTATAGCACTCAAGATGGATGCTTTCATTGCATATGTATGCCTCATGGGTAGTCCTCCCCTTAGGGTTATTGTAGGGTTGTTGGCATTACTACAAAGGCCATCCCTATTATTTTCAAGGCACGACATAATTGACATCCCACCCATGTAGCTGATCATCCCATCGCACCAGCAAAAAGAAGTGTCGAAAGATGATAGCACCTAACACATCCAACTTCCCATATCTAACCACTCTTTCTACAACATCATAACCTCACTTACCCTTGCTACTATCACCCTCTTAACCTTCCCTGAGCTCCATCCTAATATATATTCCCTCCATCATCTCTTTGCTCATGCCTCTCACCATTTTCAACTAACCCCCAACAGTCACAAACTTATGAGCCCCTAACACCTAGCTTCTTCCCTTCCCTTGCTAATCCTACCCTTGAGGATTACCAAGTTGCTCAAACCATTCGCCTAGTTCTTCCCCCCTCCCCTCTGCACCCCCTTCTGCAACTAATACTCTGCCATATTTCTCCCCCATGTCCCCAGATTCTCTCCCTACCCTGTCATCACCACCAACACTACTTGTGCTTCCATCAGTAAAAAATGACACAATATTTGAATATTAGCATCTAGATAATCCAATTCGTACGCCCATGCCAAGTTCCAATGATGGGTATGATTTTGATGAGATGCCACTTCCCAATAACCCCATCAAGGAATTTTGGAGCAAATGATATGAAAACTCCAGGTGGATGGACCCTGGGCAACTTTCCTACCAACCTTCGTCAGCATCAAATTAGTGAAGGTTGGATTAGCAAGTTGGATCCACAACCCCCAATGAAGACGAAGGCCTTCATTACCTCAACCATGATGATACACGTTCCTTTTACACATGCATGCACTATGTTTGCTTACCACACGTAAGCCTACGTCTCTCACTAGAACACGACTCGAGGTCCTAAGCTACACGTATACTACAAACAACAACCGTGATATATTTGTAGGTGGCAAAAAAGCCTCGGAACCTTGCATACTGAGAATACCTTGCTCTTCCTATGGAAGCTGTAGGAAAGAGCCAACAGGTGTGCCTGTGGAGCACACTTTGTGATGATGTGGTAGCTCGGTGCACATGCAAAGCCCATGTGTGCTTGGAAGGAGGCAACAGTGCCTGGCAAGAGGCTGTGTGCCATGTGGTAGTGATGAGGTGGTGATTAAGTAACCTAATTAGAGGTTAATCTAACCCAAGGTTTGGATTAACCAACCCTATGCTTTTATCACACTTAAATGAAAATTTTAAGAAAGTATAACTAAATTACTATAAGTAATTAGCAAAAAGTGAGTAAAAAGGGACGAGGATTTTAGTAAGAAGGCAAGAAAAAAAAGGGTGTGAGGGGGTTGTCTATATGGGGGCATGTGTGTCTATATATGGGGGTTGTCTATATGGGGGCATGTGTGTGAAAAGTAAAAGGAATAAAGTGTGTGTGTGTGTGTGTGTGTGTGTGTGTGAGACAGTGTGGGAAGTGTGTTCACTAGTTGCCATCTTATCATGTGCTACATGCATTCTTGCTTGTTAGTCCAGTTTATGCCTTTTGTGGACATCTCTTATACATCTAGCACTCTTTTTTGCTCTATAGAGACATAGAATCTTTCCTTGGAGATGTTCCCTTTTACTTTGTTACGTATCATGGTTTTGACCTCCTCTTCCTTATTTACTCCTTATGTTTATTATCTGTGTGGGCTGCTACTCAAAGCATTCGAGTTGGCTTATCGATTGGAAGGAATGAACTCCTTGCTGCAAACTTTCCTTTCCTCATGTTGCCTCATGACTCATCCTCACAATGGCATTTCGTTTGCTCGTCTGGCTCCTCTTACTTTGATTTGCTGGCTTGATCTTCTTCCCCACCTAGCTCCTTTCATGTTCTTCCCTTCTTTGTTTTACGAGCTCTACGTGCTGTCCTCTACTTTGGTGACATCTTGCATCTCTTGGTTGCTATTTGGGTCTTGTTGCCTCCACATTCTCCTCGGTTTTCTAGTGATGTGGTGAGTTCTCTGGTCTGTGTGTGCAATGGACATGTTTTTTAAATTTTGGTTAAAAGAAACCTCATCAAGAAGTCTCTTAAAATATAGTTAACCATGTATGCAGGGCTTTAAGGTTAGAAGGAGGTTCCAAGGTTCAAAAGAGGATCCAAGATTTAGAAGGGGATTCAGGGTTAGAAGGAGCTTCCAAGGTTCAAAATAGGTTCCAAGGTTCAGAAGAGGTTCCAAGGTTCAGAAGGGGGTTCAAGGTTCAGAAGGGGTTTCAAGGTTAGAAGGAGGATCCAAGGTTCAAAATAGAGTACATGGTGGAGAACTCATCTCCTTCATAGATCATGGAGGTAGGAACTCATCTAAGAGGGTAAGGGTGTAGGGGGAGCATAGCAGTGGGAGAGAAGGAAGATGTAAGAGCATGGGGGTGGGGGAGAGAGAGGAGAAGGGAAAAGGAGAGGGAGGGGAGGAGTTTCAAGGTTGTAGGAGAGGGGGAAAGGAGGCAAAGTTAGGACATGATTTTGGATGTGGAGTGCAAGGGAGCATGGACACTTGGAGACAATTGCATAGAACACCAAAATAAAACTCAACACAATGCCCCTGAGTATGGGCTTCATTCCATTATGGGATATTTATACAAGTTGGAAAGCTTCTCTATCTGCATGTAGAAATTGTAAGACTTTCTCTCTCTACATGTAGAACTTGCATCTAGGATGCGCATATAGAAGTTGCATGTAGGAGTTGCATGTAGGAACTATATGTAGGAATCATATGTAGAACTTGCATGTTGCATGTAGGAGTTGCATAGTGCATGTTGCATGTAAGAACAGCATGTAGGAATCGTATGTAGGAACTGCATGTAGGAATCATATGTAGAATCTGCATGTTGCATGTAGGAGTCGTATGTAGAACTTGCATGTAGAACATGCATGTTGTATTCCTAAGAGAGATTATTCCTAGCCTTATTATGCAAGTACACACGGAGTTTTGCCACTACTCTACACACACAACATGCGGTACTTAAGTCCATGTTGACACAGAGTCAACACTAAGCTATTGACCTAAGTAGTTCCATGCATAGAGTGTGAGCTCAAGGTTGAGTTTTCTAATTGAATAGAGTCTAGGTAAGTGACTACACAAGACACATTTTTTTAATTTTGGTTAAAAGAAACCTCATCAAGAAGTCTCTTAAAATATAGTTAACCATGTATGCAGGGCTTCAAGGTTAGAAGGAAGTTCCAAGGTTCACAAGAGGATCCAGGATTCAGAAGGGGATTCAAGGTTAGAAGGAGGTTCCAAGGTTCAAAAGACGTTCCAAGGTTTAGAAGGGGGTTCAAGGTTCAGAAGGGGTTTCAAGGTTAGAAGGAGGATCCAAGGTTCAAAATAGAGTACATGGTGGAGAACTCATCTCCCTCATAGATCATGGAGGTAAGAACTCATCTAAGAGGGTAAGGGTGTAGGGGGACCATAGGAGTGGGAGAGAAGGAAGGTGTAAGAGCATGGGGGTGTGGGAGAGAGAGGAGAAGGGAAAAGGAGAGGGAGGGGAGGAGTTTCAAGGTTGTAGGAGAGGGGGAAAGGAGGCAAGGTTAGGTCATGATTTTGGATGTGGAGTGCAAGGGAGCATGGACACTTGGAGACAATTGCATAGAACACCAAAATAAAACTCAACACAATGCCCCTGAGTATGGGCTTCATTCCATTATGGGATATTTATACAAGTTGGAAAGCTTCTCTATCTGCATTTAGGAATTGTAAGACTTTCTCTCTCTACATGTAGAACTTGCATCTAGGATGCGCATATAGAAGTTGGATGTAGGAGTTGCATGTAGGAATTATATGTAGGAATCATATGTAGAACTTGCATGTTGCATGTAGGAGTTGCATATTGCATGTTGCATCATGTAGGAGTTGCATGTAGGAACTGCATGTAGGAATCATATGTAGGAACTGCATGTAGGAATCGTATGTAGAATTTGCATGTTGCATGTAGGAATCGTATGTAGAACTTGCATGTTGTATTCCTAAGAGAGATTATTCCTAGCCTTATTATGCAAGTACACACGGAGTTTTGCCACTACTCTACATACACAATATGTGCTACTTAAGTCCATGTTGACATAGAGTCGACACTGAGCTATTGACCTGAGTAGTTCCATGCATAGAGTGTGAGCTCAAGGTTGAGTTTTCTAATTGAATAGAGGCTAGGTAAGTGACTACACAAGACATTGTTGGAGGCAATGTCTTCTGGGCCAGGTTCAGCTCTTCAATCACTCTTGTAGACCTTAGGTGGATGTAGGTGGTTCAAGATATGTGATCATCTGGGGCAAGTACCACTGTAAGGTTGAACTACAACTAGCATCAACTAACGTTTCCCTAGCTAATTCAATGTTTAGGCACTAAATTAACCTTAATTCAAAGTCATTGAAATAGGCTTGATTACATTTGTTTTTCTAGAATTTATTGTCTCAAATGGATAATTTTGATTTAGTTGTGTTTTTAATGATAATTTAGATGATTCATCAAAACTTAATCACTTCCCAAATCTCATGAGATTCCTCTCTCAATTTAGGTTGTAATTCAATTTTCCCCTTTTAGAAATTATGAAATTTCAATTTAGTCCTTTAGGGGTAGGGTTGATTAGTAAGTCCCAATATGGTCAGCTAGTATAAATGAATATCCAAAATTTCAATCCAAGTTGGGAGTTGAGCACCTAATTTAGCAACACTGAATTAGATCTAATTCAGTAGCATTATATTAGCAAATGCTAAATCAAAGTTGACTTTCAGCTTTGGATTCTCTGACTAGCAGATAATCTCATAGCACTTGACAAAGCTGGCAACTAATTCAATGGTGCTGAATTACTTCAATGCTTGGATGCTGAATTAGCTTCATCCCTGTGTGGTCTCTTGAGAAGCATCACTAACAAAATTTTGGGAGTTTGAGGTGGATTCTAAGTTTTGATTTTGGTTTTTCAGCATGGGGGGAATGCTATCCTACCTATTACAAGAAAGAAATGAAAGAAACAACAAAAAATGGACACTTTTGGAGTGTTTTTCAAGGATGGGATTGTTTGTCACTCTCAATACCTTGAAATTCTCCCAAAACATGATTGTAGATCTTTTTTCTTGAAACTTGAACACACACAAGGATTAGCAATACCACAAACTACCCTGTCCTAATTTTTTACACCTAGTACAACACAAAAAGCAACTAGAAACCACTCAAGCTCATTTCCTCTCTCTTCCTCACTCACTTTTCCACTTTCTCCTTTCATATACTCTAAAAACCATACTAATAAGTGGTGGGAAAACGGCAAAATAATGGGAGAAGATCATGCAATCAAAAGCATACATTGAACTCCCTAGTAATGGCACCAAGAATTGTAGTTCGGCGGTGACTCACATGTCATGGGGATCTTGAAGGAATGCCTTCCTCCATGCTACTCCTTGTGGGATGAATGCAAGCACATACAATCCATAAGTGTGGCTTATGGAGTCGTTGCGATGTGAATCCTTATGAGAAGAAGGGGGATGAGAGATATTCACAAAGGTAAGAGCAAGAAGAACATAAACAACACTTTTGAAAGAAGAGAGAGAGATTGTATTCCTCAAACTTGCAAGTAACAAGTGAAGACCAAAGTTTGACTTTTGGACTTTTATAAAATTCACCTTTTAAAAGGAGGGCAAATCCTATGTTCACACTCCTCTTCCTACCATTCTACTATCTTGTTCCTAGTATTACATTTCTCTTAGGCCATGGCTCCAAGGCATCTTCTAATAAAATTCATGAGCGCATTGCACATATTTACAAGAGTTTGTAGGAAGGCACAAAATATGACAATGTTAACCCAAGTGGCTTAACATTTAGGGATCCTACAAATTCAAACCTCAGGGAATTTCCTACCTTAATTCAAAATACTTAATTTTTAGGAATATTCCCTTAATTAACATTAAGCGTTGTCTACTAAAGGTTTATCAAATGAAATCAAGAGTCATAGAGGCACCCTTTTTTTTAAAAACAATCTGGCACTTTATGTCGATAAATCCCCACTCCATCCTTTCATATGACTTGTCAAAGTCCACTTTCATATGTGAATTAATAATAAATCCCCACTCATCCTGACATATGCTTTGTCAGATCCACTTTCAAAAAATAGATTTCCTCATCTTTCTCATTTAATGCATATTCAAGACCTTGGCAAAGAGTAAGAATAGCCTCAAGTATGTGCCTACCTCTTATGAATTCCTTTTGTTCCTCCTTTATCCAAACGTGCATTTTGTTCTTTAGGCTCACGGCTAATGCTTTAGCAAAAGTTTTGTAGAGCAAGTATTAAGTGTAGTCAATAGCCTCCATTTTCTAAGCTCTTCCTTGTTTCCTCCTTTGGGAATCAACTTGATCATTCCTATGTTAGTCCTACTATAAACTATTGAAAATTTGGAGAGGTAGTCAGCCCAAACTTCTAAATTGGAGGGTAGAGGGATCCTCTTGCAGAAGCTCTATCAAGAGGTTGTCAAATAGTTTGACACATCCAACTTGATCATTCCAATGTTAGTCCTACTATCAACTATTGAAAATTTGCCCAAAGTTCTAAATTGGAGGGTAGAGAGATCCTCTTGCAGAAGGTATATCAAGAGGTTTTCAAAGGATTTGACGTGTACATCTTGGAAATAGTTGTAGAATTTGGATGGAGCCATTAGCAAAAGTGAGTAGATAGTGGAGATGCCAAAGGAAAATTTTTGGACACTTAGGTTGAGATAGAAAGCAATTAAAAAAATAGCTCACCAATGAGAAATTTAAGCATTTATCCTCAAAGAGACATACATAAGATCATAAAATTATCCTCTTTAGATGTGACATAGTGAAAAGTGTGTGATATGCAATAGCCACATCATAGATGGCTGCTACATCCAATAGCCCAAGTATTTTCTCCCTATGCACGTGTATTTCTTTAGGGAATTTATGAAGCATCATAGGTATGTAGATTGTGTGGGATTCCATTGTCTAACACATAGATAGATCAAATGAGCCTTGCCTCATGAAACTATTAATGATGAGAGAGTGTCAGATTCCCTTGCACTTCATGGGGAGAGCCAAGCTACGAACCTCCACCCAACAAGAAGGTAAAGTAAGGGGAGACAAGTTGTGGATCTCCACTCAACAAGAGGGGGGGGAAAAAGCAATAGGAGTGAGATTGAAAATCTCACTACCACTTTCTCGCTCATGTGACTTGAGACTTTCATTTCAATTATCATCTTGATGTTGGTTTTATGATATATAAAACTTCAATCATAATACCTATAATGATTGAACTATCATTAAATTTTCACTTACGTATTTTGTTTTTATTTGGGTGATGGTCACTTGGCTTGTATGCTAGCCTTCTTGTTATTTGGATTTAAAATTTCAATTTGAAGATGTTACTTGCAAGCTCTTGACTAGATTCCATTGTCTCTATATTATAATCTCTAATGCGAGCTTCGATGATGGACCAATTCTTCTTTTTATAGCATAGGACTTGAATTGTGATGGCACTTTCACACGGGGGTGAGCCTTTTTTTTAGAAAAACCTCCGAGCGTCCGAGCGAAGGATAAAAATTTCGCATTTCTACTTTGAAAAAATGCATACTAGGGTATGTTGGTGGATAATGATTTTGAAAAAACCCATGTGAGAGTGGGTTTCTCATAGAAATCCCCTCATAACTCCTATTTGATAGGGGAGTATACTTGAAGAAAACCTCTCATAACCCCTCTTCATGGGGGGTTTCTCCAAATAAACTCATTTGAAGGAAGCAGATTCATTGTGAAACTATCTTGAAATTTGAAGAAACGCTCTCTTGACTACTCTTCATGGGGGTTTCTCCAAAAGGAAGCCATTTGTAGGAAGCCTTCTAAGGTACGGACAACTTTTTTAAAAATGTCAGAACTTTCACGTCTAATGTCCAAATATAGTTATTTAGCCACTCAAATCAAACAAAAAAGGCCATTTGAGCACGTCTACAAGGCTATAAGCTAAAAGTTATATCATTTAATAGAGTCTTAAAATTTGACTTTAATTTTTAAGAGTATAAAAATAGTCATTATATATATATATATATATATATATATAGTCTTTCACTTTTTAGTGAAATAATAATTGTTTCTCATTGACGAAGCCTCTGATGAGAGCCACAAAAAGTGATAAGAAAACTCTATGGAGTGGAGGTATAATAAGCTATGGTTTAATGGAAGCATGGTATTAAATATTGGGCCATTGTTTTTGCCTTGGTTTTTCATTCTTTTTAATTGTGATTACTTTTAATAGAATAGACAATCTGTAAAATTTGTTCTACTAAACACTCATAAATACCCTAGAAATAGCTAACAAATTGAAGAGATAGAATGTCCAAGGTAGTTTCTCTACTAAACACTCCTTGAGTGTATTGCTAATCTTGAATTGCTCATAAAACCTCGCTCATTCAATTTTGCTCAAAGGAAGTGCAACTCCATTTCACATAGGATGCATCGGGTAGCTTGCATGGCTAGCTTGTAGTTTTCTATGGACTAGGTTAGACGGCACCCAGTGCAGTGGTTTTTGATAATTTAACAGCTAGCTAGCGAGTGGCTAGCTCAATCCTAGATGCTTGCAAGACACCCCGTGAAGTGCTCATGAGTGTCTATATCCATTTAAAAGACCTTTTACCCTTGCTTGCTCCAAGTACAACTTTTATTTAAAACTTAATAGCTCTAACTAGATGAGAGTAGACAAACATTTGTGGCTTCTTATCTAAGAGTCCATATAAGTAACTCCAACCACTACTTCCCACTTCTCATAGGTTGGTCCCTAATGATCCTAAAGCTCTCTCTCCACTTGATGTTTCGGTGTGGTACATTGCAACACATAGTATGGGTCATCTTCCTCATTCTGCTCAAAGATAACAAGAACTTCAAAGATATTCCCCTCTTCCAGTGCATTGATGAGGTCATTGAATCCCTCCCTAAACTATGGTCCACTATTTGTCTCTTTGACATAGTCATCATGTAAAAGGAAAATATGTTGTAGCTCCCATTGATTTATAATTGCAATTTCCTCACACTTCTCATAGTCTCCAATGATGCATGCACTAAAACCAAGAAAGCTGTCATGTTTTGAGACAAAGATGGTTGTCTAAATAGCCCCATATGTTGTGCAAAATTTGTGTCTCATCAATGGTGTCATAGTCATACATGTCCCTCCTTTGTACTTCGTCCACTTTCATCTCGTGTTGTGCACTAAATTGTTGTTGAACTCTCTTTACTATATGCCAACTATGCCCTTGTGGAAAGGTTAGATGCAAGCCATGTTGTTGCACTATGGGAATTCTACAACCTATCTACCACTCTGCTCCTTATCAACTACTTGTGTACACACTTCCTGAATCCACAGGTTGAGGGCATGTTAACTAATGTCGATGAAGAGCTAGCTTAATAACGGTGTCACATCCATGTTCCCCCTCTCCATGGTTGGATCCAAACAAATTCCACATCATGGTTAGAATAGTAAAGTATTTAAACCTTGGAACAAAATAGAATCCATGGGTTGATTGAAATTGAGAGGAAGCACAATCTGACCAGACCCAATGTTGTTTCATTGTTTTTGGTACTTGGGGATTGCCTTTGGTTAACCAATCCTAGTGCAATAGAAAAGTATGATAGACAAAAGTGTCATGTTCCCCATTATCCAAAATTTATAAATGGCATGTACACAGCACTTTCTTGAAATCCTTGGATATTAGTCTATTGGTACATTGATATTAGCCATAGAATCCAATAGATGGTTGTAGATGGTATGGTCCAAAATTGTAATCTACTTGTTGTATCAATGTGCAATTTGCATTTCATATTCTTCTTGAAAAGAGTAATTTCCTATAAAATCGGTAATAAGAGATAATTATGTCCTTGGGGAAATCGGCAATGCATGACTTGAATTACTTGTAAGCAGTCTTGCCAATGTGCTATGAAATTTTGAAGCAAATAATTTAGGATGGATTAAAGGATGTGGTTGATAAGATCTTGTGGTTGAGTGGTCTCGTATGACAATAGCCATTTGTTCTTGTTTGATCCTTAACATCAACCATTCCAAATCTTCTCCATTTTATAATGCTATAAGGATATCTTCCGTGTGATGAAAACATGGACCTAGGGTGGCTCATAGAAAGTGATGAACAAAATGGTTAATGAAACTAATGGAGCAAGACCTAATCACACAAAGACAAGCAAATGCTTGACCTTCCATTAGATAATGCCTTAATTATATGCAAGAGTAAAATCTCATCCTCACACACTGAAGTACACATGTCAAACGTCACATACACTTAATCTTTCTCACTCAATCATAATCTTTCTTATCACTCTCATCCAATCAAATAATTCTCTCATACTACCACTCTTCCACTCTTCTATTTAGTACCCTATGTATGCCCATGAATCAAAGTGGTCATTGAAGAATTTGTTACCTTGATGCTATCTTTATTGTGGATGGTCACCTTCATTCTTGTTTGCAACTTCTCTCTTGGATCTCTATCGTCAAGGTTTTTCAACAACAATGCATCTTCTTTTTGTGCGATCACAAGATTTCTTAGTTTGCTCTTGGAGGCTTCTCTCTAGTTGCTCAGCATTTTCTTCTTCTTTTACGGTCTATCTAGGCCATGGCACGCTTTGTTGTAGGGTTCTTTTCTTGCTGACAAGCAATGATCCTACTGCATTGATGAAGTGTATTTTATTCTCTATTCATGTTGCAATTAGCTAGCGTGCTTCTTCTCATTTATTGAGGACACCACGAATGATTTCTTTGCTCTCTCTTTCACTTTATCTTGCCTATAGGTAGCATAAAAATGGCCACAAGTTGTTCCTTGCTCCATAGATCGGTCTTGAGTGTGTCTACTATTGTTTTTGTGAGCTACTTGTCTAGTTATAGGCCATTTGTTGTTACCAGCCATTGCTTTTTCCTTGCATGCTTCTTCTTTGGCTAATGCCTCCCTTCTCTACTCAGCTTAGTATTACAACATGCTTCATTTCACTCTACATAATACATGTACCTCATAGTGGTAATGGTTTGTTTTGAGCTTTCTGTAGCTATTACTTTGCTTTCTAGGGTTCTAGACTAGTCATAGCTATAGAGGGCTTGCACTTTTATAGCATTTCGGCCATGACATCCACTTGGATTTCCTCAGCCATCCTTATCCTGACATCCCCACTAACTGCTATCAGGGTTTCAAGCCTCAAATGCCAAGCCCTACAGTGCCTCTTAGTCCACTATCGTATAAAGTTCCAATCTTGGACTTGAATGGTTGCTTCTTCATATGCACCACTGTGCTAAGGATTCGCTTGGTTGGCACAATTAAACATGAGGCAAGTAAGAGACCTCAAAGATAGACCTAATAGTCAAGTCACATTTCTTATCCACGAACACTATATATGTAGGCACATGGACTGGCCCAAACCTATGTGTATCATATACCAACAATAAACATTATTGGAAATTGAAAGCAAGGTAGGGAGGTAAATGGGAAGCCATCCTATGAGGCTTTCCACCACCTAACTGTGCTTATGGGCACCTAATTGTGCCTCTAGCACTCACACATAGAAACCAAAAATGCCTTGCCAAGAGTAAGCAAGGGAAGTTTCCAACATGATTGGTATGAAGCATTATCAATTGTTCATCAAGGGGAAGGTTGGAAAAATGAGTGAACTATGAATCTAATTCATTGACTCACCCTCGGGATTGTTTGGTGGTTAGGCTTATCAAAAGGTCAAAAGGGTGGTAGTTAGACCTAGGTGGTAGCTCGAGCAACAACAATACCCGACTCGCATGCATGATACTTTGCACATAGAAAGGAGTCTTCAATGCATCATACGCCGCACAGAAAGGAGTCTTGAAAGTGCGACTAGCAAACTTGCATGCATGGGAACACTTAAAAGTACGACAATGGCAAAAAATTTGTTTCTACCACAAACCCTTGGTTATGACTTGATGGACAAGATTTGGACAAGACACTCCGGCAATAAATGCTACAGCTTTACTTGGTACCCAAGTTGTTTGTCTAGATGTTGGGATGTAGCAATGATATTAAATAGGCTTCACATATGAAGAGATTATTATAGCCAAGCCTAGAGTCCTTCCCATCATTGCTAGGACAAAACAAACTTTCTAATTGGATAAGGCTAGTTACACACTTGTCTGCAGACTAACCAATCAAAGAAAATGCTCCCTTGCCTTGTTCAATGAGGATTTCGGGCGAGGGAGCTTCCCCACATCTGCCAACTCTCCACCAATCAGGATTTTCGGGGAGCTATGCAAAGCAGGGTGACTAGGACTGAGCAAGGCTGTGCAAGCAATCCCCATCATTAACTCCTTATGGATGTTGTTGCCAGTGTGTAAGCGATCCCCCCCCCCTTAGAATAGCTGTCGCTTAGGCGAGGACTGGCGGTGTGTAACTGCCCTAAAATAAAGTTCTCTCTCATACAGAATTGGGTTTTGCAGGTTAAAATGGGTCTTTAAAATGAAAATGCAGAGCTTGCAACAATGCCAGTTACCAAGTAGGCCCTTATCTCCAAAATGTAATTTGTACAATAAAGGCTAGGTATTGTTAGCATAATAGCATGTAAAAAATACACTAAAGGTCGGTTTCTTTGAAAAGATACACTAAAGGTCAGTTTCTGCGTAACAGGCTGTTCCCCCGCAACACGCTATGGTGGCAAATTCACCCAAAAATGCCGCTGTCTAGCCCTGAGAAATCGCTGCTAGATCGTAGCAAATCTTTGCTCCGCTGGAGTTGGATAGAGAGAAATACACTCTCTACTCGGGCATAATGGTGCTCATAGAAAAGCTGGAGACTCAATTGGTGGTTGGATGCTATGCACAAGCCTTTGGGATGGAAGTCGGCTATGGTGGTAAATGCTCGGATGTGGTGAGATAGCCCGTCGTGGGAAGGGAACGGCCTCGAAGCACGGGTTCCCAAGTGGAAGCAAAGCATCCAATGAAGGTAGGCTTTTATAAGGAGTACTTCCAAGTTCCAAGCTCCGATGTGAGCGGAGAGCATCCTATGTGAAAGGATGACTTGAGAGGCCGGTCAAATTGAGTCAACACTGTAGGTGGACTTGAGTCAACACTCTCTACAGTTGTGTGCACAGTGATCAGTGGTGATAAGCGTAGATGAATGCCGATGGTGTTGCTCGATCTGTGCTGATAAGCTAAGCTGATTGGCGATGGACGGAACTGGCTTCCTCAAAACAGAGCCGTGAACTGTGGAATTTTAGCTCCAAATCGTAATTCCATCCACAATCACCGCCGCATCTTGATTCGGAGCACACACCATACCAACCGTAGCACGAACCGCAGCTTACATTGCAATCGCTGCCAGCGCTCCGATGAGCTCCCAGCTGAGCCTTAACATGTAGCAAGCTCCTCTGTCGGAGATCTTGGATAGGGGTAGTAGTCCTCGATTGCACAACCTGAGAAGCAGAGAGATTTTCCCGTCTATGGAGGCCAAGAAACGAGAAATGGAAGGGTTGGATCCTCGAAAGCTTTCGCCTTCCAGCCAGATGACCGTCTACGTTGACAGCGATCAAGACCCTTCGGAACGAACTCCTGTCTTTGTGGCCCGTGAGACCGCCATGCAAGCTCTCAACACCATAGTGCAGGTTCATTTTGAGAAGACGCTGGAGAAGAAGATGTCGGTGGATATGCAGAAGAAGGAGCTGTGGAAGATGTTTCAGTTTTTCTTCCTCTTCTTAGCGATTCTGTTTACTGGCGTAGTGCAGTCTACAAGGCTCCATTGTCGGCACTTCTGGATGCCTATTCTGCTTTGCGCCCTCGGACACGCCATCTTCTACGCGGCTATGGCGCAAACTCTGAGGTGCATCAATGGATTCAAGTACCAACGGCGCTGTCACAAGCTCACCCTTGGCCTCGCCACCGAGAACCTCAAGAGGCTCAAGATGAGACCCGGAGAGACTGTGCCAGAAGATGAATTTGAAGTACGGTACCAAGAACCTGGAGAGTCGTATTTCAACAAATTCAAGCGGAAGTGGGTTCTTTTCTTCGTCTTCCTCGTGGTCACGTTCTTATCTATGGCCGCGTCTATAGCGACACTTTTGTGTGCTTAGAACCGTCGACGACGGAAAAGAAGCAGGGCTCTTTTTGCCGACGCCTAATATTGCAAATTGTGGCAAGCTTTGCCGTGGCTTTGTATAGAATCGTTGAGCCATGCTTGAGACTTGTTTCGATGCAGCTCGTTTTAGCGTTTCGGAACAAGGGGCAAAAGCTTAGCATTGTCCTTTCACGGATGTTTTCTTCATTTTAAGCGTTTCTACAGGATTATCGTTTGTAAGAGAATTCTGTTATCATAAAGAATATCCTATGTTTCGAAGCTATTGAATCGTATGAGTATGGTTTGAGAGCCTGATTATGAGCCACGATGGAAAGTTCCGCCTCTTCGTGCCTGTTCTACTTTACGTTTCGCAGTGGCTAGAAGTTTTGTCATTCGCCCTGAAGGAAATCTTACAGGAAACTTAGTGTTCCGCCTGGATTGCCAACAACACAGCGCTGCTGCGCTGCAGAGGACTTGAAATTGAGTGTCACAGTCAGAAAACAGCTAACGTAGCCGCTTATGGCTTGAGAACTCATGGTTGCTACGTCTTTACATCTGTTTACGTTTACTCTGCTTGGATTTTTATACAACTCCATTTCATTTTTCTCGACATTCAGAGTTATGGCAGACTATTGAAATTTAGCTTTGCTCAACTTAAGCCGCCTGAGATTGGAACCAAAAACCTCTCATATCAGGTTAGTACTTGAGAATATTCGTATTTGTTATTTCTCTGTATTCTGGCTTCGGTCGGTCCCTTAGCTGGATCCAACTTGAAAATTTTGGATTCGCAGCATGAGGCTAGCAATAAAGTGCTTGCTCTGATCGCAAACCTTATGAAATGAGCAACCATAAAACATGAAAAACTACAAACCAACCCAAAAAGAGCCTTGACCAGGGGAGTTTTCTATAGGATTTAAGGACATAACAAGAGTATTACTTGTATCCATTTGTAGAATGTATGAAGCAGGTTTGCCTCTCGGTGATTATGCACGTGGTTGGGCATGTCTCTCAATTTCTGGTTCACACCACCTGTATGCAACAAAACACCTAATGATGCAGTGTTTCAATTGGTTTATTTGAACATACATCTTTGTTTGGTTCTTTGACCTGCACTTGCATTCTTGCCAGTTAGTTGTTACTAGTTGGTTTCAAGTACTTGAAATTTACTAGATAACCCTCCGTAGCTACCAGTCATCAGTTAGCTACTACTTACCATCTGACTTCTAGTTACCAGATAGCTGCTAGTTACGAACCAGCTAGGAGTTATTAGAAGCTACTAGCTACCAACTAGGTACTAGTTATCAGCTACTTACTAGCTTCAAGGTAACTTGTAGGTATTAGCTAGCTATTAGATTCTAGCTGGCAGTTCTATTGGCAGATGTTACAAAGTCTGATGATTTATCAGCCTACACTCCTGATAATCGTGTCACCCCATGTTTGAGAAAGGAAAAGCTAGCACTCTGTTGTGTTGCCTTAGGTACAACAAATTCTTTGCTGCCAAGATGATAGACAGATTGAGTTATGGCAGACTATTGAAATTTAGCTTTGCTCAACTTAAGCCACCTGAGATTGGAACCAAAAACCTCTCATGTCAGGTTAGTACTTGAGAATATTCGTATTTGTTATTTCTCTGTATTCTGGCTTCGGTCTGTCCCTTAGCTTGCCAAAAGCAGTGCACAGGCTCCGGACATCCAACATATCTTTCGACACCATGGATTGCCCAAGAACATCGTCTCCGACAGAGATCCTAAGTTGACCAGTCACTTTTGGATTTCTCTGTTCGAATCTATTGTTCAGTTCAGCCTACCACCCATAATCAGATGGCCAGACTGAAAGAGTCAACCAAGTTCTGGAAGAAATGCCCTGACATATTACAGCAATATTTTCTGAATTTACCGTGATATTTTCGTGCAAGGTGGGCTCCTAGAGAGCACAAGCTGACATAGTTGACAGGTGCCAGGCAGAGATAGAAGGTAGCATGCAGGTGAGCCAAAGGTCCACATCGAAGTAGCATCCAGGCTGCTAGTGGTGGTACATTGTATTAGGGTATGACCATTTTGAAGCTTTTTTCTATACATATTTCCACTATATTACTTCCTATGGATTCTGTGTTTGTGTTTATTCCTTATACAATTGCGTGCACACGGAGTTGTTTCAATTTTCCGCTGCAGGGTGTTGGCTGCGTGAAAGCATCTCTCTATTGTTTGACGTGGTAATCAGAGCCTAGTGGTTCAACAACCGAGTTCATCTCCAATTGAAGGGTGAAGTTTTTTGCAAGAAGGAACTTTGACATTTGGTCAGGTCCGTCACCTGTCAAGTGAGAGTTGCATCGGTTGCATTGTGGTGGTGTGACAGGGCTCACCTAGTAGCAATTAGCATCACTTCCAGCCTTCCCATGGCTGTAGTTTTACTCGAGTGTGTACTTCATCAGGCATATCAGGCATACGGGAGAGGGAGGCGTAGCATCTCTGTAGTTTCTCTTTTTTTTTCTTGCCTTTGGCTGTTATTAACTGCAACAATTGTATAAGGTCCCCATACATTGAGTAAACATCCTGAGTAACAACCTTACCACACAAAGTCATGAGTTGCATAAGAGAGAAAAGTGCAATGAGGAAACTAAGACAGGGTGTCGTCCAACAAAAGATATGCTCTGTCGCAAGATAACACATGAAATCGGGAGTTGGAGGCTCACCGTCCAACTATAGGTCCTCAATTCTAGAGATAGCCCTCAGCAGGCTCCCAAACCATAGGATTCCACGACTAGAAGTTGACGACTCCTATTCTGAGTTAAGCTGTAAGTAGTCTGCTATTCTTATAATCTCCACGACATCTTATCCTTGCTAGGTCTAGTCCAAGCCTTGGGTTGTTACCCACCCCTAGCGAGATTGTACCCCTATCTTTAGATCTATACGGATCCTCGATACATTGGACGTCAACCTTGAGCCTAGTAGACGTGGTTAGGTACAAGATAACCAAGGTTGAAATGCAACATTATTCCCCCCTTAAGGTCCTGATAAATCAAAGTAGATAACACATAATCCAAAAATTGAGGGTTAAGCGATAAATAGTCCACCATTTCGAAAATCTCCATGCGTTTCCTAGAGTAAGCGTAGTTTTCAAGAAAAGCCCTCCTAATGGGAACTAGATCTAGTCTAAGTCTTGCATTATTACACTCCTCGGCTAGGCTATATCCATAGCCCTAGATCAATATGGCTCCTAAATACATTCGGCCTCAACCCTGAGGCTTAGCTAATATAGGGAGTCCTTAGGCTTTTGAGACTAATACCTAGGCTAATTAAGCCTAGCTAGGTACAAGCTAACTAGGGGTAGCTTTGAACAAAACATATCCCTCGAGGATTTATGTCCTCATAAATGAAGGTATTTATTTTGGCCCTCAAGCCTCTCATTGAAGTCAATAGTATAAAGCCTAACCTATGAAAGATAAAGATAAGATAACAAGATTGTGGAAAATGAGGAAGAGAGAAGAGCTAGTGAAAGATGTTTGAGGTTGTTTCATGTACTTTTTGATTAGCCTTCTCCTTTAGTGCTAGCCTTCGTCATGGTTGAGTTTGCCCTTCACCTCCGGAGTGCCAATAGAAACTCAGCATGAAGACTTTGTATGAATGGATGCTCAAGTATGTGTGGGTGTGTGGATTTTTTTTGTGTAAGCATATTTTTATACTATGGTTTACACCCATTGTTGGGCGCTGATGTCGTCAGTGGGGATGTCATAGTAGCTAGTCCTTGCTATGCGTGATGGAGTTTCTGATTTCAATTTATGAGTACAATCTTATGAGTACTATCATGAGATTGAAACTGCACTATGTTGTGTTTTTAGAGGATGAGTTTCGGAATGTTCTTGGATTCATCTAGGTATATTGTCCCATGTACTTGCTTATTTGAAGTAATGATAGCTACCTACCTATTAGGCATCATGGACCATGTTGTAAGCATTATATTTATTAGAGATGAAAGAGTCCTAGACAATGCTAAATAGCATATTTGACCAATATCTAGGATAACTTTGTGATTCAAGATAGTTGGCACCATTCCTACAAGATAGGGGAAAAAATTAGAAAGAAAGAAAGAAACTTTATCTATAAGACTGAAAAACCAGATGCAATCAGTTGAATAGATGGAGCCTCTAAGCAAGCATGTTAACTTGTGTCATCTTGAGGTCGAGGAACCATAATCCCTAACTCAATAGAGGTATGTGATTACCTAGACTGTTGCATAAAGCTATCATGGGGATACCGCAAACTCAATGAGAATGATTTGGTGTGGGTTTGACGGCTTACTATGGATCCTCCATGACAATAAGAAAACTTGGAGTTTCTCCACTTGATTGCTTATGAGGACCTTAAGGGGAGAATAAAGTTACATTTATGAGGACCTTTAGGGGGGGATAGAGTCCCTAGATTAGTCATGGCCCTCTATGAGAGGTCTTAGGCAAGGTTTGGGTAGCTCCAAGATCATGAACATATCGGGGGTCAAACAGGGTTCTTCACTATCACCAACTCTATTTGGCCTAAACATTGATGAGCTTGAGACCTTTATTGAGATACTAGGAGGGACAGATTGCTCTCTCACCAGCTCCTTGATCGAGACTCTCCTCTATGTAGACAATATGGTCTTATTCTCCTCTTTAGCTAGGGGCCTCTAGTGGTAATTGGATGCACTCCATACCTTCTACGAGACACATGATTTGAAGGTCAACCTTCTTTGACACATCTTGGACAGCCATGCACAGAGAGCAATCCACATTGGATAGATTACTAGTGGAGGTCGTCGCATCCTACACATATTTGGGGTTCTTTCTTTGGCCTGATTTTCACATTGCGACTAATGGTGTAGACCCAACTAAGCCGGGGATACTCCACTCTTGCTAGTGCTTTCACTCTCATTTTCGGGATCCATGGACCAGGTGGAGAGGCTCCAAGTTTGTGCTTGTGCTCACAGTGCAACCCCTTTGGTCCAATGCATAGGTCATCACAGACAAGAGTGTGAGGCTAACTTTTTCTCTCATCATTCTACTCTAAAAAACTCTCATTGAGAGTGAATGCTTGAAGATGAAAGAGCCATTATAATGTCAACTTTGGGATAAATGGTATTGCCATACCTGTTCATGGGATGATATGGATCAACACAAATAACAAGGTAAAAAATTCACTAGACTTGCCAAAGAGCTTGAGAGATGTGTAGTCAAAGTGAACGCTTCACTTGGTCTTAGCATATTAATTGCTATGATGTATGAGGAGGTAGGTAGAGGGCACTGCCATTGTCGATGTTGTTCGAATTAGCATCTCTTTTGCATATTGTTCTTGCATTGGCTGGTTGTGTATTGGGAATTACTTTCTTGTAATTATATCTAGAGAATTCTTGCCAACTTGGAATTCTTTTGTGATCTGTTGTATTGGTGTCGATCTTGGTGCAACGTTGTATAGGCGCTGATTTTTGTATCGTATTTTTGAGCCAATGTTGTTGCTGTGGAAGTCTATCCATACTATCGTATATACTGCTCGCTAACACTGACATGTTAAAATGTGCCATCAACACCATTGACTAGCCTATCAGGAATGTCTATGTTCACTGCAGATGTCGACTATCATTCCTTATTTCAATGCCAAAGTTGCATGCAAGCCAACTATTGCTTGAGGGTTTACAGGGGCTGTAACTTGTTTGCTACATGTCTTGCTTTTTTCGTCAATTGCATGGAGAATGTGAGCGGCACGAGCTAGGCTGTTGAATATGTGTTGGTTGTTCTTTTCTTTTTGTGCATATATATAGAAAAGGTGAGTAATATCGATGTTAGCTGTCGGTTGTCATACAAGTCACCATCGTCATGCTGCAAAATTCTAATTGTGTTCAGTGTCTGGATGAATTTTTGCTCTTTTTACCGCATTGTGATTCTTAGCTCATAGCCTCGAATCTTCTCTTCCCTTTCGCCTGTGAGATTTGCTACCGAATGGGTCATGAGTGGTAAGTGCATGGCTGAATGGATCATTAATCCACCTACATTAAATACGGCCCTATTTATATATGTCGTTAATAATGCAGTTGGTAAGTCAATGTCGGATTCAATTGCTTGTGCGGAGTTGCGGAGTAGCCCTTGGACTATTTGCTTGCAAGGTTAATGTTTTGCTAGTGCAAGTGTCTCTTGTAAGGAAAAGGTGAATCGCTTCTGTGGGATTCAATATCTTTCATAGTATGATGTCATCGTGGGAGAGTTGTTGCTTTGCATTTAGCTTTTCGATTGTGTTATGGTTATCTTTGTTTGGCATTAGCTTGTATGTTTTATGAGAAGGATGATTGTGGGTTGGTTGGCTTCTAGGTTATGTTTTGTATGTCTCGATGTTGTAGCTATAATGGCTAGATGAATCTGTTCTAGATGTTTATGATGAGTTGCTACTATTATTCGTTTGAAGTATTGTCTTGGTTAATTTGTCTCTATTTCCCTTGATGGTTGCTATATGTTCGTGATATGCATCTGTCCACGCTTTGCTTGTTGTGTTAATTGTGTTCTTTGATTGCTCGAAGGAGATATAGAGCAGGAAGTTCTCGTGGTAGAAGCAAGTTGGGTCTTTATATTGATTGAAATGCACAAATCATATTATTTGTTCCTTCTTCGCTTTTACATGTTTGCCTTTCACTGTTTTGTATTTACTCGCGTATTCGGCTAAGCAAATGCTCTGCGATGCTTGTTGTTGCTTGGAATACTTTTGAATGATGTCCTTGAAGAATATGTCAGTGTCATGATCAACCAAATTTTGCAAAGATGCTTTCCTTTTTAGCAAAAGTGTTCTATCTTCTTGGAAGTTAGTATTTATAAAGGTGAATTGTCTCAAGCAACTTGTCAATGGTAAAGATAGCATAGTATAGGCAGCTTGTTGGGAGCTTAATTCTTGAGTGTTTATCAATGTGTTATCAATCTTTTGCAGACGCTTGATTGTGCTGACATTGTTTGCACTACGGTCGAAGGCTTCTTTGAGTGCTTTTGTTGTGGTCGTGTCTGCTTTCGTCATGTATGATGTGCAGTATGCTACTGCGCCATGGGGATTGAAGATGAATTGTATATCAATATTTGCATCCCATAATGATGAAAGCTTAGGATTGAAGTTGTTCTTGTATTAACAAAAGGTTAACTTGGATGCACAATCTCAAACCCTTCCATATTTAGATGCATCATCTTGGGACTAGGAATGTTTTGCATCCCAAACCTAGGAGGAAAATAGAATAATAATATGGTGGCTAATTTAGTTATGTGCATGGTTAGTTAAGGATTAATGTAAATTAAGAGGATATATGCTCAAATGTTTACCCTACTATTCTAGGAGGGGTATTCCAGTTATCATAGGAGAGTGGTGTCCGATTCCATTCCACATGTGAGTTTGATGATCTCAGTGACATTATGTAGTTGCCAGCATCAGATTGGCATCATTGCCATTCTCCGCTAGTGGTAATCTAGACAAACTAAACCTATAGATTGACATTCCACTAATTTTATTGGCTGGAGTAGGATAATGGCAAAAGTGCAAATGCACATGTGAGTTTAGGATTCCTTGTGCATGTTTTGAGGTCATGGTATGAGACTGGCACCACTGCCATTCTCCACTGGTGGCATTCTCCACAGAGATTGACACAATTCCATATGATCTATACACAGCGGAGACAGTGATCACTACATAGAAGAATGCACATTTGAGTTTAGGATTCCTTGTGCATGTTTTCAGGTCATGGTATGAGATTGGCACCACTGCCATTCTCCTCCATAGAGATTGACACAAATCCATATGATCTCTGCACATGTGAGTTTAGGCTTCTCAATGCCATTTCTTAGGGCCTAATAAGAGATTGGCACCACTGCCATTCTCCACTTGTAAAAATGTTTACCCTACTATTCTAGGAGGGGTTCCAGTGATCATAGGAGAGTGGTGTCCTATTCCATTCCACACGTGAGTTTGATAATCTCAGAGATTAACACAATTCCATATGATCTCTACACAGTGGAGACGTTGATCACTAGATAGAAGAATGCACATGTGAGTTTAGGATTCCTTGTGCATGTTTTTAGGTCATGGTATGAGATTGGCACCACTGCCATTCTCCACTAGTGGCATTCTCCACAGAGATTGACACAAATCCATATGATCTCTGTACATGTGAATTTATGCTTCTCAATGCCATTTCTTAGGGCCTAATAAGAGATTGGCACCATTGCCATTCTCCACTTCTACAAATGTTTACCCTACTATTCTAGGAGGGGTATTCCAGTGATCATAGAAGAGTGGTGTCCTATTCCCTTCCACATGTGAGTTTGATGATCTCAATGTCATTATGTAGTTGCCAGCATGAGATTGGCATCACTGCCATTCTCCGCTAGTGGTAATCTAGACAAACTATACCTATAGATTGACATTCCAGTAATTTTATTGGCTGCAGTAGGATAATGGCAAAAGAGCCAATGCACATGTGAGTTTAGGATTCCTTGTGCATGTTTTGAGGTCATGGTATGAGATTGGCACCACTGCCATTCTCCACTGGTGGCATTCTCCACAGAGATTGACACAACTCCATATGATCTCTACACAGCGGAGATAGTGATCACTACATAGAAGAATGCACATGTGAGTTTAGGCTTCTCAATGCCATTTCTTAGGGCCTAATAAGAGATTGGCACCACTACCATTCTCCACTTGTACAAATGTTTACCCTACTATTCTAGGAGGGGTCTTCCAGTGATCATAGGAGAGTGGTGTCCGACTCCATTCCACACTAGTGGTAGTCTAGACAGCATGAGATTGGCATCACTGCCATTCTCTGATAGTGGTAATCTAGACAAACTGAACCTATAGATTGACATTCTATTAATTTTATTGGATGCAGTAGGATAATGGCAAAAGTGCCAATGCACATGTGAATTTAGGATTCCTTGTGCATGTTTTCAGGTCATGGTATGAGATTGGCACCATTGCCATTCTCCACTGGTGGCATTCTCCATAGAGATTGACACAATTCCATATGATCTCTACACATTGGAGACTGTGATCTTTACATAGAAGAATGCTCATTGCCACTAGCAGAGAAAGGCAATAGGATAATGGCAAAAGTGCCAATGCACATGTGAGTTTAGGATTCCTTGTGCATGTTTTTAGGTCATGGTATGAGATTGGCACCACTTCCATTCTCCACAGAGATTGACACAATTCCATATGATATCTATACATCGGAGACTGTGATCACTACATAGAAGAATGCACATTACCACTAGCGGAGAATGGTAGTAGGATAATGGCAAAAGTGCCAATGCACATGTGAGTTTAGGATTCCTTGTGCATGTTTTCAGGTCATGGTATGAGATTGGCACCACTGCCATTCTCCAGTGGTGGCATTCTCCACAGAGATTGACACAAATCCATATGATCTCTACACAGCGGAGACAATGATCACTACATAGAAGAATGCACATTAGCACTAGCGGAGAATGGCAGTAGGATAATGGCAAAAGTGCCAATGCACATGTGAGTTTAGGATTCCTTATGCATGTTTTCAGGTCATGGTATTAGATTGGCACCACTGCCATTATCCTAATAAGAGATTGGCCTAATAAGAGATTGACACAATTCCATATGATCTCTACACAGCGAAGACAATGATCACTACATAGAAGAATGCACATGTGAGTTTAGAATTCTCAATGCCATTTCTTAGGGCAAGCATGAGATTGGCAATCACTGCCATTCTCCGCTAGTGGTAATCTAGACAAATTAAACCTATAGATTGACATTCCACTAATTTTATTGGTTGCAGTAGGATAATGGCAAAAGTGCCAATGCACATGTGAGTTTAGGATTCCTTGTGCATGTTTTCAGGTCATGGTATGAGATTGGCACCACTACCATTCTCCACTAGTGCATTCTCCACAGAGATTGACACAATTCCATATGATCTCTACACATCGGAGACTGTGATCACTACATAGAAGAATGCATATTACCACTAGCATAGAATGGCAGTAGGATAATGGCAAAAGCGCCAATGCACATGTGAGTTTAGGATTCCTTGTGCATGTTTTTAGGTCATGGTATGAGATTGGTGATGATCATAGGAGAGTGGTGTCCTATTCCATTCCACATATGAGTTTCATGATCTCAGAGATTGACACAATTCCATATGATCTCTACACAGTTACACAGTGGAGACAGTGATCACTACATAGAAGAATGCACATGTGAGATTAGGATTCCTTGTGCATGTTTTCAGGTCATGGTATGAGATTGGCACCACTACCATTCTCCACTGGTGGCATTCTACACAGAGATTGACATAATTCCATATGATCTCTACATAGCGGAGACAGTGATCACTACATAGAAGAATGCACATGTGAGTTTAGGATTCCTTGTGCATGTTTTCAGGTCATGGTATGAGATTGGCGCCAATGCCATTCTCCACTGGTGGCATTCTCCTCAAAGATTGACACAATTCCACATGATCTCTACACAGTGGAGACACTGATCACTACATAGAAGAATGCACATTTCCACTAGCGGAGAATGAAAGTAGGATAATGGCAAAAGTGCCAATGCACATGTGAGTTTAGGATTCCTTGTGCATGTTTTCAGGTCATGATATTATATTGGCACCACTACCATTCTCCTAATAAGACATTGGCCTAATAAGAGATTGACACAATTCCATATGATCTCTACACAGCAGAGACAATGATCACTACATAGAAGAATGCACATGTGAGTTTAGGATTCTCAATGCCATTTCTTAGGGCAAGCATGAGATTGGCAATCACTGCAATTCTCTGCTAGTGGTAATCTAGACAAATTAAACCTATAGATTGACATTCCACTAATTTTATTGGCTTTAGTAGGATAATGGCAAAAGTGCCAATGCACATGTGAGTTTAGGATTGCTTGTGCATGTTTTCACGTCATTGTATGAGATTGGCACCACTCCCTTCTCAACTGGTGGCATTCTCCACAGAGATTGACACAATTCCATATGATCTCTACACATCAGAGACTGTGATCACTACATAGAAGAATGCACATTACCACTAGCGGGGAATGGCAGTAGGATAATGGCAAAAGTGCCAATGCACATGTGAGTTTAGGATTCCTTGTGCATGTTTTCAGGTCATGGTATGAGATTGGTGATGATCATAGGAGAGTGGTGTCCTATTCCATTCCACATGTGAGTTTGATGATCTCAGAGATTGACACAATTCTATATGATCCCTACACAGTGGAGACGGTGATCACTACATAGAAGAATGCACATGTGAGTTTAGGATTCCTTGTGCATGTTTTCAGGTCATGGTATGAGATTGGCACCACTACCATTCTCCACTGGTGGCATTCTACACAGAGATTGACACAATTCCATATGATCTCTACATAGCGGAGACAGTGATCACTACATAGAAGAATGCACATGTGAGCTTAGGATTCCTTATGCATGTTTTCAGGTCATGGTATGAGATTGGCACCACTGCCATTCTCTACTGGTGGCATTCTCCTCAGAGATTGACACAATTCCACATGATCTCTACACAGCCAAGACAGTGATCACTACATAGAAGAATGCACATTACCACTAGCAGAGAATGAAAGTAGGATAATGGCAAAAGTGCCAATGCACATGTGAGTTTAGGATTCCTTGTGCATATTTTCAGGCCATGGTATGAGATTGGCACCACTGCCATTCTTTATTGATGGCATTCTCCACAGGGATTGACACAATTCCATATGATCTCTACACAATGGAGACAATGATCACTACATAGAAGAATGCACATGTGAGTTTAGGCTTCTCAATGCCATTTATTAGGGCCTAATAAGAGATTGGCACCCCTACCATTATCCACTTGTACAAATGTTTACCCTACTATTCTAGGAGGGGTATTCCAGTGATCATAGGAGAGGTGTGGTAATCTAGACAAACTGAACCTATAGATTGACATTCCACTAATTTTATTGGCTGCAGTAGGATAATGGCAAAAGTGCCAATGCACATGTGAGTTTAGGATTCCTTGTGCATGTTTTCAGGTCATGGTATGAGATTGGCACCACTACCATTCTCCATTTGTACAAATGTTTACCCTACTATTCTAGGAGGGGTATTCCAGTGATCATAGGAGAGCGGTGTCCGATTCCAATCCACATATGAGTTTGATTAACTCAGAGATTGACACAATTCCATATGATCTCTACACAGCAGAGATAGTGATCTCTACATAGAAGAATGCACATGTGAGTTTAGGATTCCTTGTGCATGTTTTCAGGTCATGGTATGAGATTGGCACCACTACCATTATCCACTGGTGGCATTCTCCACAGAGATTGACACAATTCCATATGATCTCTACACAGCGGAGACAGTGGTCACTACATAGAAGAATGCACATGTGAGTTTAGGCTTCTCAATGACATTCCTTAGGGCCTAATAAGAGATTGGCACCACTGCCATTCTCCACTTGTACAAATCTTTACCCTACTATTCTAGGAGGGGTATTCCAGTGATCATAGGAGAGTGGTGTCCGATTCCAATCCACATGTGAGTTTGATGATCTCAAGAGATTGACACAATTCCATATGATCTCTACACAGCGGAGACTGTGATCACTACATAGAAGAATGCACATGTGAGTTTAGGATTCCTTGTGCACCATTGCCATTCTCCACTAGTGGCATTCTATAATGGCAAAAGTGCTAATCCACATGTGAGTTTAGGATTCCTTGTGCATGTTTTCAGGTCATGGTATGAGATTGGCACCACTGCCATTCTCCACTGGTGGCATTCTCCACAGAGATTGACACAATTCCATATGATCTCTACACAGCGGTGATAGTGATCACTACATAGAAGAATGCACATGTGAGTTTAGGCTTCTCAATGCCATTTCTTAGGGCCTAATAAGAGATTGGCACCACTGTCATTCTCCACTTGTACAAATGTTTACCCTACTATTCTACGAGGGGTATTCCAGTGATCATAGGAGAGTGGTGTCCAATTCCAATCCACATGTGAGTTTGATGATCTCAGTGTCATTATGTAGTTGCCATCATGAGATTGGCATCACTGCCATTCTCTGCTAGTGGTAATCTAGACAAACTGAACCTATAGATTGACATTCCACTAATTTTATTGGCTGCAGTAGGATAATGGCAAAAGTGCCAATGCACATGTGAGTTTAGGATTCCTTGTGCATGTTTTCAAGTCATGGTATGAGATTGGCACTACTGCCATTCTCCATTGGTGGCATTCTCCACAGAGATTGACACAATTCCATATGATCTCTGCACATGTGAGTTTAGGCTTCTCAATGCCATTTCTTAGGGCATAATAAGAGATTGGCACCACTGCCATTCTCCACTTGTACAAATGTTTACCATACTATTCTAGGAGGGGTATTCCAATGATCATAGGAGAGTGGTGTCCGATTCCAATCCACATGTGAGTTTGATGATCTCAGAGATTGACACAATTCCCCTTCTTCTACATGTGAGTTTAGGATTCCATATGATCTCTACACAGCGGAGACAGTGTGATCACTACATAGAAGAATGCACATGTGAGTTTAGGATTCCTTGTGCATGTTTTTAGGTCATGGTATGAGATTGGATCCACTGCCATTCTCCACTGGTGGCATTCTCCACAGAGATTGACACAATTCCATATGATCTCTACACATGCAAGTTTAGGCTTCTCAATGCCATTTCTTAGGGCCTAATAAGAGATTAGCACCACTACCATTCTCCACTTGTACAAATGTTTACCCTACTATTCTAGGAGGGGTATTCCAATGATCATAGGAGAGTGGTGTCCTATTCCATTCCACATGTGAGTTTGATGATCTCAGTGTCATTATGTAGTTGCCATCATGAGATTGGCATCACTGCCATTCTCCGCTAGTGGTAATCTAGACAAACTAAACCTATAGATTGACATTCCACTAGTTTTATTGGCTACAGTAGGATAATGGCAAAAGTGCCAATGCACATGTGAGTTTAGGATTCCTTGTGCATGTTATCAGGTCATGGTATGAGATTGGCACCACTGCCATTCTCCACTGGTGGCATTCTCCACAGAGATTGACACAATTCCATATGATCTCTACACAGCGGAGACAGTGATCACTACATAGAAGAATGCACATGTGAGTTTAGGCTTCTCAATGGCATTTCCTAGGGCCTAATAAGAGATTGGCACCACTGCCATTCTCCACTTGTACAAATGTTTACCCTACTATTCTAGGAGGGGTATTCCAGTCATTATAGGAGAGTGGTGTCCGATTCCAATCCACATCTAATTTTGATGATCTCAGTGTCATTATGTAGGTGCCATTATGAGTTTGGCATCACTGCCATTCTCCACTAGTGGTAGTCTAGACAAACTAAACCTATAGATTGACATTCCAGGGCCTAATAAGAGATTGATACAATTCCATATGATCTCTACACAGCGGAGATAGTGATCACTACATAGAAGAATGCACATGTGAGTTTAGGCTTCTCATTTCCATTTCTTAGGGCCAGCATGAGTTTGGCATCACTGCCATTCTCCGCTAGTGGTAATCTAGACAAACTGAACCTATAGATTGACATTCCACTAATTTTATTGGTTGCAGTTGGATAATGGCAAAAGTGCCAATGCACATGTGAGTTTAGGATTCCTTGTGCATGTCTTCAGGTCATGGTATGAGATTGGCACCACTGCCATTCTCCACTGGTGGCATTCTCCACAGAGATTGACACAATTCCATATGATCTCTGCACATGTGAGTTTAGGCTTCTCAATGCCATTTCTTAGGGCCGAATAAGAGATTGGCACCACTGCCATTCTCCACTTGTACAAATGTTTACCCTACTATTCTAGGAGGGGTATTCCAGTGATCATAGGAGAGTGGTGTTTGATTCCAATCCACATGTGAGTTTGATGATCTCAGAGATTGACACAATTCCCCTTCTTCTACATGTGAGTTTAGGATTCCATATGATCTCTACACAGCGGAGACAGTGATCACTATATAGAAGAATGCACATGTGAGTTTAGGGTTCCTTGTGCATGTTTTCAGGTCATGGTATGAGATTGGCACCATTGCCATTCTCCACTGGTGGCATTCTCCACAGAGATTGACACAATTCCATATGATCTCTGTACATGTGAGTTTAGGCTTCTCAATGCCATTTCTTAGGGCCTAATAAGAGATTGGCACCACTGCCATTCTCCACTTGTATAAATGTTTACCCTACTATTCTAGGAGGGGTATTCCAGTGATCATAGGAGAGTGGTGTCCTATTCCATTCCACATGTGAGTTTGATGATCTCAATGTCATTATGTAGTTGCCATCATGAGATTGGCATCACTGCCATTCTCCGCTAGTGGTAATCTAGACAAACTGAACCTATAGATTGACATTCCGCTAATTTTATTGGCTACAGTAGGATAATGGCAAAAGTGCCAATGCACATGTGAGTTTAGGATTCCTTGTGCATGTTATGAGGTCATGGTATGAGATTGGCACCACTGCCATTCTCCACTAGTGGCATTCTTCACAGAGATTGACTCAATTCCATATGATCTCTACACAGCGCCAATGCACATGTGAGGCAACATAGAAGAATGCACAAGTGAGTTTAGGCTTCTCAATGCCATTTCTTAGGGCCAGCATGAGTTTGGCATCACTGCCATTCTCCACTAGTGGTAATTTAGACAAACTAAACCTATAGATTGACATTCCACTAATTTTATTAGCTGCAGTAGGATAATGGCAAAAGTGCCAATGCACATGTGAGTTTAGGATTCCTTGTGCATGTTTTCAGGTCATGGTATGAGATTGGCACCACTGCCATTCTCCACTGGTGGCATTCTCCACAGAGATTGACACAATTCCATATGATCTCTGCACATGTGAGTTTAGGCTTCTCAATGCCATTTCTTAGAGCCTAGTAAGAGATTGGCACCACTGCCATTCTCCACTTGTACAAATGTTTACCCTACTATTCTAGGAGGGGTATTCCAGTGATCATAGGAGAGTGGTGTCTAATTCCAATCCACATGTGAGTTTGATGATCTCAGAGATAGACACAATTCCATATGATCTCTACACAGCAGAGATAGTGATCACTACATAGAAGAATGCACATGTGAGTTTAGGATTCCTTGTGCACCATTGCCATTCTCCACTGGTGGCATTCTATAATGGCAAAAGTGCCAATCCACATGTGAGTTTAGGATTCCTTATGCATGTTTTTAGGTCATGGTATGAGATTGGCACCACTGCCATTCTCCACTAGTGGCATTCTCCACAGAGATTGACACAAATCCATATGATCTTAACACAGCGGAGAGAGTGATCACTACATAGAAGAATGCACATGTGAGTTTAGGCTTCTCAATGCCATTTATTAGGGCCTAATAAGAGATTGGCACCACTGCCATTCTCCACTTGTACAAATGTTTAGCCTACTATTCTAGGAGGGGTATTCCAGTGATCATGGGAGAGTGGTGTCCGATTCCAATACAAATGTGAGTTTAGGAGTCCATATGATCTCTACACAGTGGAGACAGTGATCACTACATAGAAGAATGCACATGTGAGTTTATGATTCCTTGTGCATGTTTTTAGGTCATGGTATGAGATTGGCACCACTGCCATTCTCCATTAGTGGCATTCTCCACAGAGATTGACACAATTCCATATGATCTTTGCACATGTGAGTTTAGGCTTCTCAATGCCATTTCTTAGGGCCTAATAAGAGATTGGCACCACTACCATTCTCCACTTATACAAATGTTTACCCTACTATTCTAGGAGGGTATTCCAGTGATCATAGGAGAGTGGTGTCCTATTCCATTCCACATGTGAGTTTGATGATCTCAGTGTCATTATGTAGTTGCCATCATGAGATTGGCATCACTGCCGTTCTCCGCTAGTGGTAATCTAGACAAACTGAACCTATAGATTGACATTCCACTAATTTTATTGGCTGCAGTAGGATAATGTCAAAAGTGCCAATGCACATGTGAGTTTAGGATTCCTTGTGCATGTTATCAGGTCATGGTATGAGATTGGCACCACTACCATTCTCCACTTGTACAAATGTTTACCCTACTATTCTAGGAGGGGTATTCCAGTGATCATAGGAGAGTGGTGAACATTTGTACACAGCGGAGACAGTGATCAGTACATAGAAGAATGCACATGTGAGTTTAGGCTTCTGCACTAGTGGTAATCTAGACAAACTAAACCTATAGATTGGCATTCCACTAATTTTATTGGCTGCACATGTGAGTTTAGGCTTCACAGTGCCATTTTCTAGGGCCTAATAAGAGATCGGCACCACTGCCATTCTCCGCTTGTACAAATGTTTACCCTAATATTCTAGGAGGGGTATTCCAAGGATCATAGGAGAATGGTGCCCGATTCCAATCCACATGTGAGTTTGAGGATCTCAGTGTCATTATGTAGTTGCCTGCATGAGATTGGCATCACTTCAATCCTCCACTGGTGGCAGTCTAGATAAACTAAACTTGTAGATTGACATGCCACAAGTTTTATTGGTTGTAGTAGTATAATGGCAAAAGTGCCAATGCACATGTGAGTTTAGGATTCCTTGTGCCATTTGTAAGGTCTTGGTATGAGATTGGCACCACTGCCATTCTCCACTGGTGGCATTCTCCACAAAGATTGACACAAATCCATTCTCTAGTGGTGCCAATCTCTTATTAGGCCCTAGAAAATGGCATTGAGAAGCATGCACATGTGAGTTTAGGCTTCTCAATGACATTTTTTGGGGCCTAATAATAGATTTGCACCCTGTCATTCTCCACTTGTACAAATGTTTACCCTACTATTCTAGGTGGGGTATTCCAGTGGTCATAGGAGAAGGGTGTCCGATTCTAATCCACATGTGAGTTTGTTGATCTTAGTGTCATTATGTAGGTGCCTGCATGAGATTGGCATCACTGCCATTCTCCACTAGTGGTAATCTAGACAAACTAAACCTATAGATTGACATTCCACTAATTTTATTAGCTGTAGTAGGATAATGGCAAAAGTGTTAATGCGCATGTGAGTTTAGGATTCCTTGTGCATGTTTTAGAGAATGGCACCACTGCCATTCTCCATCGGTGGAACATAGAAGAATGGCATGTGAGTTTAGGCTTCTCAGTGCCATTTTCTAGGGCCCAATAAGAGATTGGCACCACTACCATTCTCCCTTGGTATAGTTGTTTACCCTAATATTATAGGAGGGGTATTCCAGTGATCATAGGAGAATGGTGCCAGGTTCCAATACACATGTGAGTTTGGGGATCTAAGTTCCATTATGTAGATCCCAGTGGAAATCTGCACAAACTCAACATGTAGATTGGCATTCCATTGATTTTATTGGTATTGTATCATTGATATTTTTAATTTGGTACCAAATCTTACACATAAATCTTGACTAGTGTTGCAAGTCTTTCAATTTATCTCAAGGGATATTGGCACTAGTGCCACTCTCAAGGACTTCTTATGAGGTCTTGGAGAATGGCACTGGTGCCATTCTCCATTTAAAATTAGAATTTTAATCTCTAAATTTGCCATTCAATCATGAAAATCAAAATTGAGATTGAAGTTTAACTTGAAATCAAAATTTGAAAACTAGAATTTCGGTTTTGAAATACAATTTCAAATAGAATAATTTCAATTTGAAATACAAATTGAAATTAAAAATATCAATATGAATTTGAATTTAAATTTAATATTGGAGAGAATGGCATAAGTGCCACTCTATATATCCAAAATTCAAAAGGGAACAATGGCGGGAAGGGCTATATTTCAAAATTTTATTTATCTCAAGGGATATTGGCACTAGTGCCACTCTCAAGGACTTCTTATGAGGTCTTGAAGAATGGCACTGGTGCCATTCTCCATTTAAAATTAGAATTTTAATCTCTAAATTTGCCATTCAATCATGAAAATCAAAGTTGAGATTGAAGTTTAACTTGAAATCAAAATTTGAAAACTAGAATTTAGGTTTTGAAATACAATTTCAAAAGAATAATTTCAATTTGAAATACAAATTAAAATTAAAAATATCAATATGAATTTGAATTTAAATTTAATATTGGAGAGAATGGCATAAGTGCCACTCTATATATCCAAAATTCAAAAGGGAACAATGGCGGGAAGAGATATATTTCAAAATTTGAATTATTTAGTAGTTTCAAACTATCACTTTTAACTTTCCAATCTACATTTCAAATAAATCAAGACCTTTTCTCTCATTTCAATTTATGCCTTTCCCTTAATCACTTTCTATTCATTCCAAACAAATCATTTCAATTTAGCAGAATTGGAGAGGAGTCTCAGAGTTTTACTCACCACAGCTCGCACGGAGAGTCTTGAGGCAAGGGCAAAATCAAGGAGGTCACACGGAGCTTGATGGTCGTTTGAGCGTAGGCAAAGCTTACGTTTGTGCATCCACGTTACGAAATTCCAGAAGGCAACCAATGACTCAATAGCCTGAACTCCACCAAAGCTGTGAAGTTGATGGAGCTAGAAGGAAACAACACAATGCTCAATCAGTTCGATAGCTTCCTCTTTGATTTTCAAACTTTTTGCTTTCTTTCTTGCAATTTGGCTTCCTCCTCCACCATCGGCGCAACAAGATAACAGGAGGGTTGAAAGAAAGAGAGGAGAGATATACCCGTGACGGACTCAGACTGCTCGATGCACTTGATCCAAGTCTCGCTACTACGAATAAAGCACCGATTACTTATAGTAGCGATTGGAATAGAAGGCAACCAGATTATCCAATCTTGCAAGAATGAGGCGGGCTGATTTTGTCTTCTTTAAGGAGGCGTCCATGAACGAAGCGCCGACCACTCCTTGAGTCTCTGCTAAGACTCTGTGAGATCCTTGAGGAAAAGCTACGTGCACGAGGAAAAGCTATGTGCATGAGGAATCTACGCTTGAGGAGATTGTGAGGAAAAGCTACGCTTGAGGAATCTATGCGCATGAGGAGATCCACAGCACAACATGCGAGGTGATCAACATAGGGCAATGAGCGAAATGAAAGAGAAGATACTAGGGTTTTTCAAATTTTTACCTTCATTAGCTTAACCTTTTGCATTTCATTAAAAAACAAATTTAACAAGTTTAATATATTTAACCTATCCTACCTATGCACTTTTTTTTAATGTAACCTATTAAAATCACTGTCATTAAACTAGGATCTAAGAATCCTCCCTACACCCTTCTCAAGGGATATTAAAATTGGCTTATGATCAGAGAACAAGAGGGACGTTAAAGTATTGGTGTCAGCCAAAATCCTTCTAGAGAAATAAGCAAGGATAGCGAGATATACGAAGCCAGAGATTTTTCATTGAGCTTCAAGTATACACTTGGGCTCCATAAACCACGCAAGGCTCCAAAAGCCTCTTGTAATAGGCCTTGACAAGAACTATAGTCTTTTCAAGAGCATAAGAATGTACTTCAATAACTACTTAGCTTGAAATAAGTTCTCATTGGAGTTTAGAATGCAAGCTTCAAGAGCAACACATAAAAATATAGTCATTGTTGTCTAGACATACTCATAGTGATGTAGAAGTCATCTTTGTGCAAATTCACAAACCTCTGCCTCTCTCTCTCTCATAGAAGGGAATTCCACACACAAATCCTATCAAACATAAATTTTAAACAACAAGAAAATGAGTTCCTAGGGTTAGCTGTGTCAAGAGGGAAAATCTATTTGAAGGGCACTTATCGAGATTGTCAATGACTTGACCATAAAATTTAAGCCGTTGCATTAGGACAATCTAGTTGGTTGTGCACAAAGCCTTTCTATAAGCCTTGCGATGTTATGACTCATGTGCTACTATATTTCCAAATTCTTATTGAGATGAACTTCCTCCTTTGACAAGACTAATATACACAACCTAACTAGTTTGTCGCTTGATACAACTCCCATAAAGATACATGTTATGAAAACTTTATAATTATTTCTACTAAATAAAATGCAAGCATGACCACTTGTGAAGTTCATTAGTTACTTTGGCATAGTAGAGAGAGAATGAGAAATGCTTAAGAAGGTGAACATAGAAGTCATCCATGGAAGACAACAATGGCTTGAGGATGATTTCCTTAAAGAGTGCTTCTTAAGAAATTGATGGGCTAGGGGTTAAGGAGGATGATAATTCTAAAACATTAAGCATCTAGATCAAGTAGATTAAGGACATAATTCAAGTGCACCTTTATTCAAAAGGAGTTACTCTCACAGGTGCACCATGGGCACCACCCACACATCATGGATGGGCAAGATTGCCCGCCCCATCCAACCCATGGCACAGATGCATTCAATGCACCATAGAGGGACTTAGGCAGCTCTAGTGTGAAAATAGCATAAGCATTCAAGCTGCCAAGTTAAGGGCACTTCAGCCTACAGAGGAGCACGTCTGAGCTGAGGTCAAAGCCACAAAGAGAGAGAGAGAGAGAGAGAGAGAGAGAGAGAGAGAGAGAGAGAGAGAGAGAGTTCTGGCATTGCAATGGGAGAATGGCACTACTATCATCCTCCAATCTCCCCATTTTACAAAGCTAAAATTTTTTTAATTTGCTCCACTTCCATTCTCCCATTGCAATGTCCCAATTCAAAACTTTGGCTTTGCAAAGGGGGAATGGCACCAGTGCCATTCTCCCATTGTGATTTCCCGATTCAAATCTTGGTTGTGCAAAGGGGAAATGGCACTAGTGCCATTCTCCCAGATTCAAAGTTTTGGCTTCACAGAGTCAAAATGGCACATGTGAGTTTGATGATCTCAGTGTCATTATGTAGGTGCCAGCATGAGATTGGCATCATTGCCATTCTCCGCTAGTAATAATCTAGACAAACTAAACCTATAGATTGACATTCCCCTAATTTTATTGGCTACAGTAGGATAATGGCAAAAGTGCAAATGCACATGTGAGTTTAGGATTCCTTGTGCATGTTTTCAGTTCATGCTATGAGATTGGCACCACTGCCATTCTCCACAGAGATTGACACAAATCCATATGAACTCTACAGAGCGGAGACTTGATCATAGGAGAGTGGTGTCCGATTCCATTCCGCATGTGAGTTTGATGATCTCAGTGTCATTATGTAGTTGCTAGCATGAGATTGGCATCACTGCCATTCTCCGCTAGTGGTAATCTAGACAAACTAAACCTATAGATTGACATTCCGCTAATTCCAATGGGAGAATGGCACTGGTGCCCTTCTACCTTTGTGAAGCCGAATCAGGACATTCCATTGGGAGAATGACACTAGTGCCATTCTCCATTTTCCTATTACAAAGTTTAAATTTTAAATTTTAAATTTGCACCACTGCCAAAATTTTAAGTTCAAAATTTCTACTTCACAAAGACAGTATGGCACTAGTGCCATTCTCCCATTACAATGTCACGATTCAGAATCTTGGCTTTGCAAAGGGAAAATGGCACGAGTGCCAGTCTTCCAATGCAATGTCTTGATTCAAAGTTTGCCTTCATAAAGGGAGAATGGCACCAGTGCCATTCTTCCATTGCAATGTCCTAATATAAAATTTTGGTGTTGCAAAGGGAGCATGGCACCATTGGCATTCTCCCAAGGCAAAGTCCCAAGTCAAAATTTTGACTTCCAAAGGAAGAATGGCACTAGTCTGTTCTCCTCTTATGAAGACAAATGTTTTTCTCAAGTCAATGCATGGGGAGAATGGCACTAGTGCCATTCCCCTTTTCAAAGATGGGATATGCAATTCTCCATAGGAAGCCAAATTCACATGGAGAATGGCACCAATGCCATTCTCCATAATCCCACATGGAGAATGGCACTAGTGCCATTCTCCCCCCGCTACAAGGATAACTTTGTTGGTCTTATGAAATTCTTTGGTTGTAGTTTGTTCTTAATCAATGTCTTGTCATATGTCGGCTCTCTCAGCCTAGTAAAGTGGCCCATCAAGCATATTACCTTACTTGAAGGAAGCCCATTGCAACAATATGTGCCCATGGACCACGTTGCTGGTATAGATGAGTTGGTCAATGATCAAATGTTGAAAAGGGATGATCCAACATCAAAGAAAAGAAGGTACACTTTCATTAATAGGGTGCCTAAACAAAGAGAGCCTCCAACACCAATGTACAAAATGTCACTAGATTCGGTGCAGCAGGTTTCTTCCATCGATTGTTGTGGGAGTAGGTGTTGCCAACATGCAGAGCGAGATCTCTTAATGAATCTAAGGAAGAACTTTTGGGGCAGCTCCTTGGAGTCTCGTACAAACTTTATATACGATGTGTTGTCAACGGCTTGGCATCATGACTACAGGGAGGATATGCTACAACTTTAGGATAAACGGTCGGGATGTCTGTTGTAGAGCATGGTATGAGATGCATGGAATTCCAAGGACATCATTTTATCGATACAGGGAGCAATTTGAGAGTGGTGTGTAGTGATATGTGCATGGCAATTCAGGGATTATGAGGAGGAGCAGGGAGCACATAGGTATGGGAAGGGCTCTCATTCAACACTTTGTGGATAATAGCACAGAGCATATGCCTCACAAGAGTAGAACCATGCAGGATGGTTCTAGAGAGACATAGCAAGTGATACCTGACGTGTATAAGAAGATAGACATCCTATGTGAGGTCAACACTTCACTTAATCAACGTGGTTATCAAAGCCTATCCACATCCACATTTGGCAAGATTTGGAAATTAGACTTAAAAAATGTAGCCCTTGCTAAGACGAGTGAATTCTCTAAATGTAGCTTGTGCAGCCGGATCAAGGCTCAATTGGTAGCCACAAAAAGTCAAGATGAGCGCAATTCGCTGATGGAAGAGAGAAAGATGCATATGATATAGCAACAAAGTTGTAGGAACTTATACTATGCATGGCGTAGGTACTCCGAGATGGTGGATCCAAAAAAGTATGTATGCATAATCCATGATAAGATGGACCAAAAAAAGACGGCAATTCCAAGACTTCGGGTGAGGTCCAAGGACACCGATTCTCCATGGCAATTACATGTTTAACTCATTGGAATGATTACCCATGGGCATGGAAACAATCATTATGGACACTTCACCCTCAATGGTTTGTGGCCATCTGATCTCAACCTGATGATTGGATCACTCTCAATTTGTTTGCGCAACCTTGAGAGGATGGATATGCATGACCTTGGAGACCTTGCTACCAATGGGATTCCTAGAATCAATGCTCGCCTTTTGAATGCTCTATGTTCAAGAAATGCTTTGGACTCCCATTATAGTTCTAAAGGTGCACATGTTTCCACAAGTGGAGCTAGCTTGTCTGAAAATGTAGATGTCACGATCACAAATGCAAATCTAGAAACTGTATCAGAAAGTGACCCGAAGTCTATCACGGAGGCCATGACAACTCCCATTGCAAGGGCTACAGACACATATATGAATTTTTTTCTGTTAAATACAAGAGAAAACTCACCCTCTTTAGAGGGGAGTGTTGCTATTGAGCCACCATTCCAAAAGTTGCCAGAGAACTTGCTACTCCAACTAGATAATTGTGGGTCTGAGAACAAAAATAGATACTTGTTTGCATACCTTTCTCTTCTTGTAGCAAGGGGCATTTTCAAGATAGTTCAATTGGGCTTCTTGATGGTAGGGCACACACATGGGGATATTGATGCAATGTTCAGTAGGTTTTCTGAGAGCTTGCAGGTGGGACAAACATTCACTTTCCCACATCTGATGGAAACATTCAAAAAATGTACATCATCTTCATCGGCACCATTTGTTCTTACACGGGTTCCTAACTTCAAGGATTATGTGGATGGCTACCTATGTGATGGGCAAGAAATTCTAGTTGGACATGCAAAGCCATTACAATTTCGATTTTACATGCAAGGTGACATACCAATGATGCAGTACAAGGTGCATCCAAAATCACCGAATTGGATGCCCATTGAAGGGGGAATTGAGCTATGGAAGAAAGATAGTGAGGGTCGATCATTGTTGCCAACAAGTTGTCCGGATATACTGCCAATGGCTGTATTTGTGAGAGATCACTTGCAAGTAATATCAAGGATAAAGGATTACATTAAGTTTTGGGAGAGATATGCAAGTGGAAAGAATGCATCCTATGAGTCCTACATTAGGCCAGTGATAGACTATTGGAAAACCATGATCGGTGAGCTCGAACAGGAAAACATCTCAGAGATAGGAGTGTACACAGAGTTTTGGCCAAGAACACAATCTCCTAATGAGGAGGATGATATAGATGCTTGCATTAATGATTTCCAAGGCTATGAGGAATGGAATGATCACTATTGTGGGCCTCTAAAAGGTAAGCCGAGGGAAGAGTTTAGACCAATGGTGGATGTTAAGCAAGGTGACTTCGTCTTGGTGAGCCCATCAGATCCTATATACCCCATATGGCTTGGGGTTTCCATATCAAGTGCCGAGATGGATGCTGCTTCTCCTAATTTCAAGAAATTATTAATTCAGTATTGGGCACCATTAGTTAAGAGAAAGGGGCTCAATGATGCAGATGCCTATGTTGATTGTTGGAACAAGTATTGGGTAGAGAATAGGTTGGATCCACAGGTATGGGAGTGTATTGATGCAATTGTCTGGTCATGGACATCAAAATCCATAAATAGACCTAAGAAGATCAAGATTCCACAGAGCGTATGTATCAAAGCACAGGAGAGCTTGCTTGGTATCAGAGCATAGAAAATGGTGTCGATTTTCTCCCTCTTAATCTCCCAAACTTCCATTGTAAGGTGTGTTCTCATGTGATGTTTCTCAATTGTTGTTATCTTGTTAATGGGTATTTGCATATTATTAATATGACAATTTTCAGAAGCTAACCTTCACCAACAACTGCTTTGTTTCTAGTGGAACTCACTATGCATGGTGTTTGTTAACACCACCAACTGGTGTTTATTAACACCTCAAGTAAAATATACATGTTGTCCCTAGACGGTGTTTATTAACACCACCAAATACATGATTTTCAAACTCTGCCACAAATGCTTTGTTTTGGTTTTTATACGCAATGAACTGTTTCACAACCAATGAAGTTTTTCATAATCATTGGAATTCCAAATATTAGCTTATTCAATATTGGTAAAATTCCCACAATCAATGGAAATTTTCCCAAATTTAATGAAGCCTTTCCCAATTTTAATGAAATCCACCCAATTTCGAAATTCCCAAAATGCAACTTTTGTCCCACTTTATCTAATACTATGTTTCAAGCTCTATAATGAGACTTTTCCATCCCTTGGGCACTCCAAGCATTCAAGGAACCATATTGGCAAAGAAACCATGGACCATGAGCATAAAGAATGTGCTACATAGATAGAAAAAACACATGAGGTAAACAAGAATAAATGTTGAAAATAGCAAAGACTAACACACCATGTAGTGAGTCTCAAGATCCTTACCAGAGTATCCAATTCTTTCCAAACATGTATTCTCAAGGTTTTGACATGAGGATCAGCTTCCAAATTAGTCGTGCAATCACATAAATTTTTCCAATCATTCCAATGCAGATTTAATCGATGTTTTCCATGATTAGACAAAAACCTTCGTGCCTTAGAACCTCCCATGGACACTTTATTTGGAAGATTTCCTGATTTTCCTGACAATTGTGTGTCTTTGATTAGCTTTACATTCCCCCCATGTAGACCCATGCTCGAGAGTAAAGCTTTGACCCTTGCTATACATGATGCTGCTCTCTCCTCTGGTTTCATGTTCCATGCATATACAATGTGCAAGTAAAGCAATTTATCAATGAGCCGCATCTTCGCATGTAACACATAAAAATGCACTCTTTGTAATGGAATGTTTAAAATTGGATCCCAATTTTTATCGTTCTGATCTCTATTGGGTGCAGCATCCTGATTGTAGCTCATTACTCCATTGCTCCAATACATCTGTTTGTTAGCCTCATCATCTATGATGTCATTCATTACATCCTTAGCATTCCCACAGTATTTTCCTCTTTTTACTTGCTCTTTCCCTCTATGTATTCCTATGTTACTACCTCGAGTTTGGTGTGAGTGCATACAATAAAGACACAGATATGTTGCATTTGCACTCAATTCCGTTCCAAACATACACTTCAATGTCTTAAGATCTCCCTGCCATGTGCCATTCAACTTTAAATGATCCAAACCCTTCAACTTGAAGCAACTCTCCTTTTTTTTGGGCATCTATGATACTTGGAATTGGAGATCTATCAAATAGCCATTTCAAGAATGAGTGTGTCTCTTTAGGAAGTTCAAATGCGGCAAGCCACCAAATGTGCTTTTTTGATTGCACACTAAAGTCTTCCCTAATTTCCTTATCTTTGGCATGTCCGAGGGCTTTATTCATCAAAGAAATACTAACCCTCTCCAACTTGTAGCCTTTACAACCTCACACTCATCCAATTTAATAACGAATACTAACTTTCCTTCACAATCTGAAAAGATTAAATATTTACATGATTAGAAAAGATTTCAATATAATTTCGAGCTCTCTAAATAATATAACTTTAACATACCCCATGCTTTCATGTTGTAAAACTCCACCATTGCAGCTTGGACCCTACATACATCCAAAAAAACATTATTATGCTTTGTGTACTCACTGAGGTTCTTGGTCCTTGCTTTGCCCCTTTGGTAGTTGGTCCTCCTTTCTTTTTGCTATGTTGGACATTTGTCTTGTTTGTGCCTTCCAACGTCATGCTTTCTGAGATGTTTATAAATCCACCCAACAAATCTTGAACAACAGAATTTGTTTCTTTCCTTGATTTCTAACATATACTGGTCTCGGCAAAAGAGGGTTCTAAATGCCTTGACCTCTAAGTGCATTTACAAAGACATTATATACAACTAAGTACCCTTGCCGACTAATGCCAGTAGCATCACATGCATGGACAACTTTTGATGGATCTACAAGATTCTCTAAATCAGTTGCAACCTCTTGTAATATTGCATGTCACAATGCATGTTGACGAGGGTCCGTAAGAATAGAAATGAATTCTTTCTTCTTAATTACACTCTTTACGGCACAAAGTTTGTCAAAGGAATTTCTTCAAATAACCTCCTTCATAAAATTTTTGCAGAAATCATGATAACATTAGAAAAATAAATGACTCCTTTGTAAGTAATGCTTCATAATTACAAAATAGTCCAAATATACATACCTTGTAGCTTTCACCCTGCGTTTCCTTGCTCCACCACCATATGCCAAGCTGTCCATTGGTTGCACGGGCTTGATCCTATGCTTGTAACCTAGAGGGTTTCTTTTTATCCTTTCTAATCTCCTAGTCAAAGTAGCAAGCTCTTGTTGGATACACCAAGCCTTTTTCAATAGTTTGTTCTTCTCATCTATTAATCTTGTGATTGTCTCTTTTGCAATTTATGAGTTAGCAAGTTTTTTTTGTTCTTGGGTTAGTTGTTCTTGGAGGTTATGCACAGTATCTTTAAGTATCTTTGTCTCTCCTTCCATTCTCAACAAGTGAACCTTCGCAAAGTGTGCTTCAGCATTGGAATGGCCGATGCGTTTACAATATCCTAGTAAGCCTTGAAGACCATTGCCTATGTATTGAATGAAACTCATCACATTTTCAAACAAAGGTGGAGCACCTATCAAAGGATCCACTAGATAGAGTTCACCAACACTCCATAAGTCGACATGCTTTGTTCCTTGTCATAATTGATCTAGTGTATCTTTGCCGCCAGACAACCTTGTGGCCATAACATTGACGAGTTGTGGCATACTCTAGTGTAACTTCGATGTGCAAGGTGCTTTTTCGTGGCTTTTTGGTGCAATCTTCCAATGGAGCCATGAGAGGGATTTAGAAATAAGGCCTTGGATCAGTTCAAAGAATAGAATAGCATCAATCGAAACAAGTTTGGGACAATGGAAAGATATAATAGGATCAATGGAAGCAAGTTTGGGACAAAATGATGAGAAGAAATTGGATTTGGGTGTTGCAAAGTGCTTACAATAGAAGGAGTATGAATGTGGGATTGGAAGATGACTATGGTGAGAAAGAGTAGGATTTAGATGTTGAAAAGTGATTTGGTTGCATAGGCATGGTTTGGGGGATAGTTTTGAAGAGTTTTGGGCCATTTTGGGCACTTTTGAGAATTTTCAAATTTTTGGGGGCTAGAGTGTACCTGCGCGAGATACTTTTTGGAAATGTGGACCACCTAACGGTTGTTAAGAGAGTTAATTTTTGGAGAGTGGGGGGGCCCTTCAACTCAGAGAGGGAGCTGCACTTTTGGGGACCACCAAGGACATAGGGAGATGTACTTTTTGTCCCCATATGGGGTGATGGGACCCTTTGTAGGCCTTATTAGTTCTTAATCCATTTTGCTAATCCACTCCTTATGAGGCCCTTTTTGAGTCCAAAATTCCCCTAATGTCTCCGTCCCAACCAAAACCCAAAAGAGAACATCATGATGGGGGATGACACACTCCACAAAATTGAAGGGATCGGCAGCATACCCTTGCACAGTAATGCAGGCACCACAGGAAGCATTGGAGATGCATTCTATGTCCCCACAATGGCACAAAACCTTCTCTCTATTGGACAGAGAGTGATATGGAAGTCGTCTTCACTAAGTATGGATGTACCGTGAGAGAGCTCAAGAGTCATGAATACATCATTGCTCAGGGTGTTAAGATTGGAACAATGTTCAAGCTTTCTTTTGCCATTCTGATACAGAGAGCCCTAACAGCTCATCATCACAATCAATGTGCCTATTTGAGTACATTATGTCACAAGAGGTATGGTCACCTCAACTTTAGAAGCCTTGCAGCCCTCAAAAAGAAAAACGTACAAGGACTTCCACAATTGTACTTTCAAAAAGATGTATGTGAGGCTTATTGCATGGGTAAGCAACACAGACAGCCATTTCCAACATCTTTGACCTAAAATACTGATGTTCTTCAGATCATTCATTCAGATCTATGGGGTCTGACTACTATACTGTCTCTTGGCCAGGCTTTGTACCTCATGACCTCCATCTATGATTACTCAAAATACTTGTATCTACTTCCTAAAATAGAAGTCTGATGCATTTAACACTTTCAAAAGCTTCAAATCCTTTATAGAAAAGCAGTCCGGCAAGTACCTAAAGATCCTCCGTTGTGACAATGGAGGTGAATACAAGTCCACTAATTTTAATTCATTTTGCAGACAACATGGCATCATATGTCAGTTCACATGCAAGTATACCCCTCAAAAAAATGGAGTTGGTGAACAAAAGAACATGTTGACTACAGAGTCATCTAGATTTATGCTTGATGAGAAGAATGTTCCAAGATAGTATCGGGCCAACACAGCTATGTACTTAACGAATAGGAGTCCCATTACTTCATTGCAAGATATAACACCAGAAGAGGAATTCATAGGAACTAAGCCCTCTATCGGTCACTTGAGAGTATTTGGATCTCTTTCTTATGCTCATGTTCTTGACGCACTTAGGACTAAACTTGATGTCAAATGAATCAAGTGTGTTTTTCTTGGATATGCTGTAGAGTCGAATCCTAGATACCGACTCTATGATCTACTCAAGCACAAGTTGATTATATCCACAGATGTTATTATTGATGAGGCTTCATCATACTTTGACAGTTGGACTACAGTTCTACTTCGCCTCAAGCAGCAGTGCCAGTGATATATCAAATTTCTTTGCCTATAGAGTCAGATAGTATGCAATCCATAGTGACCACTCAGAGTAAAGGCAAAGAAAAGGTTCTTGACATAATGGATGTAGCAACTACCATGGTCATCACCGAGATTACTAAAAGTTCCTCTTCCAATATCAGAAGATCTGCTCGTTATCGAAAGACACCTGAGAGGTGAACCTACAAGAGCAACTATGCATTCATAGCCAAAGTGAGGGAGTGATCAAGCTCCTTCAAAGATGCAATACTAGTCCCTGAGTGGCAACATGCAATGGATGAAGAGTACAATGCTCTTCTCAAGAACCAAATTTGGACCTTGACAGATCTTCCTACAGAGAAGAAGCCCATAAGATGCAAATGGGTTTACAAATTCAAACTCAACTCAGCTAGTGAGGTTGATAGATACAAGGCCAGGTTGGTAGCCAAGGGATATGCCCAAGAGTATGGCACAGATTATGAGGAGACTGCACTAGTTGCAAAGATGACATAGTCATAGCTCTTGCAACTCACTTTGATTGGCCCATCCACCAAATGGATGTGAAAAATGCCTTCCTCAATGGTTTTCTAGATGAGGAAATCTACATGATATAGCCTCCAGGATATGCTGTTATTGGGATGGAACAAAAGGTCTGCAGGTTGCATAAATCACTTTATGGTTTGAAACAGGCTCCTCTTGCATGGAATGCAAGGATTCATCATCACTTTTTGACATTTGGTTTTCAGCCATCAAATTCAGGTCCATCTCTTTACATTAGAAAGACTACAAAAGACATCCTTCTTGTAATGCTCTATGTTGATGACTTGATCACATCACTGACTCCAATGGACATCTCATCTTAGAAACAAAGAGTCAGCTCACCTCAGAGTTTGACATGAAGGATATGGGAGAACTCCATGATCTTCTTGGTATAGAAATATAGAGAGATGACACAGGGATCACACTTTCTCCTCAGGGAAAGCAGACTCAAAATGTACTTAAGCAATTTCATCTACATGACTGCAAGCCACTCCATACTCCTATGGAATGCAGCTACAACAAAACACATTGAAGTGCATTATCGCTTTGTTTGTGAAGAAAGTTCTTACTGAAGAGATTGACTTGCTACATTGTCCGACACAAGAACAAGTCGCAGATATCTTCATGAAGCCACTTTCCCTTGATAAGTTTGCACACTTTTGACATCAGCTTGGTCTTTGCCAATTGCAACTTAAGAGGGGGAAGTGAAGGTTAAGTTGTACACCTTTGTACATACTTTTTCTATTGTGCTCTTTTTGCACTCTTGTGCATCTTTTCTGATCTTTATTTCTGTTGCCGTTATGCAACATTCAAAAAATCCAAAATATGTGTTTTGTAAAGCACCCTCTTCTTATGAAGTGTAATTTAAGAGGGGGTGTTGAGAATGGTGTGAATAATTGCACCATAAGGAATATGGGACAAACCCTAACCCTAACCCTAAGGGGTCCATGTATATATTCCTATTTTCCTTGGAATACAGTAAGGGTATAGAAAGTATCTTGTGTGCACTCCTCTCTCTTCCTCTCTAATTTCCATTAACACAAAGTAATCAAGGCCTATCTTAGGATATAACATGGCATTGTTGATTTGATTCTTAAGTATGATTGTTCTAGACATGTTCTTCACATTGAATCTATTTTCCAATGTTTTACATCATTCATGCATTCATAGTATGATTGTCCTAGACACGTTATCCACATTGAATCTATTTTCCAATGTCTTACATTCATTCATAGCACGTATCTATCCTTTGATGTTCGAAATCATGGTGTCCTTGGCATTGAAATTAATGAAGTTGAGTACCCAGCTAAGCTTGCTCATCCAAGTGTTCTTGTTGATCATCAAGGGCATTGTAGAAGTTTTTGCAAGAGGTTTGAGGTTTGATTATTTTATTCAATTTAGTTATAGTATTCCATAATTTCTTTAATTAAAAAAATGTTCACAAGCTTGAACTTCCAATTTGCATAATTATTGTCATCCCATTTTCTATTTTTCATTAAAGAAAGTGATCTTAGCATGTGAATTTGCCAAGGTGGAACCACCTAATTAGAATATCAAACCTATGAAAAAAGTTTAAATAATATGGCAACAATATGGCAAAAATAGCCAAACAGTATTTGCAAGGATGATATGTGAAAGAACCATGCCACATGTAGCCAAAAAAAAGGCTTTACAATGATGGTATGTGAGATGCAAAATAAAACTCTATCTTGGCCAAAGAGTGGTGCATGTATTCTAAAGGGAATTTAATCACATTGTGGGTTCAAAGAGAGGTCATTCTTGTTGGTTGTTTGCAATGATTTTGCTATTGGAAGACTAGTGAGAGGATTCCTTGATATTCTAGTGGAGCTCCTATTATTATATCATGTTATTCATAGGTAGAAATCTAGGATAATGTAGGCTTTTTTTACTATAAACTTGTGCAAATCTTCTAGTATAGAGACTATTGCAATTGATGTTTATTCTAGTTTTTTTTGCCATGGCCTGTTCCGTGATGATGATGTTTCGATGCTCAATTCTTTTTTGGCAAACTTGATAAGGCTCTCAAAACCTTCTATTATTGTGACATGTGGTAGTGTAATATTTGGGCACTTACGAATCTTCAAAAAGTCTATTACGCAAGTCAAATTAGTGGTTGACTATGCCTTTTTTCCCCTCTAAGGTCCTTTTTGGTCTATTTTAAAGGATTTGTTATTTATGCCACACAATGCCAAAGTCATTTCTCCTTATAAGAGTTCTCACACATTTGTTTTAGCATCAATACACATCTATTTGTTGTGGAATCTTCTTAATTTTTGGGTGTCAATGGCCTAAGACAATTTTATTGGCAAACAGTTTCACATATGGAAAAAGTTTGTTCATCTCTTGGTAATCAAGATCATATTCTTGCCATATATTCATAGAAGAAATTTGATACTCCACAAATTTGCCATATATTCATG